>NW_015374010.1:557980-1303632 GCF_001272555.1 Dufourea novaeangliae | reverse complement strand
TTGTTTGTCCGAGTTTTTATATAATATCATAATCGAAGGTTCGAGAATTCTCCAGATCTTGTAATACCATGAAAAGAGCTACACATGAAATATTCGTTGTAATACTATGAAAAGAGTTACACATGAAATACTCGCCGCTATTACAATGATGTGGTGAATTCCAGAAAAATTCCTTACAATGTATCATCGTACGGGGCAAATAGTTCGCCCGTTATAATCATCGTTCAAATTACAGAGTCTTATGAGTAGACGGGTCCGTATAGGACAAAAGAACCTCTTCGATAATTCATAATTACCTACCCGAGACCCAGTCTCGCCTGGTTTCATTCCGCGTCTAATGGATGCGCTCGTGCGGCAAACTTCCGCGTTAACTTTTCTTTTAGCCCCGTCGGTCTTCCTCCACTACCCTGATCGACGACGAAGAAAGGGGATGGTTGGTTGCTCTAATCTCGCCAAAACGTTCACCGGGCATTGTAAGGTCCGTCGCGACGTGGTTGTGTCGTCGCTGGTGGGGGGGGGGGGGGGGGGGGTAAACTTTAATGCATCCGAAAAGGGTCAAACTTCGGTCGCTACTTTAGGGACCACTTTGCGCCAGTCCGCGAACCGCCGCAGGACTCTTCTGCTCCCCTTCTAACTCTCCGCCTCCCTCTCTCTTAGCTGCCTTCATTACGTCACACAGGGTCAACCCGTCTTCGAATTCGAAACTTGAGGGGAACATGGGGTAGGAAAGGACGATCGTGGCCTCGAGGATGAAAGTTTAGGGCGACGGCAGAAGTTACAGGGTAGGGGTAAGGCGCAAGAATGACGGGCCACTTACAATGTCGACCGGCGGTATTACAGGATTCGTTCCTTGAGCAAGGAGACTTAAGTGTGCGCGGGACCGTTTCCTGTACCGTGCACCCCTCGAATCGATTAACTTCGGTCTACGCTGCTGATGCGTTGTTTAGGGTCCTGCGCACACATGGTCGATGGAATAATTATATATATCGCTGCTTAGTATTGATAGTGGCACGACTAAAAAAATTTCAATGAGACTCCCCGAAATGGTTTCTTAGTCCATTTCTTAATCATTATTCAGTGTTCTGACGAAACTAATTTGACAGTGATGTCCTCAATTATAGCTGTTGTATTTCCATTTTTTCTATAAGCCTAGAATTGTTTATGTTTTGTTCAGTAGTTTTTAAATTTGTCTATTGTTTGTTTTACGTGACTAAATAAAATCCCTGTTCGCGGATTTTATAATCCCATTTAGTTTATTCACAGGATCTGCTGTCATTTATCATGTCTTCTGGTGACTTATTGTTGTTTCCACCGAGCCTATGTGTGCTTATAATTAACTAGGTGTTGTTCCACGGTATCAGGATTCCCTGCATCATGTCGCATGAGTCTGATGACGTCTATATCCTATTCCTCCGATTCGGAAATTCGGAATAGTGGGTATCGGTTTCCTGTAATCCGGGGTCCCTGGAAATTGGCCCTTAATCCCGTAGTTGCTATCTGAAATCTGGCACTCTCATGTATATAGAATTAATTGTATGATATTATTCAACTGATTAATAGTCGGGATCTCCGATATCCTCCTTTTAATTGCAATGGAAAGCTCTAATATGTATCTATCAATGGATAATACTACCGGGTTAGAGAGATATCACAAATCCTGTCCTGGATATAATATTAAACACAAGAATTCACGCATTTTCTTCAAGACTGATTATACCCACACAGTCAAGATTACCGTTTTCAAATCTCTTACAACAACCTATCACATTTACAATAATACATTTCTTCAATATTTATACAGTTTTTCTTCCAATATATCTGACTGAATAAATTATCATTTTAATTGATCCACAAGAGATATTTACGTATGTATACGTTAACTGTCATCAGTTCTAATTTTTTAATTGACATTACTATATATACGAAAAGAAGTGGGCGCTGCACTAAACAGACAATTCAGGAGGCTGTAGGATGTCTTCCTACCGCAAGAGGTGTGTCCAAGTGGCGGGGTTCCTTGGGGAACGGGATCTCAGAATTTAATTTATAATTTTCCGTTCGCGAAATTTCACCGCGCCCGCGCAATAAAAACCGCATTAGAGAGACCCGGGACGCGTAACTTGCAACTGCAAAGTGGATTACCGGCAGGTTAGCTACCGGTATGAGTTAATTAACGGCCGTTCGAACTTCGGTCTTTCAGGGATGCATCCTGCGCTATCGCCGCGTCGTTGAACTTCCCCAAACATTTAATGGCCCTTGGTTTACCCCCCTCCTGGCAAATGCACTTTTACTGCCCTTTTAGACAGGTAAAGTGTCGTTTCCGAAACCCCCATTCCTTTCCACGGGACGCATTTATTAATTCCGTCGCACTTTCTTCGATTACCATAAACGAGTTTTATTGACCATCAGGCCGCCCTTAGGAACTTCGTCCGATTTACTGTAAACTTTGTAGGGTATTCTCTCGAAAAACGAGAAACGGACTATACAGATGTATGTACATATATATAGTGTGGATGTTAATGTGAACTTAGAATTTGGAACTGAAGTGAAGTGACAACAGAGTATTATTTTTGTTACCAACCAGATATTTGAAAATGACCATGTTTGAATTTGTCTATACTTTGCATCCATCATACTCCTCTTCTGTGACAACTACAGTTGTTACATTTCACAAAATTTACACAGTTGGATGTTCTTTTAAATTCTTATACAGCGTTCTGCTTCCGAATGATTCGCAGTGTAAGGGTTCAGAAGCCTTATTAAATGTAATCTTCTTTTCACGACACTTTTCTTTACCATATTCACTATTTATTTCGAAATAGGTATACCAATACCTACTTTTCCAAGGAAAATATTTAAAGTAGTGGGTTTAACATTTTTGTTCGTCTCCTTTAGTTTTCATGTAATAATTGTGTTCATAGTAATACTAACTCACTGCACTTGGAACATTAAAATCGACGGAAGCAGGGAAATTTCCCACGCGACCTATGATCTATCTCAAATCGTGATTCGATCATATTTTACCTTGACTGACTTCTGGCTATTAAGCTCTAGTAAGCTTTTTAAATTAGTGTTTTCATAATTTTTATCTAATTCTCTTACAGAATCAACGATTTCGTTAATAAAATGTAAGTACAGTAATAATATCTCGTTCGTATCCGCGAATCTTGGAAGTATCGATGTCGTTTTGAATCGCTTTTAGACACGAAGATCATCCACAGGGCGCGTACCATCTAGCTCCTTTGTAATTTCGTTAAGGAAAACGCTTTTAACTGTGTGTACGAGGTTCGTCGATGAAATTGCACGGTCGGCACAGGCCAACCCTTCAATTTTCTTCCATAAATTTCGCCCTTTTCCACATTCGAGTTTTCGACACGCGTTTACCCCAGCGGGCCTTGGAAGTTCGGTGAACTTCCCTCACGACGTAACCGCGATGCCTTTTACGATCTTGAGTCTAGACGAAGCTTCTGATTTTCCTCCTGAGCTTTCCAGGAAAATGCGATACGTAGGTTTATTACTAACATTCACCTTATGGCCAATCAAACGTTTATGGTATACTCGATACTAGTCGAACTGCATCTTTGAAGTTTGTGGTTTAATACCTTCTGTAATTAACGAATTCAAAAAATATTCTACTTCCTTATCTTAACTGAATGTAACGATAAACTGGTATAGAAGCATTTGAAAACAGAATGGCACCTGTTTCAATCTAACAGGAATCGGAACTTCGAGTAACACAGTTCCGACAGAAACATTAAGTCGTTCGAAAAGTTCGTGCAGTTTCAGGCACTAATATCTTCACTATCATTTTTATCGAAAAGAGGTAAAATCCTAGGTAAAAAAAGAATGATTTACTTTCTTCTGGACTACTTCTTTCAGGACATGTTGTATAATAATAGGTTTCCTCGAGCGCCTTTCCCCAACAAAATTCCGTTCTCGTAACGTGGATTATTTATGCAACAGCAAATTGAAACGTTATCGATGAAACACCGGACAGGGTAGTACAGATATTATGCATCGCTTTTCTGGTAATGCAAATCCACCACGGCCGCCACGAGTTGTCTAATTAGCTACCAAGCCGGCGGAGGTGGTCGAGATTTGCCCAGTCTAACGAGCTCTCTCACGAGGACCAATTAAAAATTTTCCCCCGGCGAAACAATTAATATCCTGACGGCGAAGCGTTTTACGTATCTGCGCCCGTTCATCGGGCGACGTCGAGGCTTCCGCGATTAATAACCTCTTATCCTTTTTAACGACCGAATCGTGTGCCGAGACCGGTGTGTTCCCTGTATTTTATAACTTCAGTCCGCCATGAAAATCGAGAGCGCACTTGCTTCGAGCGCGGCCGATGAAATGCGAAAATTTATTAGCGCGATATCTTTGTAGCACGCGACACTCGTTATTATATCTTGTCTGGCTGGATGGGAGTTTCACGAAATTTTATACGAAATTTCGTGTGATATCCTTTATTTTCCTGGTTCGGCAAATGTTTCATAATAAATGCCGCGGAAAAACTAACTTGTATTTGGAAATTCTTTGTAATTGAAGTAATACTTTTATAATTTATTGTACTTATAAAAATGTAGGATTATTCGGAAAGTTTGTAGCGTTTTTTAAGGGAAAAATTATAGTTTATATTTTTTAATTTATATCATATTCTTGCTTACTGTTTTTTTTACAATTTCTGTACATTTTTTAATTCATTTCATTTTATTAATTACGTATAATTTCGATTGTTTTAGTTGATGAAAGGTATCAGCCTGCTTCTAGATGGATTTCTTTCGTAGCTGTCCTTGATGCAGGATATTCTGCGCCATGCAAAGAAATAATCATCAGGATCAGGTAGATACTAATTGATTGGGTAGATACTATAAAATATTTCAGTCGAAACTGTGCTATTTCTTTACAAGTTTGATGAAACGCAATGAAAATGGACTGTCGATGGTTGTCCCTGACGTTTCGTCGGTATTTTTCACAGAAAACAAAAGAAAAACAACGAGTAACTTGTATGGCAAATATATTCAATGCTCATCTGACAAATAGAACCTATTCAGTAGATTGAACTAGCGTTTCCCAAAAATTTCCTACAAGGAAACACTTCACAAGTCCTGCAATTTGAACGGAACACCTTCGTTACATTATAGGGTGGGTAGATACAAATAATAAACAAGAAAACGTTTATTCTCAAATATTAATTATTTACAACCAAACACAAAAATAATTTTTCACGGAATATCTATTCACACAATACCACCATTCCGCAGAACCTAGTTTGGGAAACGCTGACCTATACAATTTTCTAATCAAATTGTTCCAACAGCGAAAGGGTTATCGATCCTACATAACGATGTCTTACAAAACAGTACTCAATAATTGTATAATTTAAACCAAACCCGCAATTTAGTAATCTATTGATCGACAAGAACTCTCGATTACGCGATGCACTGTATTCAGCAACTCTTCTATGGGCACACGTAGCACGTAGCCGGTGCGGCGAGTCTAAAGTTCAACCGTACGAATGTTTTCCGTGTCCCGGAAGGGACAATTCAACGACACAATAATTCGCCGCGAGGAGAACTGGCCCCCCTCGCCCCCCCGCCGTAGATCACAATTACCCGAAAATGGTCGGGAACAAGCTCGTTGGAACTCTTGCAGTTACCATCCGCGCGGTCACCGGCGTCCGCCATCTAAAAGCGTTCGCCGGCACCAAGTAATGGCCACCCCACTAAATTCTAATAAATATCAGCACATATATACCAAGGCCAGGGGTCCCATCGTGGAACGACCTAAGTGTTATTAATCGTGCCATAAGCCACGGAGTCAGCGGCATCTTCGATTCTGGTACTCCTTCGCCTCTCGGCGAGGAACGCGCGCAGGCCAACTTCGTGGACGTTATTTTCAATCGCGACAATGTTTATGTTCTGCCTTGGAAAACCGCGATCATCCAACGGAATTACGACGCGCTCCGTTGTACCGTACGAAAGTTTACCGAAATTTGTGCAGGGTGTCGTTTAGGGAACGTTAAGTACAAAATACAGTGTTCTCTTCGTGAAGCTAGGAGCAACGGATTTGCACGTGATTATGGTGAGCAATGAACCATGATTCCGAAATTGTTTAACCTTCTGACGCCTAAACCTTTAAATCGTTATTTAAAAATTATGAGACTGATGTACAGGATGGTCTAATAAGAATAACAGTGGAATATCTCCGTTGTTTTGTGGGGAATGAAAAAATGTTATTAACGAAAATTGTTCGGTATAGAGGCGGCTATAATAGGCAGTAATCACGTTTTTTCCAACTGGAGAAGTTTCGAAGATTTGAAGGTCACCTTCGCTTTTCTAAACGAAATCATATTTTTTATGCATTAGTCGATGCAGCTCGAAATTCTATGTAAAAAAGTATTAAACTATGTATGTCGGAAAATTATAAGTTTAGGAAATAGCTGCATTTTGAGCAGTATAATGTGAATGAATTAACAATATTAGAATCAGTATTTAGGATTTTTTGGAAAATTTGCTACCGAAGTACGATGAAAATATAGTATCGATTAAGCGTGAGCTTGTTCATTGAAAATTCTGATTCTAATAGGGAAATGCAAAGCAATAAAGATGGTCTGGGTTAGGTAGCAGTTATAAATGGAGAGAAAGAAAATCCTCGAAATACAGCGAAAGAGAAAGAGCAATTGACAAAGTTGCCCATGTCCTGCTTGGACAGGCGCAGTACAGCTACCATCCATATTCAGCTCGACTACACCTCTTTATCCCCTTAACAATCTCAATTCTTTCACTACCTTCCTCTTTCGCCCGTAATCATTTAGAATTACCAGTCACAAGGTGTAAACGAATGAAAATCTTCACGAACTACAATTTCCACGTCTGGTTCTTCATTTTCCACTCCCACTAGTATTCCCTGAACCGTTTGCAGGGTTTAAAAGTCAGCCAAGAATAAAAAGAGATTCGAAATTCCCGCCAAAAATCAGCAAACGAGTCCGAGTAAAGTTTTCAGCACGAGGGTAATAACGTTCCAGGACAAGTTGCTGTTTTCCCCCTGGCGGTGGGAGGCGTCTGTTTTCGTTTTAATAATCCCGAGTTTTCGTGAAATAATTATAATACCTTTCGGGGCGTTTCGAGGGAAACGTGCAACCCCTCCCCACCTCCACCGCCGCCACCCCCGGTGAATTCCGTCTTCTCGGGAGATAGGAAAAGCCTGCCAGGGTGTACTCTCCGGCGGAATTACTACGAATGAAGTTCTTAATCTTAATAAACTTCAAGGTTCCCGCGCCTTCATCCACCTCCAACCACCCCCCGCACCCTCCTGGTCCCACCGCCGTTTGCCTCTCGAGTTTATCTCCTGTCAGTTGATTCACAATTCTCGCCGGATCTTATCGCAAGAATTCTGTAAAACCGTGTCACAAACATGGAGAGGTCTGGTGTGCGTCTCTCTCCCTCTCTTCCTCTGGCGCCGTGAAATATCGCCGTATCTTTCCAGCCAGTCCATTAAAGCGACTGAAATTGCATCCAGAGGAGAGGAAGATCGAGAGGAGTCGGGGCGTTATCTGACGCCCAAGATAAGTCTTTGAGGACGAGAAGCGTTATGAATGGAATTCCGGATCGTAATAAATACCGAAGCTGCTTTTGTTCGGCTGCGTACCATGACGGAACGACGCGTATCTGTACATGTATAGCGCGTGTAGATTTTATTATATTAACCCTTTGCACTCGACTGTCGCCTCCGAAGCGACAAAATGTACGGAAAATTAGAAATTCTGAGTGCAAAGGGTTAATAAGGGAGTGGTTTGCGAAACTAGCTCGGGGGTGGAGTATCAAGAAGTTGTTTAGATGGATCATGAAGCTCGAGTTCACTAAATACTTGTGATAACGGAAGGAGTAGATTTACCTTATATGTACGTAATGTACCATGAAATAATTCAACGAGCAAATCCACTATTAACAACTCTATTCTGTGCTTGACTTTCATCGTTAATGTTATTTTCTTGTTCGAACAGTTTACGCGAGATAGAGTTAAGAATGCAATTCCAAGATCGTTACGTGTTCTTATCTTTGGTAGAATTCAGTCGTATTGTTGTCCCTTACTTAAATGTTATATTCGGACAATTAATCGTGTTATTAAACAATTTATTGAGAAAAGTAACATTGACAAAGAGCATTTTCATTTTCGCTGAGCAGAAATAAGGAGAATTTTTTGCTTCATATTGAATGAACTATTATTGAGTTAAAATGTTTTTAAAAATAGTTTTATTCAAATTCAGTTTATAATTTATATCTAATAAGTTTTTTTGTCGAATGTTGTATAAATAAATGATAAATATCAATTTCTACGACAGCAGAACTTTTACATGATTAGAAATAGAGACATTGACCTGATTCGTCCGTTTTAAGCTCCTCGCATTTGGTTCAGAGTTTCGATCTCTTAGTAAAATTATGCTGTAATATGTTGCAGTGGTAATGTTAACGGCGAAAAGGAAGATTCTCGCGATGAATCGTCGGGGACCACGCGCACGTTACACGGCGGTTGTCTCTTGATCCTCCTTCGAAGGACGTCCTACCCGCCAAGTTATACCGAGAGATTAGATTCATAGAGGTGTCGGGGATTAGAGGTGGCTGTCCCCCCCCCCCCCCCCCCCCCCCTCTCGAAATCCTTCAAACTTGATCACAATATCCTCTCGTCACTCGCGGCTGTACATCTCGAGCACCCGACCGAGTAATCCAATCCGATTGTTGCATGCATCCCGGAAACTCTTGGCGGAGTTCCGAAGTGTCCTTTGGAATCCTAATGGCACAACATCTGACGTCACGTCTTTCGAGTTTACTCTATACGTGCAGCTTCAGGAGTCACAGAAACTACTCGGGGAATCCGTGGTTTCCGTGTCGAAACCGAAAACGTCGCTATTATTACCGATACGAGAAACGAAACGCGATACCATCACTCGATCATGCCAATTAATTGAGAGGAAAAACAGCAATTGGGTACTCGACTTAGTTATTCCATCAAATGGCGATGTTTCGAAATGAATGAAGTTTTTGTTATTTAATAATTTCTTGATTGACAAGGCCCCATTACGTGTTTTCAATCAAATTAGTAACCGATGAGGAAGTACAGCGTATTTCCTGGTTCTTCATGTATATATCTAGTATATACAGTTACAGAACGACATACGCAATCAGTATTTTATACAAAAAGTACAGAACATTGTTATAGCTTCAGTAATAGTAGAATAACAAATCAGAAAATTGTAATTTCGGCGAGTCTGGTATTTCTAGTATTAATATAAAAGCGAAAAAGGAAACGAGGGAGGGAACACTTGCCATCGGCACTGTACACATCCTTCCTGCTTTACCAACCGTATACATACATAAAATAATTCGGAAAAAAAGCACTAAAATCAGCTTTCAAAGCTTGTCAGCCATATGACGAACGAGGCGTGACAAGAAAGTTTCGAGGATATTTTTTGTCTCGTGAAAATGGCAACAATATATAAACAGTTACGTCCCTTCCCCCTTCGTGTAGCCTCAACGCCCTACTACCTGTATACGAAGGGTACCTTTGTCAATCATTTCAGTCATTGTACAAATTGGTTCGCGTAAAGACGTGTTTGAGTTCCGTGTTCGTGAAAAGTGAAATGCAATTTACGAGGTTGGATAAAAAGGTAAATATTGTGAATCGTTTCAGCGATTGTGCACGTTGGTTCGCGTAAAGACGTGTTTGAGTTTCTTATTATACATGAAAAGTGAAACGCAATTTACAAGGTGTGGCAATAAAGTTTCGCGAATAATTGATTTGAAAATTTTATTTTGAATCCGTGTTATACATGCATAGATTACGTATACTTACGGACACAAGTACATATTTATGAAAGATATAAAGGTTTATACTATTAAAAGTGTAAGATAAAAATTAAAGATTAAAACGGGAAAATGTAAATTTGTCTATCGTGGTATACGTTAACTGCCACTGTTTTTCTATTGTCTTATATTAGTTCGTGTTATTATGAACACCCTCTACAATACCATACTATTCGGTGTATCAAAAAATAATTCCCTACGGTTTCAATGCAGTAACAGTTCCATACAGTTCAAGGTCAGAATATCACTCCGATCTTCTGCACAATAAAAATGGGTGGAAAATATTCTAGATATATTTCAAATATTCTTACGACAGCCTAAGAATTTAAATTATAAAACACGAGAAATACTGGACTACTTATTATATTCCGTACCTCTTCGATATCGCAGAATAAAATTCTGAAACGGATCATTCTCGAAACTTTATGATCACGCATTTCGTATTCACCGTTCAAAGAGGTCCCTTCAGTGTGTGTGTATGTCGCGAGTTCCCGGCTGGCCGCTTCATTTAACGCGTCGTTACGCCGCCTGCGTTATTTTTCGTGCGAAGCTCCGAACGGGGCGCGAAGTGTTATCCCTAAATAATGGCACGGTTGTCCAACGACCGGTGGGGATAGCGTAATTCGCCGGGAGACGACTCATTGCCCCTCCACCGCCCTCCACGAGTCACCTCGCTCTAGCCCTCCCTAATTCCCCGTTTCTCGGTGTGTTAATTGAAAACTTCGCGATTCCGTTCCCCGGGCAGGATGAATGTTAATATCTGCCCGGGGAACGTCTCGTCTAACGGTGCCATCCATTAGGAATTACATCCATTTTGCCGCTTCTGGTCTCTGTCTCCCGGACGGGACTCTAAAGCTGCTCCCCTCTCATCAAGCCGCCCGTCCTCCGAGGACTTCGTTCTGTCCCGTCGATTGTGCCCCGGTGGCGTGGCCCCCCCCCCCCCCCCCCCCCCCCAAAAAGTCTCTGTCGGATTGATCCACGCGACAATTACAAACATTCCGCGTGCTCGTTCGTCCGTTAGTTAATACTGGACGAAAGCGAAGTTTCGTTCGAGTTTCCTCTCAACCCCTATTGTCGTGGGATGGGTCGATCCTTGGAATTCATTGGATAATGACAGGGACTACGGGCGACAGGGAAAATTGGAAAGGAGCGATACCAGGATCCTTTAAACAGGGGTCTTGTTTACGCGGATGTTCACTTGTGCGCCTCCGACGTATTTCACGAACGACCGGCCTCTTTGTCGCGTCTCTCTTCGAGTTTGTAAATCGAAACCCCTTTGGCTGGGTCTCTCGTGTATCTCGGTTAATACGAATGAGGTTTAGTTCCTTTTTTCTGTCTGGGAAGATAAGAGTATTCTCTAGTTTGTGTTAGTATTGAGTAAATAGTTTTATAGATGACGAGATTTTGTAGCGTGTTGCGTAAAAAAATCCTCCAGCGCAATTTCTTTAGAGCTTCGCGACTTTCGAAGGATTAGGATATGTTTGAATAATGGAGGGATGAGTCAGAGCTAAGTAGTAGAAGTTGTGAACCGAGTCCATGCCTTGGACTTGAGGTTAGAATTATTAATAAATAAATACATATATATATATATCAATTATATAATGAATACAACATTAATGGAACACTTGTATTTCAATGAAAAATGCATGTAGAGTTTATTTAATCTTCGTATAATGTTCCATGTAATATCAAGTGCCAGTAATAAAACGATCATTTAATGAGCAACAACCTAATGGAAAGTGAATTTTTAAAAAAACTAGGGATTACAGAAGAATTTTATTTCATTTTATTGATTTATTCACGTTCCAAAGAATTATTCTGTCCTAGATATATTCTGAAGAATTATTCTGTCATAGAAATATTCTGTCATAGATATATCTGTATATATCTGCCTTAATTCTACGTTGGACGCGTATTTACTCAGAAGCTAAACGATCGCTAGATCAACCACAGGGGTTGTAACACATTTATTCTCGGACTGTCGCGAAACGTCGACTCCGACTTAGCCGTACACCGCTCCGTCCTATTGTTCGACGGGATGATTTATTATTCAGCCGCGACTCTGGAGACGGATCCTTGAAATCTGGAAAAATTTCTTTGCCGTCGTGGGACGCGGAGTTATCGTAGAAACCGATAGCGGATCGCGCAACGGAATACCGGGGGACGAGATTGCATGTTTCATTGTTGACTGTCGCTCGTCGTCCCGTTTAACTATTCATTCCATTTCTCTTGGAACGGTGCTGAACACTTGACATAGTTCCTGAATTGTTGCCTCGTTGCTAATGCATTGGCTCGGCTTCCTTTTTTCTCCGTCCCCCGCATCTCCGTTTCGACTCCGAGTTACCATGTTTAAGAGGACTCGACGAAGTTTCAGAGACGTTAATTGCGTGCTTCTACTGTATTATTGATATCCCGTTTTCGACATTTCTTTATACCTCTTTTAAATACTTGAAACATTTATCAATACGTGCGTTTAAAGTCTGTAGTTGCAGAAAATATGTTCGGAGTAATTAAAGAGGAATTAATAACCATTGAATGATTTTGAAACACAGGAAGCTTTGAATATTTCGTGAAGCTAAGTGAGAATGGGTAGGACTTTGAATATTTTTAAATGACATTGAAATTAGTGATATTAAATATAAAAGAAATTGCTGGTCAGTTGAATCAATTGTATTACTAAAAGAAGTTAATTGAACACAGGTGGTGGCTTTTGTATGCACCTTTCATTGACTTCGTTTAACTTCTAACAGGAAACTCCACGTTTATAAGTGTGACAGCCTAAAATTTGGTAGAATTCCTTATAAACATCTTCTCTACTAAATTTCTCAGTTCTCCTAGTCCCTCACTTTCGACTGACGTTTCACCCATTCCCTCAACTCGCAGTCTCATCGTTCCTTTCAACGCTATGTCCTTCCTTATTATACGCAGCCAGCCAGGTCAGTTGCACCGTTTCAATTTCCCTCCCCCGTTGTTTCTCGTTGCTCGTTCATCTTCTCATTTTTAATCTTCGCCGGGCTCGTTCACGGGACATCAGTGACGCAGAATCGCGACAGCGTACCAACGCTCACCCTCGAATGGAAAAACTGAAGAAACAACTTTCTCGTTCGTTTCCACCCCCCTTTTTCCTCTTTAGTCATTTGTATTTCCGGTGCAAAAAACGGCATTGTATGCTTGTGTCACTAGTGATGGGTAATCATACTGTTTAAACGAGTTTAACCTCTTGCTTTACAACATCGAGTCAGACACGTGATAACGATTTCAAAGTGAATTTAGTAAACATGTATATTATTCATTTTCTTTAGGTCGACGTGATACATTGTTTCGCTGGTATTAAGATTTAAGGTTTAGAATAAATGTAACATTTGTCAGAAGAATAGAATTCCTTTTATGTCTGGAAAAATATTAACGATCAAGTAATTCTTGAGAGTGAAGTTGTAAAAGAAATCGTATGGCAAGGGGTTAAAAATCTGTCGAAAAGTTTAATCATTTCAGGCATAGTTCGATCACGGCGAATCCTTTTGACTGTCGTTCGAACTGAAGGTCGCTTCCAAACAGTTTGACGACTTGTTTAAAGTATCAGACAGTCTGATCGAGTTCAAAATTCCAAATTGCCAAGCTTCAAACGTTAGCCAAGCCAAGTTTCATCACTGTTTGAATGAAACATGGTTCAAGGTAATAGCATGGGTGGGGCAATATTCTACATCGAATACGGCACCTGTCGCTTAGGCTTGTAGAATTTTTTGGGGCACTAAGATATGAGCTGCGTTCCGGGGCAGCGAGAATGGAGCAGGCGGAAGTGATAAGGACGGAGGTGGAAGAACGACAAACCGGTGAACGAGTCCCGGCGTCTTCCCCGAGCCTGATACGCCTACCGAGATTAACTTTTAAAGTGATTCGAGGGCCTGCTCCACCCCTCCCAGGAAGACCGGGGTTTATTACTCAATTTGGATGATAAACGAACCGCGCGGAAAAAGGCAGGCACGCGCGCCCATTCTTGGCCCGGATAGGAATATTCGGGGATTAATGAGATGGCATGCATAAAGACGCCGCGAAGGAAGTTGCGGGGGATGTGTTGGGGTGAATGAAAATTGTTTGTGCTTTTTTCTTTGCGGGCGCTGACCGAAGAGAATAGACGAAGATGATTTATTCAGGGACGAATATTTTTATAAACTATCGCACCACGAGTAGACAAATGTACACTATCTTCCAAAAGGTTGGAAGTATTTTTTATATAAATTTAATATATAACGGAAAGAAATATTTTTTTGTTAAACGAATCATCTTTTGTTAATATGATGAAAGTAACCGTCTATAAACAATAGTTTATTGGATATTTTAATCAGTTTGCAGAAGAAATTTTTTTTCCTAACCACATATTTTAGGGTTTTGTGATGCTTCTACATTTTTTATTAGTAGTGTACATACGAAATCTTAAGCCTTATTAAAGTATTCGAAGATCTTCTTTTGATATAGGACGCTGTGAAAATACATAAGAATTCATATTCCGTAGAAACATTACTATTTGGTGATTAGTTAATTGTTCGTCTTTAGATTCTTGACACATCACGTTGAAAAGTATAGTTCGTAACTTCATATTATTCCGATTAATTTATATGTTTTTATTTTTATATTTAAATATAATAGATATACATTTATATTTAAATTTATTTCTGCCTTAATATTGAAAAATTAAATGCAGGAATTCGAACGGTGTGTTTAACGTTAAATTATTTTGCTGCGACAGAGTTCGTATTATACGTGTACGATGATATTCGAGGAATGAAAGTTACATAAGCAGAGCTTTCGATAAAGGACTGCCTGTCCTCTGAAAAATTCCGGGAAATATAATAGTCCATTCCACATGCATAAGACAAAGCATCAAGGAGAAACGAGAGAGATTTTGGAGAATAAATGGAAAGTGTCAAATGCAGGAAAGGAGGGAAGCTTTAGTGTCGAGTAAGGGGGGCCGGTTCTCATCAGGCCTGAGACACAGGGCAGACTGTACCTTTGATTCAGTGATTCGTTTGTGCGGACTTTACTTTATTCGCCGGAATTTCGGACCCTTAAACGTCTGTCTTTCATTTTTAACTACGTTTCCCACTTTTCTCCACGAATAACTCATCATTTATGCAAATTGAAATGCAGCAATTTCGTGTTTTTTTTTTGTTTCTGAGAATTGCTTTGTACTTCACCGTTGTCAACAAGAAGACATTTCTGTTATCCAGCCTGTTCACATATATTATTAAAACTGCTGTACTTACTACAATCTTCAACTATGTCTAGTGTATAATTTTATTAATGTTCATAAAATTATTACTAAAATTATTCGTAATTTAATATAGTTATACACAATGAATATACGGATGATTCAGTTTATTGAATGTGAGAGATGTCACTTTTTTGCGAAATGCCCTATAGGAACGATGCAGACCTTCATCGTGTCCTAACACATTGATATATCATTGGATATATCAGTTAAAAAAAGATAATAACTATAATACAAATTTCCAGTGAGATGATCTTGAACCAAAAACTAATCACCATGGCAAATCTCGTTCCAAATACTTTCGATGTCCATAAAAACGAAATTCATTCGAACCCATAAGAGAATTAAACAGATCCCCGGCTATATAGGATAACTCAACATAGTGAAAACATTTTCTTTACTTCCCGAATCTCTCGATTAAATCGTGCGATTCTCGGTAATTCTCCTGGAACTTACCTCTCAGAACCGTCGCAACCCCGTCGAAACTAATTATCAAATGTAAATTTAGCTACACGTTTGCGTGTCCTCCGATAAGCCGGTCTCCCAGAGCGTCACGGACAAATCGGATCGACCGGTGGAGCCTACGTTACCGCAAATTGGTTTCCCTTTTCAAGGAGAGGACAGACCGCCGCCACCCCGATTGGGTAGACCAGTAGTTTTTCGTGAAAAGAGCCACCCTCTCCGTCCTGCTCGAGCCGAGTTAGGGACTTCGTCGCAATTACTCTTGTCTAATTAACGTGGTTGTAGGCGAAGTAGAAATCTCGCGTTGAGATTCCACGGAGTGGCCCCCCGTGATGTTGCACCAAGATCGTGTCTCGTATTCTCAATTATTTCTATGACAAATATTTTTCATTTGTTTATTAGTTGAATCAGAATATTGTGCACGGTTCATATTGGAAAAACACTTCGTATGAAATGTTGATATGATCGTCCAAATATTTCGATGTCGTCGAAAGTCTATCGTCCCAACAATCTGATAAATAATCATCGTTTGTTCAGCAGTTAAATCAAAATGCAGCGCACGGTTTATACAGGAAAAACACGTCATGTGAAATTTTGATATGATCGACATATTTCGATGTCGTCAAAGTTGACCGTCCCAACGATCGGATATCGTCGAATGTCGATCGTCAGTGTTCCAAGGTCTTTTTCTGTTCAGCGAAAAAATTCAGAATTCCTGGAATAATTATGAAAGTAAATAGTAGTTGAAGTCGTCTCGCCTGGAAATTCACCTCCGTGTCCTGATTGCACTGGCAGCTTCACCTCATTTACGAACGTAAGTGCCAGTATGATTATCGAGCTGCATTATAGTCAGCACTCAACAGTAATTGCCATCCATTACGGCTCGATCCATAATCGAGCGGGAAACGCTCTCTAGAGGAAGGCTCTTTGTCCCCTGTTCCGATCCACGTGGATTCCATCTTTCCTATCGCCTACCAACTTCGCTGTCCGCCATCTTCATTAGCCGGCTGACTTAATTAGCCCGAAATTTCGTGACGAACAATGCGTCCTGCTGGAGGACATGACCATTCACGGTCGTCGTGGATGTTGGTTCCTTGCAGTTCGTATGTATCAGAAACGAATGTTTCAGTGAGTTCAAAACAACATGTAAAATATATACAATAATAGTTATTTCGATTTTACGAGCATAAATTTTAATCTGAAACACGAGTTTTATATGGACATTATATTACATCTTTGTTTTATCCATTCTAGAAACGGTAAAACGCAAACATTTTAAAACATAATGTAATAGACGGCTTCAATAGGTCGTTAATATCCATAACATCCCGACGTGTGGACACCCCAAAATACACGGTGCATTCAATAAAAAAAATTTCTCCAACGGGGTCACTTAGGATATACAGGGTGTAACGAAAATGTTTACCTCAGAAATCTGATTACTTAATATAACTAGACTGCGGATTTTTATGCAAAATTACATTTTCTAAAGTAATTTTTGCCGACAGCACCAAAGATAGAAATTTATTTCTTCTCTTAAATATCTTATTCGATTCAGAATAAAGTAAAAAACACATTACATATGACGAAAGTTTTTTCTTTATTGTATTACACAAAGCCCTATTGGTTATAAATGCATAAAATCCGCAGTGTAATTATAACATTAATGGTGTCTCTGATTCAAATACAGCAAAAAAAGATGTTTGGCCGTTACTATAAACGTCAACGGAGATGTTTTCGAAAGATTTTCGTTTCGAGACAGTAATTACAGAATTACACCGTCGAACGAAGACCGCGTCAGAGTGTTCCCGAGAAGACGGTCTCTCTGAAATCAATTTACGTGTAAGGTGGCCAAGTCATCCTCTTCCGCCTAACAAGTTGCCGGGTGTCGCGAGTACACGTAGAGTCGATGCAAGTGGTACAATAACGAAGTTACTTCGAAGATGCTCCGTGCGCCCGAATCAGGGATGGGGTGAGGGACAAAGTGGACCGCCCGGGGACCATTTCTCGCTCGGTTATAGATCGATCCCCGATGCCGTAATTACCGTCAAGAGAAAATGGGATTCATGATTTCCTTTGACGGTCGAGGAACATTAACCTCTGATGAACGGCACACGGAGCGATACTAAATTCACCTCAGAGCTCTTTCGCGCGTGGCCATCGACGATGAACACACCTTTAGAAATTCGCGATTTAACAATAAAACATGGGAGACGCGCTACTAGTAGTTACCAGCCGGTAACGAGTATAGATGACCGTCATTTTGTTCGAAAAACGAACACAGCGAACGAGAAACAGTATCTATGAGTCTCGTACGGATGTTTAAGCGATCAATCTAACTGAACAATTGATTAGATGTACATACCCATGTCTATATATATTAAGACACTTGTTCTAACTATTGAATATACAGTGTGAGTCAATAAGAACTACTATCTAAAATAAGTTATTTCCTATTAGTTGTATTAAAAAACGTTTTATTGAATTATATAACATTTTATGGAACACGACGGATGGATACAGATAGACATCAAGGTGACCTAGTGTTTTTCGAAGGTCAATGTCTTTTTTTTAATATCATCATGCTATAGGTCGTTGAATTGTATTGGCAATATCGTGATATTAAAAAGAAGATGTGTTGACCTTAAAAAACTCAAGATCACCTTAACATTATACAAAATAAAATATAAAAATTAAAATGCTACATAATTCAATAAATATTATTTTCTTGATAATTTTTTAAAATTTATCTAAACTTTTTCTTCGATATCTTTTGTAGTTTACGAGTAACAAGCGAGTAAGTAGAAGGTATGCTTGAGATGAAAAGGGTGATTTCTCCTTTAAAGTTTAAACGTAACACTAGCTCAGTACAACAAAATTCCTAGGTTTATTCCGTAAAAAATTGAGCAAAGTTACAAAAAAATCGATTTAGGGTAACAGATATTTATACTCGAGTCTCGAACGAACCAGTCTCCGTTATCAGAATCTTCACTTCAGTCTAATCGAGTAGAAGGTCCTAAGGGTGAGTTCATAGAGTAATTGACTTTCACACGAAAAAGCCAAATGGTGCTAAGAAACAGAAGCTGATCTTGAGATGGGATCGACATCAGCAGACTGTATTCTTGCAAGGATGTTCTGCATCCCCTGTCCGTGTTACCGCGCCATAATAAAGATAGCGACGGAAAATATGGTTCTCCAAGAGGTAATGGCAGTTCTGAAAGGGTCCCTGTGTCTCGTAGCCGCGGCAGCATTACCGTCTTTGTTCAAAGTTCATTAGCTTATAGCCAGTGTCGCCTGTATAGAGAACTTGGCTGAACGTTATTAGCGGGAAAGGCAACAGGGGCACCGCCGTCCCCCTCGATCTAATAATTGTAACAGCCCCTGGGAAACCTGTGAAAGAGAAGAGTAGACGGCGGAATCGATTGGATTAAATAACAAGTGCGTCTAATAATACGGACCGCGCGCTTACGACAGTGAGTCATGGTTATCGTGTCGAGGTTCAATAACATGTTCCGGCGACTGCATTGTTGTTCGATCCGCGACGGTCAATTAGACTGATTAAAGGGCCTCGATGGCTGCGTGTTCATTGAGCAAAGAGAGATATAGTATTTGTAATAGTGAAACATTCGCTACTATTAGGAAGAAGTCAATATACATTGGACTTCCAGTTTGACTGGGTTAAAATGCGAGGCGAGAGTTTAGATCGAATCTGCATCCTTCGGTGGTGAGGTGGGGCTGGTGGAAGCCCATGAATATTTTTAGAATATTTTAGGTTTATTCGAGAGTTCCTTGAAGACGCGCTTGGTTATTTCGATATTACGTGAGAATGGAAAAGAACTAGTTGTGTATCAAGTGATAAAATTCGTTTAATAAGTAAGAAATACAATAAATCATCGATGAGTGTTTGGCACTGACAAAGAAAGGTCTCCAGGTGTAACGCTGATTTTTTTAACGAAGTTTAGCGCAGTGATGGATCTTGGAATTCTGAAGCCAATGATATTTGTTTCAGCTTCATGTGACCATTAGTTGATGAAATATTTAATGTTCAGTGCCGTGGAGCCTTCGAACACTCGTCCATGTGTTACTGTAATATAATTTCTACCTCACCAGTTAAGCGTCAAGATTGATACGATCGACAGCAGTGTCACTCGTATGGAGATTAATCTCGAAATTTAATTTGCATATGATAAAGGAAATGATCCTTTATAACAAAGGATGACTTTTGGGTGTGCATGAATATCGCTGAAAGTCAAAGCGAACAACGTAAACTATTGGGTCATTGCGTTGTAATTAAATTGCGTTCCTAGGTAAAAAGCGGAGCTGCATTGTATGGGTAGAAACGACAGGTAGATCAAAGCCGTTTCCACATCGGAGCCAGGCAGGAAAAGGGGTTTTTACGGAATGAATTTCGTTACAATTATCTGGCGATGTTCCGACCGACGACGGTCGAAAGTAATTTGAATGAAATTTTTAAATAGCTCGCCACGTCGCCTCGACAACGACCATTATTCGTTACCGTCATCATTGCCATGGAATTTTAATAACTTCTCTCCTCTCTTCGCTTCGGCAGGGAATATTCGCTCGATATAACGCTCGTCTGATTCCTGTAGTTCACGATACTTCCGTTTAATATTTAAACGATTATTTATTGTTGGTTTTCGATGAGCAGAAACAATGCGCTAAATTTGTTAAATTTCTTCCAAAATGACGATTTTCCGACATAAATAGGTTAATACTTTTTTGTAGGGAATGCTTGGACGGATCGACTACTGTATTTAAAACTTGTGTGGTTCTGTTTAGAAAAACGTACGTTTTATATGACCTCTACCTGGCCATCTACGAAAAAACTAATTACACCAGATGATGTCCCCCATGAAACCATTCGCTTCTTGCCCGAACCATTTTTTCATACACTGATTAGTCTTCCAGTAGTTGAAATGTTTTTTTTTTATCAGACACCGTGTACACCAGTCAAACCAAACATAATTTCTTCAAGCTACTTATGCTTCGCCAATTATTCTCAAGAATCAAATCAATCATCCTCTGATAAGAATCTATAAAATAAGGTTCATTACAACATTCGAAGGGCCTCGATCACACATCAGAAAATTCGTCGTCCAATCTGAAATCGGAACGGAATCGATCTCTCGCTACCAGCCGCGGATCAACGCGGATCATTCCGTCGACATGTCTAGGAGCAAAAGGGGCCCGACCGCGTTCCACCCGGAAAATCAAGTTTACCGTTTCGCCACGTCACGTACCCGATGTCTACCAACACGTATGATTCACAGTTGAAGAAGATCTCGTTGGAAAACACACCGTGGAGGAAAGAGAATTGGGATGGAAACTGGTCTCTCGTCGGGTGACGAGCAAGCGCGAGAAAGAGGGTGGGAGCCTCGGGAGAAAAAGGGTGCCAAGTCCTCCGGGACAGGGGAGCTCCTTATATCTTGTCCTGACAGGACGTCCGGTCGGCCATATTGCAGAATCTCCTTCTTCATCCGCGTTCCTTCTCTGTCTATCCTGCCAGCACGCCGGATCCCTTATCCCCCAACCTTCTCTTCTTTTCTTCGTATCATAGCCGACCGTTTTCCCTCTTTTTCGGGGTGGGCGTCGTTCTCGCGATAGAGGCAAGACGAACGATCACAGAGACGTGGCAAGAGAAAGAGAGAGAACGAACGGAGTATAGAAGGTTAGTTTGGCTCTTGTACGGACAGGCCCTGCTTGGTATTCGCGGCGGACAGTCGAAAATTTAATTTCTAGACTTCGGGCCACGGCGAGGCGAAGCCTATGTCTACAGAGGAAAATGGCGGAGGACTTGAGTTGTCGACGCCTCTTTGAAGCTGCCGGCTACATTGTCGGATTACTCTACCCTCTTTCTTGGTCTTGAAAAGAATGGAAATCAACGCCATCTGGAAGGTCTGTAGACATTTTCGAGGTTATTAAAGTATGCTTCGTCTGGGGCAGGTACTGTTGTCGGAATTGTGTCTGAATGAATGTAATATTCTGACGAACGAAGGAGGGTGGGTGTGTTTGTCAAACAAACGGTTTGGCAATTTGTGTACCCTGAAGTTTGCGAATACGGTATTGTAAATTCAAGGGATTTGAAAACTGAAGATCTAGTTCATATATATTGTGTTTATTAAGCGCTAATAAGTTTGGCATTGCGGCAGTCCCATCTAATTCAGCAGAATGAAGGCCTTCATTTACCATGTATTGTATGTTACCAAATATTACTAGATACAAGGTTACTGAATGGATTTTATTCTGAAATCATTTTTACAAATATTATTTTTAAAATAATAAATGATAAGGGAAATGCGCTTCAGTTTAACTCTTTCCTTCGTAAAATAGTCGACACAAAAACGAGTACGATAAAAGGCACAGTAGTAAGATCCTCATGGTCTAGAGTCCATACATTCAACGATACATGTTACTCTACAACCCTTTATCAAACCCTGTTCGATTATTTCGTCACGTGCATAGCAAGAAGCGTGTTATCGAATCAGACTACGTTTCGCAGCAACAATTGTAAATCTTTACAGAACGGCGTTCACCAATATTTGAAAGATTCGAAAATAACGCGTGAAAGGAGTGGGGGTGGAGGATGGGCCCTGGTCGACTGTCAGCTACGTGACCGTAATACGGAATCGACGTTACAATGCATCCGGTTTGACAAGGCGCGTCGTTCTTGCGCCGAAATAGACGGGGGGCCGCCATGGCTGAAATCACGGACCACACCGACAGCTGCTGGTGGAATCAAGTAGTCCGGGGGTTGTAGTAGACGGGCAGAAACGAGAGAAGGGTTGGGGGCGGTTTGATTCGAGACTCTCGACGCTGACGTCGGGACAGGTTGTAGGGGCACTCGTAGCTTGACGCTAATTAGATGGGCTCACGGACGACTACGATGGGCGTCGAGCCGCCGGGATACGCCCGATGTCATGGAAATAATAAATCGTGCCGTGTCGATACGGGAAAACGCGTTTGATCCACGCATTCTGCCTCCAGCATCCTTTCCACTTATCATCGTTCCAATGATGAAGTTCGGGAAGTGGAATTTTTCCGAATCTGAGAGCTAAATGCATGATTCTATTCATATTTTATTATTCGGTCAATTTACTTTTTGAGTGCGTGTTTGTGAATGCCGGAAAATATAAATATAGATGATATTAGTGAGTGGACGAAATCAGTACAGAATGATTTTACATTAATCCACAAAGTGGTGTTCTTCTTTTCTGAAAAGTTACGAAGTTCATTAATTCTTCTATTTCGCATAGTTACAACTAGTATCACAATTATGGTTTGACCTTGCCATCTGTTCTTCTACTTTGAATATCATATTCTTAGTATGCAGGTAATGAAAGTGGTGCAAAATTTGTAATTTTCATGAAATATCACAATTTCATTATACGTAGCAAATATCGTAACATTTATGAACGTGTATGCAGCTCGCAAGTCTAATATTTGCAAGGGAACGTTACATGTTGTTACACAAATTCCCTGAACCCTAATAATTCCCCCGAAATTCTCTCATTTTCGTTGCTCTATATGCAGCGTGTAACACACGTGACGTCATGATCCTGAGTAGTTGGAAGTACCCTGTGGCAGTTTATAACATGCTGTACCCTTCGCCAGCCGATGTAGATTTCAACATCAATCTTCCAGACGACCCGATATCTTGACGTAGCAAAGTGACTTTCCGGGACTTTGTTGGAACTGGTTAAAATGTATTTCTACTACATCCACCAATTCGAGTCTAAATACACTGAGCATTATACGTAAGTAAATTCGTACACAAAATTCACATTTCACGGTGATACCCACAATAAACGTGTATCTAAAAGATCAAACCAGAACCGGTTCTCAAGATCACCTCTGTATAGCTTTCCAACCCCTTCGAGGCATGATAGACAAACACAGACCTCGATCTACCATCTGCCAAGAGCATCTACCCAAGACAACATACATACCTCCCTTAGAAAATCGGATCTTTGCCCGCCTGAAGGTACATTTCCTCAAACTTCCCCTTCATCTTGAATGTCCATTATCTGGATCGTTGCCCCCTCTTCTTGAAAGTGCATTTCCTGAATCTTTGGTCCCCTATTCTAGAATGCCCATTATCTGGATCGTTACTCCTATTCTTGAAAGTGCAATTTCCTGAATCTTTGGCCCTTTATTCTTGAATGTTCATTTTCTAGATCACTTGCCCCTTATTCTAGAGGGTGCTTTTTCTGGGCCTTGGGCCTCCTATTTTTAAAGGTGCATTTTCTGAATCTTTGTCCCTGTATTCTTGAGTGTCCCTTTTATAGATCGTATACCCCCCATTCTAGAAGGTGCTTTTTCTGGACCTATGGCCCCATATTCTTGAAGGTGCATTTTCCGAATCTTTGGCCCCCTATTCCTTAAAGTCAATATCCACAACATTCGTCCTCCTATTCCCCAAGCTGCATTGTCTCGCTCTTTCTATTCCCACAACAACGTTAACCACTGACGCGGCGGACAAACGAAAAACGATATCCCCCGGACCGGTTGCGTCAACCGTTAGGGGATCCGGGGGAAACAAATAAATCCAGGTAGCACGCAGTTCGTCAAAGCACACGAGGCCGGTGCCGTACTCGTTCCGACGCGATTGCACTCTGAGGCATTGTGCATCGACGGCACTTCGTCATCGGGGACCTGTCGTTGACGTTTAATGGCCGCCGCGACGGTTCTACGGGAGAGATAGATAAAAGGGAGGCGGGAGGGTTTGGTTAGCGAGAACCAGGCTGAAGGGGCGGAAGAGGAAACGCGACGGTGGGAAGAGGGCAGAGGGGTGACCTGTCGAATTCCATTTCGAGCGATTGCACAACGCCGTGGGCTCGACCGGGTTAGATCCAGGTCGAAATTCGTATACCCACCGCGTGTGACCGGATGTCACGGACAGGAATCGCTTTCCCGCGGTTCTGGATGACGGGGCGCGTCATCGTCCACGTGACATCGAGAGGAACCGGTATACACGTCCGCTGTATATCGACGTCCGAATGCCCCGGGATCCGCGGGACACGCGGCTTAGGGGAGATCGGGTGTTTTTAATCCCGGCCACCACGGCCCCGATCGGATCTTGAAACTCGAGCACGCACTCTGTTATCCCCGATTAATTGGCTCTATGGGAACGGATCCATCGGAAGAAAAAAAAAACTTGTTGTTTGCGTGATATGCGAGGGATTGCCATTATTTCCCTCTCCCCCTTGCTCGAGGGAGATTGGTTTATTTGACAGAATATAGATATTGTAATTTCACTTTTTATAGAATAATTTTCATGTGGCATTAATTTTTATTAAGTAGAATATTATATTTTTTTTACAGGTGAGTTTGGGACACAGCATCATAGAATCGCTTGGAGTACTTCTGGGCTCTACTGATACGTAAGCTGAATGTCTGAATATTTTTTCTAATCAACGTGTACCTATGTATAAACTGTTTAGTTAGTCGGTGTTACCTCGATAACTCTGATTTTCTAATACAGATTGTATAGTAGGTACCACTATTTCAATGTTTTCCTGATAGTAATATACGTAAGTGCTATTAATTCAACAATTGCACATCATTGGCAGACATCGGATGTTCACGTAAATTTAAAAGGACAGATTAATTTTGCTGTTATAAAAACGAAACAATCACACCGTAAAAATGATCGAAGTACAATCCAGCAAAAACCAAATAAAAGAACCTCCAGAGACAACCTCGAGACCCTTAAAAAAATGATCCAGAAGAGCGCATCGATAAATATTGTATATATACATACCATCGTCAAACGGAGATCGTAATTTCCCCTCGACCGAGATTTCACGCGGTGACGACGGTCGCTCGTCAATTTTGCACCGATATACCCGTCTGTGTGGGGGATACCGTCAAAGAAAAAACAACCAGGCACGAGTGGGATAGGATCGATATCGTGGCTGTTGACATCGGGGCCATCGAAATTATTGACAGAGTGTCGCGCCAGCCTCGATGAGCCTCTATTTAGGACGATATTCCACAATTAGTCGCGTCACGCGACGGGAAAGCCTTTCACGTCACGAGAGGCCCGGGGAAAGATTGTCAGCTGCCTGACAATTCAGTCGCACGCTCGCGCGCGCGCAACCACTCGTCTCTCTGGATCGAGCGTTTCAAGGGTTTTCGCGCTCGCGCGTCGCTACCACCCCCTCCATAACCCTTGGAGTCCTGTTTTAATATATGACGGGACTCGTGACACGTTGAATAGCACGCGCAACGAGGACTCTTTTTATTGTCTTTTTTTAAAAATGTTTTTTTCCCAACGCAGTTACCGCGACCCCTCAACGCCACGCGAGAACGCCGAAGGATCTTGCCGCTCTAAAACGAATCTGTCATCGACACGTTCGCGTGCGAGCCATTGATTCGATTCGAGCGAGGAGCTCGATTACCCGTCTTTCGTGATTCGTAAAGTAGATACTAGTAGGGAATTCGTTCCGTTGAGGTCTTGGGGGTGAATGTTATGTATACTCGTTGGGCTATTTTATTATATTTATTGGAATGTCTGCCTGTTTTATGAACGTCGTAATAACAGAGTGCAGAGTTTTTAATACAACAACATTTGAAAATATATACTGTGATAAACTTACTAGCTCATCAAAAATTTATAATAAAAATATAATAAGTTATAGTAAATTTTAGCCTTTCGGAGTCACCCTGTATTTTAAATTAAAAATATCTTCAGTATCATTCATTGAGTCGCAATGGTGTAGGCGTCCTTCTACAGTAACGAGTTTCGATTTCGTCAGAAAATACCGTATAACTTATTGGTACCTACATCTATTATTTATGAAATAAATTCGAATTATTCCGACATCGTAGATTGACATAAAATACCGTAAAATCGACTCTATTTATTCATATTCTATACATTTTCATTACAACCGCCTAGAATCCGTAGTGTATATTCACATCAGACGAAGAATAGAAAACTCGGAACAATATCGCGATGGAAAACGTGGTTACTGTACTGTTTGAATACCTCGCCAGAAAGATTTCTGTTAAGTGCGCGTTTCAGTTTCCCAGGCTGATGGAGTCGACGTTGTTGATCCAAGGAAACGCGACACGCCGTAGCTAGGTCCACCCCCACCTCCCTGGTTGCGGATGAAAGCCACTATAAGAGAGACGTAACGGCGGAACACGTGGAATCGAGACCGGGTCGTAAATCAATATTTTCAATTATCGACCATTCTTTCGCTCAGATTCACTCCGAGCCGAAAGGGTCCTTCGTCAGTAGACCGTTGTTAGCCGACTAAAGCACGGGGGGGGATGGCTATTGATTTTCCGAGCAATCCTGAAAATCGGTCCTTCGGAGTTCCTCCCTCCCTTCCACGTCACCACTCTGGGATTTTCAAGAAGTAATTTCGTTACCCCCGGTCGTACTTTCAACCCATGTCAATAGTTCAATGCCCTGGTAGCCGGATGTTTATCGGATTTTAGAAATTAGCCCGAGGACACGCGACGAGGAAGAAAAATCCATCTCCCGCGGCCGGTTGGATTTCGATACACGATTGCGAAGTCACCGGTTATTCCGTGTTAGTCCGTCGATCCGATCCGATTGGCCGTGTCGTCGCTTTATCGGAGATTCCAACGGCGTGTTTCGATTTTCGACATCGCAGCGCGCCGAAATTTCACGGCTTCCCCATTGGCGTGACTAGGATTTTTGTCTGGGGGGATCAGGTCCCCTGACTTTTGCCATAACACTCCCCGTTAGGCAGCTGTATTTATTTTATACCATGCACAGACTCCTCTCGATTATCATCCCGAATTCGGGTCCGCGCCAGGACATTAATCTGATAGACAGAAATGCTTCAGACCCTCGTAAATTTGTTTTTTGCTCGAAATCCAAGCCTCAACAGCAAAAGCGGAGGGGCAACAAAGTATACGCTCGACAGGTTTCAGGATAACGCCTGGACAATAATCGTGTAGAAGAAGCCAGACAATAATCAAGAGGCGTCTGTACGTGGGTTGCAGGAAATAAAGTTACAGACGCTACGGTAATTATTTACATAGTTATTTAACACTAAAACTATGAATAGAAAGATATAAACAGAATTTTCAAAAATAAATAAAATACAGAGAAAAAAAATAAGTTAAAAGCAAGAGTATATTATGTATAGATACCTACAGTTAACATCTATATGCTTGAATGTTCTGTTTCTTTCTGCAAAAATATTTTTCACATTCTCGAGCGCTAATCCGCTTAATACATCCTGCCCTTCAATTGATGTTACATTGAACTATACAACTATAGTAAATTACTCATCGCTACATCTACCATATTAGACATGCACATGTGAGTGACAAAAGAATTCGTACATTTACAAATATAGAAACAAGGAGAGCTATCTTTTCTATGTTGTTAATTATTCTCAAACATGTGTATTGAAATGTATTAACACTTTTCTTTCTCAGTATAATATTAAATTTCTGCAGGAAGGTATTTATCGAGTCATATATTCTGAATCAATTTCACCTTTTTCCCTGTTAACGATTTTAATTATGCTCTTCGTGGAAATTTAAACGCTAGAATTTAATAATTTAATTGAACCTTTAATAACCTCTACAGTTATTAATTGCTAATTCATTCTCAATGATTGACCGTTTGAAATGTCAGAAGTGTACACGTTAATATTACACAGTACAAGCGTGTATACTGATGTATTTTAAATATACAAAACGGACATTGCTGTTTCTCTAATTCTTTAATAAAGAAACAAACTTCCATCGGTACTTCAGCATTCAATAACCGAAAACCATTACGTTGCAGCAAGCTTGACAATATGTATGCAATAAATTACTCTGTAGTAACACGGACCGTATACGCAGCCACGGATTGAATTTAATTGAATTAATAAATTTTAACAACATTCGTATTACCCCCATGAAAACTCAACAATCATTCCGCTCGCCTATATTTCCTTTTTTTCAACAACTAATATCGTAAATTCTTTAATCAGGATAGCAAACGACCGATAAAATTTTCCAGTTCGATATTTCCGAACCGTTCGGCTGCGTCTCCTCGTTCTACGGAAGTCGAAGGAATTACCCTGTACGATTTAAATTCACTGAAATTCGACGAGGATCGGTAAACAGTACAAGCAACGCAGAATATCTACATTCGAAACGGTGTTTTACGCGTTTTCCAGCGTCTCGCGATGCGACCACACATTTTTCACGCGAATGCGTAAAATTCCTCGTTTATAGCCTCAGCTGTAACGTGGACGCTTGGAAAACGCGATAAGACGGTTTTTTTTACAGCGGAAAATAGACTAGTCTAGACCAGTTACAGAATCGTCGGTTATAAAACGGCGTGGCGGGACGGACGGTTAAACGTCGTTCGTGAGGAGGAAATCGCTTTCTGGAGCGACGCCTGTCGTGTCTGACAATGAAATGACTCGACTACTTAAAATACCGGGGGCGCAGTTTATTACGGCTGTCCCGCGGAACGATTTGTTACTTCCTTCGTTTGTAATTACTTTCGCGCTGGAACGAGGGTTACGAGTGACTGGACGGTAATAACGCCTGGCATAAACAACCACCCCCTTCCCCCCCTTTAGAAGTTCTTTATGCCCCCGAGCGTACGAATAATTCGTTGTAACGGAAATTATGTTTTAATCTGTAATCAGTGCTCGCTGGGTAATCTGACTTTGCGTAGCTTACGACATTGGAAATGATTATTTGTTGGTTTCCAATTACGCGTATCTTGTACACCGATCGGCAATAAGTTGCGACTTCGACCTGTTTCCAGGTGGATTTTTCGAAAACGAACACCCATCCTGTAGGGTATTATAAGAGAAGCGTTGATCAGTTCGTTTTGCTGCGATTTTTTTTCCGTTGAATTTTCTTTGGGGGTACTTAATGGGAAAGGTCTGTGCAAGCAAACCCACCACAATTAACCAAAGCTGGGACATTTGTTGGTAAGGATTCTTTTTGTAAAAGGACCCTGAAATGTTAGGATATTATGTGTATGGAAATGTTACAGTCGTCGAATTTAAATTTGGTATTGTAGTTTCATAGAATTTTATCGACAGAGAATTGAAATTTTGCCAAGAACATTGCAAAAAATTATAGAAAATGAGAGGAACATATTTCGAGTAATAGATTAGTAAACGGCCATTACTTTTGCATACACCTATTATAATTAAATACAAATGTATATACGCCAAGAAACGTATAATTATTGGAAGATATAGAATTGAGTACAAACGATGAGGTAATTAACCTTCAGTTAACAGGTTGGTTATAAGCACATTGACTGTTTCGGTGATCACCGGTGACCGATATTCGACTCCCAAGCATTTATGGAAAGCGGTCGATAACCAGTGACTTCAGAATTAATTGAACGCTTATATTAACTAAAGGATCTATTCGTAAACTGTTCATTGCTATTAGTAATGTAATACAACCTCTTAATTCTCCGCGAAACGTATGGAAATTTCTATACTACTCAAAAGAATCACGGAATAACTTGTGTAGGCGATCCTATTACATCCATCAAACGAAAGAAACAAACCATTTGCTTAAATCTATATATTTTCCATAGAAAACTAACACTATCACCTACTTATATTTGTATAAAAAATATTTTCGAGTATATAGTACACGATCCTCTAATTGTTTCGATTAGTATATTTCTTCTAGAATTTTTATAATTTCAATTCTGTCTGGAACGAATTAGATAAATAATACGTAGAATTCTTAGAATAGAAATCTAAGCGAATAATTGTCTCTCAATTTTTATTTTCATATACAATATTATGCTATTAATTCAAGGAATATCCACTGAACCGGTTCAAATACTCTTTTTCATAGTTACTTGACAGTAGCTACCTCAGCAGCAATAACTTCTTTGCTTCATTCTTTATCTTCCCTCGCAACAAGTACATATACAGTTTCGATGGCGCAGTGTCCCGCCTGCGTGTGCCGTGTGTGCGCGAGCAGGAAATACGTGTTCGAGAAGAAGATACGATGAAAGTTGCGCGGAACTTTGAAAGTAGAACGGAGATTACCAGGAAAATAAAGAGGAAACCGAAGTGAAGGGAAGTTGACGATAGTAACTAAAAACTGTGAAAAACATTCTATAACACTTTCTGTATCTTCAAAACAAACTGAGTGTCCTTTGAGGATCAATAGAAAGAAAAGAATCAATTAACCACAGTTAAACAACAAAAGAATCCCACTTCTCCCCGATCTTTCCATTAAAGATTCCACCTGGCGAAATGTCAACGAAGTGTCCGATGAATTTTCATGCACAACCACTCAATGAGGGGCGGAGGGGAGAGAAAGTTTCCCCCAAGAAAAGCTCGGTTGTCACGGTTTATCTTGTTCCAGAAATTTATGATAGTTTCTCCGACTTTCTTCAGACTCCTCCGCGAGACTCGTACTTTTTCTTGCACGATTAACTGCCTCGATGGTAGACGGTCCCTTCGTATCGATTCGTTCGACAGTGATTGATGCCGATCTTAGTAGTTCGGGGCCGCGAACATCCACCGCAGGCTGCGACGGACCGGAACTCCTCGAAACTTGCGCGAAAAATGTTCGAACTTCTCGGTATCATGGACCCCCGCGCTAAAATTAGTCGAACACGAGCCCCCGAGTCTGTGATGTTTCGAGTGATATTTCTGATCGGAAAGAAAAGTTGTCGGGACACGCAGCGATGCTGGGATGTACTTTTTTTATTTTTATTTTGTCTTCTAGTTAGGTGCAGCTGCAACAATACCGTGGATTCTGGACCAGCGGTGACACGATTTCTAATATCATTGCTCCGACTGTTCCTCCGAAGCCAGAGAAATAGGAGGAACCTGTAACTTCCATCGTTCAAAAAAAAAAAAAACAACAACCAATGGGATATTTCCGGTGAAAATATTTTCCGTGAGTTCGTAGTGATCTGATTTTAATCTTTGTATTCTGTTTAGGTCAATTGGTCACGAAATGGATAGTTAACATTTAATCCCTTCAATTCTAACGAAATGTACTGTTCGTAAGTATTAGGACAGTTACTGAGTACGAAGGATTTATCACTAATTTGCTGCAACAATAACATCACTCGAAATTTACAGTTTTTGCAATGACTCTGATCGGTTACCAAATAGAGGTTATAGAACGCAACGTGTACGCCGCATAGCAGCAAACAGCTAAATCAGGCCAAAAAAATATCAATACATCGGTGTGTGACTTCAAAGTCACACGGGGCAATAGAGAGTTAACTTACGACTACGTACTTGGACATACTCTGGCATTCCATTTATCGCTTCAACATCAATTTAAAAAAAGAAGAAACGGTATAGGTCGGTTGATTTAAAGGTTTCCGGTCTCTCCAGACGATTCTCCGAGCCGGGCCAATCGTAAAACTCCAAAACCGACTCGACAGAATGCAATGGAGGGGGTTGGGGTGATGGCGACCACGGAAACCCCGTCGGGCATTGTGATTACCAAGACCTACTTGACGGATCGGTCGATTGTGCGGAATAATTGACGGCGATTCCGTGCGTCGCATGCGATTCCGTGCAAGCGACCAGAGGGGATGGGAGACCCGTTCGTGGCCAGAGCCGTGTTGACAATCCACCCCGTGTGTATGGGCCGAGCGCGGAAGAAGGTCGTAGGTGACAACAGACGGTGCGTCCCCCCCCCCCCTCCCTCTCCATTCCTAGTGCATGGAACCTGGGACCTGACAATGGGTTTTTGTCCCGCTCTCCCTCAATACGTCTCTATCTCGTGTCCTCAATGCTTGACTGATGCCCGGCCATTTTACACCTCTTCCTTTTCCATCCCCCACCCCCCAGTTCCCCGTCCTACATCCCCTGGGCTCTTCCGGTTGCCACCTATGACCATGGACGTTCACGTCTACGTGCTACTTTTCTAGAAGATCGAACCACCTACATTTTTCAGAAACTTCTTACCGTCCCTGCTTTCATTAATATCGAAAACACCGCCTGTCCTTGCTTCCTCGTCCTCGGGGATACTTGTGAATTCTGGATTACGGAATAACGGTGATGAAATTGGTAGAGAAAGTCTACAGTTGGAGAAACAATAAATAATCAAGAATAGAGAATTTTGACGATAGAGAGGAAAAGAAGAACAATGAAAAGAGTTCGTACAAATATCTACCTTATTTGAACTTATTCCTCAATTATAGCCACGTGACTTGTTAGAGTTAATAAGTCAAGATCTTGTTATGATTTATTTACGGGGTTTCATTTATTTGTGCTATCAGAGAAAAATATGCAACAAAACCAATAATAATACACATGCTGGAACTGAATAAAAGAAATGGAAGGGCCTGTATATTAATGTCACCTTCTTTGTACGTTTCCATAGTATTAAACATAAATGAAACGTACTGACACCGAAACACGACAAGTGACATCCATGGAACACTCTCTGTGCATAATTGGTGCCTGTACCCTCCATTACTTATACATGTTTTGTATGTTATTGCCGGCTGTTGTATTCAACGTTGTCGTCGAGAAACAATCGACCCTGGGGTGACAGAGGGGGGGGGGAGAGACGAGAAGAGAGTGTTTTGCTAATGACAGTGCGCCGCAGGAATTAATGAAAACAGATTTCACGGAGCGACGTTTAGAATTTGGCCCATTAGAGGAACGACCCACTTGCGGATAATGAAGAATTGCTACGGGGACGACCGTCGAGGTCGACGACGGAATCGAGCGGGCCTAGCAAATTGCTTAGGTAAATTTCCAATTTTCCGCTGTTAGGAACGGTGACGTCCAATCTCCGACGAGGCTGCCACATACTTCGATGTAATCGAATCGAGATTTCATAAAGTCTGTCCTAAGCGGGAAGGTTAATTGCCAATTGATCCCGCGTGTCCCGTGACGACCTGATTTACCGCTCGACTGTTAATCGGTCTGATGTCCCTTTGGATTTTCGAAATGATACACGGACATCGATACGCTTTTTGTGAAATACAGGAAATCATCGATTAATGCTCGAAAGTCGGGACTGATTTCGAACAGTTCGCCTCGGCAACTGAGTTCTAAATAATCCTGCACATTATAAATGTATAAAATCCGCAATCTAGTGATAACAAGTGTGGGTTAAAACTTAGGGGTAGAATTTACTACCCATCAAACGATGAACCAATTTATTGACATTATCAAGTCCCACATGCAAATATTCTTCAAACTGTTTTCCCTCCCCGTTTATACATACATCGTTGAAAATGATTTGGAACTCCTATGCTTACTTCAGTATCAGATAAAAACTCTAGAAGACGGAAGCAAAATCTACGGGGATGGCGTAAAATTGGATTACTTTGACGCGCAATGTTAAACTGTTGAAACTTGCTCGCGAAACTAACCGATCGTTGTGCTGTTAATAACGCGGTAATATGGCGATCCGGCGTCGACGTGCGTCGAAACGTGCGTCGAAACGTGCGACGCATCGCCGAACTTAATTGGAAATTTATGGAAGCGCGAAGGATTTCACGCGCTATTCGTTTTTGACAAACCCGGCGCCGTACGCGTCGATCCACGCGTACACACACGCGTACACACACATATATATTCCCCGTCCCGGGACTTGGGAACGTCAGTTCGCTCGTTACGGGAGCAAGTAACGAGCGTTTCGAATTGGCGAAGCCATTTTTCTCGCGAACGCATCTAATTGATTGGACGCCTCTATACCATTGTTCGTTTCTTGATTTATGGCCCCTCGTTCAACCAACCCTCCCAGCCGCCCGCCGTCCAGGGAACAAGAGACAACGAATCGGTGGAAACTGTGCCACCGCCGCCATCATCCCCCCGTTGGCCAGACGAGTGATCGGGGCGCAGGTGTCCCTTCATAAAAGTCCCTATATCTTATGGCGTCTGGCCACCGATTTGCCTGTTCCCCTTAATTCGATTTAATCCTTCCATCGTGACTAGAAGTTCCGCAGAAACCCTCTAAATCCATGGTATAACGCTGGGTGATGATGCATGGTAATAGCCCTTTCTTTTATTTCTTCGATGGTCACTTCGCCATTTATGGGTGGATGAATAATTTTCTATTTATGCGGTGGATGAATAATTTTGATATTTGATACGGTATGATAGAATAATGTTATACTTTGCTCGGTTCTTTGTGATTAAGGGTTTGATACACGTAATTATAGTTTGTTTAAGAAATTTCTTTGATATTCGAAAAAGTTTTCGTCCATTATGGGTGTATACTGATGGTAATAAGCGGGAGGCACTCTGTAGGGAATATTAATGGGATTTTAATTATCTTTATTACATTAGTTGGTTACATGAGCAACGAGAAAAGTTCTGCAATTATTTAGAGAATATTCTCTATGGTGGTGGTAATTAATTTGATATAATCCAAGTATTTGTTCGCGTCATAGTCTTCTCTGTTTATAATACATTCTTGTTGTTTCGGTGAATTAGGCTGAATTTATGATACTGTCATTGCATTTTAATATACCTAATGCCTACTTTACAGATAGAGTCATGTTTATCCTTTATCCAAAAGTGTACCAAATTCTATCAGTTTCTTTAGTTTAAAAATATCACTTCTAAAACAAGTACCTATTTCTTATCAATTTCTTCTTTCCATGGTCTAATAAAGTGCACATCTTTTGTATTACATATCAAAACCCCGCAAAAAAATGTCCACTAATTCATTACGTAACATTTCGAGATCGAAGAAGTATGAACTTTAACTCAGGACATATGTCTTGATAGTGGATCTAGATATTAAAAGATATTTTGTGCAATAAAATGAAAACAGAAAATTTTTGAATTGTTAGACATATCTCACGGGATTGCGATATAAAAATGTCCAAAGTCTCAATTACATTCTGTGCAAATCACACGGTAGTAGGAATGTTTTTGTCCCGTGCTAATTGAGAATGACTTTGTCCGTTTCTGCGCCGAACACTAATTGAAAATGGAACGACTATTTCCTCCTAATAATTCCGTGCCGAAGGTAATGTAAACTGACGGATGGCCCCGTGGTCGCCTGTGAACGTCACCGGTGTCCCACGATTTAGATCTACAGGGGAGCTTGCTGTTATATTTATGCGACCGTTGAGCAATTCGTGATTAAAAACGACACGCTTGTCCGTTCGGGTTTCGACAACTTGACGTCTGTTCCGATTTCCGACTCGAGCACGGCAAATTTATGCGTAACATCGTTCTCTCCCCTCCATCCCTCCCACGTTCCGTAGAAACGTTATCGATCTCGCGCGCCTGGATAGCCCCGCGTCCGGAATTGCCTTTACGGCGGACAAGTTTTGATTGGGCCTGGATTTTACGTGATTCCGCTTCAATCGTAAAATTAACGCGTCGACTTAATTATTTCCCCGCTGTTCGATTCATTCGTTATGCAAACGCCGCGGCGGCTACTTATTATCGAAGCGACGCGCCGCTGACGGATTTTGAAATTCGATGATAGCAATAAATCTTCGATCGAACAGTTATCGTTCGATTTGCATGCATTAGACTTGACGGATTTTGTTACGTTCCCGGCGGATAAATTTCCTTCTGCTTGATAATTTTCCCCTCGTCCTGTGGAACTTTACATTTATATCTAGTGGTGTTAATGGACACGTGAATTCATTACAGAATGTGTCGTTCCAAATGTTATAGTTGAATGTAAATCCTTCGACTTTTTTGAGTTCATAAACTAATTTGAAAATGAAAACATATATATGTAGAGTCTGAGAGAATGAGAAAGAAACAGAAGCTAAGAGTCGAGGCAACCAAAAATTGCATTAGTGTTGTCTCGCTGACACGTCGCCGTTTGATCTTTTCTGGGCACCTCTCATTCAGCCCTTGACTCGTGAAGGAGAAGTCGCCGACGGAATAAATTAAACACTTGACTGGTTCCAGGAAGGATGCCCCAATGGTGGGGATGGCGCGAGGGTAGTTATCGTAGAGTCCCCTCCGCGCAGTTAACACGACTTTACTATTTATCAGCAAGAGACTGCATACACGTAAGCCATTAAATTCTTAAACATTTTTGTTTTCTTAAACTATCAATTTATATTAATAAAATACAATTATCCGTTGTATCGAGTATACATTTCCCGCAGTTCTTCGTATCCCCTCTATCACGTCTCCATATACAATGTATGCGCGACGCGTATGTACCAGCGATCGCGAAAACTTTCCCGTTCGTTCGTCGAGAGAAGTTTCGTGAGCGGTAAGGCGCGGCGACCGCACTTCCACGGACTTTTAGCATTTCGAATATCGCGATGGCACGTGCTGCATCGAGGGAGGGAGCTGTGTTAGAATACAGGCCGTATTGTGCGTCGGATGCGGCCACGATCGGCCGAGACAATCTACCAAACTTTCGGAATAATATTCGGTTTCGCGGCCTGACGCGCCACAGCGCGAGGCACTTCGAGCGTGTGTTGCGTTCGTGTGGCCGCGAAAGCGGAGAATTTAAATGCGAAATCTTCGGTGACGGTGAGCAGCAGCTAAACTGAACTATCGATTTATGTTAACGAGGCTTTTCCGTTCCGTTTTGATCGGTGTATTTTAGCGATGGCGCCGCGATTCATCATTTTCACGTCCTCTTGGGATCTTTCGGTGATTTAGAAACTTCGAAGATGCACCGTTTTGATAAATTAAACATGGAAAACAATGGATATGTAAATATTAGCAGGAATTCTTATCTATTATCAGCACATTATGCTTTTATAGTTCATTTGCGTGTTTTGCATTTTGAGGATCATATTCACCGAAATAAATAATACAAGTAATGCAATATATAATATACGAAATTTTAATATACGATAATTTTTCGAAAATTACACATCTTAAAACCGAAAGCCTTAACAACAACAACTGTGTGATAACGTAATACTGTGTCCTTTAAAAAAAATCATAAATTAGAGACCCAGTAACAAACATGAAATAGTGCAAATCTGTATTGTCAATCGTGTTAATCTATACTATTGTAAACAGTACTCTCACCAGTGTACTGTAAACAGTATTATTAAATAATTAATACTAGTGTTACTCACAAATCGCAATGGTTTTTATACCAATTCAGTACCATACCCACCAGACAGTAATCGGGAAAAGAAGATTGCAACACGATCGGAATAGAAAATCTCGTCTAATAAATGTTTCAAAAATAAGCGTGACCAGAACCGCAAAGAACGTAACAAGAGAACGGGATCGATGGAAGTCGATGGTAACCCCAGCCAGCACGGCGTAATTCCACGTTCGTTTAGAATTCACCTCGAGGTATTGCGACTCACGGCGCCGCATAATCGGCATCTTTCGACGAATCCTTCGCCGAATTTCCCAGACTCGTCCGGCCGCGGGACCACGAAATGACACCAAATAACAGCCGCGTGCGGTGAATAATATTCGCGGCGTGCCGTTCCCCCCGTTTTCCCCACCCCCTGTAAATTCACGGGAATTTATCGCCAAGCAGCAACGACATAATAAATAGGGACGGAGAAATGTCTGGTGGGGAGGGTTGGTGACTTTTCGACAAGCGGAAAAGACCGTTCGCTAGGACACTTCGTTTTCTGTTCAATACTCGGTAAAAGTAAAATAAATGGCGGGACATGCGATAGCATCGCAATGCCACGGGATTCTCGACTCGACCATACTGCATCTCGATCCGGGGCGTGTTCCATATCGAATTCGATTCCTTCGCGGAATTGCGTACCGTCGCCTACAGGAGGCCTCGGAGAGGACGGAATTGCGATATGTGGTCTTCTACCGATATCTTTAGTGTCGTCGATTAACAATATCTAAAGTATTGTTTTTTATAGTGAACTATAGAAAATGGGCCAGGATGGGTCGTGCGAAAGTGTAGAATAAAATTTTTAATTTTTGAGATAATCGAATTCGGAAATTTGCTGGACACTTGTGCTAGCGTTTGCTACTTCAAGGCAACGATCACTAGGCTGCGGAAGTTTATGCAAATTTATAATTTTTTATACGAATATTTTAAAATTGAAATTGGACAGAATCTTGAATTTTTTACTAGAGGCTTCACTACGTTAGTAATAACTAGACAGCGGATGTTTATGGAAATGTAGAATTTTGGACATTGATATAGGAAAAACAAAATTGATCAGGAATTTTTGGTTCTATACTATGTGTTTTAATACATTCAAAATAATGCATTACAAGCTATCCACGAAATGATTCCCCACAATCACCAAGTTGAGCATGCTGCCGCCACAAATTCAGTATCTTTGGTACGCAGTCTATAACCACACCACGAAAACGAAGAATGATAACCTGCGTATCCCTTTGAACGGCTAGTAGAATCAGACGGTGTTCAATCAGCCGCGGTGGTTCGCCAGTGACGTTCATTCCACGAATGCAACGGAAACCCGAGCCACTAGTTCCATGATCGCCAGTCCATTACAAAGAGACCAGTCATCCGATTATCGCGTTCCCGATCCAAGTAGATGCATCAATCATCCGCGATTACTTCGGAGATTCCTTGCAAACGAAGGATAGTCAGCCCCGGATACCAGGTCCAATCAGCGTCCTAGGGACTAAAGCAAGATCCTCGACCATCGGAGCATTAACTCGCCGATGCGCAGTCCGGGCTTCTGAGTGCGCGGCTTTGTGCGGCCCTTGCTAATTAAGGCCCGGCTCATAATTGGCCACGTCCACCGTGCGACGTGCACCACGAACGTGGTCCGTGACTGTAAAAGCCGTATGTTCGTGGTCCTCGCGACAGAGCCAGCCTTGTTCTCCCTATGTTTGTCTGGACTGGCCAGCCCCCTCCCCACCCCACCACCCTCACTTGATCGATCAAACGATCGGAAGTGACCGCCGGGCGAGTTGAATAACTCTAATGATTCGTTCGAATCACGAGGGGACTTCGAGTTGGATACTTGGATTCTCTGTGTCAGTGTTTGTCGGGGATCGCATGGAACACCAATTTCAAGGAAATGTTGAAATTGTGACTAGTGGAACACTGATCGGTAAATAGATAGAAGCGTTTTGTATTCGGTGAATTTTTAAGTTTACAATTTCCATAGGTTTTTAGGTAATAGGCATGGTACACCATTGGCTGGATTCTAGGAAGTGTTGGAATTCTGACTGATCGGTAAATAGATGAAACGTTTTGAATTCTGTAAGGCTTAAATTTGTCATAAAATTGTATAGAAGGTTTATCGAATGTGGATTGATCGAAATAATTAGGGGATTGCTAATGTGATCGGTCTCCCACCTCGGTGTCGCGGTGATAAGTTCTACAGTTCGCAGCGTCGATCACATTGATATCTATCACAGCAAAATAGTTAAAGCTTGTAGAAACGTGTCCTATAAAAATTTCCACATAAAACTTCCCATAACCAGTTGCATCATTTCTCCTTTTATTCCCATACACTTGCTCTGTCTAAAACGATCCCGTTTAAATCCATACCAATACGTTCTGCGTTCCTGCCCGAACCGAACAATACCGATTACTTCCACGCTAATTAGCCGTGGGTATCCTCGTGTAGCCGCGGGTAATGATTAACTCATTACCGCGCCAGATAGAATTCCAGTTCACGGCTATCATATATCGACTCGGCTTTCGGAGTAACCTAATATTCACTGTCACAATAGTCTCGGCAACTGGGTTACTATTTACCTCGATAAAGCGTCGTGCATATAATTAAGTCCGTGCCCCCCCCCCCTCAAACATCCCGCGAAAGCTCGTGGCGCGTGGCATATTCACGTGTGTGTATGTGTGTGGGTGTGTGTGTAGTATCGTCACGACGGGGCCTGGACAAGCACCGGTGTACTCAAGCGAGATAATTGAATAGGGTTTTCGGGCCGGTGGCTGCGCCTCCTGACCCTGGAGGAATGGACTGTACCCGGGCTATGGATGTATTGTTCGGGCGCAGCCACAGGAACGCTCTCGGATGTCGATATATATATCCTCCCGTTCGCTTTTGGATAGCCAATTCCAGGGACCGACCGGCTTAATTAAGGTCGACGAGATTCCATCGAAATAATTATATTACTAGTTCTTTCCGTAACGCGAACCGTTCCCGGCTGGTAGTTAACCTTGTTGCGTCACTTTTTTTTCTCTGTTCTCGACACGAAACGGGAATCTGTGGGCTGTCGCTTGATCGTATGTGCTGAACGACGGGAGTTTTACACTTGGATTTTGAATCATTTCTCAGTTGGCTGGGATCCTTGTTTTCTAGAGAGTGGCGTTGTTTTCTTGTGGAGCACATTCATTTTTTTGTGATGGATCTTTTCTTGGTGGGGTAAGACGTGACGAAGATGAATGGAAATTTAGATTCTTCTGTGATAACAAATAGAACAGGTCTGGGCTAGGATTGAATGAAGTGGTAACGTTATGGTATTTCCTATATGGATATGTATGTACATAAGACTTGGGAATCACTGATAGGTGATTAGTAAGATGACTGATAAAAGTGAAGAGACCATGGTTACAAAATAGTCTTACATTAATAATTCATGTAATAATTAAGGAAACGCCGATAAGATCATGAAAACATGGTAATATTACACAATTCATGATTTATATATAGAAGGTGTTTATGAAATGGTGATCGAAACTAAGAAGAAGTGATTCTACACGCAGAAATAAATCGTAAATATAGAATAAATTTTGTTCATACGATGCTTCGTTCTCGAGATAATCGAATATGAAAATGCATCTAACACATATACAGTATTCGAGCTGACAATAAGTAGAAATGAACTGTAATGAACAAACGCACTAACCAAATCCTAATTGCACGCATATCCAGTAGATATTCAAATTTGATTATTTCGAAAATAGAGCATCATATGAAAAAATTCCATTTTACATTTTCTACTTATTCTTGCATGTAGAATCATTTCTTCTCCAATTGAACCACCATTTCAGAAATATCCTGTATACATCACAAAAAAACATGACAATGATTAGGTTATCATCACGAAACACTACTGCTCTTTTATTACGTCTTCTAACTGTGGTCACACTTTCTTTGTAATATAGCCAATAACATCAATATTATTCCTATAAACAGCAGTCAATCCTAAACTCTTGGGCTACAGTGTGTATGCGTTTAACACTAAACAATTTCAGGACTTCAATTTTCCTCGAATGAGCCAAACATGCGGCGGATTCGGCACCGTTTGATTTATACCGAGCGTGATTTTTTCGCGATCGGGCTCGTAATCCTTCAGCCCCCAACAATGGCACGTGACGCTTTTAATTAAGGTGAAATTCGCACGCGACATAGTCGGACGAAACAAAATGCTCGACGAAGCCTAACGATCGATGGAAGGGAGAGCCGCGTGTGTATCGCCACATCGTTCCAATTTCGAATGTAAATCAGTTGAGGATCTCGGTGGTATATTCGGGCAATAATCCGCGGCGACGGAATGCTTGATTACACGTCGTTAGTTGTTATGGACTTTAATGACGAATAAATCGCGTTCAGAAGGTAAAAGGACCCTGTTGAACGTTACAACTATGACCTGTCGTTTTACTCACGATTTCCCATTTTTAACAGCTAATTTCTCGGAAATTAGTCACATGCTCCTTACTAATTTCAGAGATCGTTGTAGATGACCTCTGTGCCTCAAAAAAATTTGATAAAAAAACTCGGGATATACTTCGATCCCTTCGTCAGTCTAAGCCCTTGAAAGCATTAGTGGTGTATGTCATTAAATATTCTTGTGAGATATTTAGAGGTTTGGAAAAAAATCATGCAAACCCCCTCCCTTCTGAATTGATAAACTGATGTCAGTACATCTGGATATACTGATTATACTGAGCATGATAATTATGTGTATATTGACAGCATAATTAAGTCTGAGGATTATACCGAGTATATCCGGATAATATATTGATACGACATACTGATCAATACCCCCTGTTGAGTTATCAGTGAAGCTTGACATATCGCAATTTATGTTCAAGGTAGCATGAAATTAGGGCGATCACCTTGTGATGTCAACTAAAAATCATTAAGAACTGACGTACAATGCTTATCAGGACTCATGAAGCAGTCCCACGATAAAAGTGTTATGAACAAAAAATTTTCAATTTTTATTCCATACATTTTCGTTCAATTTTTGAAATGGAAATTTCGGTAACAAACTTACGAAAAGTTTATGGAACTTTGAAGAATTACTTGCGATGGATAAATTACACTATTTTATAAATCTGAATGGTATTTAAGCCTAGTTTTACTCAGTTTATACAAATATTATTATAAAATTATTGTAAAATCGTATTTGTAAATAATACTTAAAGCAACCGTAGTTCAATTTATACAAAGACTATTATAACTTCTATATTGTCATACGATGCTTCCCGTAACAAACAGTGAAATTGTACATTTTCGTTGATTATTGGCGTATTCGATAATAGCCAGATTATATACGATATAATATTGATTTATTCATTGATCATAACACGTAATCGAATAACACTCTGATGCAATTGTCGGTATAGCCATGGCCCCGTACACCGTTTTAGATTCGGTCGACCTGATCGCTATCCTTTGAACGGACCCCGAAAGCTCGAAGCGAAGGCAACCATGTTTACAATCGATAGCCTCGTTTCGACCGCGACTTTCGTTTCCTACGATTGCGTTCCGAACGGCAACGGAAACACAGACCTCTTTCCGTGTTTTACGATGCATCGCGTGCCGCAAGGTTTTTACTGATTAGCGACTTTTAATGAATTCGCGGAACCCTCGGGAAAGCTGTTCGCGAGCCTCGAGTATTCCGGTTGCCGCGATTTCATACACGAAATCAATATCACCTCGTTAGGGCGGTTGTCGTGTTTCGAAGTTTCTGAAAAAAATTGTCGACTTCCGAAGATGGCGACGTTCAGTTGGAAATACGATACTAAGAATGCATTTCCTCATACTGTAGTCTCGGATAATTTCTTAACCAGAATAACTTTGAGATGATGTAAAAATACGGAATAATATTTTTTCATAGAGACCCTTATTACGTACTGATAGTAACATTATAATAATTGTGATAAATTTTGTCACAGAAGAATAGAAACCAAATAGTAATGTAGATATTTGTGGTATCATAGACTTTCATGGATTAAGTTTGTAGAGACTGGAATCAAGTGGAAATTGAAAAGAGAAATCTAATTCTAGAATCTAATAGAAACTATTCTTCTGTGACAAAATTTATCACCATTATATGAATACGATTATAAGTACATAAATAAGGTTCTCTATGAAAAAATGTTATTCCCTATTTTTACATCATCTCAAAGCTATTTGGGTCAAGAAATTATCTGAGATTACAGTATCAGGAAATATATCTATTTTTGGTATCGTATTAATTTAAGGGTCTCTCCTATCGACAGTCGAACGAGTGAGGAGGCTCATGGGCGCACTTGTGGTTTCAGGGTCGACTAAGTTCGGGTGACGACGTCTGAACCCGAGACGTCTGAGGCTCAGTAAACTAAAGCAAACTATCACTACCGCTTACCGTTCTTGGCATACCACCTGAACGCGTCACGAGTAAAGACAAAGCGGAAACGAGACGTGCCGGAAGATCAAGGCTGCCTAAGCTGTGTCGTAACTTCCAGGGACAACTACCGCAAGCGGTCGACACTCGAAACGTTTCTGAATGAATCACGTTTCATCGAGCCAACTCGTATAAAATAATATCATAAATCATTCGCAACAAAACTACACATCCGTCGTATTCCCTCGATTCATTTAGTGTTTCGTTAGGTAGGGGCCAGATCAGACACTGTAATCTCGATTGCATAATGTCTCATAGAAATACATTTTTTTCGATATCATACTTCCGATAAATATTTAAATAAATAACTCCTCGGTCAGTACACGATACAGAATTTACAACATTCATCTCCTTTTAGAGTGAAACTTCTGTTCACTACTGTAACTCTCAACGAAGTGAAATCAACTTTCTGTGATCAATATTAGAAACTATTACCGCATGAAAAGTCTTCTATCATTTACTTAAATACTTCTATTTCTAATGTCAACATTCTATGATTTTGATAAATCTACCGTTTTAGGTATTATCATCCCAGATGATATTTAAATATGTACATAAATATTTCGAATCAACAAAACCATTTACCAAAAACTCAAAATAAACTTGTATATTCTCGAGATACTTATGTAACTGTTGCAGTATCGTTTAGAAACAGAAATTTCCTGTCCAGTTTTATGCATTCACGATCTGTCAAATTTAATCAACGAACCGTTATCCTGTCTGTCGTTGCGAAAACCCGGAAGGTCCGTGATCGTAAAGAGGCGGTATCGCGACATCGATTAGTTGCCATTACTTGTCACCGTAATTGAATCCGATTTCCAACAGTCGAAATGAAACGACTTCGACGGTTTCCGAGCGCACACGACGAACGTAAACACGTTACGTCAATCGGATCCTTCTGCGACAACTGGGTCGAGACCGACTCTAATTGGACAGAATCCATCGGTGAACCGGAATGCTCAATGGCTGTCGTATGTAAGGAGACAGCACACATCCGGCTGAAAGTTCATTCTAAAGACTGGAATTATATTAAAGTGTTCTTTCGTCGAGCGTACGGCTGTCTGTTCGCATTCAAGACCGGAAAATCCGGCAGTAACTGCATTCGTTAAAGGCATATTTATTCCAGTCGGAGAACGACAAGCGAATACGTGTATTCTTGTATAACTACTACATGTACACGTTTACAGTGTACTTCTAAAAATTCTGATATAATTGGATTGAAAAAGCAAACAGATTTTTTGCCTCTTTATTCTTCAGTAATTTAAATTATCCTTGTGTCTACCACAAACTTCATTTCGATTTCTTCTACGTTAAATTCTCTGAAAATCTGAACGTCTCGTGATGATGAATATTTTTTTAAACAATTATATTTATAAACCTAGGTTAATGATACGTTTGATCTATTTTGAAGAAGTTGATTTTGTAGGGTTGATTCGAAGTGAAATCTGTTAGACACCTGGGGTATGTCAGCATTATCGATTATTTCGTTATATGTCTACTAGAATTGTCAGAAAGTTCGGTCGCTTTTCCATTGATATGGCATCGACAAAATAGAATATTTTCGTACGATAGTCACTAATAGATTGTAAGAAAGACAGATACAGACATATAATTATAGTCCTTTAGGAACGATCATGCCGAACAATCTGTAACGGGCGGCTTCGCGATGTCCGTACTCCGTCGTCAATCATTTCTATCAGCATGATTCGCGTCAGCCAATCTCCACGGCCCGGAAAACGATGCATAAGGGCCAAGGGCCGCCCGGATAGAGTTGCAACGGGAACTTGCTGCACAGTTCGGAACACCGAGGTACGTGATCTATATACTGGTAACGCGTGACGGGAATGTATAACGAGTATCGTGGATTTCGAACGATTTAAGGCTGCACGTTTGACGATAATAAACGAAACGATACAATCTCTGGGAAACCGATTTTCCGGGCTGTATCACGTAATTTCATAGATTTCCTTTCAGCTTTCGCGTACATGGAATATTAAAACGATCCAACCTGTTCGATATTTCCGACTTTTAATTTCCCATTTCGTATTTCGAATCTCTCGAGAATCATTTTTTCTTCTTGTTACGTACCTACTTGAAACTGGAAAAGATTCCAGGAAGTTGCTTCCTTAAACGATCCACGATAAATTCACGAAACTGGCAAACTTTCCAACGAACGTATGCAACGTAACGTTTGCTATATTGGTCGATAAATTAACCACCGGTTGTGCAGCGATACAGCGATCCGTGATTCGCGTGGGTGCACTCACCGAGATTAGATCTAACGCTATCCTCGTTGAATAATAAATTGTACCGTGGCGCGGGAACAAACACGAGAATTTCCACGCGTGTCAGTCAGCTATTTTTACGGCAGCTCGAATAATCCCGTTGATCAGTCTAACTTCGATCAGTATTGAAAACTCTTGTGACCGACAATAATTTACATCTGTGTCACGAGTAATCCATACGTCTTTTTCGTTTTATCAGGCGTTAATGTTGGGTCCTGTGGTCCGATCTGACAGCCGTTTAATCATCCGAGATCAGTCGGTAACCGATATCCACGCAAAATTGAAAACAATCGTACACAAGATAAATCGCCTCGAGTTTCTTTCAATGTTTCTTTTCGCTTTTTTTCATTTCTGGTTAAATCGATTTCGATCGTTGCACACGAAAACAAAAAACGAAGCAACGTGTTTCACGGGATTTATTCTGGTGTTTCGTGGAACCATTATTCATCGCGGCATTAAAAGACAGTCGACTGTACTCGATATCTAAATCCGATCGTATCGAAATCGATGTTGGATTTTTCATCGTATCCGGTTGTATCGCGTACGATACGATTTTCGAGGGTGGAATAACCACGGGAAAATCAATCTATTAGCCACGATCAATTGGACCCGATTAATTAATAATTATTCCCCATTCCCCGCCTTTAATTCCTCAAACACGGGTCTCACTTTCAGCGTACTTTTTACCGAGCAAACGTCATCAATCATTCCGAGGAAAACGGGGACTTCGTCAACAGGATGGGCGACGATCAAACGATATCAAGGCTTCTGGGCAGACTTACGATCGATGACACGCGTTAAGAATGCGATGAACACGGAAAGACGAAGAAGTATTGGAGGTGTAACAGAATGTATTCAAATAATACGAAGTGGAAGGATTGACCAAGAGAATTAAATGGTAAAATGGTAAAATGGTAAAATGGTAAACTGGATAACTAAAATGGACCCATTATAGATCACTTTAATCTTACAGAGTGCAAAAATAACTAAAGAAACATCACTAGACTGCGAATTTTTATGCAAATTCTGATTATTGTAAATCAATTTTATCCAATTTTTATTCCATATAAATTAAATACTTGATTTCGAAGGTCACGTAATTCTTAGTGAATTATATTAAAATATAATTTTTGTTCATTTTGTTAAAAAATGTTATTCATAGTAGTTAGTTCCTTGTGAAGTAGAATATGACTGTACAAGTCAGACCGGCAAAAGAAATGTCTTAAAGTATTTGTTTGAAATTCAACTATTGTAATAGTATATGTTAAAGTAATAGACAAATCGATCGTAGATAGGTAAATCGGTTAGGTGAAACAAGAATTCGATAAGAGAAGTATGAAGAATAGTGTATAAAAGTACAGTTCAAAGTAGAAACTGTCGGCGCAGAACAACCGTAACGACGAGAGGATTGCAGAAAGTTCCATGTCGAAAATGAATCTCGGTCAACCCATGAGTATCTGAGCAATTTCAACAGCGTGACACGATTGCGCACGTGTACCAAATAGTCTCCGTATCTGTACCGAAAATTACACTCCCAAGATTCGAGTTTATCGTACAATCAAATGTTAGTATCCCTTATACAGAAACTGACTGAAGTTCTGCGAGCAAGTTCCACATATACGTTCCGGTTCTAAGTCTTCGGGGTTCATAATGAAATTTCTGACCGACATCGAGTTTAATCAACCTTGTGCCTAACTCGTACAGTCACCGATTTATGTATATACAGCTTACTTTACTTATCCACTAACATTTCATGAGAGAATACTAATTCCCTGTTTGGACACTTTTGCTCCCCTGAGTCATCGAAATAAATGGGAGAGGGAAGTTTCTACATCGTTGAAACTAGATTTTCATACGTAATTGCTCAATGAATGTAGAACAGTCGAGTAGTCGATTAGAAGTCGTTCTTGTTTAAGGGTTTTTCCTTGTCTTACTGTGAAAAGTATAAATAGATCCTTCGAAATTAAAAGTTGGTAATCCCTGTTAAGCCTTCACGCTCGACGGGGCTCTAGGGGATTGTCCGTCGAGGAGATCGAGGAAGTCCTCCCAAGATCCTCTGAGAATCTTCTACGGATTTTAAGCTACTTTCAGGGTCCTTTGGATATATCGAGGAGGTCCTTTTAAGGAAGTCGAGAAGGCCGTCTTAGAACCTAAAGGGTTCCACGTGGAGATATTCCGGAAATCCTCGAGGAAGTCCGTCCTTCAGGAATTTTTGTCCGAGGTCCTGAGAACCTCAAATCTCTAAGGCTCTGTAGATGATTTTATGAATGTCTTTTACAAATTTTGGGGAAGTCTTCTGGAAAATTGTCTGCGGTTAGGTCACGGCCGGAGATATCGAGGAGGTCCTCTAAGAATCTAACGGAGGTCCTTTTGAAACTCTGGAAGGGTCAACTGGAAATCTTAAGAATCATCAGGGATCCTTGAAGGATTTTCTGAGACCCTCAAGTGACCTCTAAAAATCTCGAGATATTATCAAAGGGCCTCCCATAGAATCTGGAAAGGTTTTATGGGGATCATTCAAGGTTCTAAAGGATATGGCTCCACGGTCCTCTGGAGATATTGAGGAGGTGTGCTGAGAATTTCTTAAGATCAAACGGCCATCTAAGATTATCTGAGTCTCTAACGAGGTTCTTTGGAATTCCTTGGAGAATTCTCCGAGGATCCAGACAATACCACCTGCGTTCTCTGGAAATTCCCTGAGGATCTACAGGCAGTCTTCCAAGGACCTTCGGAATACCTAAATCAGGTTCGCCTGGAAATCAAAGAATGTCACCAAAATCCTTCAATAATTCTGTAAGGATTCTCTACAGATTTCAAGTAAATAATCCAAAGATTTTCCGAAAATTCTCAACGAAATCTCCAATCTATATCGTCCTTTCCTACTAACCACCAGTTACCGTAAAGAATTCTTGACTCACAATTCCCTGCGGACCATCCATTTTTATCAGCACCAATCTGTCTACCTAGAGACTAACTGACAGACTAACCACTCGGGACACTTTCAGCGCAGGTGCTCGCGCTTCAAATCGACAAACGAGAAGTTTCACGGCACGAGCATGTGCAAATCCCGTGTCGGTGTGTGTGTGTGTGTGTCGCGAAGACACAATGAAAAGTTCGTCCTATTGTGTTGAACGCCTTGTTGGACAACGTTCGCCGGAAATAAAGGGTAACTCGTGACCCTCCCCCCGCCGCTGGGGACAGGCTGTTCGGACTCTCCGGCACAGTGAGGGGAGGAGGGGGAGGTCGAACGGAGAAAAAGGGTTAACTCGGCCCAAATACTCTTAGCGCGAGCCAACTCTCGTCGTGGTAGTCGGGAACTTTTCTTTGTTCACCCCGAAACCGGATGACCTCACCGTGCTCTTCTGGCTCCCAGTGGCCGTGGGTAGCTGGCAGACGGTACGGTAGACAATGTCCGCGCGCAAGAGAGGCTGAGAAAGCCTTTCGCCGGAGAATAATGACGCTCGCGTTTGATTTATCTCGACAGGCACTGGGTGCCCCTTGACCGGAAGACCCTCTACGTCCGCGGGATATTTATATATGAATTTATTAAGCGGAATCGCCGATCGTATGAATTTTCGTACCGAGTATAAATATTCATGGTACCGAGAGATCCGTGTTTTAACATCGTTCGCCATCATTTAGTCCAATGATTATATTTTATGCTTGCAATTTATTCTGTGGACGCGGTAAACATGCGATTGGATATATTATAAGTTGACAGGATTGTGTAGGATAATTGGATCGTGAATGGGTCATTCGATGCGAAATCAGACACTTTTTGGAGCATTATTTCGGATTTTGTTTAAAAGATTCTTGAAAATTTTAAGTAACTGATCTCTGACATAATAATTTCTAATTTACGTCCACTATGTTCAAGCAACTAACAAAAATCTATTAGGCGATGCTAGTTAAATATAATATATTTGATAGTTGTGTATAATCTTTCACCGATCTGAAAATACCTTTACCGAATTTTTCAAATTCAAGACGAAATTCGATACACGAACGAAAGGACAGGCATCGGGGAAAAGCGCGTAAATCCCGGGAGCTGAAGTCAGCCGATGCACGTGACTTTACCGGCGAGGAGCGAAGATAGGGTGTACATATAAATCGAGCAACTTAAGCCGGAATAATAGACTATCGATTCCATTCCCGCGATACGACGCCGTCATCCAGCAGCTACCTTCTTTTATTTCGTTCCTCGCCGTTATTCAGCAGAAAATTAACCGGAGCCCTTCGACATAGCTACACACCATTAACGACCACGATACAACAACGTCCACTATACACCTAAAATTGACAACGTGCAAGTAATATCTTCATGTTCAATAATAATTATTCGAACTATTCCTTCGTTAAAAATTAAAAAATCATATTCTTCATTAGCCCCGAGAGCTTCTACACTGTCAGACTATGCTTAAACATCAAATTAAAAACTGTTGAACGTAGAATAATTTTCGAAACTTTCGTTGTAACCTCTGTACAGTAAGCTTACCATTTTCAATCATAAAGTCCAAGGCGTAAACGGCTATTAAAGAAACTAGTTCTACAAAATTAGTTTTGAATCTTAACACTTTTTGTTTTCGTTGGATTAATTAAAGGGGGTGGGGGTGGTTTGAGAATTCTGACGTAAAGTGGATTGAAAGGGATTAAACTAATCGAGCGTCGAGGCAACGAGAAGGAGAATTGATTAGGAGCTGGTCTCGATTTCTCAGCGCTACGGAGCTAAGGTGGAACGTTCATAAACGAAAGGAAAATTCGAAGCCAGACTCTCTCCTGTCCCAATTGTGCTACCTACGTCGCGAGCTTGATACTATGAGGGTCTTAGTCGTTTACTGAATAAACGGGAGGCAAAGCGCGGGCATTAGTTACGACTAAAGTTTGTAATATACGATCGACTGTGTGTATCGCGACGCCGCCGCGGCGGGTAATAGAACCGCAAGAACCTAAGTAGAAACTTGTTGTGAAAGTAAACCCCTGGCGTTACGTTTAACCGTATAAAGCGACGACGTAACATCCGCGGTAATGGGTCGCATTCTCAACGTCAAAGAACCGACCGGGGGTAGACGGTGGGCGGTACGTTGCTACCAACCAGGGAATTCATTTCGTACGACCGTTTTCTGCCCGCCATAATTATGTTCCTACGTTCACCGAGCCGTTTGCACCGCCTAGGTATCCGTGACACAGAAGGATTCCACGTGGAAACTTCAATGTTCACGACGAACCGGTACTTTTAATCTTATCCTGAGAATGAAATTTGGTTACGTTGAGACAGGGAAGATATGGATTCGATTTGGAAGACTTTCAATTATTTCTCGGGAATATTAGTTTGTGAGTATTAGAATACCTGGTGTTAGGGAGACAAATATTTTTTGGATTACTTTTATTATTTTTAATAGGTATACAATTTATAAACAGTTTTAGAACAATACTTTTATCAAATCTTAGTACATTAACTACAATTTTTCTCCTTTAATTACCAGACCTGGTCACATACTTTTGGCCGGGAGTGTACCTATGAACGGGTGCGTATGAGTTCGCTGTACACTAAGGGTCTACTATGTATTAGGTTGCAACATACGAAATTGCTGTTTCCATAAGTTGGAACAGAAACGTACCTTTGAAACAATCATTATTCCGTCCATAGTATTATAAATGTTCACCGTTTGGATCAATGAGATACCTCTTAACAAATTACTAACAGACCTCCTATTTTTATAATAAACTGTGTTTTTAGATTGTATTAATCTTTAAAATGCCTACAGCTTCTTGATTAGGAAATATCGAATTTCTTGCACAATTTAATTCAATTTAAATATTCTACGACTCGATTCTACTGCTGGATATGTGGTGCAATTGAATAGAACTCGGATATCACGTCTGATCATTGCATTCCGTTTCTACTTACCATCGTGACGAATACGCGTTTTTCAGATTAATTTCTAAATTCGATTTTTCGAAAACGAAATCTCGAATGAAACCATTTTATTTAATATGCTCGACTTACTTCTTTTTAGCCGTTTGTGCCACCAGTTTACACAATACCCTGTAGAATCTAGAGAGAACACAGTATCTGTAAAAACAAAAACCCCCGTCAGAAAAATGCTATTCGCGAGACTACACCCGACACAGCTGGTTTCTTTCAACACACGTGACCGAAGTTTCCAGTTTCCCTTCGCGCCGGCTGAAAGTCCCTTTGAGCGTCTGTTTCCCTTTGAGGATTGTTCCGCCGCGCCGCCGTTCTAACTCGGACGAAAAAGAGAGGAAAAAAAAAGGCGGGCGTCGATCGCTTTTGAAACCAGCGAACGCGCGTTTCCCTGTTCTTAAAAGAACACCGAGGATTCGAAAGAGGGCCAAGCACCGCAAGTCAAGCAACGAGTTTCACGTTATTTCACCCTTCGAGGACGTAAGAGCCCTCTGCGCCATACTTTCCTTTCACCTTCTCTTTCTTTCTCTCGTTCTCTGTATTTAGTCCTTTTAAGAACTCCCCTCCCCTCCGTTTCAACGACGCCATTTCGCGGAGAAAGTTACGAAAGAATGGTCGAGAGGGAACTGTAGATTGATGAAATCGTTAGAACGAAGACTCCTGTCGAGGAGTTTCAGAAATGAGTTAAAAGCGTCGAGAGAATTCCATAGGGAGAACCCAGTCTCGGAGCAGAGACACGGACACCGAGGAATCATTACGTGTATCCGATGCTCGTGGTTTTGCTAACGATTCTTGGCTAACGGGCGAATAATGACCCCGGTCGCGTTTTTAGCTCAATCGATATCGACGTGAAACTTATTGAGAGAGAAAACCCATTTTGAACGATCCCCCTGGTTAACTGGGTCACGACCTCTGTCCCCTTTTTTCTCATCGTGAGGTTGATTCACTTTTTTTCGTTTATTATTCTGGGACATTTCCGTTTTTCAGATTTGAAACTTCGATACTTCGACGATATCTTGGACGTAGAAGGATCGAGTATCGATCTATTAGGTACGATCATGGAATATCATGGATTATTAATAGTAAAACCACCGAACAATTTCTTGGATCCATTACCAGAGTTGCAAAAGTGAGAGGTGCACATTTTCTGTCACATTAAAAAATGTCATTTTTGACTGTAATAACATTCTTTCAGAACGTCATTTCGACGGGTTGAACGATTATATCGTTAATGAAATACACATTTTAATTTTGTTTCAATAAAGCTCTAATGGTAATAAATTTCCATTTTACGAAAACCACTCTGCGAAAATGGGAATCTGCCTACACATCCACACTCCACTGAGGACACATTTACGCGTACTTAATAAAAGTTTTACTGCAGTTTCGTTTCAATATACCTGTGAATTACTGAAATGAATGTTTCATAAATTAGAGTACATTCTGCTAATTATCGTTTTATCCAATAAAACGACGCTATAGATATACAGGGTGAACCAGGAATCGTGATCAGTAGACATTACTCTGTTATTAGCAGTTCGATCGAAAATATTTTTATCAGGTATAGCATGATTTCAAGAGAGCTTCAACGTGATTATAGCAAATTTCTTGTCAACTCTTTTTTTCATGATTTCTCAAGGCCACCTTCAATTTTCTTTCAAAAATTCAATTAAAGAAAAAAAGTAACACATGTTATGTTATGATACTTACCGAATTCGTCTTGAAATCCTTTAACAGATTGGCGTAACCTTGAAAAATCATGAAGAAAAAGAGTTGACAAAAAATTTGCTATAATCACGTTAAAGCTCTCTTGAAACCATGGTATAACTAGGACTGCTAATAACAGAGTAATCTCTACTGATCACGATTCGTGGTTCACCCTGTATAAAAGAATATAATAATGCATAATATAATTCAATGAAAAAGTAATTGGTTTTCGGAAGGAAGAATTGAAACGATCAAAAATACACGGCGAACCGATTATACGCGTGAATGATGGAACAACGATCCATAATCCCGAGCGGATATCCTGTATGCTTCAAGCGAAACATTCAGGATATCTGGTATTCGACAGGACTAGGCCGTCACAGAGTCGCTGAGCCCTTCATTATACAGGATCGAAAACCGATAACTTCCGGAAGTCACGTGCCGGCGCGTGTCGTCGTTTTCGACAGCGCGAATTTCTGAAGCGTCCGTCGCCAGGCGTCTCACGACGGACTCATCTCGTGTGCGAAACCCCGTAATCTCTGAGGAGCGCGGAAGCTTGGATCTGAAACATACGCCGGCAGGTGCAGCGCCGATACGTGTGTCTCGGTCGGAAAAATTCATCTCGTCATCGGGGGAAAAGTCATCGAGAAATATTAAAACACTTTGTGATTAATATTATAAACCGGTTATAATAATAGTCTGACGACTTCGTTCGACTCGTTACTCGACGGCGTACTAACGAGTCCGTTTCATTAAAATGTAACGCGTACACCATCGACTTTTTTTTACTTCTTATAGCGTGTTAACCGTCGATATATTATCCGCTCGTGTTGGTTACTTTCAACATTTAACGTTTCTTATTTTATGTCTGAATTTCTAGGATTGTAGGTTTACGGCAATGTTTATACTCGAAAGATTTCGTGCGAACATTTTAATGCACCTACGAATGAAAAAAAGGTAAGAACGAAACGATAATATAATAACAATCATACGTCCTTATCAAATGCTATGGATATACACAACTGAATTAAAGAAATAAATACCTATACAGACTTATTTAAAAGAAAGTATTTAACAGAGTATGTTGTTCAAGCGTAATTCCATAACGTAACCTAAACCTCAAATTCTGAAAAATACAAGCTCTAACACTTTTTCTATCCTCTATTTTAATAATTTTTTGTATAAATTGAGTATTCTATGTAACGAATATTCAATCTTTCTTCGTTAAAGAATATCGAGTCTGTCAAGACGAGCAACAATTTTATTGAAATTTCAATTTTACGTAATATAATGTAATGTAATTTTACGGAATAATTCGTTGCTCCTTGTTTACGCAAAGATCAGTACGTATGGAACTGCAGCGTCATAATGTTAAGGAATAAGTCGTAATCCGTATAAACGCCGCCGCTATAATTCAAACCAGGCGTTACAAGGGACGGTACACATGTAGCTACCACATCGAGGATCGTCGTCGACCTCGACTGAAGCAAGCAGATAAAGGGAGGTTGACACGTCATACGTGAGCGTGTTCTCGAGCTCGTTAAACTGAGGATCGATATTCCCGAAAGAGGTAATGCAACATCGACCTTAATGAACACGTCAAACGACTGCGCGTAAAACGGTCGATCGACGGAGATCGATCAAGATGAAGCGCTAATTAAACATGACACGTCCCTTTTCCTAGGCAATTTCGCTTTTACGGGCAGAGTGTGCTATTTCTGTCGTTCCACTGAAATACCGTTGAAATTGCCAAAGGTACATAAATATGTCAAATTCGAAATATAAAGTTTCGAGAATTTTTAAGAGTTTACCATATACACTGGGCATCTTATTTATTTTAGACAAGTATGTTGAAACGAATAATTAAACGGAAATTCTTCAAGTTTAAAGTTGTCAATGTAACTTAAACGTAATATATCTTTCCTTGGTGTATGTTGTGTGTTTCCTGAAACGATTGAATTTTAGGAAGGAAGTATAAACATAATACGCGAGTAAAATTTAACATAAAAAACATTTACTCAATGTCCAATCTGATATCCAGTATTCTAATAAATACTAAATTGTTCCACCTTACGAATAATCTAATATGTACCACATAAGAGAGATCAGAAGCTAAAGGAATTATTTCTGTTTTATTCAGGAATTATTTCAGGATTAATTATTCTTAATACAAGTACTCTTTCAATACCACAAGACCCTTTCCTGTTTTACAAAATATGAAACAAAGTATAAAAAGTCTGCAGTTCTATGATTTCACCAAGCTGAACAATATTACAAAAACAACAGCCACCCTTGATCAACTTGTACGATAAAAAACTGCAATATTTTTCCACGCTATGAAATACGCACAAACATCGTAGTAACAAAAAACTACCAAATCACTGTAAACAAACTATCAAACAAAAAAAAAACATCAAATTTCTTACAAAACACGCGTCAAAACCGTACTATGCATTTTCCACGAGTACCAGCGCAATGTTTCCCGACGAAAATTTCCCGTATAGTTTTTCCACCTCGAAAACGAATTTCCCGGGAGCGTATTAGCGTTGCCAGGCGCGCCAGCGACCTAGGATCAGAACGGGGTCCGAAGATTAAATGTCGGTTCGATCAACAAACAAATATCTGAAACAGTTTACAACCGGCCTGGGTTAAAATATCAAAACGAGCGTGGTAGCTGCACTCTGAATGTGTGTGTCCAGCCCCCGAGGGGTAACGCGATATTCACCCCCCACCCCTTCACAGTCCGCAATCCATTTTCAATTCCGATTTCGTTTCAACCCAGGGAACACCCGATGATCTCTCCGAGGCACGAAACTTTTTCGAAAACTTCGATCGTGTTCCCGATGAAAAGAGGTGAAGGGGGGTGGGGGGGGGGGGCAGAGGATCCATGGAGGGTGTTCATTTGGAAACAGGCACCGTTCGAGGAGTTCCAAGAAAACTAGCTGAAAAGTGGATTTACGTTAGGTGGATCGAGAGAGAACCAATGGTAATCTTATTGGTCACCTTTACGCTTTGTCCATTTCGTTCGACCATTTTCGTCGCGCTTTCGACGAGCAGCCAATCAGTGCACGTCCTAGTCCTCTGTCTTTCTCTCGCACTCACGTCTCCACGATTCTTTTCCCAAGTATCTTTCTCTCTATCTCTCCCTTTTCTCTCTCGTATCTCTCGACGTGCCCTGGAGTTACGTTAAATTCCCCGAGAAAAAGCCCGGTTATTGGGATCTCGTTCGCCGGCATTGAAAACTCGGTGTTTCCGTGCCCGCCGGCAAATCGACCCTTTTCTACGTCGCTGAAAGCTCCAATGAGCCCCCATTGCATCGCCAGGATATCGAGCGCGCGCGCGGTCTAGCTAGTACCAAAACGGAATTGAACGGTTTCGAACTTCTCTTCACTGGTTTCTCTCTCTTCCTCTGTCTCTAAGTGTAACAGGGGGACAGTTTGCGGGAGGAACGTTACAAATATACAAACAACGTTTCCGATTCCGTTCGACCGGAGGCGGTAAAGGGAGGATGATATTGTTGCTTCGAGGACGAACTCGAAGAATTGGGTTCTCCGGGGCGAACCGCAGCTCGCAAATATTGAAAAGGGAGTTCGAACACAGCTCGATAGAAACCAAAGTTTGCTTTCGAGGCGGAACGGTTTGTACGCTTATTGTTCGTGGCGTGGATTTTTGATTATTGTCTTCGATGGATTACGTTGTGTTCTTAGAATCATTTAATAAGCTTCCTTCTTGTTCTACGGATAAGATCGTTTAACGCAGTGGTTTGTATACTGCAGGGATAATCACATTTTAAATCTCGTTAACGACAACCTTGTGTAGGTAGAGTCCGTTTATAGCCACATTCAAGGGACAGAGAAATTACGTCGCTGTAAACGAATGTTGTTATTAGCAGAATGAAAATGTATATAAAGTAATGTGTATGGGAAACGAATTTGGAGAGCAAGTGAGATGCAATATGCGGTCTGATGTTATAAACGGTGTCGCAATAACCGGACTCCACTGTATGTACATTTCCCTTTCGTAAGTAAATCTTTAATATCTCTGTTTAAAACCCTTTGATGTAGATGTTTATGGTGTTATACTCCAACGGGTTGTATTGCAGAATATGTTCTGGGAAATGTGAACGTGTCTTTTAGGACTGACGACATCACGACTATGTATTCCATGAATTTATAGTTTATAGTACAACGGTGGGTTAAATACGGCCCCCAAAGTTACTGTATACGGCTCCTGAGACAATATTGAGTTTCATTGCCACTTTCCCTAAACATTTATGTTAACAATCTAGAGTACAAAATGTAAATAGAATTTAAAAACAATATTTTCTGTGGCTCTTAAACATTCAAAAATACCTGAAAATTATTATACCTCATATTTTCGAAGAATTTGCCCACCTGTGTTATAATACATGAAATTACCTCATTCACATGATTGCACCTTTTATTGTTACACTACATATCAAATTTCTAAACTGCCAATCAAACATACGCATGTTCACATTTCACGAAGTACTTTACGTCCTACTGTTCATAACAACGAAACAATATTAATTATTAACAACGAACGAGTATCGTATTTTCATCATAAACAATATCCATCACGAAAATTGTTCCACTGAAACAGCATCCAGAGACGAAATTCAACACAAAATTCGATAAAAATGAACAATTACCGGAGAGTTATACATTTCCCCGCGACATTTACATAAACATATTTATTATGTAAATGCCTCCGGAGAATTATCAAATTGGACTATCACCGAAGCAAACACGTCCACGAATTCTCTGACAGAAAAAAACTGCGTCACAATGTGACTTAATTTCCCATAATTCCCGACCGGAACTCTCTCTCTCTTTCGTGCCCACGCGCAACTCCTCGATAACGTTCCAGGTCTGACCAAGCCTGCCCTATTCCACTGCGATCTCTCACCCAGCGCTTGGAATGCAAGAATCAGAAACGCCCTCGGTAATCGCGACACTGTAACGCGATACCGGTATATCACCGTTCCGATCGACATTTTTACAAGGTGACCGATTCGAATCTACCAGCCCTAACCATGCCTGGTTTCAATTAATTTCGCGGACCCACGCGGTTGCGTGCGTCGGGATCCCTGTGTCCTCGGGGCGGGCAGGGATAAATTACAGGATCGTTATCCATTGGGTAATAGTCGAGGGGTGTGGGCAAATATCCAGGAGAAATTTATTCCACGAACGGATATATTTCCGCGTGTCCGGGGCGCTAGATCCACGATCCCATCGCTAACAGGTTCCATCGGTATTACACGTATCTATTCCAGAAGGGCGACGAAAGTCCCGGGGATCGAGATTTCCTCCCCTCTCGCGACAGATATAAGGGTTTGAGGGGTGAACGAGCAAGATAGGTATCCAGGAACACACACACACACACAGACATATGGATCCTCCAGCGAGTTATAGAGTCCTAAATCTGGCCAAGATATCCCGATAAGTTCTGCGGTCTATCGACTTGCCCGGACGGTTTCTTTCGCTCGTTTGAAGAATTACAAGGCGCGGCCGGGACCTCGTTCGGACGCGCGTGGTCTCGCTCTTAAATAAACCGGACAAAAACGGCCGGGGCGGTTTCTCAGCCCGTCAGCAGAAAAATCGCGAAAATCGACGCCAGCCACGCCCTCCCCTAGTCGCGGTTTCTCTCTCGTCGCGCTGGTTCCGGTGGAGGGAGGTCGAAGAATTTTATACGATTTCGATATCACTGGGTGTATCGTAATATGTGGGATATTATTTCAGGGGTGGATTCGACCGAGCTGGTTCGATGAAGGGACTATTTCTATGTATGTACAATATACAGTATGTTCGGTTTAAGTGTATAGATGCTATTATTTCTGTAACCATTGACTCTGTAATAGTTTATCATATTAATATATAATCAGTATCATATAAATGTGTAATGATTAAAAAGATACGTGTAAAACACGTTTTTTAACATTTTTCATCGTGGATAGAAGTAGTTTTGGTTTAGCGTAGTAAAGAGGCCATTTGAAAACATTACAACGTTATTAAAACCTCTGTAAATAACAAAAAATTCAAATATTGTATTAAGCTCCATGAAATAAATACAAAGCTCTATGAAATAACTTTTATATGGAGTACTTTTTCACGTTTTCAATAGTTAGAAAAATTAAACTTAAGAATTGTCATATAACTGGTGGCACAACAGGATAGAAGGTAATTCTACATCTACAAATAAATCAAAAATATTCAATAAAATTTTGTTCCATTGAGACTTCGTTTTCGAAAAAAATTGACTTTGAAAACACGTCTGTTTATTACGTTCTGTTTCTACTTACTAGGATGGCGAATACGCGCGTTTCAGATTAATGTTGAAAGTCGATTTTCTCAAAAATAAAGTATCGACTCTTTTATATTTTTTAAATACAAGAAGAAAGATCGTACGACGTATTGTACTCTGATTGGTAGATATTGATTCTCTCACAATACATGAAATTTTGCCATAAAGAATATGATCTTCCTAAATAAGGAATTTCTTCAAATACTGTATAATGAGTCGGATTACCATAACATGTTTTTAATCATCAATTTCTCCATTTAATTATAGTTTTCAGTAATTATTCGTGAAGTTCCTTATTACATTTTATAAATGCTTCTCTTACTTGATTTCTAAAACTTAGGTTACGCGAGCTACAGATCTACATTGATCCTTTTTTCGGTGGTAATTTGTGTTTTTGTTGTTACTACAGCTGCACCGAAATGAAATCTGTAGATTGCGTCGCATGCCGCGTGTCCGATGTAATTCCCTTTTTTTCCGGTCGCTCGGAATGGAAACATGTATATTTTATATATTTTTATTATTCGTTTCTATTGATCTTTCCTTATCCAAACAGCATGAGAATGAGGGGCAAAAAAAGGAATTTCCGTTTGATTGTCGTGTACATCGGTTTTATGTCGCACGCCCGTCAATAAGCCGATTTTTGAAATAAATAACATTCAGTTTGTTAGAATGGCAACTCGTTTGCCGCGTATTTTCGTTCCCGTGCACATTAGATTTTTTAATGGTCGTCACTCGCCACGGAAGTGCCGCTAACTTACCGTAAAACGCGTTAACGATCAATTACATTTGACACGGTTTAGTTTGAAATAAATTATCGCATAAGTTTCGGGCAAAAAGTGGTGTTGACAAATCAGAATGTACAAGAATAACCCTAAAGATTATTTACAATCTGATGGAAGAATCTTCAATTTTCAGAGTTTCACACGCAAGAATATAATACAATTCCAAAAATGCGGCCCTGACTCGATGCAACTTCAAAGTTCGGGATTAGTTTCGAATTGAATAGCCAGAATTCTAATTGGAATCCAGTTTGAAATTATCTTTCAGGATTGTTATTATTTTCATAATACACCGAGATTGCATTGCCTCTCGGAATTACTAATTTTCGTATTAAATCTGTAATGTGTCTGCAACTTCCATCGGATAAATTGTGAATTAGAACAAAGATAGCATAACAAACCCATTTCTAGAACTAAATTAATAAAAACAGTAATTACGTGATTGCTCGTAGTATTAAAAAATTATGTCGTATAAAATAAACTGTTTTCCACGCGGTAAGTCTGAAGAAAAATGTTAATTAGTAGACTCGAGTTATTACACGAATATTGAACCTCTTCAAATATTGAACGTTTAGTCACAGAAAGAACAAAGAACAGAAAAGCATATTAATAAAACCAATCTCCAAATTACACTGAAACTAACAAAAATCTACACACGCGTGCCTGCAAGAGGTTACAGAAAGAATGTGTTACCAGAAAACAAAAAGCATTTTTGAACAGGAGACAAGTACGTGCATTCTACAACGACGGTAAATTTAAACATTTCAAACTTCACTATCGTCTACGGAACACAGCGGCAATATTCCCGATGCTACGGGTCTCTGCTTTGCGTATAAATACATCGGGCGTTCATGCACGCGGCGTGTCACGTAGGGGAACGTGTTCCACGAAGAGAATGTTATCTTTCTGTCACGAGATGTTATCCCCGGGAAAAATCTTGCTCGTACGATAGTCGCTTGTTTCTACAAGGATTTCGCGTGTACACAAGGCGCGCGAGAGAGATTCGTTCGAGCGAAGGATTTGGAAAAAATGGATTCTCCTCGATCGAAAAACGCAATCCCACCTTTCCGACAGATTCATCGACAGATTTATGAGAAGATGGCACTCAATTCGTGTTAGTCGTTCGAAATCAAATTAATTCCATCCCCCCTTCGGTACACCCTCTTTCTACGAACGTTTAATTCAATCCGTAGCCGACAATCACATTTCGAGTATACTATCTTCGGAAGTTCTCGTTCCCTGTCTGACTTTCCTTTCCTGTCTTACTCGACGACAAACCTCTCTCCCTCTAACGCTGCTTTCCCTGTTTCCGTTCATCTTTCTCTGTCTCTCCTCTGATCCCTAATTTCCCCTTTCTGTTCGCCTGTTAGCTCTAACTCTCCACTGATATCTTGTTTTCCGTCCCTCTTTCTCGTAATCTGCGCCCACGCTGTCGGCCCTCCTCGCCGTTAATCGCGGAAGCAGTTTCCAGTTTCGCGTTTCCCCGGCGAAACGACAGAGACGACGACGACGACAACGACAACGAGGACACCGAACACGCCCAGACCGTAATACTGTGGTGCTCGGTGGTTACACCCGCGTCTGAAATTACCGCAACATCCCCACGGTTCACCGACCTCGAATTTTCACGGGGGTGTTCCCACCCCGCGATCTCCTCCGAGCACAGGATCCTTCTCGTCAGGGTGTCCCGTCATTGTAATCGGACGATTTGGAACGGTTCGGCTTGACCCCATCATCGTGGACCTGGTAATTTCGCGAGGACCCCAAGAGACACCTCTGACCTATCGCTGATACCGGATATAAAATTTGTATTGTACAAAGCTGGTAAGACGATGAGCGGAAGGAATATGGATACGGTTGATCAGAGTGGAAGGGACACATTACAGTATTGCGTCGATTATTGTCAAGACCTCGAGTCCACGTCGCGACAATCATCGAATAGGAGAAATGCTTCAAACCCTCGTAAATATGTTTCTTGTCAGAAGCCCGGCCTCGACAAAAATGTCTCAAACTTTTCTATGATGCTTACTTCCGCATAAGTGCAAACATATCCAGTGTTTTGAAGCACCCTGTATCGCAATATAACAGAAATCAGTCATTAATAGTCTTCCTGAATAGGTCGAGACCTCGAAGCAAGACCTTTCCCTTCGTTATATTTAAAAATATAAAAATTATCTACCTTTCTATTAGTATAACGCATAATACTGAAACACCCTGTACACACGGTACGTCGGATCTACTTCCGAACGAATGCGCGCTCATGTGAGCAACCACACGCTAGCCGCGGCAGGACGGAGCGTTTCCGTAGCGCCCGGGGGTACGATAATTCAGCAGAAAAACCGCGAAACATTTGTCCATCCGGCATTAATTCCGGAACTGCTGCCGGTTCCCAGGAAATCTGCATAAAACCGTAACGCACCATTCGATAATTCGACCGATACGCCGACGCGACTCCACCTCTCTGGCCATCGTCCAGCTGTTCAGGACATAACTGCGACGCGTTGCCTTATTCCGTTGACTTTTTCTGCTTGTCGCGACTCCCGCGTAACGACGAGAGAATTCTGTGCGCTGAAAGTGGGGTGCACGTGGGTAGGTCTTCCGGCAGACGAGCCCCCACCCTCCGGCGGCGTCTGTTTCAGCGCTACGTCGCGTCGCTTATTGAAAGTCACATTTGTTCCGGCCTCGTTCGCGCGTTGTTACCGTTCCCGGCCGTGCATTCTGCTCTTTTTTCCCTTCTTTTATTCCGAGACGCGCGTGCATTTTCGGTAGACGTCCATGCGACCGAGGAGGGAGCAAAGGGGCGGAGCTCTGCTTTACCGTGACTGCGGGACGCTGGCGATGTTCACGGAACCCGAATGAAAGAATTGAAAATAGTTCTCGATGGCGGGGGGAGGAATTGGAATTACAATTTAAAGATACAATTTTTGAAATTTAGAAAAAAAATGTTTGTTGTACAGGGTGAACCATGAATTATGCTCAGTAGAGATTACTCTGTTATTAACAGTCCGATAGAAAATGTTTCTATCGGGTATAGCATGGTTTCAAGAGAAATTTAACGTGATTATAACAAACTTTTTCATGATTTTTCAAGGTTAAGTACGAACCAGGCATGGACTGGGATGAAAAACTGTTGTTTTAACGACTTGGAAGTTGCAACCTCGGGTTTAGGTGAATTCGATTAAAAGATGTCTCTTTGGTCTCTCCCTGATTGCCTGATATCGAAATAAATAGAACGCAACGTCAAGATTATTGGTATCTTCTATTACAATACCGTTGCTACAAGGTTCTAGCATTGAAAGGAAGGCAAAATACCTCCTACGTTAGATAGATTTTCATAAAGAAACTCTACACTTCCGATTTCTTTCATCGAAACATTTAACTTGGTGCCAATCCTATCTCCCACAGAATAACAGCAACATTGAAAGACGAAACGTCGGATGAAGGAGATCCGATGTCGCGAACGCGAAGCAGAAAAATTGAATTCCGTCGCAACGGAGCAACCACTAATTTTCCCCGAAAAATGAGAGTTACAAAAAACCGTAGCGCGACCGGGAACGTCGCAAATTGCCAGGGTCCCCCGCGGAAAGGGTTATAGCTCGCGTCCCAGGACGGAAGGAGGAACAACAATGGCTACGTCCCGGCACACAACCGCCGTTGCGTTCGTTTGTTTTAATTTCTCGGCTTCTAATTAAACCACCGACCCCCGAAAAAAAAAAAAAAAAGAAAACAGAAGCCAGAGAAAGGGAAAAATGGAAAACCGTACACGCGGCAGTTTCTCCATGCGTTCCCTGCGCGCAGGCTTCGCTACAAACGGCGACAGAGACCGAAAACGAGCGGGGGGATCTGGGACGCAGACGACAGAAGTGCGGGAAAAAGGGTGACGGGGGTGAAATCGAAATAGAAAAAAAAGAAAAGGGGGAAAAACAAAAGTAGAAGTAGTTTAATGGTGGAGGGGGATTAATTCACTCGAATTGGAGAATAGTTACGGAACGCGTCCGTACCACACGGTCGATCATTTTCTATCGAGCAACCCTCGAAGAAATATCCGTCATCAAAAGCCACTCGATATCTCGCAACTTCACGACAATTTCGCAAATAATTATTGTATGAGGGACACAAAGCGGCTTTCGAGAGCGCTCTTCGCGTTCCTCCCCGGAATCCAATTCCGTGCCGCCTCTTTCAAATCCCTTTGTCACCCACGATAATCCCCCGGTTGACGTGGTCGAGTTGACGATGTCTACTCCCTCTATCTACCCTCGTTCTCCCCTCCACCTCGATCCGTTACTCCCCTCCGTTTTCTGTCTTGCTTCCGCTTTACCCGTTCTGAAATTCCATTACCACTTCCGCTTATGGATTCCATACCCGTGCGCCTGTTCCCTCCACCTTCGGGGGCCAGTCTTTTCTTTTTTGCGGGAAGGGGCGGCTGAAGGAAAAAATGTGGTCGAGTTAATAGAAGATTACAGTCAACTTTAATTCCAATTATATCCCCGGGGATATACGCAGAGCCCTACGGTCGCTGGACTTTTCCCGCGCTATTTATACGCTGGCCCGTCCGGTTCGTTTCAAATATGACCAATAAGTCACGAAATATAATTCGAATAAAGACGTGGACAGATATCGGACCGAAAGAAACTAAAATTTAACGTTGATAAATATATCGAATGAATCTCACCATTTTCTCTGATTTAATTATACGAATGACGTGCATTCTGAATATTTCTCCCACCTTCTCCGTGTCGGTCTCTCTGGAATATTATTTCGACGTATAATTTTTCGAACGGGTGCGTACGGTCTCCTGAAATTCATCTGTTTAACGCAAAACTGCTTCCAGCGTCGACACGTTATGAAATTTTCGTACGAGCATTTATAAGGTTGCTCGGACGGGCCGGTTCTAGGTAGGTACATGTTTTGTATCGCGCCCGTACGATTAAAACTTGATTTCGTTCGTTTTTGTGGCGCGGATGGAAAACAACGGGCTGCTGCAGGAAACTTATTATTACCGTGATTTTTGTTGGCACACTGTTTTTATCCGTCCTACGAGAGATTCTTTTGAAACGGACTAGAGGAACGCTTAATTCTTCGTGTTGACTCCGGCGAGCTTCTCGATTACCATTCCACAAACAGACGCGCGAATGAGAATAAAGAACCGAAGAGTTTAAACGAGAGAGATACAGGTCTGACGAACAGGAGGGTGAGGGGGGATAGATGGAATGCATTAAAACAGGAACGAGTTCATTCTCGGAATGTTACATTTTCGCGGAAACGACGAAATGAAAATTATGCGCCGGCGGAATGGGAGCGATCTGCAAAGCAAGCCCAAATGCTACATTTTTCTGTGATAAGGTCCAGTTTCCATATATTGTTTTAAAGCTCTTAATGCACGTAGAGCAATGTATGAATGGTAAATTATTAATGTAATAGTTTTAAACAAATCTACATATTAGAATGAGTAAAAAATATTTTACGAATTTAAGTTGATGGAATAATAGTTCGAGAAGGATTGAAAAAAGATTGAAGGATATATTTGAAGGAAATATTATTAAAAAGGATTACAGGACTTATTCAAGGGAAGAACTGGGTGACTTTTGACTATCACCGAAGAGGAAATCTATATATTAAAACAAGTGAAAAATATCGCACGAATTTAAGTCGATGGAATAATAGTTCCAGAAAAATTAAAAAGAGATTGAAGGACATATTCGAAGGAAAATAAGACTAGGTACATTCGACTACCACCGAATCCATTCCATCTTTCTTCTTGAATAATAATTGATCCTACGAATAACAATCTAAAAGAATTTGAGATGGCCCCAGCAAGCATCTTAAGCTTTAAGCTACCTAATAATAATTATTCTATTCTCAAAAGTTGCTGTAGATTTATACAGAACTGCAATTGTGTACCATTTAAATTTGCTATCGAGTGCCAATTTGAATAGAGAAAATAGAAACAATTCGAACGAATTCATAGGCCAACATATGATTTTTTTTTCGGACACATTTCGAAATTGGACGTTCCTTCGGCGATCTCGAGAAGTTCAGGCTTAGCAGAGGAGAACGATAAGTCGGAGGACGACGGAAGGAAAACGGGACGCGAGAGAAGTAACGTTTTATGCAGGCGTTACATGTAAATGAAGGGAGAAGAGAAGGATTCAAGAGAGAAGGGGATTCAGGTAGGTTAGTTTTGGGAGAGGAATTTAAGTGTACTTCAATCTTGCTGGAATCTCCGTTGGATCCGGGGTCCAGGTCTGAGGGACGAAAAAATCTTATTGGACAATGAAAACGCAATCGTCCGAGCGAATTGTTGTTAAAATTCACCTAATTTTCTCACGATTTCCCGGACGCACTTTTGTAACTATGTATTTGGCGTGGAGCTACTCGATCAGTCGTAAAACGTCGAAATGGAATTTCATCGGGCACCGAAATATTTATTGAAAGATAACACAGCCCGTTCGTGTGGAAGCGTAGAAAAATACATGCCAAACAACAGTGGTCGGGAATAGTTTACAAATTTCACGCAGTGGGATAACAACAGCGCAAATGTTCTAGGAGCTCGATTACACTGGAGCAACCAAACTGACACAAATTCAAGAAGCAATTTCCCCATGAAGAATCTATTCCTGGCACACTATTAAGAAAAGGAGAAAGTACAGGTAATGAAAAGAAGAAATGCACTTTCTTTCCAAATACATATTGTAAGTACTAACCAACATAAGCAGTTGACACAAAATTAAATCCCTGATAAAAAAAAATAATAAAGGCGACCCTAATATTGGGCTCGGAAGCACATTCGTTAAGTCTTCAACTAACTTCAACTCTCTGAAATAGATGAATCGTCAGGTCTGGGTTAGGTTTAAATTCATTATTCGTGAATTCAGGGAATTTCGAACCTGTCTGAAGTACTTTCTCGCAGGTCGACAGCATCGAGAAACCAACCGGAAAGAATGGACTCGAATGGAGAGCGCGTAAGTTTCTTCACGAACGTCTGTCGTTCGTGGAACCAGGAAGAACGGAATAGAGCTGCGGGATGTGGCCAGATAAGGTCGGCGAATTCCAGGCAATCGGGCTGATTAGGCAGCTCGCTGGTAATCCTACAGGTTCCCACGACACAGGGGCCACGACCTATAACCCACTTCGACCCCCTTCGACCCCCTTCGACGTGTATTATCCGACGAAACGGGAGAGAATAGAACGAAGGGGACGAGGCGACCGCCTAAAGGCTGGCTACCTTACATTCGACCGCGGTTCTAAGAGATTAGAGGATACTTCCGGAGGGAGGGAGAGGGTCCATTTTATGCTACGGATAGACGATACGTTCCCTCGTTCGTTGCACCTTTTTACTCCTCATTTCGTATGCGCTCATCCGGCGCACGCGACGTTTTTCGGTTTAAAGGGTGTGCTCGTCGATATCGGTGAACCAGTTTTTCGACACACCGATTTTTATTTTCCGAGGAATTCTGGTACTCTACTAAGAAGTTTCTAATAAAATATTCATTTCATTAACTCCTGTTGAGAATTTTTTCTATGTCGGAGACACTACACATATTTATTATTATATTTTTTTGTGTGTTTTATTATCATTGTTCAGATCCCATTACACGGTATATTACAATTTGTAATGAATCATATTAAAATATTATTACATTTACAAATTGTAATATAATGTTCAATGGGATGTAAAGAAGGGAAGTATAGGTATAACAGACAAAAAATATTGAATAGAAATATGATTGTAATTCAGTTCAGAGTAGAACAATTAATTTTGTCTTCAAAATTATATAGAATGTTGCTTACACTAATTCCAAGAACACTGACATTAACAGTGTGTCGGTGCTATATCATACTAGTTCGATACAATATTACGTCGATCCAGCCAGTACTCCTCCAAATCGTTTCAGTTAAAATCAATGTTTATAAAGTTCTCGAAACAGCTCACCTTGATACCTCCCATTTCATAATTGAGAACATTTTCAAATATTATTTCTATACTTCACAAAATCACATTACCGATATCCACGTTACACGAATATGTACCTTTCAGATGGAATTTCCTGGCTGGATCGTCGTCTTGTATCGCTGTCCAGTTGTCAAGAGTTAATCAATCAGATTGTTTCAGCAATTTGTCCTCCTTATCACGGTAGATTTCGCAATCTCGATCTATTTCCCCAACGCCACGGAGATCTGGCTTCACGCATTACGGAAAATAGTCTTTTCGAAAGAATACCTCTCTCTCCCGGTTTTAGCCCCCATCCACCCCTACGATGTACGTAAATCTTCCCGTGCCCCGTTATCCTTTTGTCCCCGGGTGCACGGAAATCTTCGGGGTGAAATTGCAGTAGCGAGACACGAAAAAAGGAGAAGCAGATTTGAATAGATTCTCCTTATCGTCCTCGAACCTGTTCCAGTCCCGTAAAGAGGAAATTCCTCCATTCCGTCCCCTACCCATTTCCAGCGATCGTCATGTTAGAATTACGATCGTAATAAATAACAGATCAACCGCAGGGATTTATTCGCGTTGACTTTTTTCCGTCGTTGAGCTTATACGTGATTAAAACGGGGTCCATAAATGCGAAGAGTTTGAATCTGGATTAACTTCCTTTCACTCATAATTTGGCGATTGAAGTTCATTTGAAGTGATATTACAGATTATTCTGTGGTGAGCAATAGACACTACTATTCCGTAAAAATTGAATCAGATAACTTGACGCTGAACTGAATGTTTCATAAATTTAATCTCCTTGAGGAATTGTTCCAAATTATGTGAATATGTAATTTCGTTTCGATCTATTTCGACTTGTCTGTGGAATAAATAATAAGAAGATTTATTTCGGAGAAATGGTAACAAACGGAAATTTCTTTACTGCAATGGAGGTTTTATGAATGCTCACGTAAAATAAAAGTCAAGTACTTCAATTTATTGAACTTCTCTCAGTGTACTGAATATGAGGCAATCGAATAGGCCATACTTAAATGCATAAAATTCACAGTCTATTAATTACCACTTTTATAGTAATCGTTTGAGGTACATGCTCCGTTAAATTTCAAAATTCTGTTTGAATCGTTCAGTCCAGGGTCAAGGAAGCGTCACAACCTGCTATTCAAATATTCAAAGCACCCTTCAGTCTTTGAAAAATTTCTTTTGCACCGAATACTTACTTTCATTCCGAATCTTACCTAACGAATTTCCCACTAACACGAAAAATTAATTTATCTAAAAGGCAAAGGGTGCTCCGAACTTTTGACCAGCAGCATCCACAGAGAAGTTAAAACTATATTTGCCGTACAATAATGAAGAAACATGATTAATAAGTAGTTAAACACAATTCTTCAATTAATACAGAAACCAGTTAATAAAAACAAGTAGAATCATACCACACAATTCTCTTTTAAGAATACAACGCTGTTAATCAATTACGAGAAGAATGATCGAAATTAGAATTCTCACCCACGAGTAACCAAATGCGAGAAAAATTTTGAAAAAAAAAAAAAGAACACGAGAATGAAATCCCAATTTTTGTCAGTCACATTTCTGCATTAAAGAAGCAAACACGCATGCTACAGTAATATTACTAATTAACATATATTGTTATATTGTTAGAGGAACACTCACCGGCGTTATTACTGGCGAAATTTGGATCCTTACCTGAAACACACGAAAGCAGACGGTTGTTAATATGATCGAGTGTCGTCAAGGACCATATACAACATAATACCCGACATCGATTCTCGGGCCACGTAACCCAGACAACATATTACGTTACACGGACGACGCCACTCCGCGTAACTAATTAATTCTCTAAAGGGCGTATATAAATTAACGTACAATGAAGCTGTCCCGATGTGAACGCGAAAACGCTTTCAAGTATATTAATAAGGCGATGGGGTGTGGGTGTTATTCATGGGACGCGGAGGACACACCAACGGACGAAACATTAAGCATTTTTATCGTGATCGCGATCCACCCGCGAGTCGTGAAACGAGATTCCTTAATAGTTCTTCTAATTAAGCGGTGATTAACGTTTGTGTTCGCGTTCACGTAGCTATCTCGCGACAAAATATATATGTATATATATATTGCATATATATTAACGCGTGTTATTTACAACATTTCACTTCTACGGATTACGAGCTCCTTTAAATTAACCTTTCTTTGTGCTTGATGGCAGTACGTGCGACACAGATTATTCTAATTCTAAATAGACGTTAAACTTTCAATTCAACCATTAACGAGTTCCATTTTAGGCATTAGACTTATATCAAAATAAGCACAGGATATATTTCAGGTCGTCCGGAAAATTCTTACTTTTACAAACAAATTGTAATTTGCGCTTCCTTTTACAGCTTCCTGTTTTTAAAAGTATTTTAGTATAACTTTAAAGAAAAAAAAGCTTTAAAGAAAACACTTCAATACTTTTTTGACTGACTTTTACATTTTCGAAGATTTTTCCTAACATTCAGTAAAAATAATAATAAAGACACTGAAGATAAAACAGATGAAGGAAAGCCTCTGCTTAGCTTTTGTTTACTCTGTTTTGATTGGTTCCACAGCGGAAAATCACGCCGTTGCTCGTGTCGCATTCGTCGAGGAATCACTGTATTTTCTCTTTAAAAAATCTGTAAACATGAATTTACAGAAAGCAATTGTCTTAATTTCCCAAGAATCTTACATAATGAATGAAAGTATGAAAAATATCTTTCAGGCTTCATTGGTTATTGATTATTTAAACATCCAGTGGATTCTACGGTTCAGAAAAGAAACACAGGTAAGATATTCGGAACTTCCGACGCGGAGGGATTTAACGACATCCACGGATCACGTCTAACGAGTAATAGCGGAATCACTTTACGTGCAAGCAGCGTGCACGCATAACAGATGCGGCGGAAAGTTTCGTCGGTTACGATACTGCAATTTTGTCCGACGCCAGGGTCCCGCATGAGAGAAGAATTCTGCGGAGTATCCTGCGAACTCGATGCTACGTAAATACTACATACGTAGAATGCTCCCGGATGATATGCATAGTGAGATTCAGCTATGGTTGCACATACACTACCGGCCAAAAGTTTTGGAATTGCTTGCTATGAGTTTTATCGAAATCGAATATTCTCTGATAGAATTGGTACTGAGCCATTGTTAATATCCCAGACATTGGTAAAGAATATATTTCATTTTAAGAGACTTGAACATTTCCGATGCTTCAGTTTAAGGTTAAGGGATAAATATGACAGTCATAAAACATGAGACGGAAAAGTATAAATTTTTTCACATAACTACAAGACAATTTATTCTAAATGCATCTAGGATTATTTTAGAAATCGATATGAGATGCAAAGTGTAAGAATGTCTAGTACTTTGAATGTTTTAGAAAATTATTCGAGATAAAGATGTATGGAACTACTGAAAATTACTTTAGATTCCTTTTGCTTATTTTGTAAATTCTTTGTTTGCAATATGAATGCTGCTGGAAGTATGAACATTTTCACAGGACAATGATATAAATGGAACTTTAAGACTTTTTTAAGTGTTACAGTGATGTTTCTTTGGCCTCTGTATTAGCGCATTGCGTCGAACGCGGATAGCATGATGTTGTAGTCGTATGGGAGCAATTGAAAAAAAAATAAATTAGATAATAACCCCAGCAACCATGGCAGTTTCTGCAGATAATACTACAGCCCAAGTTTAAAAGACGTAGGCAGTAGTTAGTTTCTGTAGTAACCTGTTGAACCAGACAACTATAATTAGTATAGGATTGTATAATATTTATGCAGTTGTATTTAAGACAATTCGATGAAATGAAGCTTATATTACCTGACAAAGGGTCTACCACTGCGTTAAGTTACTATACATCCTATGAGATAATTAATAATACAGAAATGAAGCCACGAACGAAATATCGTCGTTCTTTATTTTCGTATCAGATTGACATTTAAAATTCACCCTGTGAAAAATGTCCATATTTCCATTAATAAACTGCGATTCTGTCCACACGTCTATCTTCGTCCGCAACTTTTTCTCGATTCTATTATCGCTCGAAGCCAGGTTGTCGACGTCCACCGCGAAACATAAAATACTGATGACATCGGAGAATCTGCTTTTTAATATTTTCCCCATCAATGGTATCGATAGATAAATTAATTGTAGAATTTATTTTTCCGCCGATCACGACGAGCAAACAATACGAAACGTTCATAACGCGTACTCTCGATGATTTATGTGCAATTCCGTAATTCATGGGTACGCGAATGTTTGTATTAACTATATACGAAACGGTCAACGTGAACTAAAGCACATGTGTAAAATTTGAGGTAAAATGAGAGAAACGTGTGTGAAATAAGACATTAGGGAAATGTATGTAGTGAGAACGAACTCCTGGCGTAACTTGGAAGAGAAAATGAATTTTGATGAGAAGAATAAGTGGAAAATGCGGTGTGATTTTTATTCGTCTGAGAAAATTAAATTTGATAAATTATAAGTGGATATGGCAGGTAATGAGCGGAAACAGCAACAAAAAGCATTAAAGTTATTTTCTCGTAAAAAAGAAGAGCTCTGATTATCGAAGTTCTATTTTAGATTTTTAACTTATTTTCTCCCAATACGTATAGAGCCATGAATCTTTTTATCCTTGTCTGTGTCCCTTACGTATTCTTCTTTTTTCAGGTATGTGTGTTTACGTGTATGCCAGAACCCCTTGATCGAAATCGGAACATGAAAAATGAAAGAGAAGCGAATCCAGCCCGGGGTACCGAGAACATCGATAAACTACGCCCGAGCCATCACGAGGATTGCCACGAGATGAATCTACAAGTTGGTCTCGCGACTTCATTTATTTGTCCAACGTTACCCTGCCTCCCTTCACGTTGTTTGTCTTAGACGCAATCAGGATTTTTACGGGGCGAATTCGGTAAGTAGAAAGTTCTTATTTCCCTTAGTTTTACATTTCCGAATTGCCTTCGGTGCTTAGACGTGGAAACACTCTTTTAGAAGAGAAAATACATTAACTGAATAAATAAAGGAATAACTTATAAAATATGGATATTACACATACACTCTTATGGGAAATTATAGAATTTATCCGATAACGTAATTACGTTGCATCTGTGCAACATACATGAACCAGTAGAACTCAAAGTTTCCTAATTCCTCATACATATTTTCTCCCTTCAGAGTGAATAATCGAGTACAAAGGATTAATATCTTTTTACCTTGTTACATATTAATCACGAGATCTACGCTCGTTAATGAATTGTCAGTACTCTGTGAATATCATGCAATTTTTCCTCTTCGCAGATTCCTCTACAAATTCAGAAAGAACGAAAAAATTCATTTCATTGAAGCTTTCAGTGAGCTACAGAAATACACAAACATTAATTCTTCTAAAAAGCTGTAATCGCACAGACAAAGTGACTCTAGGTACGCATTTCGTTATTTTATGAGGTGAAGAACTTCAAACGAAACGAAAAATATTCCACGAGACTCACCCGTTCGGTTTGCTTGAATTTCCCAGTAACGAATCATAAAAAATTCCAAATAATAACACAGAAGAACGATCGTTTCGCTTCGTATGAAATTAAAAAGTGAGGACGCCAACTTATCAAACTGTCGATGGTAGCACTAGTTTCACGCGGGTCGATGTAAACGCGCGAACCGTTCGATCATGGCGTCGATGAATCGCGCTTGTCTACCAGAGGGAAGATTTATCAGCCACGTTACGTCCAAATGGAAGATCATCGCGGGAACACCTTTATTCCGTTCGTCCCGTCCACTTAGGAGGATCCTTTGTCACCACTAGACCAAGAGGGCTGCGCTGGGTTCAGACGGCGCGAAAGAAAGGACGGGAGAAAAATGCAAATTGGTGGGGTCGCGGTTATATTTCGGTATCGTCGTCGCGCGAAAAATAGGAAGGGACGAAAAAAAAATCGCGCTGGGGCAAGGTCGACGTTTCTTTTTTCCAAGGATAAAACAGCTCCCCGTTGGGGGAGGCCGCCTCGCGAATATACCTCTCGGCGGTCGCATTTGCATCTAATAAGAAAAATGTCGGATCAAGAGTGCTTCGCCGGCACGCTATGTCGATGGTGAAACCTTACTCGAAACGAAGATCATTTACTTCACACACAAATATGTCGTGAATCACGAATGGAGTCCGACGCCTATCGTATATCCTAAAGAATGAAAATTTCGACGACAAACGTATGCAACTGTTACATATGAAGCTTTGAACATCAGAGAGACTCTTACAGAAGAGGGAATTATTTTTATTGTTATAAGTCTAGATGATATTTAAGCCTTGTTTTACTGAATTTATGCACATATTGTTACAAATATATATTGTTGTAAATATAAGTAGTATTCAAGGCAATTCTCGTGAAATTTATTCAAATACTATTGTACCTATGTGTCCTCCCTGCCGTTCGACGAGACCAGCTTCCAGAACTCAGATTTATACGCACGGAAAAGTATATTGTAATTAACTCTGTTTCCTGTTAAAGAATCTCTCTAAATGTGAACGGAAGCCGGTTGTCGATTAAATGATAAAAATTTAATTCAGAGCAATATTGCTGATTAAACTACAGTCTTATTCAAACAGATTCCGTGTACATCGAATATTCGCGAATTGTATTACCTATCGTCACGGAACTGAAAGAATTCAATGCTGCGGATATTAATAAAAATTGACGTGAAAAGCGTGCTTCGCGGAAGAATGAAAATGGGGAGGCGATAGAAGTAATGGGATTCGAGGACCGGTTAAAAATCTCGAGAAAAAAAAAAGAACGTAGAGGTCGACTCTCGAGGGTCGTGGAAAATGAAAGTGGCGGCGAGAGAGACGACGACGTAAACAGCACTTTGTATCGACGTTCGCTTCTTTTCTTTTCGCCTTCGCCGTGTAACCCTCTCGACGAGTTTAAGTCCACTTCGGCCTTTTTCCCCGGGTCCTGAGACCTTTTTGCTCCACCCCCCCCTCCCCCCAACTTGCTCCGACTTCGATCACACTGAGTCTACCCACTTAGCCCGACCCTTCTTTCCTCAACGGGCGTCAACCCTTTCCAGGACGAATGGATTCGGTGTCGAAGGACTGCGTAAAAGCTTGCAATTATTGAGACTTACAAGGGGGTGATTTCGCAAGGTTTCGTTAGGGGTGGCTCGAGAAATACAGTGTTCGTCTGCTCGCGAAACTGGGGAATAGAGGGTAATTTGTTAAGTCGAGGGAGCCGAAACTAAATACAAAAGGTAAGAGAAAGAAACAAGGAATTTTTTATACGTTTCAAATGTAATCCGACAACATTCAGTATACCAAACACCATTTCTAAATGTTAATGTCAATAATCTTTAATTGTATTCCTCGATCTCATTTACATCCATTCTAATAAAAGTTTCGTGAGCTGAGGAAGCATTTGAAACGATTCGAAGATGAAAACAAACACTTGAACAAGATCGTATTTTCAATCTCACTGAAATATTTACAATACAAAGTTTGCCTTGTAGGTCACAACTCGATCCTCCGTACAGTCAGACGGCAGGTCACTGGAGAATCAAGTCGTCTCTTAACCGTCAGACGGCCAATTAACGCAACGAATACCGTAAAGGTGAAACACAGACGAAATATTCATCCACAACGGGGCGACGTTTGCTCAACTCTGAAAGCAGATTCGTATTAGAGTTTCAGTGTCGCGCAAATGGCCCTCGTTGTCCTAACCCCGTGGTGGTAGGTAGCGTTCCTGAAAGGGTACAAAGAGAGGAGATGTGTTCCCTGTCCGAAGGAATCCAGGGCGAAGGTCGAGAAGAAGGAGAACGTGGGAGAAGTGAGCAGCCGGTCGGACAACGCCCTTGTAAGGACGGAAAACTGAAAAATTGTTGGCACCCGTTGCCATGGACACTAAGTACCTGAGTCGCGACGGTGGACCACCGCTACATCCGTATTTCTATATCGTTATCTCCGCACATCTTAACCTTTATATGACAATGACCAACATTTTTCACGTTATCCATAACGAAATAGTGGGTTCTTGTTATTTGTTGTGACACCTCCAACTGAAAAAACGTGTAAGATTCAGAACTGCCAGTGACCAATTCGTTACGGACACATAAATACATTTGCAAAATGTAAAAGATGTCCATTAATTGTAACCAAATAAATGAAAAAAATTCAATACAAGTATTTTGTATTCTATATAATTCATGGATAAAATTTTCCTACACTTCCTTCTAATCTGTTCTCTATTTGAATAAAATTTTCATTATATGGGCAACCGGGTACTCGATTAACGATATAAGGGTAAGTTGATAAATTGCATTATATTTCTCGGTAATCTTTCGCAAGAAAATAGACACCCATTTCTAATTCTGATTAAGAAATACAAAATGTAGGTATATCTGGTTGATTCGTAGTTTCTTCTTTCAGAGTAGTAGTTATCGTTTTATTCGATTTTCGATGAGTTGTTTTCGTTACGGATTACCGTCGCGGCAAAACTGTTTTGCATACGCTCGAAATTCGACGAATTTCACCGGCGTTTAATATTCCCGTCGATCCGTAATTTGTTCGTGTAATTTCAGTGCCGGCGGGAATACAGTGTTTTCGTTAAAAAGAAAAGTGAGTTATAAAAATCGAGAAAAATCCCGCGAAATAGGAACATTTTACGCTTGCATTTAATACGACTGTTTTAAATTGCAAAAATCGTGATTATTACCGTATTTAACGACTTCTTTTTAAATTGTGGTTTCATGGAATTGAATTGTTGTTTTAACGATCTCGCGGGAGACGGAAATGAAGAATTCATTTGTTCGTACAAATAAGGCACTCCTTTCATCTTTTCCGAGGAACAGAAACGAATGTGAACGTAAAGCATACGTAAATGCGGTGTGCATAAAAGGAGGATTCTGTTCGACCAGCTGCGCACTGGTTTAAGACGAACGGCGACGCCATGAAAAATTGAACGTCTTCGACATCCATTGTTCCGTGATGCCAGCGGCTAAGATAGATCTTGCGGTGTGTTCCACCGAAGTCAAATATCAACATAATCGTAATAATGGACGCTAACAATTTCCTTCGGGCTATTTTGCTAACTTTATTGGTATTGTTAATGTATTTTTCATCCACCTTATTGAATCGTCCTTAATTCATGCGTTCAAAAGGAAAAAAGTTATTTTTGGTATACTAACCTTAGAAAAATAAATATTTCATATATAAAACTATGGCGAAAACTGGTAACATATTTACTACCAATAATTTATTTACCAGTAAAGGGGTTAACGAAACAGAATCACATTAATCAGATCCACAGAATACCCATTGCTGTATCTTTGAATCTCAAATGTCCTAAGCACGATTTCTTTATTTAATAGAATATTATAGATATAAATTAATCTTCGGAAGATGGATATTTTGTATGATCGAATAAACGGTAATACCTGCGTCCAGACAGACCCCTAATTATCTGTCCTTAGACCTGTTTTGGAACGAATATCCTGTCAAGGGCTGTTGTGAGAAAAAGACGGGAAGAAGCTACTGCAGTTAGGGTATGTACACTATGTCCTATCGTTCGATGCTTGTATTTCACGACCTCGTTAAGCCCCAGGGTTGAACTTTCCACTCGAAGAGAAGCTCACAAAAAATAAGTTCATCGAACAAGCATTTTCCAAGGGACAACGACGGTTCCGCCAGATATCTGTTTCCTTCGTGTTTACACGCCCGATCCTTGGAATATGTAGTAGAGATTACGATCTCGGTGTTGTAACACGGCGGGACTATCGATTTTACGAACTGATCACTGTACTACACTCGTATACTGCCTTCTTTATCCCAATTGGTCTAACTAACATTTTCAATCGTTCGAGAAATCGAAGCTTTTGTAACTTTATTTGTGAAACGTTTTAAATTATATTTATTTTTGTTACAGACCACTGAAACTTAAACGACTGTGGCATTAGCTATTTAACTCGGTAGACGTCGCACGGAAAAATAGAAGCTAGTAAAATCATCTGAAAAGCATTGAAGACGAATAAATTAGACTATTTCTAGAGCCATATTAAGGACACAGTACATTCTTAATGGAATCAAAAAGTAAAAACTATTTTGGAGTTCGAAATATTTCGAAAGAGCTTGGGAAATATTCATTTGTTAAGTAGGACATTCTAACTATGACGGACATTTACACGTAACCGTGTTAATGAGACTGAATTGTGTTACTTGGTTTTCATTTCACTGTCCCAATACTTTTCTTAAAATATACTTCTCGTCAGTTCTGTCACGTAATAAACTCGTTGAACCCAGATCCACCGTTCAGGTCAATTTGACCTGAAGCCAATGCTGGATTTTTAATTGTATTACTTGTAAACTAATTTCACACGATTAGCTTACATACGTAATATCATAATCTATATCGATAGGCAAATATATTTCCTTGATTCGAGTTTTTAATTCAGGCCCAATTTAATTCAAGGAATATTTTAGGTGCAATATTTCATTGATCACTGCACAAGGGTTAAACAATTATCATTTATCGTAGACAGTAAATTCTATTTACAAAACAGAAATTATAATTAACAACATAAATTCAAATGATTTTCACAAGAGAAGCAAAACAGATTAAATTTTAATTTTCCAACAAAACCACAAGAATTCATTGCTGTAAATGATTCAAGGATTTCCTACAGATGACACATCGTATCCCGCAGAAAAGATCGATTTCGATGGAATAGAAATCGCTATCGCCATTAGTATCGCAAATTTTCACCGGATCACGTCCACGGGATCGTAGATCCATTTTATCGGTGGGATCATATTCGCCGCTCGTATAAATCACGTGGCGGCGGCGAACCATTCTTAGATGCACGCAATTGGCTGTCTGCAGGCGTTGCCGAAGCGTAATAAATAGCACCGCGCCGTATGGAAATGAGACGGATATTAAGTTATGACCGATCGTTTGTCTTTTCGTCCAGGCGAAATTAAACCTCGGCAAGTTAAAGTTCGAGGCGGGCGCCGCGAACGAAACCGGATACAGATACACAGCCACCCAGCCGGAAGAAAATATTGCGACCGTCTTTCCTTTTCCGTCGTCCCACACTTTGGCACGAATTGCGCTTAATTTAACGCGTTAATACCTCCGTTGCGAATCGTTCCCATTTTTCTTTAGACAGGACGGAAATAATCTCATTCCTCGGTAATTGTTTGTGGAGTGCAATGAATTACAAACATATTGGAACGAGGAAGTTGTGCGTATGCAGGGTATTCAGCTACTGATGTCAGAAACATCAGGGGACAATTCTACTTGTCGAAATAAAAGGAAAACCGAGAATCACGAAATTGTGTTGGAGGCTTCGTTTTCAAGTTATTCACGGTTAATTATACCAGAAACCCCTGAAACCAGGCAATCTGCGTACAAGCGTAGAACACGTAAAAAAAAAACATCTTTACGTTGTGGCTGTAAAAGTGATGTGTAATACCTTTCTTCATAAAAATGTACACACGATCCGTACATGTACTGATTCCGTAACTTCTATTATATGATAACAGAATAACGATTTATTGTTCCATCAACCATGAACTCTAGTCCCATACTTTCGGTCGGTAGTGTATAACGCCTGGTACTTAAAAAAAAGAGGATAGATTACTTATTGGTACACCTAAACTTCACCAAAAGTCTTTCGATCTCAACCGAAATACAGTCTATTTTTGACCAGAGCGAATTCCATAATTAATCTTGACTCGTCTTCGCGTCTCACGATAACTCCATTCCCGAAGAAACTATACGGGCCATCGTCACCCCTGAACGCGAGAGGAGAATGGCGTTCGGATGAAGAATTGCAGAGAAAAAGAGCGACCCTTTATCCTTCTAGTGGCGTCGCGCGATGGCGCGGAGAACGGATGGGTATCTCGCCACGGCGAAGGGTCGGGGAAAAATGTATTTTCTCAAAAATTATTCCCAGCTCCGTGTGTCTCTGTCCCTCTCCTAGGTCCCATTCTGGCCGTTTCAGATCTTGGCTGCACGGTCGCTGCTCAGTCCTCGAAAAAAAAAAAAAAAAGGAAGAAAAAAGAAAGAAAAAAGAGTACGATCCGGCCGCGAATCTTCCGTCGTTCCCTTTTATCCGGCCCGATAAATCCTCACAACGGAGGGAGAAAATTTTCACAGCCAAGCCATCGGATCAACGGATCTCCGTGCAAGTTAGCTGAAATGATATTTCAATCCGGCGAGGAGAAGTTCACTCCCTTCCGGAGCCGTCTCGCCGAGCCCGCTAACACCGGAGACGATTGATACTAATAGAAACGCGCTGAGTCTTTAACCCCTTGGCTGCACAGGATCCTTATAGGAACTCGTAACTGGATGTGATATTCAAATTTCCTACCCTTCGCTCTGTACCGTAAGTTAGACCGCGCGATATAAGACATAGAATCCATAAAATAATCCTGATTGACGCCTTGAAGACGGCTTAAAGGCGCCTTAGGCCTAAAATAGCCGTCACATGGGCGTCTTTAAGGCGCCGTGTGGTATCTGGGAGAATACCGTAAAAGAAAGCAAAAGCGACAATTTTATTTTGTTTCGCTTCTTACATATCTTGCTTTGCAATGTCACGTTAATTATTTCCAGGATTCTCACCATTAGTTAATATTAATGTTCGAGGTTCGAGACATCAGTCAACAATCTATCTCAATTCTTAACTATTGCTCACATGCACACTCATTATTTCTGTAGTGTCATTATTCTATTTTTAACTACACTATTGAAAACATTCGCTGTACCAATATGTAATTCATTATAGTTCCAATATGATGACAATAAATTTTGAATTCAGAATACCTTTCTAATCGTCTGTTTAATTCAATTGGCGTAGAATGATGAGAACTAATAAATAGGACAGGGTTTTGAATTGTTTCGAATGGAATATAGACTAACAATGAGTATTTATTGGTACACCTACTAGTATAATTGCCTTTGTAGTGTTCGAATACCAGTGAGCGAAGGTCATCTGACCTTTGTAACCGGGAACCGCTGTTAACGTGTTACACGATCATGAATTCGGCTAGACTAGCTGGGTAAATGGAAACAAGAGGATCAGAATTCATCCACCAGCAACGGACGTTCAACTCTGACCTGAACCCCTGATGTTTCGTGAAATTTTAAATATTGATACAGCCGCTGCAGGAAGGAGAAAAAAAATTGCGGGAGAAGAGTGCGACGTGTATGCTTCGTGTACGGTTATTTTTGTGCGCCGTTCGTAAGAGTGAAATGATCCGATGGATTTCAAAATTAAGTGGACAGCCCAGAACTCTGACACCGATTCATATAGGAAGCTTTATTACTGGCTTTGATATTTCTCTGCTCTTTGTAACTAACTGACACGTGCTTCATTTATAGAGATAATATGATGAGTAAAACTTTCCATTAAAATGCGGATTTCATACATTTATATACATTTCTGCTTAGCTGTGATTCAATATAGTGACAGGTTTAATATATTGTAATACGATTACTATTGTACTTTGAATCTGATATAACGTTTAAGACAGTAGACAAATATCCTTCCGATCCTAGAATATATATTCCTCCTTCGAATATATAATATATTCTCGGTCTACATGTTATGCACTCTACCTTCCAGTATTTAAACGGATATATACATTCTCATTTATAATCTACCCAATATTAAATCTGGTTTCTTAACTTTTCATCTTGTCAACAAAATTATCAAAATTTTGATATTTTTCAACAAACATGTAGATTAGATAATGATCGAAAATAAACCCAAGGTACCCCACGGAAGACAGACGTTCCGGATGATCGAATATACGAGGGTACAAAGTAACAAAAGTGTCCCAAAATATACTTATGAACGCTGGTACAAATTTCCCCTCCCACAAAGCCCATAAAAAGAACCATAACGAAACATCGTAACGAAAGTACTACATACACCCGAAAGTAAAAAAACAGCTTCCTTAATTTACCTCCAGTAACTCAGAGTCAGCCTCCGAAAATTTTCGCACCCCTCCACGCGTCAAGAACTGAATTACCAACCCAGGGAAACCGGTAATATTACCAGAGCGCCCGAGAAATCACGCTCGCAGCCTCGCCAAATAGAGTCCAAGGCATCTCGTCAGAGCGTGAACCGCCGTCATCAGCGTAATAGCGTCGCGATACCAAGCTGTTTCGATTACGTACCCAAGGCGCACCGATACACAGGCTTTTTCCACCCCCACGGAAGACACCCCTGGTAAGCCGACTATAAGCCCCCAGTCCAAGAAGATGGTAGTCAGAGATTTCTGAAAAGACCACCGACTTCCTTAATCCCACGCGCCGTTGGCCTGCTAGATTACTCGTCGCCCTCCTCCACACTTGGCGTTCCCCATTTCCCTCTCTCATCCACTTCCAGGGTGTTCCCTTGCCCTCCACCCACCTGGTCGTGTTTCCTCTTCGACCGCCAGGACCCGACGTTTCCGCGGCTGATTTAGAGCCACTGATCTCAGGATACGAACATCCCCTGGTGCTCCTCGGACACGAAACTAGTGGGACACGCGGTACTAAATGGTGATGATGGGGAGGGGGGCGTAAACGAAAGAGGGAAAGAAGGAGTGGAATAAAACCAGCGGTGGTTTGGACCATCGAGCGTAGCAACGACGAGAGGCCAGGAGGCTCTCGGCACTTGTTAAATTTATTTCAAGTACAGAAATAAATGTTAAAGCGAATATTAATTTGGCATAAATTTCAGTAACTCCCGAAACTAAATGGTAGAGGCCTTGCTCGTGGGGGTACACATAGGTCTCTCCCTCGAATAGTTGACCGTCGTCCGAGCGTTTCGAATCAATTCTTGCCCTCGGGGCTCTCGCTCCTATATACCCTGCACGTAGGGACACTGCGGCGGCTCCATTTCCCAATAATACGGGGGTGGTTGGGGGGCGACTTTAATCTTGTCAGTCTTGGACGATGATGTAGAACTACGCGGAACCACGCGAATGTACGGCACGACGGAAAAAAAAAAAATGAGCAAGATAAAACCTGGTCAAACCCGTGAATGGGAGAGGGGGGTGATGGAACACCACACGGGGACGAGTGTATTCCATTGAAGCAACAACGACAGAGGAGCTGGGGGGGTTGCTTCTTTTGTGCGCCGCGCCCACCTATGCCCTGAAAATGGCTATCTCTAAAAGACGAGGGGTGGAGGGCAGAAATTATTGACGTAATATTGGAAACCAATAAGGACACAGATGAGAATTGGTCCGAAAGGCCGTTGTCAGATATATGTTAGGCTGTACGTGGACGGCAGCGTCGGACCGGTTAAACGTGAATTTTCGTCCGAGTGTGCGCACCTGCGGGATCCAATAAAATCGTGGGATCCATCTCCCACGGTGTTTTATTCGATTCCAGGGACGAATTAGGGGGATACGAGGATGAGATTCGCGATGAAACGGAAACGTTCTGTTTATTTTTTTCGTTTAGCTCTCGGATGATGAAGATGGGTCACTTGACAAACAGACTTTAGGCCAACACTGAAACGATAGGTAATATTTTTTCTGCGGGTCCGTCTTCCGTGGATAGAGTAACTGCGTTTCCTGTTGAACACTCGATATTTTGATGCTAGTGATATATTCTTCGCGATCGGTTGGGGTAGAATGACATTTGAAGTAAAGTCTGGTGATATAAGTTTGGATATGAAATTTTTTATGCACATCTTTGCCTCGGAATAGAACACTTTACTTAGGTAATCTGATAATGGAAAGTTTTCCAGTTTCAGTTTTCTGTACTGTACAGGGAAGGTACGACCAAAACCAGATATCTGGGTAAGATCGTAGACCTACTGTTACATTATATTGAACTCTTTGACTGCCGTGTCGCCGAAATATCGGTGACGCGTGCATTGCAAGCAGCTTGGATTATTTAAATACCGTTATAAAATTTTGCATTTAAGGTAATATCGCAGCATAATTTAAGACAAGACCAACAATGTCTATTAACTGAACATTTTCGACGATTTATGATTTAAAAAACGAAATAAAGTTTGTCTGGCTACGTACAGACTTTTTCACTGTAGCAGTCAACGTGTTAAAACGATTCAAAATATTCCAACGTCGTTGCTGATATTTTTCAAAAAATTGAATACAAGCTACTGTTCAGTATAGACATTCTTTTAATAAGCCACGATTATAATTTCCTTTTTTCCATTATCTACAAGGTTATTACATTTGATTCTTAATGCGTTACCCGAGTCTCCTCTACTACTGACTTTGATTGTCGTTACCCGATTTACATTTAGAGCTGCAATATTCCGCGTATAATGACTGGACCATAACACGGATTAATACGCGGCTTGATCAAGTGCTCGGTAAGCTGTACTTTGGAATACAGATTGTCGATGACATAAACCAATCATCGACTGTCGATTGATGCTCTAGTATCTCCCAACATTGTCTGATAGATGCATAGAATTGTCTTCAAGTTATCAGTCATTTGTACAGGTAAGTTATATTCTAGAATACCCAAATTAACAAGTTAGATTCGATGTGCATATCTTAACACAACACAACCTTATTTATTTTAATAAATTATTACCCTTCTATAAAAATATTCCCATATAACAAAACAATATTGATACTCTGAGTTGCGAAATAATGTAAAAAGAGGGTTTAACAATTCTCATCAACCTCAGCACAAGCGGCTATTCTCGATTTCTAATATTCTCGTTAAAAGCTGCGCGCCGTAGTATAACGAAGTATTCGTGGCAACATTGCCAAGACGCGAGTAAAATCGTTGCTACCCTCGGTATCAACATTGCAACGACTGGCCGTATTTGCACCGGTTAAATATAATAAAAGCCAGGGGCTTTCAGTCACTTTCTCAGGGTCAGAGGAACGCGAGACAGCCGTTAGAAACGCGGGAGGAAACGACAAACAGAGACACGGGGAGAACGCAATACCGCGACATCCACTTTTCGTGGACGTTGCGCCGCGAATGATACTTTATTAAAACCCACGGCAACGGCCAAGCTATTGTGTGCGATGTATTACATCGACAGGATATTAAAATGTACAGGGTGAGTCAGGAAGAACGAAAATAACATATTACCATTTAGTTGTATCAAAAAGGTAATGTTTTAATCTTACTGTTCTTCTCAATTATTGTTCACGGCTGTATTCCTTCGAGTAAAATTATTTCGAACTTTGAAATGATTTGTTTTTGAGAAATGGGAAATATAAAGAAAGTAGATACTATAAACAGATATTTGACAACAGAATACCTTTTCAAATGTGATCGTTATTTATATAATATTTTCTGAAATATCGGGGTAACCTTCAGTCTTTTCAAGGTCAATGAATTTTTGTTTCCACGTTAATGCCATAAGGCACACATACACACCGTACGATCCAGAGATTGATGGAAACGCTTACGATGAAATGAGAAAGGCCACGGTGGGGAAGTAGGATCGTCGGAAAAGAGTGTACGAAGTTCCGAAGTAGTAAAGCCCAGGCTGCGGTCCGACGCAGCTGCGGCGAAAAGAGGAAACAACGGAAGATCGCGTTGTTGTTCCGAAGGAAGAAAAAGGATCCGGTTGGTCTCATGGCCAGGGCGATTATTCGCCATTTACCAGGGCGGTGAGAGAAAAAAAGAAGAAAAAAGAAAAAAAAATGAAGAAGGGGCGACGAGGGACACTCGGCCTGGGTATGAAAAAGAAACCGCGAAAAGGGGGAATAAAGCAAACGCGGTCGGACGGCGGAACAAAGGACGTTAAAAGGTTGGTCGCCGTGGAAGACGAGGGGGAGGAGCGGATCTATCGAAGAAAGGGAGCCCAGGCGCATAATTGTGAACGGAAACAGCACCGGTTAATTAATAACGTATATATCGAGGGGATTTTAATAATATGGAAAGCCGACGCTGCCGCGCGATTCATCCCAAAGAGAAAATTCACTCTCCAGGCGGCGGGTATCGTAATAAAAAAGCCAGGTTGGACGGAGGAATTTTGTAATTTAATATCATTCCCCTTCAATAATTAATCGAACGCCGCCGATATTAAAGACACCCCGTGACAGCGTGGAAGGGAGAAAAAAGAACGTACGGAAACTGCTCCGCTTAAGTCCTCCGCTGCCCTTGCATAATACCCGAGTCAATAAATGCGAGGAAGCGAGCGGTTCCACCACTCTTTTTTCCTCCTTTACTCTTCTTTTTCGCGCGCTTTGCAAATGCCACCTGCTACAAAGATATCTCAATACGTTCAACGGCGCATAACACAGCTTCTTTTGTGAAGATTCCGCGACAAAGTACGACTTGGCCGCGTGCCAACGCGTCTCCTTCGACCACTTTTATATGGCGGAAAGCTTGTCGGAATAATGTTCCTACCCTCCCCCGGCCCCTCTCTTATTTTCCCTCTACCGCCGTCCGCCGTCGCAATCTTTGAGGAAGACCCTCCGATTTACGGCGTGTTAAAAAAGTTACGGTAAATGAACTTCTCTTACAGGAGGAACTTGGAAATTAGAGTCGAGGGACGGACTGAGGGATCAGTGGATCGGATTCACCGGAGGGGGGCTAACCGTAAAAATGCTCCCGGATGAGAGATTACGTGGTCGCGCGTGCGACGTAAAAACTTTCTTTTCTAAACGTCGCTAATTATTTTATATCGAACGACGGAATCAGAAATTATCGAATCGTAAACCGGCCAACATACGTCTCCACCTAACACTGCCGTTAAAATTCCGTTACCCGACGGTGGTTTGCTGAAGCGTCTACGCCATCGACGGAACTGAACAGCAGTTTCGGTGAATGGCTCGACCAAAGAAGGCGAGTGAATTCGATCCACTCGCGACTACCACCATCCGTAAGCCGTGCCTCGGCACTCTCAGCCCCAGGGTTCAACCTGCTGTGATCCGCGAGAACGGACGCGGTCGGGGCTGGTGCCGGAGAACCCCTGTGGCTTTATTATATTTAGCGAGCGCAAACAGTCGTTGCTACAATCTACGAAGCCGGGAGTATATAGCGCGAGAGCAGGTAATGCTACTTCCAAAGTGACTCTATTATTGCAGTCGAATATATTATACAAACATGGCCGCCGTCGGTTAAACCCTGTTCCCCTTACCCTCGCGGCTGCCTCTAGTCAGCCTGCCCCACACCTTCGCCTATACCGGTGTCGGTTCACGCGCGCGCCCTCCTCACGGCTTTATGCATTAGTGATGAAGTGCTTCCTAACCTGAAATTGTCTTTCTCACCGGGACAGGCGCCGGCACGCCCCGCACCCCCCCTCCCACAACCTGGAACGAGCGGTATTCCCCCGGATCTCTTCTCCTTTCTTGGCTATTTTCAGCCGCTCGCCGCGAATTATTCAACGAGATGTTTTAATATTCAGCCACGCTCGAAGCTGACTTTTACCCTGCCACCCCTCCGACCACCATAGTTTACTCGCAACCACTGAGGTGGAGGAAACGACGAGACGTTGTACGCGATTAGTTGTAGCTGTTGGAACATGGAAAGGGATGTTACTGATATTTCTAATGACGGATGGGAATAACAACGTACCTGATACGTTGATTTTGGGCTCAGTTTTTTCGGGATTTAAAATCGGAATGATGTTTGTTGCGACGCAAAGGGACGATCGGTCTGTCGGAGTAAACTAATACTCGGAGTAGAGGATTCAAGAGATGACTGATATTTAGTATACTGAGTTGTAATACTGATCGTGATGTGAATGTGTTGGTTGTTGTGTGAGTTCTGTCTCGTCTGTATAAGTTCTGTCTTTTATATTGAATGCAGTGTGTAGTGGAGAGGGTGTGTTTGAGTTGTGATTGGTCGTGTCTGTTGGTGTGGCGAAATTTGGCGCGATGGTAGAAAAAGAAGTACTGTCATTTTTTCTCCTTTTCCAAGGGCGTCCTGGGATTCCTGGAAATTAGTGTTTGTCAGCTGTCCCAAAAATCCCAGATTATGACCATTGACCGCTAGTAAAGTTAGTTTCGAGTTACAATGGGCCCGAGGTATAATCTTGAATAAATATTGAGGATACTGATTTATTGTTAACTTAAAAAAATCCCTGGGAGGAGGAATAAATTTTTATACAAATTCGAATTTCGTACATTTCTGCGAGAAATATTATCTTATAAATTGCAAACAGTTAATCGTTTTCTGTAATTCATTAAGAAAAAATTGACAAGAATTTTACAATTCATGTGAGTTTTGGAAATATCTTTAGAAAGCGTGAAATCATAAGAGTGGAATAGAGAAAATTGTATTGGAGCTTTATTCTCCAACCTGTGAAATGCAAATCTTTACGGAACGTCCAGCACTTGGGCGCAGAACAGTACAGGAAACAATGTTCGGGAAGTTGTAACATCATTGCGGAGTTTCTATAAAGGCGTGACGTTTCGGCGACACTAGTGTGAATTGCTTGTAAATTTTATTCTCCGTCCTATTGTTTCCGGTATCTCCTCAGGTTTTAGAACAGAAGTATTCCGGACAAAAGCTTCCAAATATAGAAGTTGAAAACAGGTTTTTAAATTGCTGATGTAAGTAAAATGAAAAATATATAAGTAACTTCTTTAATATCCCCGAATTAATTTCTTACTTTGCAGTGCTTTAACACATTGACTGCCACAAGAAATTCTACGAGAATTCCATCAGGCCTCGGCTGTTATGAACAATCGACCAATCATACATTACATTATACAAACAGAAACCTTTCCCTGAGCTGGTCAAAGAGCAGAAAAGAAGCTAAAGAAGCAATAACTTAGTGTCCAACCAGTTATAAGCAACCTCAATTTCGTGTACCATATTCTTAAACTGTCTATAATACATTAGTATATTGTCCATTATTCCTGGTACACTTTCATGACCATGCCTCCTAATAATCAAATTAGACCATTCGTGACCAGCCAATATGATCGTCACCCATATACACTGTAACGCAGCTCAATAAGGGTTGTCTATAATAACATAAAATCCCATTGCAATTTTCAATTTTATACTTCAAAAACTACCAGAAAATAACATAAAATACATAAGAAACACAAACACCATGTCTACCATACATGTGCATCAACAAAAGTATAGATATAAACACGTCTACGTAGAAATGAACCACTTCCAAGAACTTTCCAAAACCCATCCCAACTTTCGCGAATTGTGCAATTCCTACAGTCACCGTGGGTAAAAACGTTTCTTCCAATCCTTCTACACGTAACCACGACGATATTCTCGTATCGGAAGGAACGGGTGGAATAACCGAGGAAAGAAAAACACGGTAAGCCGCCTAGCCGAGTGGCGAATCCATCAAGAAGCACCCGGGGAAATTATTATTTTTAATACAGCCGGGATCGAAATCGAACGGAAACGACAGTAGTCGAGCCCATTGGATGGAAGGCGGGGGGAGGCAATATTATGGCGAACCGTGGAAACGATTCGGATGGTCGTTGCGCTACAGAGCGAAATTAATTTCAGAAGAAGAAAAAAACACGCGGTGTATCGGTGTGCATTTGAATATCAGCGCTCGTATCCGCGGCGACGACGACTCCTGGATCCGACATCTGGCGGGGGTGGATATCGATAATACCCTTTCGGACGAATAATTTTATTTCTGTCTGGACGGAATATATTAGTTCCCTTCGAGCTCGCGGTTCGGCGACTGATATCCTGCCCCGTAACCCGTTTGATCTTCCCTTAACCCAGCTTCCTTCGAGCACACGCCTCCCCTCCGCCCCTCTCCCTCTTATCGTAAAAGAACTTTTACGGGGGTATGCACGGTATGAATTTTTTGTATTAAATTTTACGCATACACGTGCTCTAGTACATATTGCCGGTGCTGTACGGTGTTCGCCTTTTGGTTTTCGACGATCCTGTGTAGATTCTTTTTTACGGAAAATCGATTGAAATTCGTACGTTTGTGCGGAATTCTTGGGAAATTCACGTGCATGAGATAATAGGAAAAATGGAACATTGTGGAATTTCTGTCATGAACGAATATAATTATACCATCATGAACGAATTGTACTAATTATAAGAATTAATATGTAAAATACTTCGAAAATTAATAAAACTATGCAATCGTTTAATCGATGTTCCAGGGAAATCGTTGTAGGAATATCCCGGGGTATTCGGTGATTTCCCTAGTTTTCTAACATTATGGAAATACCGTGTTGTACGGGGTAATTATAAAATTATGCTATTAAATAATAATAATAATAATAGCGATTTCAGTTTATATTCGTATATTATCAGAAGGTCTAGTCGGTGCAATTTTATCCGACCGATGGATCTCGCAGGTATTAACGGGATTAATGTCCCTCGATACGATGAAGATCGATCGGAATCGGTGAACGTGGAAAAAAGCTTGGGAGGTGGAGGGGGATGATGTTTTCAAGAACCGTTAATGCGTCGTCGGGCGGCGTCGCGATATCACAAACGGGACACGGTGGTGGTCGTAAAGCAGCGTGCATAATGAATACAGAATGCTTCTGTTCGCCGCGTTAATTACTGTTTACGCGCTAGTTAACGGTTCGCGACGGACAAGAAGAAAAAAACGAAGGAATCAAAGGGGCGCAAAGGTATTCGAGCGGAGAAAGGGAAGAAAAAAAATGTGAACGCAACGTAACGAGACCCGACGGCACAACGTAATTCGACGCCTTTTTTTCTCTCGTTTCAATCGTCTTATTCACGGTGATATATCAATGACGATTTGAATGAATAAATTACGATACCGGCGAGAGACCTCGGGAATAAAAGACGATTCTTGGTAAAGTCCACCGGTGTAATTAAGCATTCTATTCTTCGGGAGGAACAGAGAAAGCCTTAACAGGTGGAAATGTAGCTTTGTACTTTGCATTCGAATGGTCTCATTTGCGGCGAGTGCAGCGCAATTATGGGTGAATGTGTAGTGACATTTCTCGAGTGCAAATTTACTATGAAAATAGAGACACTCGTATGGATTTTTATTGGGCAGAAAGTATATAAGGAATGAGTTGTTGATATGTTTGTACTGTGACGAAGTACTGAACTTTGTTCCGTTGGGATGAATTTATTTTTTTGTTAGAGTTTATTATAATTTTATGCTGGTTATATTACTGTGCAGCGTTTATATTGACAGTCGGTAGTTTATGTAACACAGTAGTGTGCAAAGTGATCGTTTCGAAACAATTTTAGTAAATATACATATATAGGGTGTCCCAAAATAGTTGTAAGTTCTGGAAAGGGGTGATTTGAAACAACTGTGTCCTTAGCAAAAAAAGTCTCCAAGAATAAACATACGTGATTACATTGTCTGCAAAAATATGTATGTAATTTTCATACTGTACTACATGAATTTCGATTCTCTGAGTTAGTCGATTCCTTGTACAACTTTGTTAGAAATTATTACAAAAACGCATTGTGGAACAGAACGTCTTACAACTATTCCGTTTGAAATTATTCATGCCTGGAAAAATATTTTAAAGGTGGCTGTGTATGAAATCACAACAATAGAAAATGACGTATACATACCGAGGGATCTGTAACTCGGAAAATAACACACGCGAATCTGTCCATACGAAAACATCGAAATATATTGTTGCATAAAAATTTCAACTAAAACAAACAGCATTACAAAAAGTATCAAAAAAAACAAAGAAAAAGAGAAACGTGACACGAATCGTTCGCTCGTTTTTCCAATTATTTTCACAATGAAAATGTAACAGAATAGTGAACCCTGTTGGTGCAACAGAAATATTTCCGGTCTCCATCCAGCAGAAAGCTGTATAATGGCCCACGGAACCGTCAGAATTCAATTAAAACAGTTCCAACACACGTTTAACGATCGAAAAGTTCGAAGAACAGCACACGGTGTAACGGGGAACCGTGCAGAAACGGGTTAGGATGTAAAATTACAATATAATCCCACGGATTATCATGATTTCAGCATAACGTAAATCCAAGGGTGCTTTTCGTTCGTTGTCGCGCGACGTTTACGCGCCTGAAATATAATCGAGACTTTTTTCACCCAGTACAGCAGGTCTGGCTGCGAATTTTTCCTCGGGAAAACGCGATTTCCCTTTCAAATGGCGCGACGGGGCTCTGTAGCGGCGTGGCGCGGCGACTCGTGTATCATTTGGCCACGTGAATGGATGAAAATTGCCAAAAATAGCCGGAAACGGATGAGCAAGGCGTGGCTTCGTCGGACAAGGGGAGGGTTGGGAAGGGCGGAAGGGACGAGCGCAATAGCGCCATTACGGCATTCATGTCGCAAATTATCACGGGCGTACAATAACGCTAGGATGTGTATGTCATGACACCGTTCTTTTTACAGAGCCAGCGAAATCGAAGTATTGTCGTCCATTGCGCTCTACTAAACGCCAATAGCAGCGTATATACAGGGAGACCGGATGAGTCGTTGAAGGGAACAGCTTGATAGGAAGCTATGTTTCTTAACCGGCCGCTTGTTGAGACGTATTTTTAATCTGGAGAATACTTTGTGTTCTGGAAACATTACCTTCGTAATATTTTCTCAAAAGAGGAACGGAATTCTTTACGTTTTCATTCAAGCATCACTGATACTAGTTACTTGCTTATATTCGGTCAATTGATAATTCTCTAGGGCAGTTGAAAAGGAATTGTATAAATAAAGATAGGAAGATCTGGATTATCATGATTCGATGTAGAACTATATGACTCGAATCAGAACAATACAGGACCATGAGAATGTAAGAGGGTCAATTCTGGACCAAGATCACCGAACAGAAGCAAATCAACATCGAAATCGTATGATCGAACCAATTTAGCATTGAGAGATTCGAATCGAATCTACCTAGGGCTGAGAATCTGGAATAAAACTAATGCAGGGCCATGAACCTCGAATCAAAGCAATTTAGGACGAAGATGATCAGAACGGCCTGAACCAGGACAAAGAAGTCAGATTCGGATCTATATGGGACTGAAAAACTCGAACCAGACCAATGTAAATTGGGATCCTCCCTGAATTGAGTGATCCATCTGGAGGGGATGCAAACCTTGGAAGTGAATCCAGAGGACTTCTGGATTCAGAGATCTAAGCTAGGTGTCCCATATACCCTAGGGACCACACCAGAGGATCCCCGAGTTCAGAGATCCACTCTCTAGACCACTTTCCCACTGAGAGACACCTCTTGGCATAGTTCGAGCTTGGATGTTGGGTCCCAGGGTCTTATGACTTAGACCCCTAGGGCCCAAAATCCTTCGACTAGTTTATCCTCCTGAATTGACCAAACGTGGTGTTTCTGGTATCATTATTGACAGCTGCCCACCAAAATCTATGAATTTAAAAATTCGCAAATCATTTTGAATAGAAACGACTCTCCTAATGAAAATTGGAAGTTTGTACCTGAATCATTTATACTATATATTATAAAACTTGAAAGTATTTACCTACGCATTTTGGTCCTGCAGTGTAAGCAACCATTCGCGATCATGCCACGGATTAATCGCAATTTTACGTCTCCCTCGCGTCGTAATGTTTCGGTGGAATTTAAATTTCCCGACGACGTCCCAGTAGACAGATATTAATTCCATTATACCGGGAAGAGCACTCGAACAAGCTTGCAGCCGCGCCAGAAACGATGAAGTTGAGGAATAAATCGTGTCGGTCGGATGTACGCGTATAATGATACCTGATCCGCTATGGTACTCGACGGACCAGCCGGGACGAGACCGAAAACTTTTTAAATAATTACAGGAAGCCGCGTTGTAGGATCTGGTCGGCAAGGGCTGGAGCGAGCGAAGGGTTGCAATTGAGTCGGATAGTGGCATGGCGCTGCCACTGCTTCCTCCTCCCCACTGTCCCGCCAACCCCGTCGAACTCCACACTCCGAGCCCGCGGGCATTAATGGGAAAAGTTTGCTTTTATCTTTTAAACGCCCGGCAACACTACTAATTTCTAACTTCAGGCGTTACTTGTACCTACTCCCACGATTTCGAGTGGGTATATCAGACCACGGGATGGAGAGTCTACCACCTCGTGAACGCCACGGTCCCTATTTCCCTGACAGATAGAGAATCGTCGTAATTTCTTCTTTCCTCGGGAGATATAAAGAAAATGGAACGAAGACACTCGGTTGCGGCTACGTCCCTCTAATTCCCGTTCTTTTTTTTTTTCACCCTCGTTTCCTTTGGACGACTCTATCCAGAACACCTCGGAAATAAATGTAAGGGGCGTTCTCGTACACTTTCGAAATTCTGTTTCTCCTTCTTCTGCGTCCTCGGGAAAGTTTTTGTATCAACGAAATTGAATTACACAAAATTTTTATGACACTGACATAGTTTCCTCTGTTTTTAACAATACTTTTTTAGCTCCAAAAAAATCGAACGTGTACACCTTCGATATTTGCAACCCTCAGGTGTAGAGATATATCCTTCAGAATCACTGGGTTACACACTATTTATCCTATTCTCTTACATAAACTATTAAATATGTTGACTGAGAATACCTGTGCATTTATGAAATGGAAATGTGAATCTACCTAAACATCCACAGACTACCAATGTGTATTGCCCCACCTGCCATGAAAAACCCTGAGACAATTCTTTACGCCAGAAAGTGTCAAAGAAGAATTATACGTTAGAAACAAAGTACGACGAACCGAAAGCGCACAAAACAACAAAAAGAAAAAAGAATCGATTCCCTGCTTCCCGTTAGCTCGATTACACTGTACATCCATGCTCCACCCTCCAAAGGTCATAGCTCGAGAAAACCGGGCACATCGATTCCTCTTCACTTAATTAATTACTCGCAAAGAGGCCAATAATCGCGACGAGATTCGTGTTTGTCTTAGAAGGATGATCCCAGCCGCGTTCTCGCGCGCGTCGACCTGCCCCGTTATCCCGTCCAGTCCGTCTTTTTCCCTCCGATCTATCTTACGAGGGTGGGATTAATTAACGCGGCTCGACCGTGCCGGGGGCTACGATCTTCGCGTAATTGCCGCGAGTGGCGGCGTTGCTCCTTCGTGGCCGTTCTCACGGCTTATTTTAAATGCGACGTGAAATCAGCTTGATAGCATCCCATGGAATCGCGGCGGACCCTCTCTGCTGTTCAGCCGAACCACCTCCTCCAGCTAGTGCCTCCATCCATTCCGCCTTCGAACCAGGAATCGTAACGGGGCAACGAACCGTGATACTTTTAAGCCGGCAGGCTAAGTCTTAAGGACTTAACGTCGAGTGCCTGCTTCCCTTGTTATCGTCAAGATCGTCCTGGAAGATGACGATTATAAATCAAGCCGCCACTCGTTAACTCCCGCTTGCTGCTCTCCTAGACAGCTTGCCGCTCGAATCTAGGCCAAAGGAGCTTGAGGATGACCTGGATGGCACTACACGGTCGGAGTAATTGTCCAACGGACGGGAAACTGGGCCTGGAATCCTGCTTAAGTAGGATCTTGACGAATCCTGGCTTCCTGGCCAGCGACCTACGGGTCACTTTGGATTCTTCCTGTTCTTTCGGAGGATTGCGCGATTTTAATGAGTCTAATTACGGAGGTTGTCGGGGGAGTTTGTTATTAGGGTACGTGGATCATCGAATCGATGGCTCTTAGGATGTTGGTTTTTATCCAGCAGACCTATTCGATATTTTAGGTATTGAAGGATTACTTAACCCGCTAACTACATATGTATACTACAGGGGACGCCTAGTTTATCACTTCAGTGAGAATATTTCGAATATTTCTTGACTATCAGCAGTACGAAATTTCTACTATTCTACTAGGAATGAAAAAGTATAACGTGTCATTAAATAAAAATACAAGTGACTATGAAATTTCTGAAAACTTTGCAGATGTAAAAAGATAATACTTCGCATGCTACGGTCCCCTCGATACCGTACAACTTTCATAAATAAAGTTTTGCCCTATCTCTGAGAGTAATGAGGTTATTCCAGGAGTTGAAAGTCATTGGTTCGCCCCGTATAAAAATATGTATACCTGCATACTTCACAGTTCACAATTAAACATCGAATATATTGTGCTAGCTAAAAGAACCTTCGAGCGGAATTGAAACTGAAAGAACGAAGAATCTCATCACCCAATAGAACGAGGGTAATGAATTTTCCAAAGTTTCCCCGAGAGTCGTTTCATCTCCTTTCCGTTTAACGATCTTCTGATCGAAGAACACCCTCCATAAACTGTATCCACGGACACACCAGCGCCAAGTCGCGGACGTTTAAACCGGCAATAACGCGACTGCTCGCTCGAGCAAACCCGTTCCGTGTCAAAACTCCCGTTTAATTGTCCCGGCCATTAAGTTTCCGGGCGGCGTGTTCCCTCTCCCCGACTAATCTGTCTTGCGACTAGCGCGAACGGAGTTTAATCAAAGACGCTTAAAACCCTCCCCCGCCTAAGGATGGGGGGTGAGTAACAGGACGTACTACCGTAAAACTTTCAACGGGCCTGAACGAAGCGTGACCAATCAAAAAGAAGGCGTCGTTCGGAAGCGGTTCGAACAGAAAACAAAAAGAAAGCTCACGAAAATTCTCCCGGAAGTTACAGGCGTAACGAAGCGTCCTCGTTAGTGACGCAATTAGACGAAGCGACTAATGAGAGAATGAAATCCACGAGAAGGTTTACGCTCTCGAAGAAGAACGACATGATCGATCTCTTGAAATTTGCCTGATAATCATCGCGATTCCTATGGAACAATAGAGAAATTTCAGATCCGCGACCTTTTGGTTCCCAAATTTGCAATCAGCAAACTATGATGACCGCAAGAGTGTTCAAACGTCTTACCACCATTGGGCGTTTGACTGGTTCCTGAACTCCCAGTGGTGAGGATAACGTCTGAACACTTAGTGCAGAGAAGCATTCGAACACTCATCGATGATTTACTGTACATCGCTACCCGTTCCACAATTAACAATGAATTTACCACACGCACGCAAACACCGTCAGAAATTAAGCATGCACGACCTTTAATAGATCGATTCCGTTAGAAAGCAGGGAAGGATGAATCTTTCGTCGATTAATTTCGTGAGAAACTAAGGTAGGACGAATCTTTAATCGGTCGATTCCATCAGAAAGTAGGAAGGGACGAATCTTTCGTCGATCAATTTCGTGAGAAACTAAGGTAGGACGAATCTTTAATCGATCGATTTCATCAGAAAATAGGAAATGATGATCGTTTCGTCGATCGATTCCACCAGAAAAATACAGAAGCACGAATTTTCCGTCGATCGACCAGACGACTCGTAAATACCCCGGAACAGATTCAGATACATATAAATCCTGAAACGAGAAACACGGTAATTCCAGCGATACGTATCAGCACAGCCGTAATACAGCGTATAAAGTGTAATTAGGCTACTCCCTCGTTCGTTGTACAACACTGTTAATCCGAGTGGAAGGCGGCCACGATTGGTCGGCCGTTTCGTGTCGCGGTGAGTCGGCGGATAAAGCTGTCCAGAAGTAGTTTAAGCCGTCCCCCGGACGTAACAGCATCTGGACCCATTAAGGCCGAGATAGAGGCCGTTACAGGGTAACAAGCTCTGCTCGTGCACGGGGCTAGCTTGCCCTCCTCCCCCCTAGGAGTTGTAACGATAATCGAGGACAGGCGACGGGACGAATGAAGTTCAAGGGACCGTCTGGTTTCTCGATGTTTTTCCCTAAGGGCGACGAAATAAAACGTATCGACTCCTCGCCGTCGTCGCATGCAAATCGAATAGGGAGGAGGCGCTCGAAGGAGCTGGTATCGGGGCTTAACGTGCATTAACATACGGAAGACTCGACCCACCCGGACGAATTATAAAGTATAATGAGACAGAGAGGGTTGGCGCGTGCCGCGAGTCGGCGAACAACTTAGAACACTTCCACGCGAGCCAGTGAACTCAACGAGTGGCTCTTGGAATGTATTCCCCGATTCTTAGGTCTTTTTTGTTGTTGCGTTGTTATTTTAGAAAGAGAAATTAGTTGATATATTGATAATGTACGTCTGGGTCTCGATATTTACAGTGAAAATATACCTATAATAGGTGTAACAATAAAATTATCGAATGGATAAGATGTACAACAAGATAAAACCGAATGGATAAAGTTCCATGATAATTGCGTTTTTTAACTCACGGACAGCGGACTGTGAAACACTCAGGGTTCCGCAGACTTCGGGTGGATTAGGGCACTTAGTGTCTACACCTATTATTATTTCACGTATATCATTAGCAATCTTTATACCATCATCTTACAAAACCCCGTTAAAATCGAAGTCGGACAGTTTGGGTCCAGTCCTTGTGAGTTCTAATTCGTAACACACAACGCAACCTTAACTTTTCAATGCAACGATGCTCAGAAAACAATATCAAATCGAACGATCAATGATGATCCTGGAGGAACCTTCAGTCGACTGGTGCCACTCCGAAATTATTCTGAAACTCGACTGAAATATTTGCCACCGCGAACCTCTTCCGACAAGAGAGTAGAACATTATCGGCCCTCTCTTGTAAACACTGAACTATACACAACACCGATCGACCATCTCTCCACTTCCTCAATTCTCTTCGTTATTACAGACGTTCCCGGAATTCCGTTTAAGGTAATTCTCAACTGTCGCGAAGTAACCGCGATTCTAAATTCAATATCGCATCGCGATGAATTTCATTACGGCATACCTGCCGGCTTATTGAAGAACGGGCCGAGCCGCCGCCGCCCGGGACAGACCGAAATGAAGTCGTCCCGTACCTTCCGCGGAGTTTCATTACACCAGTTCTCCACCCCCTCCCCCCCAACCTCCGCCGAAACACGGAACACGACCCTGTGTATCCACTTTAAGGCGGGCATGCACGCAATATACCGTACACGAAGCACAGGCAAACAGACCGGGCGATGTGTGTACACTGCGGGGGTCTGCGAACGAGATCGTCCCGTTGTGGCTAATCGCTGAAGAGTTCGGTGTACACTGGGAAAACACGAAACATTTCACTTGGACGAACGTTGGGACGATTCGACCTGACGTCAGAAACTATTCCATTAGACTCGGACACCGTATGAGACTAGTGTTATTGTCGAGGTAAAGGATACTAGACGAATTTTAAGAGTTTCGGTGAGCAGTTCGTTTGATAAAGCAAAGTTTCTTGAGGGATTTTGAATTTCTATGAATTTAGTAAGGTCGTGTCGTAGGTCACTGTATGCTGGAATAGTACCTAATTCCGATGTTATTAGGTATTAGCAGTAAATAAGTTAGCCACTGTTTCTTGACGAAATCGGTATTCGTTGCTGTACCAGTGAAGATTCTATACTGTTTAATTTATATTTATCGTGAGTTTCCTCCACGCTACACCACTGTTACGTACTTGACGAATTATTTAAAAAAATAGTGGTTTACTTGTTAGTACACCCGATACTATAGACAGTTTCGTAAAAGATACCTACTTCATTCAAAATACACTTGATACTCTGTGACCGGTTAGATAACCCCTTTAATCTCTGACCCCGTTTAACGTATCTGAACACTATCGTGTTCTACCAAAACTGTTATATTCTACTTGTCCGACATCTGACGGCACCTAAACCACTTTCCTGTTCCACTCAAGAACGGTGTCAATATTACTTGTCCAATGAAAAACCTGCATATTCTACTAGTTTAGTGACGAACGTTCCTATAGACTGTTTGTCTGACTACATACTATCCCTATTCTACTGGCCGATTGTCGAACGTTCCATATACTGTTTGTCTGACCACATACGATCCCTATTCTACTTGTGGAACAAGATACACTTCCTGCCTCCTTCAGTTCTATTGGACATAATCATACCACTCAAATGGTAAGAAATCTAACAACCGAAGGAAATATATTAATATACGTCTGCTCAGAGACGATCCCAATTCTACTTGTATCATCAGACACAATTCCTGTCTAGTTTAGTTCTGTGGACATAATCATACCACTCAAATGGTAAGAAATCTAACAATCGAAGGAAATATATTAATATACGTCTGCTCAGAGACGATCTCAATTCTACTTGTATCATCAGACACAATTCCTGTCTAGTTTAGTTCTGTGGACATAATCATACCACTGAAATGTGAAGAAATCTATCAACCGAACATATCAATATACAGAGGATAAACTCCACCACAGAGTTTCCATTGATTGAAGTTTTAATTCCCGTTCGGCCTTAAATTGTCCCGAATCCAACCGAGCGTACCCTCGTGCGCGAGATCCGCCCTGCTGCACACACTCGCCTCCGCCATAGACGCGCACCCTCCCCCTCGGTTCTTGCCGTACGTATAAATCTTCGCCCGTTCGTATCCGAGCGTACCTTCTGTTTGCAGGAGAAATAGGTGAGCTCACGTGCGGAACACGGAAGAAGGAGGAGAGAAATAGGAAGAACGACCGGTTGAAACAGGGTAGGAGGTGGGCTGGACTGAAGTTAAACTCCGCAAAAAACAAAGATTAACCTTTTGTCTACGGGCCGCCACGGTGTTCCTTTGTCCGAGTTGAGCACTCTGTCGCGACACCCTGTTTTTGTCCGTGTGGCTCTGCTCCCTTCCCTCCAGTAACCCCCGATCCTCTTCCCTTCTGGACCAGACTGGCCGGTCCTCCACATATCCTTTCGATTCTCTGCTCCCCATCAGACACCCCCCTCGAATTCCTCGCTATAGAACAGTATCCCCCTCGCAAGAGCGGACTCGCGAGTTCAGACACCAGGCATATTCCAAACCCTCCACACGCTCTGGACCCGACCCGCCCTCCTCTTGTGCTGGAAAGTTAAATCCTACGGCTCTGTAAAAGCCACCTATCCCCTTTGCCTGGGTTTTCCTGTACCATAGATTGTGCCTTGGGATAGAGAGATAGAGAGAGAAAGCGAAAGAAAGATGTGCAGAGGCTTGAAATATTCTGACCGATCCTGGTGAAACATGGCCGGTAAATACGGTATAGAAGGGGCGCTACAAACCTGCTATCCCTCTCTATCTGTCTCTTTTTTTCTCTTTACCCCTTTGGCGATCCACGACCGCTCTACTTTTCCGAGCCGGTACGTTCTTTTGCGGTGAACCCCCTGCACCAGCCCCGCAAATGAGCTTTCGTACGGGTAATTTTGATCGCTCGCTTCTCCTTTTTCTTCCGCGCAACAACAATTACCCTCGTTCGGCCGGGGGCTCCTGCACCTGAATTAACCGATCTCCCACGGAAGGGCACCGTATAATTGATGCAAAGGATAAAAGCCTTTTCGGCAGCGGATGTGTTCTGTGCAGCTTAAAGGGCGCACTGACGAAGGCCATTACTCGTTGGTTTTGTGGTGGTAAGTTGATAGGGAAGTTTTATCGACGTATGCTGGACGACATGGGATCGCTGGGAGAGTAAACTTTGCAACGTTGCGGCGATGAATTATCCTTTTTTTTTATCTGACGAAGGATGTTTGATCCATCAGATGCGACTTCTTTCATATGGAAAATGTAATTTTGTTTTTATGAAAATATTTGTTTTTCCGGAACTGAATGGTACATTATTTAACTATAGAATGTATGCGATTATCGTGGATCAGTGTGCATTTTTATGAGAAGAGTTATATTCGCGACAGGTATACACATTGTTAGATATTTACATTAATAATACAGCAAACAGAAATTAATGTCATACTGGAAGTATCTCGTATTGGAGATTATGTGCATTGCAGGATAATAATTTCGTTTGTAAATGACAAATCAGGTTCCAGAGGAATAAATTTTATCATACTTTATACTTTGAACCTACAGAAAGTGTATAATAAAATCCGTATACTAACAAAAAGTGAAAAAATGTTCACCTCACAAGCCAAGGATTAAAATCACCATTACAACAACATCTTTACTAGTTCCACAATTCCATAAAAAAAGAAGTATCCCCATAAAACCACCATCCGCAACAACAAATCTCCCAAAGACGACTTTCACTCCCCTTCCTATTATTCATATCGAACCGATCGCTGAGGGGTTCGGTAGATTCGCCATGGGGGTGCCGTACGGAAAATTCGCTTTCGGCCATCGACTTCACCGGATTGCGCGGCGCCTTTTAATACTTTCCCCGGGCGCGCGATAACGCTCGCCCCGGCAGCCACGAATCGGGTTCCATCTACGTTGAATTATACGATTATCGAATGTAACGACCGATACACTGCGATGGGGAGTCATTGTTCCCCATTCCGCCATGAAATTTCTATCCGCGTTGGGGTTTCGCGAATGGTGAAACAGGGACGGAGGGGGGAACGTTTGAAAAAGGAAAAATTGAAGGTCTAACGCGCGGCCGCGGGGAAAAAAACGCCCCAGCATCGGTGAAATACTACCCAGAAAACCGAACGGTCTTCATAAATCCAGCGCGTAAATCAGTCTTTATGGAGTTCTCCCTGGGCTCTGGAAGCTATTTGGAACATCGTGCCTATGTATATACATGTAGGTGGTCGCACACATACTAACTAGCGTCGCGACAGTAGGGCCTAATAGGATTTTTCGTCTGTAGTTGAGAGACTTGGTTGTATTCGTTTATGCAGAAGTGTTCCGAACCCCGAATACCCTAACTTTCTATTATCCAAATAGGGTGTCTCTTAAGCAACAGATCTAGGTGCTTACTCACAATGGTGTTTTGCTCTGTTCGATCAAAATTACAATTTATGGTAAATTATAGCAACATACAGAGCACTTGGTAATTTTTTTAAAATTTTGTTAAACTTTGCAATGTTACGAGCAAACATATGAAAGTAGATATTCCACATTTTCCAAGGATTTTTTAATCATAATCGATGCGACCATTTTTGCCGGAGTTACGCCCATTCAAACTTGGTCCCATTTTTCAGGTTCCTAGTTTAACCAAACTTTTTCCGAAATGTTTTAACTTTCTTGGTCTCTACGTAAATAAATGAAGTTTGGTGTCTGTATAATGATTATTCCATTATGTTAAAGTTCCTTTAACCAAAGACTCGTGACCCTCTTGTAGTTCGTATACGGGAGGCTCCAGTGTATCCAAAAAATCTTCCCACCTTCTCAATATTAACATGATTTTCAATGTTACACATTTAACAATCCTTACATACATCGTGTTCATTTTTATCCACGCTCGAGCGAGACCGAGCGTCAAAAGCAAGAAAAGAATCCAAAAACGGGACGCGCAACCCAAGGTCGAGTACGATCGTACATCATCTCGAGCGATAAATATTTCTCTCAACGTCGCATCTCGAAAAGCAGGGGTGGTATCGGTCATGGGTATCGCGGAGCCGTGATTTATCATCGATTAAACTCGACGTAATGCACCATTGTTACCGAAACGACCCGGCCGGTTGGATCTGCTGTCTGTATACGTGTATATGAGAGGCGATATTAGGACGTGCACGATCCTGGTATTGAGTCGCAATCAGCCGTGCAACTGGAACTCTCTATCGGCGGGCAAAGGGGCGGCGGCCGGCCAGAACGAGCCATAATACGCGTATTATCATTACGATCAGGAATTCGATTGCCCGTTTCCTAACGACAATCCAAGGGCCCCGTGCCACAGTGTGTACACCGCCGTAATCCACGGTTCGATCGTTCGATTCCCCGCGAAATTCGAAAGCTTGAAATTCTATCGAGTTCAGATCATCCTCGAATAAAATAAATTGAATGAAAACTATTCTGCTATTATCAGATTACACATCTGAAATCCTTAGTTGGGAGGGTATTGTTGAAGACAATGTCTGGTGTAAAAGTAGTTGACTTAATACGTTTTAAATTTCGAATTCGAGGATACGAAGTTCGAATGTTTCTGGTGTACCAGTGAATTATGCAATACTTATTAACGAAGTAAAGAATCTACATCGTCTTGTAATTTAACACAATAACTTCAATTCCAAGATTGACTTTAAAATGTAATAATGATCAGTCATTTCTCCTCCACTCGGTTAGAACTATAAATACCCCAATGTTTGGACCCTTTTCTTGGAACACCGTGTATAAAATCTACACCAGTGCCAGGAAAACGGTTCCCAGACGTGACATGTGTGCTCGGATCGATGCGAGGTACGAAGACGAAAAGTGAGTAGAATACTTTCAAAAACACCCAAACCGACTGACTTGGCAGGTGCTCGTGTGTATGCGTGAGGGTGGTCAGAAGCACACACACAGATGTTGAAGGCAGACAGTCCAATACCAGTTCACGTGTGTCTGCCACGCCGTCGGTCCACGTGCGTACGTGCAAGGAAGCGATATAGGGGAATCGAGTCTGTAAATCTCGGCCGGTCCCTGTCCCTGGGGGACCATGTCTCAGTCACACCTCGCGATTGCACGAGTTAAAGGGTTTCGGTCCGGGCACGTACATAGCCTGAACACCGCCGCCGCCAAGCGTCTGTGTTCGTGAGGAATCTCGCGCGAAACCGCCTGGAACTTCCGCCACCCGTTAATGCGACTTTGATTCGGAGTCTGGTATTAAGACGACTCGGAATCCCGGGTTTATGATGGGAGGATACTTAGAAAGTCGGTTATCTTTTCGATATAATTGCCGGAAATATTTAATGAACGTGTTACGTGGAAAGGTGATTAGATTTGACAGTATTAATCTACGTTTATTTTATATATTTTTAATGAAACTTGTGTGGGAAAGTAATGGATGTTAATGGCCGGATTGGTGGAGATAACCCACTGTTATATAAATAGATTATTTCTTAATGCAATAACAAGACATTTTAACCTAATGAAGTCAAATTAATTTTTCTAAGAGGCATGTACAAGTGAGGGAAATTAATACTTCAAATAATAGCGCCAAAAATGGAAGACAAATTAGGTAGGTGTGTGTTGTGGTGGTATGCTCAACGTTCTGAGTAGAATAATTTTGTAGATACACATATATTTGAGGATAATTAATTAAATCGATGATAATCTTGTTATGTATTATGTAACGAAAATGTGATATTTAAGCATAATTGTCATTTTGACTGTTTTCGGTAGTTCTAGTGTAATTTAATAATAGCATACTTTGAATAAATCCAGAATAACTCGGCTGAACTGGATACACTGACAACAGAGGGCAAAGTACATATTATCTAGCAGGGGATAACGATTAAACCCAGAACTTTTCACTTCGCCGGATTACTGGACTCCGGCGGTTGAACCATCCGAGCAGTTTCCAAATTCTTTCACCCTAATTCTAACATCACCGTAGTGAATGTAATTGTTGGCACGGAGTGCGCACATTATATTACGAATTTTGTGAATTCCAGGTAAGTAGTTTTTCCGATAGGGTAAAGTTTATTCGGATGTTTCGTGTTACAGTGAATTTAGCGGCGGCGAACTATTTCAACGGTCCAATGGCGCTCGGAGGATGTACCGTATTACGGTTTTCGTATGTCGTGAGAATACTTCTAACAGCATTTCTGACAATGTTATGTATTAACTGTAGGGGATAATACCTGTACTTTACGTATCCGACGTGTAACAATCACGTAAGATTTAATTTTGTAATTTCGGATGCGTAACCTAGGTCTGACCATATAAAGTCCCTTTCCACTTGTCTAACAGAAGTCAGCATTAATTCATTTGACTAATTAGGTCCTAATTTTCGGGTCGACCAGAAGACAACTAGTTTCTGACCACAACGGTTCAGATGTGGATCTATTGTATTTCTATAACAAGAACAACATTTATATCATTTGTATCGTATTCCACTTGTCTGACTATTGGAACTCTCATTTCACTTATTCTGTTCGTCTAACAAGGTACGTATGGTCTGTCTATGAACAGTTTCACTCCCCTCCAGCGACATTTTCAGTGTTTCGCGAAACACACAACGCTAGTCAGCGTTTTTGCATGTCCAATTTCATTCTCACGATTCACCCAATAATTGAAGACCCGAGCATAATCAAATATAAAATATTTCTTTCACAAATAGCAACTAAACCAATCCAACGGCGAAACATACAGGAGCGTACATAAATAGTTCGGTCTCGCGTGATTCGTTTAACGGAGAAAGCTCGATATTAAAAAGCGGGGTCGGGTTAAAGCCACCCTCTCTGGGTAAAGCGATTAACGATCCAGCTACGAAAAAACCAAACGAAACGTTCTAGAATACTCTACTCCATCTATCGAATCAATGTTCATCGAACTGTGATCTTTCCAACAAAAACAGCTCCGCGTAAAAAAAAAAAATTGAGGAGACCATCGACACGATTCGCGAAAATGTTCGAAAATACAAAAGCACCGTCACTCGATCGGACCAGGGATCAGTATTTAAAGCTCTTCATAGAACACGCCTCGACATCGAACGGTATTTAATAAATTCTAGTTACCGTGCTGCTGTGTGTGTGCGTGTGTCGGTCGCAAACACTATCATCTCCAATTCTGGTCAAACGAGAAAACTATTTTTCGTTGATCAGGGAAAAAACAGGTTGGAATGACAAAAAAAAACAAATGGTAAAGCAGAAAATTCGTTGAAGAGAGGGAGGTGGTGTGAGTGAGAGGAACCATCAAAGAGGGGAGGGTGAATTTCGATAAACGACAGGCTACGCGTGCCAATGCAGTTGATTAATTCATACCTCTCCTATTTTCGGTGACGGCGCGGTCCGTTTCACGAGCACTAGCTCGCTTTTGTCTCTATTTTACCGTTTTTTTTTTATTCAGGCTGACGGCCGTTGTATGGGTACTTTTGCGCCGCTTGATATCGAATCCATTGGCTGCAGATACGGGGGCATCGATTATCGTGTTTTTCAGCTCCACCCCCTCTGCCCATTCCCACCCCCAAACCCAACCGACGACGGGGCGCGAATGGGGTCTCTGCCGTTTCTTCCGCAGCCATCTGTGCCCGAGGTGTATAACCCAGAAACCACGTTTGCCGTTGTCGAAACTAATTTTCTCCGGTCCCATGGAGACTCGATTACCTCCTTTCGCCTCGCAATTACTTCTTGCCCCTCCTATGCTCGCCTCGGCTGCCTCCCGTTGCACGCAACCCGTTGAGAATCGGCCAACGATAACGGATCCGCGATCTAATGAAAATACGGGGAAGAAAGGGACGACTGTTCGATATGAACATCGATGGAAAGACACGTGTTATCGTTCGACGAATATTTAGAGGGAAAGAAACTGACCATGATGTTGAATATTTAGAGGAAAAGAATCGTGCCAAGTTTTGACAAAAATTTCGAGGGAAAGAAGTTGACCACGATTTGAAGAACATTTGGCGGGAATGAAAGGTACCTACCATGATTCGACAAAAATCACGGCTTGAAGAAAATTTGGAGGGAAGAAAACATACCATGATTTAACTACAAGTTGGAGGGAAAGAAACGAACCATGATTCCAAGGCTGAGTTCCCATCGTTGAGCCCACGCGATATTAGTCTATAACTCTGACGCGTTTAATCCCGTTCTACATTAAATACAATCCTCTTCCGTCGATAATCGGGATTCAATTTATAACTAATGCAAATCGATAGCTATTGAAGCGGTGATACGAGGCGCGTGGAGGTGCACAGTAATTGAATTATCGCGCGATTGCAAAAAATTTCGCCTGGGTACCGTTACTGTAATAGTAAATGGAAAATGGATGAAAATCTCAGTATCTTTGTCTAATATCGAACCTGTGTTTTAAATAACAACGAGCATCCTGATAAATCATTTTGGGATTTTTTCCGTGCAGATGAAATATATGAAATTCCGATGAAATTCGATGTATGACGTTCAGGTTTATTTCACGAGCATTTAAAAACTATTGTTCCGTGATATTGAAATTAAATTGTTTGGAATTAATATTTTTCAGTTTTCAGTCCACATCTGACAAATGTAATTGACAATGCAGTCGTATCTTTTATTGTTCCTCATTATCATTATATTCACCACATATTGTTATGCTTGAAAAACGTTATTATTATCTTTATTTAAATATTGTTATTTGTTAAGTATCAGCGATGAGTATTCGAAAGTTCCAGGCACTGAATGTTCAAACATCATCCCCACTACTGGGTTATCCCCTGTTAAATTATTAACTAAACAATAATTTATCGTCCTAAATTTATGTCCACTACAGTATAATTTTAACGTCATATCCAAAAAAAGCAAATTACAATTTCACATAAAACTCCGTAACGTTTGACAGTTGGGCAATTAACTATTCATGTGGATGTTGACGTTAACGATCCCGCGGAAGAAGCGATCAAGGTTCGCGAGACGGCGTGCCTCGTACCTATCCAAGAAGTTGAAAAGTGGACCGGCTAAACAAGCGAAGCGTTTGCTTTTCATTATAACTTGCATGCGATTAACGCTCGCGCTCGTCTATTTACAGCGAACGGGTTTAAATAATACGTAAATTGGCCGTCGGTACTGTTAATATGACGGGACTAATTTTAATCCCCTTTCGTCGGTGTGCACCCTCCCCCCTCAACTTTTCGCTTATAATACAACCGGTGCCGTTGACCGGTTTGTAAAATATAATAAAGTGTTATCGTCCCTCCGTTGTTATGCCCGCGCATTACGCGGTTGCCGCGCCACTCTGGGACACAACATCGAATATGTATACACAGGATTGCCGACTAACAGCTCGATATTTCAACGAGTCAATTTACTGTCGCAAATTAATTCGTTCGTCGGCATATTCCGCGTCGGATAAAAACGGGCGACTCGTTAATTTATCGGGACAAAGGCAATCTGTTGTTTCCCAATCCACCAGAGTGTTTCTCGAATTTATCCTCTTATTTCTTACAAGGGGTTAACACGTACGTTTCTATTGTTTTCAGAATGTTACGTATCGATGCTTCTTGTTCGGGACTATATTTGAAAAGGGTTCTTTGCAGAAAACGAAAGTCTTTAAAAGGAAAAACGTACATTGTCCAAAAACCAGAAAGAATGATTGCTTTCATTAACTCCATCCCCGTCTCGCAATCAGAAGGAACGAAAAGAACCAACCCCAAAATCACCAGAGGTCCCCAAGAAACGGTGGATACAATTACAATAAACTGTACATACAAAATCGCAAGAAATCAAAGCAAAAGGTTGCTTCCATCAACTCCATCCCCATCCAAAAGGGATTCCGAACACGGTACACGGATGAGGAAGGTGTTGAGACTGATGTGGGGTCGAACGTATAGACTTGTGGTGCGTGAATGGTATCGCTATCGTAACAAAATGATCGTCGTCACCCGACCCTCGATGGTCGAACCTCGCTAGCCTGGGTCTAGCTTCGTGAAAGTTCAAAGGCCGTCGTGCGCGGCTTCGCGCGTTCTTTACCTGCGGCGCTTTGACTCCGTCGCCTTTTGTCGGCGTGCATCTCGACGGAAGGAACTGGACAGAAACGAAAGCTGAAGTGGTATAAGTAAGAGTCGAAAGCGTCGTGGGAGGGGTAGTCGCGATGAAAGAGGAAGAAAGAGAGGAAGGGAACAGTGGGTGCACGACGAAGCAAAGGAAGAACGAAAAAGATTGCCGCCGTGCGCGAGAGGGGTAGGTTCCAAGGGCGGCGTCTGACTTCGTCCCATGGAAAGCAATTTCTTAACGTAACCTTATCTTTGTCCGCGGTTGTATAGCTTGCACGCCACGTACAGGCCTGTGCAAAGACGCGTGTGTGCCTGGCACACAAAACGGCCGAGCCACGGTACTTACGTGGGAAACAAGAAATATCTGAATCGCGCGCAGCGCACGGGAATAGCGAGACCTCCATCGTTCCTGATATTCCTCGCCGCCGCGAGCCCGTTACTCTTTCGCTCGTTTTCACTGGATTTCCTTCCTACGAGCCGCATCATTGACAGTTTTTCACGGGTTTCCTCGACAAATCGTCGCGTCTAGGGGAATTGTCCTGAAGTACTTGCCTCGCTATACGATAGTTGGGTTGAATATTTTGAATTGGATTCATGGATGAATGATTGCTAATTATTCGATATAATTTTTTTGGGGAGGGGGAAAGTTTCAATAGTGGTTGAATTGTTTATTGCATGGATGGTTGCAATTTGACGTTGCTTCGAGTGTAATGATGGAGGAATTTTTGGAGATACCATTTTTGTACATTAGGCATGTACTATATACAAATAAAATAAATGGTGTATTTATGAAGAGATTAGATTTTTTCAACACATTCTCCTCCTCTTTACATTCTCAGCATTATTCCATAATATTGTGTATCAAAAACCAACGTCTTAAATACGTGTTGGGTTGTTGTTAAGGGCACAGTTACATGCTATGTTTTTCAATCTGTATTATATTCGTCTTTACCACTTATCTTACAATTTCTACTAGTTATGTACAAGTTCGATTGCATTAGCACAATGGAAACTGAAATCTACAGTAACATAAAAATTGTATCCACTAAAACCCTTCGATTTCTATCCTCTAAAATGAAATTCAAGATTTCGTTCCGTCCACGTACGCAAGAATATTTCCAACAAAACTCTTCGATACTATAATGTAACGAAAACGTCCCTCTATCCGAATAATCCCCCGATTATCTTCGCAGATCGGTAGTTCGCCGAACAAAAACCGATTGCGATTTTTCTCTCTCGCCCGCATCGGGTCGAGGTGTCCGGTGAAATGTTCGCGCGCGGCTGATATTAGCGAGCAGCCCGATAATGCCTGCCTGTGTAAGGTGGTTTCAAGCTGTGGGGGAGGGGGTGGAAAAAAATCGTAAAAAGCGAGCCGACCTTCCACATTTATACCACGTGAACCGACAATTCTACCCTTTCCTTCTACCCCCTCCCTGTCTTCCTAGCTTTCTGACTCTCCTTTATCCACCCCTCCTCTCCTCTCCCCCACCCACCATCGGTGCACGGTTTTTTCTGCGTGTAATTTATCGACTGAACCCCCTTTTTTTCCCTCGGTACGGCTGCGTTCCTTTACCCCTTTCTCTCCGTCTCGTTCATTCTTCTGCGATGCGACTTGTTCGCATTCACACACCCCCTCCCCGCCCCCGTTGAAGTGAAAGGGGTAGAAGGGCTGTGGGAAGCACGAGAACGCAACGATTTATAGTAACTGCACCCGCTGTCGTAGAATATTTTCGGCGGAATTTCTACTCTACCTTTTTCATTGAGCCGTCTCCGTGGAACGCCCCGCTCATTTTTTTTTTTTCATTCATCCCTCCCCTATTCAACCGAACCTTCCAGGAGGCGGGATGGCGGCCATAAACCATAAACGGAACTTTCTCCGGGGCGAATAACGATATATCCTGGTGCATCTGATTACCCGGAGTCACACTGTCTCGCGTTTCCTTTTTGCCTTGTTCCTGACTCCACCGCGGATGATTCATTCCGACGGGGATTCATTAATCCGGGGGGACTTCCATTAAGCCGATGAATTGTCGAGAGGAACGTTAAGTAGAGATTATTGGTTTCTCTGATTCAGGAGGATAACTGGTCGGATTGACAGTGTGTGGTACGAGGATTTACGGATGTAGAATGTGATCAAAGAATTTGGAGAAGTTTCTGAAGACTTGTTCATCAAATAGGAAGTTAATGCTAGATACTAATTACTAATAACGACAAATTGCGTGGCTATTTACGAGTATATATCGTAGGTAGGAAAAATTCTCTTTACTTTTCGAAAATATTTTCCTAAAATTCTTTCCAACAATTTCGACAAAATAGATAGCCACGTTCTGGACACTCTATACAGCAATATTTAGTAAACCCAGTACTTAAATCCCAGTTATGGAAGATACTACACCATCTAACCAATAAATATTATTTACAATATATTATCCACAATCGTTATTAACATTCTCGGTAAAATTATTAGTTCCACTGGGCAATCTGCTCCCCCAGGGTGATCGATCGAAGCGATATTTCCTTATCTCCGCGAAATATTTCATTTCATCCCCCCTGCGCGTAAAAGCCATCGACGTGGCGGAACGGGTACACGCGCGCTGACGAATTTACTTCAAGTAGTCGCTTTGCTCACAGCTCCAGAGATTTAATTGCAAAATGATACCGGACTTACTACCGACTACATATCACACACACACACACGAATCTGCTGCGCACACGCGAGATCGATTCCACGCGGAGATACGCTCGTGATTCGAGCCGGGGTAATGCGACTGATGCGTATCGCGATTCTCGTCCTCAGTGGAGAAAAAATGAGGCGAAAAAAAAAGTAGCGTATCGGTGACCTCTCGGCCGAGCCACGCTGTTACGTGGACTTCACAATGGGTCCATCCCTCGGTTTTGCGGACAGAAAGAGCGTATCACTCGGAACGGAACGGCGCACAGAAACAATTGCCTGCTTCGAGATATGTATTTTCTTTTGCAACGCAATGGTCTGTTTGTAAATTCTAGGTCTGGTCCACACTGTGAACTAAACCTGCTTGATTAATATTCATAGTAATATGAGGAAAGGATGACGTTGATTTTAATTCTTCAAACCCTTGTTCTAGTTCTAGTAGCCATAAGGGAAATTCGGTACATCGAAAGGTTGTAGAGTCGAATTCGTTTTATGTGTTTGCTGAAATTCGATTCTTCAGGGTGAAGCCACCCTTTTATACTTTGACTGTCACGTCAGTAAAAATATGAGTGACAGTGGCTGGATTGTTTAAACACTGTTTCAAAATTTTGCGGGAAATTAATATTGCAGTGGAATTTAAAACAGGATATTAACCTGACGAATATGTTCTCGACGATTATGACTTAAAGAACGAAATAAAGTGTGTCTGACTACGCACGACCTTTTTCACTGCGGGTAACAAACTGTGTTTTCCCATTTGTCTGTATATCTTGAAAGCTATAATAGATATCAAATGACTGTTACAACAAAGATAAAATTATTTTGTATGTTTTATACAATTGCGCAATGAAATTGTTAACAATTTGTTTACTTTTTTATTTATTTAGGTAACAAATTATTAACCATTTCATTGCAGAATTTTATGGTGTGACTCGTTTCATAAATATTCTCTAAGTAAAACATCCAATAAAACAGTCATGCAATTTTATCTACTTTCCTCAATTTTTCGGAAATTTTAAAGGTTTGCTTTGTTATTCTGATTATAATTTTCATATAAAAGTGTCGTACTTCAATAATTTTATATACCTCGTCATACCACAAGTCGTTTCGTTATGATAGCATCCTATTCAAAGTAAACATATGCGTATTTGCAAAAATTCCAAATTATCTTACATAATGTTACTCTTCTCGTATCGTGTCTTCCCACCTTCAAATTAATTTGTGCACATTTTAAATACGGAATTAGTTTACTTTGGGAATCTCGAAACATTCCCTTGTATAAAATGATGCACTGCATATAGGATTTGTTTTTGGATCCACGTTAACACAACACAGTAATTACTATGTCGCCAACAAAGCGTAAAAAATTCTCATTTTCTTAACCAAAAAATACCACAGAACAAACGTCCCTCAAAATCATAAATACAAACAGTAATTTCTCGGAAAATTCGACAAAGACTGTTTTACACTCGTTCAAGTCGTTCACTTCCTTCAGCTAAACAATCCACAATTATTTTCACCGACAACAAAAATTTACAATTTTTTCAATTCAAGTAAAACCGACGAGGAAATGGAAGAAATATTATTTCACGGGAGAGTGAAGAGAACGAGGTTCGTTATCGCGGCGCCTGTTATTTATCCGAATTATGCGGGAATTCCTTATCCCGCTCCACGCGGAGAACGGAAGCGGAAATACGAGCGTGATGAGACCCGATAAAAATTATTCTCCGCGGAGGAGCCATTCGTAAATGGAATAAATTTCGCGGGCTGCGCCACGAGGAGCGTCTCGTGAATCGCGCAAAACGCCAGAAGGTGTGTGCGCGCCAGCTTTCCGTGGCATCGTGTAAGGCACTCAGAAACGCGAAGCCTCGAAGAATCGTACCAATGACTCTGTGCAAACACTCCAATCACTCGATGCGGAATGCTACATCGATACAGGAAAATGCACCTCGTCCGAGACGCGTATGTTACGCCTGTATCTGTAACTATTCGTATCCTGTACGTTATTAACCGTCACTTATCGAAGGCTGGGTCGTTGGAGACCCGAAAGCCATTAAAAAGATAAAACAGATGTTGAATTGTTAATACAGACACCTTTTCGATTATCGTCTGTCTTCTACACGATTATTGTCCAGGCGTTATCCCCACCATTTGGAGCCTGTCAAGCGCATACTTTGCTGTCCTTTCAAAAAATTAATTTACGAGGGTCTGACGTATTTTTCCCTATACGATTATTGTCCAGGCGCTCTGCACAACCGATCCCGACACGATCGTCAGACAATTTTCTTATCTCGATCGACGCGTTATTCACGAATTCGAAACACCAGAATGTCCTCGATGGGGATCATGATCGTGGCGTGTCGCCTGAACACACGGGGAAATTGTATAAGTAACTAACGTGATCCGAGAGGCCGCGGAATGTCCGTGTGAAATTTGTAGCGCAACCGAATGTCGATTATCAATTATTACCGAAGTTCGGCGGAGAGGGGAGGGTTGGGAACGGGCAGGCGAAAAGGACGAGGCGGACGTTAGGTACAGTTACCATTATTTGAATAGTTCACCGATACGATCGTTTCGGCAATGCGCACTGCGGCTATCCGAAGTTTCAACATCCGGATATTGAATATGGTTATACGGAAATTGGGAATATTCCGGATACTTCGGTCCCCCTCCCCACGCCGTTACTTCGGCGGGCAACGGGATGTTTCGGTGACAACGGGGTGCTGCGGCCAATTAGTTTTGAATTCCGCGTAAATCAGCCGCTGCAAAGTCTTGCGTGGGAGGTCGGTCGACTAATTGGAAACGGTCTTGGTTACCGCGATTCCGACCGTCTTTCGGACGCCATTGGATCCGATGTTCTCGTTTACCGATCCACGATCATATGCGGTTCGAAAGGGTAAAGTCCACTTTAGAGCACGAAAATGACAAAATTTGTATTGCGAAAATGATAAAGTGAATGGGAAATCTATTTAAATATATTTATTATACACATCTTTAGGTACGTGAAACAATGTTTCTTTTTTTGCTTAGAACAAAATATTGCTTAGACAATAAAAATATTATATAACGTAAAGACGGTTTGACTGTTCACGTATCCGAAGATATACATATATAATAAATGTCTTTAACAGATTTCTCATTTTTATTAGTTGACCTTACAGTTAAATTAGGTTTAATAATACCACCTGCATTGCTGAACCTCGTCCTTTATACGGTACGTCTGTCAAAATTTGTATGACAATTTACGTACCTTCATAATGTGTAATGAAGATATTGTTATTGTTGTTATTTTCATGCTTTGTGGAACATGCTGCGTATTATGGCCGTTACAAACCAGACGATCGCGATTCCTTCTCATGTAAATTCAGCCGTTCTGTTTATCGTGTATATTTCTCAACTGGAAACTGAATTCCGACGGAGCACCTGTAGGAAGAAACCGTACCTCGCCACCCCCTGTGAGTTCCTTTGAACAATTTCGAGACAGAGAGCTTGAACTAACGCGGCCAACTTTCGTCCCGTATCGGGGACTGTTCTTTCCTTGTAATTGTTCTTTATGAAATAATAGAATACCGAAGCAGCCATTATAATTTCAGACGGTTTTCCTTGCCTGGCCTATTTCGTGAACTGTTAATTAACGAAACCATTGTCTCAGCCGGTCGTAACTGCGGAACGTCAAGGGGAACGTACTTCGTACAAATATGTACCTTCCTCTCTTTCCCCTGACAGTCGGTCTGTAACTAACGAATTAACTTCTCACGTATTTCTCTTCCCGTTCACCAGCCGAGTCTCAACGGAAACTGGCGACAGGACAATAGTTTGTATAGGTATACCGAGCGAACTTGAGGTTCGAGGGTGGAGCTTAGGGGAATTGGATGATTAAGAAGATATTCGAGAGGTCTCTTCAAAATGTACGCCATTCGGTTACATAAAATTGTTACAGATGAAACGCACATTATTGTTACTGTGTCGACAATTAGAATAGGATTCTATAGGCGGATACGATGGCGTAAGACTCAATAAGATATGAAATACTAGTGATTGAATAACTGGTAATGAATCAGTAGAAGGAAATGCATTTGAACTAGATAATGACAGTAGCTCATGAACGTGTTCTCAGTGCTCTATATAATATGTTACATGGACTGGTAAGTAATCCACTATTTTGATGAAAATCTAGGTTTTCTTCGAAACAATTATAATCCCTATGTTAGTAGTGTTGGTTATTTGTCTCCATCGTCCTCCGTCATTTTCTGTAAACCGAAAGTCAAAAGTGTATTCTGAGTTTAAACTCTAATGCCACCATATTCAAAATGATTCCTAATAAAGTATAGTATATTTTATAGTACCTAGTAATAATAATAATTTATATTTCATTTCATTCCATCTAATAAATGATAGATACTCGAAGTATAAGGTATAGTCATTACATCACCGAATCAACAAACTATATAGCATTGATTTTTTTACAATCTCTAATATCAAATATCCTAGACAATCACAAACGTTTCGTGACAAATATTTCTTTCAGTAGAAAAAAACTTATCCAGAGTATTCAGAGAGGATACACGTTCACGTATTTCTCCCCTTACCGCTTGCACATGTGCAACAAAGGTTTCGAGTTTGCTCGGTCGAGTTACACTCCGAACTGTATATTTCCCTTCAAAGAAATTTTCGTTTTTCGTTTTGTTTCATTTCTGCATGAATAACTATGGAGAACGTTCGCCTGGATGACACAGTGATTTGAAAATGCGGAACATTTGCGACAAAAATGCTCGAACAAAAGTGCGTCGACTGTACCGTCCGCGACAATGGCGGTGAACGTTGGCGGAGTTTGAAAAAGAGCCCGCGGATTACGCAGGTGACAGGATGATTTGTATCGATGTTTTGTAAAAGTGGCCTTTTCAGCGCGCCGAAAGATAAAGATCGTAACGTGAATAGAGGGCATGAACGCGTTTTCATTTTCCGAAGTACGGCTGGAACTGTTGCCAGCGATCTTGATTTGTGAAGAAAAATTTATTACACTCCGATTAAACGCCGATTTGCAAAATGAAACCTGAAACCCTTTATACCCGTATATTTTTGTAAAAGAGGTTATCGATTCATGAATCGCTTGAATTTCAGATTTAAAACTACTCTTAGAATCACCAAAAAGGCAATTGGAATTTGTAACTCTATCCACGTCCATTAATTATAATAATACAACTGTCTAGTGATAAATCTGTACTTCTGTTATTCTAATTACTTCGATGAATAACAAGAACTAAGTTTTACTTTAAAATTACAGAATGCACTTAAAGTGATTAAAACCGTATTTAACCTTCCCGTACTTTTTTCACTTCAAAATTATTCATTTCAATATACATATTTTCATGTGTATTTGTTATTAAAGTACAGATCATATGTATGAAACAAGCAATCGGCTTGATTAGCAAATACTACGAATCGAACTCGATGCGTTACCAAACATTAAATCATCGATTTCACAATTCTCTACATATAGTGTAGTACGCTTAGTGAGATATTATACAGACTGCGGCATTAAGTTGATTGGCATTAAGTACAGAACAATGAATTACTAAAGCAGCAATTATCATTCACTTCCTTCGAAACAAAATTTTAAATTATTAAAAAATATTAAACTATTCATCGGTAGATCGCGCCACAATTCTCTCTCTCTCTCACCTGTTATACCATCGCTCCTAAAAGTCTATCTTCCGTCTCAGAGAAGCAAAAACAAAAAGGAAGGCAACGTGCTATCGATTCTTCCAAACGATAAACAAGGGAAAAAACGGTCGAATGTAAAACGCGTTTTACGGGCGTCCGCGCGACGCCGCGCCGGGGCAGTTTCGCGATTTGTGGAACGCCGGTGTTTTACGTAATTCCGGGTATTTATGTGCGACCATTGTTGTAGCTCACCCGCTGAAATATCGCCCGGCCGCGCGATACCGGGCGACGAAGTAGAACGTGATCGAGACGTTGAGAGAAACAAAAAAAAAAAAAAGAAAAAAGAAAAAAGAAAAAACAGGTGAAAAGAACAGAGAAGGAACCACTTTCCAGGGAATCGGTCGTTCAATTAACCACCCCCCAGGTAAGATTCTCGACGTGCGTTCTCGCGGATGGCGTGATCGTTCATTCCGTTCGGGCGTAATTTAGAGTTATGCTCGTTGCGTTTCCACGGTAATTGAGTCGTGCCCAGGTAGGAAAGACACGAGCTCCTCGTGTCCGTCACGACAACGGGAGATAACGGGTTCTTAAATATCGCGTGCATACGAATTTCCAGCCCCTAAATCGCGATCTCAGTGACAGTCACTCGCGATTCCCTTTCTCGGTGTGTCATATTCATCGAGCAATCACAACGGCTTCTTCGAACTGGCACTTCGTAACGTGTAATCATTATTAACGCGATACCTCGAACGCAGTAATTCAGTGAAATGTTTGTTAGACGTTGGAGACTTTAAATGGAAGCCCTAAAATATTCGCGGGAAGATATGAAGATGGAAATGGTGACTCACCCTCGATAATAGGACGTTGCGGCTTGTAGGACATATCTGAAAAGAAGAAGGATTAATATTAGTGAAATTAGTCACAGTATGTACACGTCGATGTGTTAAATATTGTTTAGTGGAGGAAGCTTGTGTGAAGCGATCCTTAGCCAGCACCCGTTTTTCGACGGTAATATATACAGGGTGCGGTCGAAAGGGTGGTACAGATGGCGAGGAGGTGAATCTTGTGGAAAAATAGGTTGATAGTATCGAATAAAATTTTTTTATAGATGGCTTAATTTTTTAGAATATCGAATTTTCAAAATCCATCTGAAACGCGTGTATTCGTGCTAGTACTAAGTAGAAGCAGAATGTAATGAACATACATGTTAATCAAATTCTATTCAATTGCATGTATATCCAGCAGATTTTTAAATCGAATATTTCAGAAAGAAAGCATCATATAGAAAATTTTCATTCTACATTTTCGACTTACTTTTCCATATACTATTACGTTATGTTACCATGTACCATCATTTCGACCGCAACGTGTACAAAAGAAATGTGACACGGAATATTCCCAGTGGTATGACAAGTCATTAGTCAGTCATCGTAAGTATTGAGATTTAAGTCATGTTTCCACCAAAATGTGACACAATAAGCTGATGGTCGTGTTAAAATGTGCTTATCTGACATAAATATGGTGCTTCACTAAACCTAACACGTAAACATTTGCATGCTAAATCAGATCAATACTCGATTCTCCATACTACAGCAGTCGGAGTAACATTATTAACGTTGATCGAGATGTAAATCATGTTTTTACGAAAATGTGACACAATAAGCCAATGGTCGTGTTAAAATGTGCTTATCTGACATAACATGGTGCTCCACTAAACTTGACACGCAAACATTTACATACTTAATCAGATCAATACTCGATTCTCTATACTTCGCCATTCCGAGTAACATTATTAACTCGATCACTGGGTGATCAAAAATGTTTATGAATAAACAGTTAAAAGAATACTTTCCGACCAGTAATTAACAAACTAACAAATTCATTTGTAACAGAACATTGTTACTGTCGGTACATCAATAAACAAAATACAAAAAGTATATTACCCTTAACTACAATAAACGGCTATCGAAAGCCTACACAAGGACCGAAGAACCGACACAAAAAGTTCGTAATAGAGTCTGATTTACCAACTAAATCAAGTTAATAATTGTCCATATTAATTCAAACGAAAGAAACCAATTCACGAAAAAAATTACTCGAAATGCATTCAGAATGAATGATACATAAGAGTCCAAAAGTACCCACGTGTCATTGTTTCCGAAACCATCAAAATCATCCGCCTTCCTACGGGTAAAGGAGCATCCTTTCGTTTTCAGAGCAATCTATTCCCTTTCCTAACATCACAATACCAACAAAATTGCCAATAAAAAATTATCCAGTCCAATCTTCCCTTGAAAACGAATTCAGACGCAATGTTCAACTTTCGTCGATCCTGTCGCGTGACACCTATAATCAACGTCCAAGCGATAATCAGCCGGTTTCTCGGGCACAACGAGACTCAAGGAAGCGGAAGACTTACGCGAGTCCTGGGGAAGTGGTGCCAAGGCAGGACTAGCGCAGGAGCCGGGGCAATTTCAAGGAGCAAATAACAGGGAAATTCAGGGTCCCCGAGCCAACGGTACCAGCCGCTCTGGCGTTCCTCTCGTGAAACTTTTAATTATCCCTTCCCGGTGCCTCCCTCGAATGAAGAGGTTACTGATCCGACGCACCGGCACGTATGACGTTGAAAATAATTACAAGTTTCTTGATGAATTCCGGGACGCGTCGAACGGGGGACAAACGGATGCCTACGCCTAGAATGCCTCCGTCGTATCGATGTTGCTTCGTTAGAGCTTGTATCATAGCACCCCACGCGAACGTAACAATGCCGCTCTGTAGCGACCTGGGGAGTTTACGATGGATGTGGATCATTCGCCTGTTTCCGAGCTGGAGGATGTCAGTTGACTAAGACCGTTGAACTTACCGTGCGTAAGTCTCCGCGCGCGCTTCGTCTGGATTCTAACTTTTCTCCGACGCAGTCATTGTGATTAGAATACCCGGGGGATAGAAGTCGAAATCAAGTGCCAGGGAGATCAGAATTTGTGTACACTGCTGGTGAAAGATAGGGGAACTGAAGACAGAGATTGTTTTGGAGCAGACGAGGTTTATGATGCGAGCATGAAGCGTTCAAGGGTATTTCAGAAATGGTCGTAAAACCGAAGAATTGCTACATGGAAAAATAAGTCGAAAATGTAGAATAACATTTTTTGTTATTTGATGCTTCGTTTTCCAGATAATTAAATTTCAATACGTACAGAAAGCTGATATCATGTGTCTGCTCATTACCGTCCATTTCTATTTAGTGTCAACACAAACACGTACGTGTTAAATGAATTTTGAAATTCGATTAAATGCAACAATTTTATTCCAGATTTTCTACTTATTTTCCATGTAAAAGTACTTCTTTTCGGGTTGTACCATCGTTTCAGGAACACCCTGTACAGTTGAGATTAAATTTCTTCAAACAGGGAGAGATTTCGTTCCAATGGTAATGTTTCGAAACTGTAGTTTTTGTGATTCAGAGTTAAATTCATGATCTTATTAGCTTTACACTGAGTATCTAAAAAAATAAATATGAAAAATCAATACAGAGGTGAAATTGCATTCTTCGTGCAGCGTGAGTGTGGACATTTCACCATACAGAGTTTTAACAAGAAAATCTGCTATAAGTTTTTACTGTTCCTATCAAAATGTGTCAAAGAACGAGAAGATTTTTCCGTAGATACCATCTGCAGTATCAAAATGAAAAAAGCAAAATCTCTTAAAAGATCATTTTACAGTGTCCCGGATGAGAGACTCACTTTTTTTCGCTCAGAATACTCAAAGCGATAGAGCCAGTAGTCCACATCCAAGCGAATGGAAATATCTACGTGTATTTCAGCTTATCCAGATCCTCTGGGATACCGTTCACGACTTAATGTTTATCCTATGTCTGGCGATCTCTCTGCCCGCGCGGTAGACGCGGCAAAAACAAGAAATCCCCCGTCTGTGTACGCGCGACAAATATGTATTTTCGAGTACGAGTCGTTATTGCGGCGCGCAGCTGCCGCGCGGATACCAGCTGAAACACGCTGTCAACGTTGATATGAATTGCAACTAATGTCCGCCGGCGGGACGCAATAATTCTTGCAATTAAATATACGTTACGCCCGGAGGATTTTTTAAACGTTGCGCGGTTTTGTTACCGACTTGCGCTCGAATATATTAACGGGGACATATCGTTCAGTTCGCCGGGTGTAATTCGTCACGCATATGCATTCACGTGTAATCCACACACCGTGCCGGTCCTAGGGGGAGGAAACGGATTTTCGGCCGTGACGAATTTATTTTAAATTTCCATCGGCGTGTGCCTGTGCAAAATGTTGAAGCGAGAGAGAAGAATCGATGTAAAAATCAGTTAAATCGAACGAATACACAGGCTGCGGCCGAATGGATGGTACGGGTAGACGGTGGATGAATTCTTGCGCGAAAATAAATCAAAGGTGTAGAATAAAAATTTATCGTATGATGCTTTGATACCGAGATAATCGAATTTGAACGTTTGCTGGACACGCGTGCAGTGGAATAGGACGTGGTTAACGTGTGTCTGATCATTGCAATTCCGTTACTACTTAGGCTACTGCATGCTCGAATACGTACATACCCGTCCGTAAGTCACGAGACAGTTGTGTTACTAGACTGAAAATAAGAAAGAGTTCGAGTAGAAAAGCTATTTAACTGATGAAACAAATGAATTCTTATTAATTTTACATATTGTAGAGAAAATATAAATTATATTGCGTGTTGTGGACTAACTTTTAAATCTGTTTAATTAAAGTGTTTATTTCATTCAAGAATCGTCATGCAAATGAATTGTGGCACTTGCACTGTGAAATTTTGCAAATAATTCTTCTCCGTTTATTTATTGCGTTGATCGAGCAGCTTGTCGATTGAGCGTCTGTATTTTCTAAACAATATTTATTTCAGACTTTCAACAATTTCGGTACTCTTGTAGCTTCTTTCTTTCAAACTTTTTACTACAAAATTCGATAAGTGCCCTAATAGTTATGAGCTGGAATACACTTGAACGAGATTACCATCAATACGAATACACGCGTTTCGGGTGAATCTTCAAGATCGAATATCTCGTAAACTAAACCTGTTACGAACAAATTTTATGCTACACTTCTGATTCATTTTTACGCAATGAATCACTTTCTGCCTGCTTATACCATCCTTTCGGCCGGACTCTGCATAGGACGGTTTAATTACACAAACATGTCGAATTTTATTTACGAGAACTACTGGTTTCAAGGAAACGAGACACTCGCGATTTCGGAAATTAGTGGTCGTGACAGCAACGTAATTACGTCGCTGAAACCATTCATAAGGACTTCGGAGTAAAATTTCACGTCGGTGCACGTGTACCTTGTGCTCGCTCGATAACGGTCGAATTTTATCCACCGTCCCGGAAAACCCGGATTTCATTAACCCCCCTCCCCCAATCCACGAAATTGTTTCTTAATTAGAGTCGTTCGTCCGCGCGCTGCGGAATCAACCGTTTACCCCGTGATTGTCGTTTGGGCACACGGCGGTACGGCTTGTTTCATTATCGGGGGACGTGGCTTCGATGGCGCATTGAGCGCAGGAAAATTGTGGAAGAAATTAATGACTGTGCCTGCAAAATACGGGAATTTCTGGTTCTACGATTATAGAAGTTCAAAAATGAAGGTTAAAAATAGAGGCTAGGAAATAAAGAAAGGTAGACTTTTATTCCTTTAAACTATTCGATTCTTGAGTGAGTATATGGCATATTATTCTTGAAATTAATTTTAAATATATCAAGGTACTGATACGTTGATAGGTGTAATCATGGATTTTAATTTTTTACAATTGTAGCGTTCCCTTAATTTCAAAATATACTAAAAAACTGATTTTAATAAAGTTTAATACTATTTAAATATTGTTGTTAACATACTAAAGTCCCTTGTATACTCGGAAATAATATCCTGTCCAATTTGAATTGTAACATATTATTGCCAACAATGGTAAATTAATACAAATTTTCATAACCTACCAGTAAATATCAAGCTTCATTATTGGTTTCAGTCGTTTCTACACATTCGAATTCATGGAACTCTGAATTCGAGAAATACCTGTCTGATTGAAGCTACACGGGTTTAATCAAGGCAGATATAAAATAACAATGAAACGAGGAATTATTAAAATTTTCCCTTTACCGCATGAAACGAAAATCAAACTTAATACCGCCAGTAAATTAAAAATCACTGTTTGTCAAATTTGTATTTCGATACGAATTATAATACGTTCGATAAAAACAGGATTTGCATTCATCCGTTTTCGACGCGTTACACAAGCAACGGGACACTCTCGGTGTACGTGAAAGAATTTTCATTGTTTAAAACTTTTAATAACTATTTTCGTTAGTAGCCGTGCACCTGTCTGAATGGTTCCCGGTAAACGTAGGGCGTGTGCTCGCGGAACAAATAGCCGACACACGGAGCTACGTTACGCGGGGAACGAGCAATTACATATTTTCCAGACTTCAACGAATGAGCGCAACAATGGTATATACGGCGCCCCCTCGTCCCGCGTACAATGCCACGGAAAAAAATTCCTCGTTAAATAACTTTTTAATGAAAGCGTTCCCGCGAAATATCGCCACTAAATACGAATCATTTTCCGCACCTGGAACTTCTGTTGGGATCGCATTCCACCATTTTGTTGTGAACAAGTTGAAATGATAACAAACAGGTCAGTTCTCTTGAAAGGCCTGAAAATATTTTCTTCTGCAGTATTGAAATATATTATTGGAGTTCTATTTAAAAATTCAATTTGGTGCACAAGAAATTTTCAATGGAATCAATTAAAATATAAATTGAAATAACTTGTTTCTACGGTAAATCGATTTGTGGCGTTATTTAGTGTATGGAGAACCTACAAATATCTTCATTAAAGAGAATACAGACTATTATCACAAGTTTCAATGATATTTCGAATTCTTCTACATACATATATACCATTTTATTGTATAACTGCTATTCTATTCAAGTTTGAAAAACACCATTCATATTTTTACCTTTTGTTCGTGACCAATTGTACCACTTTTTATGACGTAATACTCCGTTCCTGATTCTACTGCAATAACTTTCAATTTACAGTTTTCATGGTGCATGTGTATAATCATATCAAGTACAATTCTCATTTCATAAAACAATTTCCTATCTTAAATCGGTTATCCCTCAGGTCTAATGATCCAAGACTGAACGTTTCATAATATAATACATTCATGAATGAAATCCCGTCACCAAGACTGTGTTCTCGAACGCAAACTTGCGTATTCATACGTCCGTAATCAAAGAACAAAACTAGCACAAAAGTTAATTTTCTATAATAAAGATTACACACTATTCAGAGTGTTAATTAAGGCTGATAATTAAAGCCTGGAGGGTTAAACGGTCACAAGTATTCCACACTACGGCCAAGATAATCCACATAACGATCATATCCGATACTTATACGAAAATTAGTTAGATACACAAAGAACTTCTGCATGTAGACATCGCGAGGCCGTGTGTATCCGCTCAGCGTGCACGTTTCGTACAGTTCGTGCCACGCGGCGCTACGAAACCGACGATACGTATGCAACCCGTCTCTACGAGAACTAGTGCACAGCCCGATATCGCCCCGACACCATCCCTTCCTCGGAGCTACGACTGCGGGTTGACACACATGGGAAAAACGTGTTGCCACTTCCACAAACCGACGACGGATTACACGGTCGCATTTCGGCAATCCGTACAGATAAACGTTCCCGTATACAGCACGTCGAGCACTGATTCTTCTTCGAGAAGCAAATTTAGGTTCGTCGATTTACGCTCGTCGAACTTTAATCGCAAATAAACCGAGTGTTTGATATTCAGATTTCATTGTTAACCCCGTTTTGACTGAAATACTATTAAGATTCTTCTTTGAGAGGATAATTCCGGTCAATACTCTTCAAGCTTCAATTGCGAGCAAATTGGGCTTCTGATATTCTGAATTTATTGTTGACCTTTCTAAACGGAAGACTATTAGGATTCATTTTCGAGAGGATAATTGAGGTCAACGCTCTGCGGGTTCCAATTGTGAGTAATGATAGGTAATAGGGCTACTGATATTGTATTACGAGTCCTAATTGTGATTAAATAGAGTTACTAATATTCGGATTTCATAGTCAACATCTTTCTGACTGGAAGTCTATTAAGATTCTTATTTGAGAGGATAATTCAGGAAAACGCTCGGCGAGCTCTAATCGCGAGTAAATGGGTCTTTCGACATTCAGATTTCGTGGTTAATACCTTTCTGAGTGAAAGCTTATCAATACCCGTATTGTTTTCAGTGCTAATCACTAAGAAACCTATTAAGTTTCCTTTACTTAGGATTAAACCAAAGATCGTCACAGTTTGCTATGAGGACTGTTGCTGTGTTCCAGGATACTAATTCGCTATTGCGACTGAACTATTCGATTAAATATCCCTGGCTGTTGATGGTTGGGTCTAGGAGACCCTTTGAGTAGTCGTCATTCCTTTAACACATTGACTACCACGTCGTCCAAACATAGATCATACGTACATTGCAAATAGAGTTAGATTTATTAAACAACGTTACAAAATTTTTCCGTAAAATTAATATTGCAGTATAATTTAAAACAAAACTAACAGCCTGTATTAACTAAACGCACATATTTTCGACGATTTCTGACGTAAAAAACGAAATAACGCGTGTCTGACTACATACGGATTTTTCCACTGTGGCAGTCAACGTGTTGATGTATTAACTGCTCCCTGCGTTGGATGCGAGGATCACTGTGTTAATCTACGCGAACCAACTGAGGAGTATCCGAATTACTCCCTTCAACAGGAATAGTTGTTGCAGGCAAGGCATAAACGCGGCATCTGAGCAGGGGAAGCCCATCAAACGGTATCAGAATGTGCATCGTACGCTGAGATAGCCCCGGGGCCGGGTATCTAGGCAGTACGTGAAAAATTGACGGTGTCTAGTAAGCCTCGGGCTTACTGCACCGTATATTGGTTTTGTCTGAAACGGCCGGAAAGTGTGTCAAACGTCGTAGCGACACGAAGCCACCTTCTGGAGTTTTCAGAGAAACGATTCGCTCGTTCCACGAACGGTTCTTGTCGCGAGACCTTTATGATTATGAAATCGTATGAATGTCGGAACATCGTTGAATAGTAATCTGAGTCACCGTGAGCGAGTAGGTCGAGAGGCTGGCGCTTTGTCTTTTCAGTGAAGACAGAACTAGGATGATTGATGGTAATCGCATATCTTCAAGAATGTTACGTTGGAAAATATTATTATGTTTGGAAATATTTGTGACTTAGTAGTCCCTAAGTGGAGAGTAAGTAATTTACATGTAAAAATAAATTGAGAATTTAGAATAAAGTTGCTTTGGACGAATCTATAGTACACATATTCTTTGTAATTGTATTAATGTCCGTAAACGTGGATAAATCGTGTGATCAATTTTTGTAAAAATGAAGAATCTCGATATAAAGAAATGTTATTTTCTCGATTTCTGTTACAAACAAAATTACCTTCTCCTCGATTGTTATTATTATCCAACATTGATTTAACAAACGCAAATGTAGGCAAGCAGTCCACACGTGGAAAATTAATTCAATCGTACGTCAATAAGCTAGCATCCCAAGAAATTTACAATAACAGCCAGAAAATATGCACGATTACAAAGAAATAACGACGAAAGGGGAATGACAAGAGGGGACACGAATTGTTTGCCAAGAAAAATTGTTATTTTCCGCGGTGGCGCCTAAATCGAAAGGATTTACAACCGTATACGGTGGAACCGGGGTACCTGTCTCGTATATCGAAGCTATTTTCGAAGGAAGAAATTCACGCGTCGTGCCCGCAGACGCGATATTTCATTCTCCTTTTTTGCCTTCGACAGCAACGCCCGAGGTACAAGCGGGCCGTGAGTTCGGCGGCCGGAAATGGCGGTGAAGCACTTTCGATTTTCCGTTTCCTACGCGCTGTATACCAAAGGGGTGAAGACGAAACACGTACACCGTCCCCTTTTCCTACCCCCTCTAACCCCACCCCGCCAATATGCCGATAGGCGTCGGATGGCGTCACAGGAAAAGGAATTTGCCACGCGAAAGAACCGAGCTGAATAACGACGACACACTTTTTAATTTTAATAAACCGCGACGATTTATAATCCGACGATTATGAATAATGATCTTCAGTCCAGGAAATCGCGAATCCTCGGTAATGAATGTGCGTATTGAATTCTTCTTAATTTTAATTATTCTGCTACTTTCTTTATTTATTCAGAGCGACTTGAGACAAAAAGCAATCAGCCACTGAGGAGTCAATACAAATGATCAATCGGAAATGAATAAGAATTAAAATTTTAATCCTTCGATCTGACGGTTTATTGATGCAATGAATCACAATTCGTTTTGAACCCTTCAGGGACCACCGGTGTTCGTGTAACCGGTTGATCGCGCGTTTCCTTGAGTCTATTAACGTCTAAATAGGAGAAAGTGTCGAAATCCAGTAAACAGATGTCTCGAGACGTAAACCTGCTTCATAAGGGGCTTACTGAATTATTCCGTCTGGGGACGGAGCGTGTGAACGCGTATACATAGACAAGAGGATCTAGCGATCGAAATTAATTCATCTGGTGCTCAAATTCGATCGATAATGCTAATAAAGCCTGAGCAACGAGAACGAGAATTGCTCGTGGCGTAGCGTGGCTCGAGCCGACTAATTCTAAGATTCCGCCAAATTTATGACCGATTCATAGCTTCGCCGCAATGTCCGATAAAAATCGGACATAACTACTGTGTACCCGCCCAAAAACTGGAATTTCGACCAGGAAAATTCACTCTTTAAAAAATTATAAGTTCAAAAATATACAACTTCAAATTTCGTTCAAAGGAACATACTTGAACATTAAGGTTTACTAAATAAAAACTTTAATTCTACAAGTGAGATGCTCTAATCAATTCAACAGATACAGAAATTGACTCCCTAATTCTACTGTGTAGAGAAAATAATGCTGATAATAACGATATCTTTATTATAGAAGCACAATTGATGATAAATATATTAACAATTATGTAAATAGGAAAACATAGGCTAATTGTCACTTTTAGTTCTGTCCATGCTGAAACTTTCTACGAATACAATATACCTACCCATAATAATTGACTAACTCAAAAACAAAGGCCAAAGTTATCAGAATATTCTTATTCAACGTAAACACCTCCATTTTCCAAACAGAGGAATACCATAATAGTCTTTTTTGTTTATTTAATGGACGATATTTGTATTCAGATAAAATAAATTCGTGCAATTGGAAGTGGTTATGTCGCGGGAATCTAATCGTACAGTTAAATTTTTGGAGAAATGTGGAACGACGGTGTCGGTGAGCCAGCGGTAACGACCGAAACTGGCTCGTTACTTCTCGAAACTCCGGGCAACGGGAAAGCGCGGAAAAGGCCGTTCGATCGGGGCCACTCGTGCCGGCGATTGATTCTCGCGATATTTCAGGAAAAACTTTACCTCCCCCTGTGGACCGAGGAAGGGCGAAAAATGAAGAAAGTTTCTTCACTCGATGTTCTCACGTCTTTCGTAACTGTGCCCACGTGCGCGATGTACTTGCCCCGATTCTTTGTCCACAGTCTCACAGCCTGGCTATTCCAGTCTGCGCACCCGCGAATCAGTTTCAAATATTCACGCCAAGTGACACCAACTACGAGAACACCGCGACGAGCGAAAGAATTGAATGAGGACGGATAAAGTCACAAAAACCACGTGAAACGAACGGCCGTTTGTAAGTAATTATTCGTGATAAAATTGTAAAATTGAATTATTTCGTGGACTACTCGTTTCTTGATAAATAACTTAAAAATCTTACGAGATAATTGGATGTCCCTTGGAATGATACATGTCGAAAAACAAAATTTATTATGCAACAGCCTTATAGAATTATCAATGGGTCATCGGTCAGTTGTTTTCCAATAAATTAATTGTGTTCGTTGTTTTGTTAGTTGGAAGAGTATAGGTCACCTTATGGGTTAATTTTACGCAACCGTCATTCGTGAGCTCCGTAACACTTGTAAGTCTGCGTAGTGGTCTAACGGCATTCGTCACCGTTGAGCTTACACCATTCCAGTCTACTCCGAAATTCCATTAAGCCGTTTGCAATTAACCGCGACAGAATTGACAGTGACGGTATTAGACGCGTGTTTCGAATAATTGAAACTGCATCCAGTTGACGGGGCACTTCCCCATTAACCAGACCGTTGTTACGACGAAATTTCCTTACTGAATAACAAACGAGACGATAAAAATGGTTAATATTTCAGCTTTAAACTTTTTTTCAGTTAAAAACGATAATAGAAAGTATTCAGACAATTGATTCTTTCATAATAAGAACAATTTAACGTCTTTGTGTTTCTTACCCGGAAAATACTTTTAATAGTCAGTGTCACGACGATTTGAATCCATAATTGAACTTAACTATCCCACAGAAATAACTTCAATAACTAATTTAACCATACTCCAATATAACAATCTTGAAGAAAACCCTTCTACTCGATAGAAAAAATGTATACGAACCTCACTATTTCTTACAACCGACAATAGAGTACTCAACAGAAATTCCCGAGTGCCAACTTAATAAAATATCCAGAACAGGAAATACTAATTTACCTTCTTTCCACTCGTCTGCATTTCCACCGTTAACAAGATCGCCTCGCCATTACTGCTCGATAGCAAATGGAGAAACAAAATATAAATGTGAAAGACGCACCGTCCCCCGATCGCAAAGATCGATGACTGATCGACAGTCACGAGAGCGCCACGTTTTCTTCAAGAAAATGGGACGGGGGAGGGGTTTGATGGTGGGAAAAGTGTACACGGTAACTGGGCGAAAACTGGAAACGAGTGTTAGCACACGGATGGGGGAGAGGGTGGCCAAGAAATTAGAAACTCGACGGAAAGTTTCGCCCACGGAGGGAGAGGAGTGTTCGACTGCCTTAATAAGCCGCGCGCGTTGCCTCGCACAGTTTTTCCGAAGAAATTTTACACGGCCAACGGAACACGGCAGTTGCCAGCGCGGCTGGGGAAGGAAATGGCGCGGAAACGCCCCGACCGCGACGCCCTTCCTCCTAGCCAGAAGGGAAAAGAAGGAGCACGACTGTGCGGCATTTATTAAATTAAATGTCAGCTTCCATGACAGGGCTTTCCCGGAGAGTCCCTCCTCGGCGGCCGACTTCCGTTCTATTTCTTCCCCCCCCCCCCCGGAAAACCTGAAAGCTGACCGTGTCCGACCACTGTTTCTACACGGTGGCCCCTGTGCCCGACCATATTTCGATCGCGACTTCAACCTCTGGCCAGCTTGTGTGTTTGATTCAGTGGACTCTGAGGATACAGGGTGAAGAAAGATTCACTGATCTTTGAATTACATTTCATTCTGCGAATTTTCGATAAATAACTAATAATTGGTACAAACTTTTCGAACAATTACACTTTGGGAGAAGTACAGTTTAACAAATAATTGAAACAATTAAGGGGCACAACTAGGACGAACGTTAACATTATGTGCACGAGATACAGCTATTTAAGAATTTTGTATTTTTACGTCGTAATTTCTGTGACACTTTCGTGATCTAGTGACAGGACATTGAGTACGCAATTTCTTTGTACGCAACTCACCAGCAGGCTTTTTGTTCATTTTTTAATTTAATAATTATCTCTGTTAAAGATTTGATAATTAGAATGAAAAGCAAACGGTTGTCGAGTAAAAAGAATTCAGATAAATGAAAGACTTCCCTCTACCGTCAACGTCCGGAATACGCCGTTCGTGTCTTTGAGGGTTTAACGATTTCCCTGTTGCGGAAATTCTGAACGCACAAGTCACTTTGCGCAAATAATTCGAACATATAAGCTTCCGTTTAGACGCCAAGGATTTCCCTGTGTAAATGTGACCGCACAACTCAGTCTGCGTAGATTCTTTGAACGTATACAAACGGGTCTTAAGCGTGCTTATTACTCCCGCGGAAACAGGTAAGCTCGCCGGCCACTTTGCAAAGGTGAACCAGCAAGACTGTCTGCCTAGCAAATACCGTTCCCCTGCTACAGGGTTGACGGGGAGGGGGATCTGTAATGGGAAAACTATTCGACGCAAGTAATCGCAACAAAAAAGGGGGGCTCGGATTCCAGCAGGAAATGATCCTGGAAAGGACTCGCGGAACGGAGCTTCTTACCCCTGATACCACCACCTACCCCGGCCAGCTTTTTCTCGCCGCTGAAACTTTTCGAGTTTCTCGAAGCTCTGGGTTACGGGAGAGGGCGCGAAAGTGAACGGGAAAGGGGAACTGTAATGGAGCAGCCGTAAGGAACGAAGGCACGAGAAGAATGAGAGAAAAGAAAGGTAAAGGAGAGGGAGAGAAAGAGATGGTGGAGGATCGAAAGAGAAAGAGTTAGCAGGATTTATCGGTCTCGGACTTATTAACTCCTACGGCGAAGTTAACATTAATCTTGACTCGAGCTCGGTAACTTGGGAACAATCCCGATCGCGACCGATTGCTGCGACCTTTTTCCCTATTGGCTCCCACCCCCTCCCCACCAAAGCGTTCGACCACCTCGGGGGAATTCACGGGAATTCTTTCGGGGTACCGATCGAAGCTCTATATCTATATGTCCCTCTTTCTATCCGACGACGGAACTTTCATTCTCCCACGACCGACACTTCTAGGCGCCAAGGACTCCTCCCTGTCGCGTATCCAACGCCGGTTAGAACGAAATCCTACCCCTTCTATGGATTTAATCCGGCGTGAACCACGGCCGCGGATATTATACGCACACGAGTTGCGGAATCGTTCGGAGGGGGTTTAACACCGTTCCCTTCGGGCGGAATTTTGTGCAACAATAAGGGAACTTCTGGACGGGTGGTTCTGCTTTCGAGGGGGAGGGACGAAAGAAAGACGACGGAGAGATTCCTACCCCCTATTACCGAAGGAACGTGTAACTCGCGCGGGAACTGTATCATCGCACCAGAACGGAGAATTCAGAAGTTCAGCCGCGGCTCTGCACACGCGATAGGAATGGTTCTTCGAGCCGAAAATTGGACCTACGTTCTGTCGATTTGGTGTGAATAGAAGGTTTATGGGATATTTGATAAACTCGCTGCTAGTTAGTTCGTGAATTGAACATACGTGATCTAAATTACTATTTATTCATTTACTTTTATTTACGCGATGTAATATACTGTCCTCTACTTGGTACTCTGTGTCTGTACCTTTTGTATCATTTATTGTAATTGCGTGCAAGAAAATTTTTCTTTTCTCATTTACCCTTCAACGGCCAGATCCTGAAATCGTTATTAAAAAATTATGAGATTGGTATATATATTGTATCTTGTTATTTTGTAGTCGAAACTATCCATATTACACAAACCTAATTTCTTCCTTCATTTTTTTTCATTCACTTCTGGAGGGAATAATCGAATTTCCGGATCGACGCACTTTTAAAAGGACTGTTGCACCAGTACAATACTGGGAATTAAATGGTTAGATGAATCTGTATTAAATGATAGTCTACTGTACTTTTAGCCACCAGGTGGCCTCCAGATCAGAAGCTCAGCTAAACTGGCAGATATATTAAAATTCTTTCCCAATTAACACGTCCGTAGAGAGCCTCCGAATACCCAATCATCAACGCACGAAAACTAACAACACATGGTACACAAATAAGATCCAGCAGAAATCCATCCACAGCCTCCAAACATTTATCACGTGGCTGTATCCCCATCGGTCCGAAAAGGGCCGAATTTTCCATCCGCGGCGAAAACACTTTGCAGCCCGGCAATTTCGAGCGGTTACGGGACGTTAATCGTTCCGCCGGAACAAATTTCACAGTAGGCAGTTACGCTCGCGCGGACCCGCGCCGCGACACGAGGAGCAACCGTTTTCCTCATCCTCGTCTTCCTCGTCGCGACGCCCCTCTTCAATAAAACCGGTGGACGCGAGCCGCCAAGGCGCGAAACGGCCGCGCTTGCAATTTATCCGACGACCGAGGATCCAATTTCGTCCCGTGGCTCCTCTACACCCCCGCGGCCACGAGCCGATCCCGCCGACGACCCCCGGGATACAGTTTCCTCGAGGGCTGACACGTAAGTATAACTGGATTGACGACCGAAAACGAGGAAATTCGAGGGGGCCGCGACGGTATACCGATTTTCCCGCGGATTCTCTCGGTAAACGCGCACGTCGCTCCATCCTCGGTGATTAATGGACCCTTCTGACGCGGATTTTTCGGAAATTCATGGAGCTGTGTAGTTTCCACGGCGGAAAAGTTGCGAGCCCCTTCCGGGATTCTTGAGATTATTCGAATGATATTCAGGGAGGATCGTTAAACTGGATCATCTACGCGAATTTAGGTGTTCGTTCTTAGGTGGGACATCCTGTACAATATTTTTTCTAACATTTTTCCTTAAAATGAAAAGTAATGACATCATATGTTAACCGACTATGACGCATTTTCTTGTTAGTATCGTTGAAATATTCCGATGATCATTGTAAAATTGAATGAAAAGACCTAACTTTCTTATTGTAGGCAATTTGTAATATGAATCGTTCCATTTTTACTTCATAGTGTACGTACAGATTACAGCTACTTGATCCTCACAAAAAGTGATTTTAATATTACGTTATTAAAAATTAATATATTATTCTGAATAGTAAAGAAGACAGTACGTTCAAGTTATTCTATGTCCCTACAGACAATGTTGTAACAATTCTGTCCTTGTTCTTTGTTTATTGACATCGAGAATACAGAGTTAAATCCATCCAACAACGAAACTGGTACGGTCGCAAGAATATCGTCGAATCTCCAGGATAATGAAGACAAACAGGAACGGGTGATAATCTATGCGAATCAATATAGAGGACTGAGATTATCCATGTTATCAAACGCGACCTACTCTGATCTGTGTTGATTCGAGCGATCTCAGTGTCAGCAACTCCGAGTCCCTCGACAGCGTTTCGCTGTATGGACTTCAATGACCTATCATAGATAACACGTACCGTGACGTATTACGTCCCCCTGAATTGACAAAGTTTATTGAAACAGATGACAAGGCCATTGGAATTACATTTACTTTATTTACACTCGAAAGACCGATCAGATAAGAAAGTCATAATAGTATTTTCTAAACACGTTATCCTTTCTAACTATACAGGGTGATATGTTATAAAAAAAAAAAATACTAGAAAATTATCCACTGTAGGAAAAATGGTTCGGCCAAGAAGCAAATGATTTCAATATTTGACATTTTAACCCCAATATTGTAAAGTGATACTACAGTAAATCCTCGATGAGTGTTCGAATGCCCGTCGGTACTGACAAGGAAAGGTCCCCAGGTGTAACGCTGACTTTTAATAAGGTTTAGCACAGTGACAGAGCTTTCATGAAATAGTTCATGAAATATTTACAGTTCAGTGCCGAGGAACGTTCAAACACTCATCGACGATTTACTGTAGTATCACTTTGCAATACACGTCAAGGTTGATTTCGACATAGTGAATAAGTTGTTTTGACCACGACTAGCTAGTAACTAACAATACACTCTACCTATAATAATCCCCAATCTACGCCAGAACTCTCAACAAATCCAAAACACAGTTTCACGTGTCTAGGAGGAGACAAAGATCGCGCGTAAAATTTCGCTATCCGCGAGAATAATCCGTCTAGCAATTACAGGGTGGTCGAGCAACGGTGATCCCGTTAAAATCCGTTTACTCGGGGCCGTCTCGTAAACCGTCGTACCCGGGGCCATATAGGAAGTTTGACGACCCCCGCGGTATTAAAGCTGCGTACACACCGAGGCTAGGCGGCGCGTCGAGGCAAAGTCCTTGTAATTTATGTGGAACAAACGCGGCCGAGTTTACTAGGGATCGCAGCGCGGGCCGGATAAGGAGCGGATGAGATATCTCCGGCCTTAATATGATCGGCGACGCCCTTAATCTCGAAACCCTGAGACCGTCGTCGGTGGTGGTGGCGGCGGCGAGCAGGCAAGGTTGCCTGAGAATGAGGACGAAACGGCGGAATCGCGGGAAACGTTCATAAAGGCAGATGCGAACACGTGCCTCACATACTAAATCCTCATCCTGCGCCAAAGACCCCGCACTGCGTGTTCGCGACCCCGTATTGCCGCGTATATAGGATGTTCCATCCCCTTCTCCTTCCTCGAGGTGTTGAAACTTATCTTATTCAGCGTTACTGGCTGAGACGATGAGTAATTTACTGTTTCCTTAAGAAGGTGATAGTGCAGTTTAATGTAACAGTGTTCAGATGGAGTCTATTTAGTTCTGAACTAGCACTTCGAATTGGGAAAATGGTGATGCAAATGAAACTTACACAGACGTTTGTTAGTGTTGGGATAGGTGCTGAGCATCAGATGGACATTATGAGGCATTACGGAATTTTATAAATTAAGATTGGGTTATAAAGGTTTCATTACCACGAAACCGGTGTGAAAATAAATTTTAAAATTGAAATATGAAGTTATAACCGTCGTAGATACAATGTCTCTTATGGAAAATTGTAGCGCCGTATACACTACCGTCCGTAGATATTAAAACACCTATCGATTATGAACAAAGTGTGATAAGATAACATGAAATTATTGAAAGTGTCAAATAAATATCTTCTATAGAATCTTAAAGCTTGATGGATAACATTTATTTAGCTAGGAAGTAATAAGAACAGTCACAAATATATTATTTTTATGGAATATCACATTTTCTCCGTACGTTACGTGACTTTAAAATCAGTCAGTATTATAGATGCATAAAAATATTCACCAGTACAGTACTTCTTGCTATATGTACTGTTATCGATAGAAATAAACATTTATCTTTCTTTCGAATGGATCAAAGAGTAAAAATTGTCTGCCATTTTTCTCTCTTCCCGACAGAATGGATAGTATAAGGAAATTTTTATGGGGAATCAGCAAAAAAAATCGCAGAATCGAATGTCGGTTTTTGTTGACAGTTTATAGTTCAGATACCGTTTGAATTATTTTGAGTTTCGATACTGCCCGTTTGCTGGGCCAGCACGCCGCGAAGTGGCGAGATAAAATTTCTACCTCGTCATGCAGCGGCATTGCCTATCTACGGCACGTATCAACTCGTAACACAAATCTGCCTCTGTTCAACGATGTACGATTCATTTCGGTCCAATTCGTCAATGTCTGGTCATCCTTGTTGTACTAACTGGATGTTTGTCGAGTGCGTTACGGGGAAATGGCTACGCCATTAATCAGACCGCGTTATGAATCGTCGGGATTTTTTGCTTGAAACGCAACCCAGCTGATGGGATCCATAATTTTTCCTTGTAACAACCTTTATAATCTTTCTTGATTCGCATCTTGGCCGATTTACCATTGTCATGCTTACTGGATAACAGTACGAATATGAAAATCTGAATTGAGTGAACTGTAGCAAAAGATGTGATTTTAAAATTCAATAAATCCACCACATATCTATGGGAGTTTCCAAATAGTATTTTAAGCCGATTGCTTATTATTACTAATACAGTCAGTACATGATGGTAACTAGATTCATTAAAAATGTTCGAATTCGCAGAAATAATCGAAACACCATTACTACCGGCCGCACTCGACAATTTTAAACAATACCACCAAAAGAAAAAGAAGCATTCACTTCTAATTCACATTCGCAATGTTCACTGACCTACACACGACCTACTAAATTTCGCATCACACCACCTAACAATTCTCACGAAACACCGAATCCCTCCTACATTCCTCTTCCCCATTTATTCGCCCCGGTATACGTTCTCTTCGTTCCATCATCCGTTAGAGTCTCGACCGCCCAAACCACCCTCCGACACTCTCGCCCAACCCTCTCGATAAACGTCGAACGAAAACAAAGAAAGAGTGCAACGAGGAAAAAAAAAACAAAATGAGTGGGGTGCAAATTTTCACGTGAAAAGAGACGCGGGTTTCACACGAACCGAGAGACCATCGTGCGTGCACGCTACAACGCCGTGCGATTTTCGGCCCCATTCTACCCCCCCACGATATCGTACGGGGTACTCGCAACGAACGATGGACGCACAATGGACAGAGACGTCCCCTCTCTCTCTCTCTCTCCCTCTCTGACTATCCATCTATGGTACAGAAATAGGAAGGCTGAGGTACACGGGACTCGGCACACAGCAGGGCCCGGGGGTTTCTGTCCTTCGGTATTCCGAGTGGCTGCGTTTGGCAGCGGTCGACAGGGGCGTTTGAACGATTCGGTTTATTTTCGGGTCAAGTTTTCGCCCGACCGCTTCGCAATCAGCCGTCGCATTGTCCCCGGTCCCCCCCCCCCCCCCCCGCCGTCCACGTAGGAATTCGTCGAGCCCCTCTACAGGAACGTCGTATTTTCGACGGGATTTTCGGAAATTCGATTTAACCGACGACGCGTTTCGTTTCCCGGCGCGCAATCGAGGGAACCCATGACTGCCGACAAACGCGAGCCACTCGATTTTTCGGAGAGATTATCTTCTTTTATTTTTCTGCAGAGTGTAAACATTCGTTAAGTGTATTTGCCTTTTTGCTTTCGGTTTTTACAAACTTGAATCTACGGAAGCCGAGTGGAAGAACGGTTTGGTTATCTGCACTTTGGTTGTGGAACGAATCTTGATTTTTTATAGAGGGTGTTCGGTTACTGGTATGAGAAAATACGTGTAGAAATAAATCGAACATTGAGAATGACGAAATTGTATTGGAGGTTTCGTTTTTAAGATATTGATGGTTAAAGATTCCGGCCAGAAACGCTTGAAACCAGAAAATCTGCGTACAAACGGTAAACGTAGGGCATGACAGTACCGGATACGTACGCTGATATCGATTTTCAAAAATACACTTTTACCTTGTAGCCGATAAAGTGATGTCCAACGTCTGCCTTCGAGCCGCGACTATGTTCCCGCGACACTTTTATAAAACGGCACAAAATAATCGTTGCACGACATTAACGCTAGAACCACAGATAATAAACGCAAAGCTATTTCGATCGATCGATAAACGTGACGAACTTTTGAAAATTTACAAAATTATAAATCAACTAATTTCTTCACTTTTATATCGTAATAAAAGTTTCAAAAGATCTGACAAAATGTATTGTTATAATCGTTATAAGAATATACTGACAAGTTACTTTGACTTGCTTGGTAGTTCTAGTGTTAAACCTGGTTAACTCGTTCAAATCCACAAGGGAAACCACAACACACGCACACGGAGAATAAACGCTCAATTAACTAACGTAAACTAAACTAAAACTCATTATAATAAATAAATTAAATGAATACTATACAAAAATTCAAGGTACATTTCGCGTCGACGACTGGCATCGAACTAAGGAAATATTATGAGCAAGACTATACATATACTCCACTACCTGATCTTCGGCAAGGTCGTCAACGCTCGCGACTGACCTGCAAATTGAGTTGTACAAACTGTGCTCGACCATCGTTCAAGGGCATACGACGTCAATTTGGGATCGGTTTTTCCGTTTTAATGTAATTAAGCAAGTTCTTATAACGTACTAATTGCAAATTTAAAGTACTTGTGGCCTTTTTATTCCTGATGGAAGCTTACGAAACCGTTAATTTCTTTCAAATGTTCCAGTCTTTTTCATCTCATTCCTTAGAACCCCATAGCTGAAAGTGGCGTACAACCCTGTGTGCGGTGGGACATAATGGGCCCCTGATGATCGAGTACTAATGGTTTAAGGGTCGGCCTCGTTTACAGCTCACGCTATATCTTTGAAGCAGCTATAACAAGCGAACGGTACACAAATATCACACGTTCGACTAGCAATAACTGTACACTTAAAGCATCATACACTTTACGGTATAATTGTACTCTCGTTAAGACAATTTAGTAGTTATTAACCCTTTCGGTGCTATGAGCGTGTATACGCGTTCCTTGAATTGGCTGCTACGAGCGTTATGGACGTGTATACAGATTTCACGAATAGTAGTAGTGCCATAAACAGTAGAATATTCCGCGCACACATGACCCACTCGTCAAAAGTATCGACGCACCGGAAGGGTTAAACATTAATCTTCGAATTCAGATTCAATACAAAACGAGACGACCAAGAGACAGAAAACAGCGGAAGATATGACACAGTCCAGACATTCTGTTTTCTGTTAGAGCTCTTTTTCAAGTAAACGCTTGTACACAGATTGCCTGGTTCAGGAGTTTCTGACTGCAATTTATAATTGCTAATAACTTAAAATGAAGACTCCAACACAATTCCGTCGTTACATTTTTCCATATTTCTGTTATACCATTGAAATAACTTATTCGAATATATGATACATATTTTCTATACCATCAACAAAATGAAAGATAATGCAGTGATTTATTTGTAATGGATTACCCTCTGCGACTACAGAAAATATGGAAAATTAAGTGTTACGTGTTAACGATGATTCCCTGCGCCACAAAATCAATTCCTTCAATTAATCCGCGAACCTCTCCAGCCGATAATAAAGACAGAACCAGTTCTTTAATCGCCGAGGGAGGAAGCTTAACCGTTCGGCAAACGGGAATAATTGGATCCTTACGTAATAGTACCGTTTCGCTTACGCGGGTATAAGCGTAATTGAATCCTCCATCGAAATATAGAACGTCACTCGTAAACGGTGAACTGGTTGCCTCGAAACGAGCCCGGTTTATATTCCTCCGGAGAACAGAGCAAGATGGCCGCCACTAAACGCGTGTAGAAAACACGACAATACCTACCCGAGAAGCTTAAAACACGCAATCGCCAATAAGTTAACCGATTACAATATCCAACATTTCCCTCCGTCCAAAGAAAGCTACAATATTTATTTAAAAAAAAATGTGTCGAAACATACGGAAACTGTCCAGAAAGCTCCATGAATGTTGCATCGAAGACGATTTTCGTACGTAGCACAAGGCTCTCAGCGGCGCCAGTGACGCTTCGAACAAAATAAATTCCCTAGGTATACGTCACTTTTGTCCACCTCTATTCTTTAAACCCTATTCTTCCATTTGCCCCCACCCCCCTCCTCCGCATTGTAATTCCGACCGAACAGTTTCGCTAGTGGCAAGTCCGTACGTGCCGGGCATGTCAAATTCGACACATAAAACTGTCGGCGGAGACAGTAACCGTTCCCCGGCTTAACGTATCGTCAGCACGTGTCGGCGACGTCGACGTCGCCGTCCTGGTTCCTCGTCCTCGGCATCGTCGTCTGGCCGGCCATTATTATGGCGGACACATGGACGACCGTAAATAATTGGTATCGGATGCTCATTAACTAAATGGCCCTTCGGAAACGCTCGGATGCGGCCCAAGAAGAAAATGACGGGAAAACGAGGAAACGAACACACGAGTACGTACGTATTAGCCGAAGGGAAAGCCTTTTTTCAACAGTTAAAGCTTGGCCACTCTTCCGTAGAGTTCGAACAAAGCCCCTTAACTACGATCATTCGTTCCAACGTGGAACGTGACTTATAACTTTAAACGGGAGCTAGGACAAACGCGAAGTCTGGCGAAGAAGACGGCTAAGTCTGAATAAATGTCCTCTAACCATTTTACGGCTGATATTGTATATACCGGGTCGACCATCTAAATGAGATCACCTGAAGACATCTCCGTTACTTGTATAAAAAAAACTTCTCCGAACAAGGTCACATTATTTAAATGGACATGTATAACGGTGGTACACATTTTTTATATCCTATATCTTTTTTCTACATTATTACAGAGCATGGAATATAAATTCAACGATTTTAATAATCCTTTAATCTCGAGATATTTTTGTCTGATGGTGATTTAAAGTGCCTACAGGATGTATGTAACACATCGGTTCATACACTCGTATCCATACGTGAACATGACTGTTATTGAGAAGACTTCAAACGACAATATCTCGAGATTAAATGGTCGCAACGGTATAGCTACTGCTCTGAAAGGATATATAAACAATATTGTATTTCATTTTAAAAAATATCAGTCATCTAGAAGTCTCTTAAAAAATGAATTAAAAACATTTTGCTATATCGTCACACCGTGTCCCTTCAAATTGTGTAACTTGTTTAGAGAATGTCATTTGTATACAGACATAGTAAAAGATTACAAGCAAAAGACATTAGCAAAAAATATATAAGCAAAAAATTTGTTGTACGTGCAAGCGATTTTAATGTAATTCTGAAGAATATTTCATAGACGATTAACCCTCCGTGGTCACGCCGGCGTCCAGATGACCCCTACAAAAATTTAATGCTTTAAAAATATCTCTATATTTCATGCTTTATCGAAAAATCATACGAATGCAAGCAGTTATGATGTGTTTAGTGAAAAAACTCTCACTCCCACGATTTTTTTTTTGAACATGTCAACATTGAAATTTTTACAAAAACGCGGTTGTTCCATGTCCTCGCAATATTAAAAGTATGTTCCGGAATATTATTTAATCCAATAGAATAAATACTGTAAAAGCAACAACGGTTTAAAAGTCGGCGTGATCAATTAGACCCGTGTGACCATGATGGAACTCTCAAGAATCTGTGACCACAGAGGATTAATATTCATTTCTTGAAGTAATTAAATACCTGAAATCAAAGTCTATCGAACCACAAGCGTTCACTGAAGAAAAAAAAAATTCTGCATATCTATACCCAGAGACTAAACTCTCTACGGCCATCGATAACGCCAAGAATCATAAGAAAGACCACACTCACAGTTCAGATAGAGAAGTATTCCAGCGACGAAGACGAAGATAACAACGAGTAGAACCAACAGCAGCAAAAGTATAGTGGGCCTGCACCAAGGGCTTCCAGGCATTTCGGTCTGCCTGACGTCCTTGGCGTGTTTCTGATCGATCACGCTCGATTCCCCGCTGACGTTCACAACGACACCCTTATACGGGTACTGGGGTGTCTTTTTCTCAGCGAGAAAACCGTGATCGTCCTCCGGGTCGGAGTAAACGCCGTACGACTCGAAATTATTCTTCCGATAGCCATTCATCTTCTCCGCGCTGGGCTCCTCTTGATCTTGGGTTTTCCTCGCGTACGCGGCCGTCGAGGTGGATGATCCCAGCTCGCCGATCTTCAACGTTTGATCGTACGATTTGTCTTGATACCTGACGGAGGACGACGAACAATCGTACTTTGTCCGTTCGTAACTCTTCGAGCTGGTCAGCTCGTATTTCGTGTCGCCGCCACGTGTCTTCCCGGCGGTCTCGTACGTTTGCTCGTCGTAGTCGTAGGATCGTGGATCGTACGATTTGCTGGTGGTCTCGTACCTGGGCAAAGTACCGTACATCTTATTGACAGAATGGTATTTGCTCTCGTACTTGCGAGCTGCGTGATCCTGGGCGGCGACAGCGGCGCAGGACAATTCATACGCGGAATCGTGTGTTTTCACGCCGGACTCGTAGCCGCCCTTCGAGGGGGCTGGCTCGTAGACGACTTTGCTAGGATGATGGTGATGGTGATCCTTCTTCGGCTCGAGTTTCAACGTTTCCTCCGCGTATCTGGCAGCGTACTCGTAATCGGTCAAATCTCTCGAGTATCTCCTCCCGCTCGTTCCACCGGGTTCTGGTAGCTCCGCTGGATAAGTCCTACTGAGCTTCTGGGCATCGCTCCTCTCGTAGGCGGCATCCAGGTCCGACTCTTGATATGTTCTCTGTTCCCCCCGGCGATCGTACCTCAGGCTATCCTCCGGATAAATTCTGTTATCGTATCGGTCAATATCCTCCCTGTCATACGGATTCCGCTCGTACGACCTGTAACCCCTGGACTGCTGTTGCTGTTGCTGCTGCTCGTGGTGATAGCCGGCAGGCTTATAGGGGGGCAGACCTGTCCCCGTTTGAGGATCCTGATACGGTTTGGTGTCTTGGTACTCGAGGTACCGGGAGGATCGACGCTCGCTACCATAGTCCATCGAGCCCTCGACCACGTTCGGCAGTTTGCTGCTTAAATTCTCACCGGTGCCGGCGGACAACGCCTGCTGACAGGTCTCCGCATGCTCGACCAAATTCGGCAGCCGCGATAACGAGCTACCTGGAGTGTTCTCGGTTAGATCGAGCTTCAAACCGTTGCTGCTCGTCCTGCGCATCTTCGGCGATTCGCATGATCGATTCCGTGCAACGGACGACCAACGACGACCTGTTTGTTTTCCCGCCGATTACGATTGATCGAATAATTGGTATATCAGGACGGCGAATTCTCTTTTTCTCTTTCTCTTTCTATGTTAATGGAAAGATCATTTCGGTAGGTGGTTAGTGGGCGGTTGTTACGTGGCGTGGGCGTTATTGTTAGATGGACGACCAACCGATCTGGAAAGAAGAGAAAATAGGGTGTTAGTTGTGGCATATGTGGCGGATCAAGAATTAAGGGCTGTTTGGTTAATATTGAAATTTAGAGATTTTTATTTTAGAGGATTTGGTAGGGAATGTTGCGGTATAAGATTGGGTTTACTGTGTGTACGTTAGTTTGAAATTAATTTAGGCTAGGAGAGGTTCTGTTTAACTGGGAATAGGAAGGGGGTAGGTAAGTATAGCTGTAAGGTAGAGATAAGTATATTCCCTGATACACTAAGACCGAAGTTGTACGATTAGAAATTACCACACTACGTTTTATCATACAAATACGAATAGTCTGTATCAAAATATAATAAGAAAAACAATTAAACATACATCGATATTGAAGGAAGCTAAAGCTTATTAACATTTTCTTCGCACAATGCACGAACATTAATCGATCGAATCACGAATCGGGTAAAGTGTCTGAGAGTAACGACCACTGTGAAATTCTAGAAATTTCATAATCGCGTTGACGAGGCCCGTTTGCGTGAATGGGTATTTTTAATTGCAGCCCCGTGCTCCCGTACTGCGTGTCCAAGACGGTTTCCAGGCTCCAAGAGCGTGCTTACCCGTAGCCGGTTATCGATATATGTATCCCAATACAGTGTGCTCAGAGCCGCAATATTCTGTAAGCGCTCCTCCAGAACCACGATTACCGGAGCCGTATGCTCGGCACCTCACGAATGGTCGATATAACAATGACGACGATAATACTCGATCGTGCGTGACCGAAATGCAACGTTCGTTGCAACCGACGATAATACCAGACCCGGAATTCACGTGCGCCGACTAAATTTCAAGGAGAGCCGGGGCCATACGTGTCAAATAAAATTAACATTGCGATCCTCTCTCACCCACCCTGAATCCCGACGATTTTCTTTTATGAAAGAACGTTACGCCTCGCAGAGAATGAAAACGACTAGACATTTCAATTTTGTATAATTTGATAAGCTGGATTCAACAATTAGGTATGAGTAAATTTAATAGTAAAGTAATCTATTACAAATCAGGAAAGGTGCTTTCATAGAGAAATTTATTTTACAATATGTACAGTGGCCAATCGAATTATTAGAGCTATAATACTAAAAATTGAATGAAAGAAAATCATAATATCAAGGTTTTTATAGAGAGTAATTTTCAATTAACGATTGTCCCAATCCAGCCTGGAAAAAGCAACGACGCCTCTAATGGTTATTGAATCGCGAAAACGGAACCGGAAGCTTTCGGCTGAGACCGATCGATAACTAATTAAGCATGATTGCGAGGAAACGACAAAACGTCACGTACCCGGAAGTTTCCGCGGTGCCGACGGCAAGAATATCGTTTCCGCGTAGTTACGAAACTTCCTCAAGTAGTGTACAATGAGTGCTTCGCAAACAGTGTCCTCGCGAGAATGGCGTTTATCTTTCATTCGTACGTATCCTGCGTAAAAGCCGCGCGCTTCCATTAATGTATAACGTCGTAATCCCGCGGCGTCCGACCGATAACACGAAACTTTCGTCTTTGACGTAAATTGAAAATCTTTCGTCGGTGAACGAACACGATGATTCGTAAACTAACCAGACTCCAATTGTAATTACTGGATTCGATTGGAAAACAAAAGCGGGACACTGAAATTTTTCTTCCAATAATGGATGTTAGAAAAATGGTTTTATCGAAATTCTTATTCTCTCAGATCAAAGAATGTAGGAACACGTAGTAGTGGTCCATATGTGATCAGACGAGACGATTAAAGCAGGATGCAGAAGTATTATACAGCAGATAAGAACAGAACTGTTTAGGATCACCCTGTAAATATCATTTATCACTTTAGTTTTCATATTATCCAAGGGGACAGAACGTTTACGTCATCGTTCGCATTACCACTATTCAAATTCCAACTCCTTTGGACGAACCGAAGTACGAGCAAGTATTAACGATCGATAAGTGATCAGACGTACGATAGACGCGACACGCAGGTATCCATATCCAGCAGCCGAGGGGCAAGGTGGACCGATCGGTGATCGATCGGCATTATAATGCAGGTCGGCGCAGCGGCAATTCCCTCGTAAAATGTTCGCCGTCGACTAACGCTATAGTAATAAGTACGACAAGGGCTCAAAGGAGATCGCCGTTCCGCATGCAAATATGATTAGTTCCGACGCGCGTAACTTCATTTGCGTGTATTAAAAGCACAGATAGTTCACTTTATGCAAACGACGACAGGATGGGGCGTGGTGGCGAGAGTGATCCGGTCGCGAGAACAACGCAGGATCGGAACGGAAAAATGTTTTGCCAGAGAACCGGGAAGGGAAGACGGAAAAACCTAGTGGTCCCCTCTGACAGAGGCCGAGAGGGATAAATGGTGGCCAGCTCCGGATAGAACAGGGGATAAAGGCGCTCCGCCGTTTCCTGGATCCTGATTGCCGGTCGTTAAATGTTCCAGCCGACCGCCCACCCCTTCCCGTCGACGTTCACCATGCAAAAAAGATGCTCGTAATTACGAGTCACCTCGTTATGACAATACACCCAGGCTAAAAATGGAATATTCACACTCTTTACAAACGGCGCGTTGCTCAACCACGCAAGCCCTCGAAATAGACGTACCAACCCCCTTCAACCCCCTACCCACCCATCTAACCGTCGAATTTGTTTTATAAAACGGTAGCTCGGTTCCTGTTTCTTCTGTCTTGTCACAGAGGTCAGTGAATTAACAGCCTCGAAACTATCTTTTCACGTTTTTGCCGGGTCTCTGCAGATATATGAAGAGGGTGTTGGATTAAATGTACTGTTCTTATTTTGGAACGTGGAATTTAGAAGATTTGTCTCGTGAATTTGTTGTAATCACGGAGGATTTATTTCTCCATTCAGGCCTGATCGATATAATGATAAATATTATATTAAAATAGTATTATAATAGACAATTCATCGGTTACTGTTACAACTGTCAATTCTCTAATATTATTTTGATCATTCTGGGATATAAGATTATATTGTTCAGAATTGGCTGTCATGTTTAAACTGCGGATCATTGTGCAAATTTATATTTTTATAAAGTAATTTATTGAAGTGAAATTATATCAGAGTTTTATTTCTTTCGTGAAAAGTGTCGTTAAGTCCAACATGAAGTAAAATGTATACTAATATATAAGAAAATTTTAAATTACAAATATAAATATTTAAGAAAATGGACCATTGCAAACAAGAAGGAGAGACCTTGTCAAACAAGACGAAGAGACTATTTCGAGCAAAAAGAAGGGACCACTTCGGACAATCATCCTCGTAACGTGTGGAACGTGAAACGAGACAAAGGACACAGAGAGTGTAACAATAATCCATGCGGTAATCTCTCCAGTTGTCAGTTTTTGTCAGTCGTCGCATCTACCATGGTACCTTGTTCCCGTCACCAGCCGGCAATTATTACCATGGAGGAACGCCAGTGGGGCTGCAACTATTCCGCGGCCGTGTTTTCGGATTAGTAACGTCACTCGACGTTCGCTGGCTCGCTCGCTCTTGAATACCGCCGCGAGAAACTATTTTCTCTAATGAACCGCCGTTAAAACTTTCCCGATATTCCACGGACACCTCGGTGATTCCAAGCCCAGGGGCCGATACCACCGCCGTCGGTTTGTCCGTTCGAACGCCAGATATCCCAAAACTGTACGAGCGAATATGCCCTGGGTAATAATTGCATCTTGGTATTTTAGCAGGTATCCCCGCGCAGTCGTCAGGATTACGCGCCACTTAACCGAATTTTCCCGGGGTCTGTATAGCTTCGGAAACCGATAACCTTGCCTTGTTCCCTCTGTCTCGACGGCACGTTAGTTATCTGGGCTCCTCGACATTGCGGTGGTTCGGTCGGGATTCTTGGTAAATGAGTAACGAATGTCGACGCGAACCGATGGGGAAAATGGTAAATGAAATTGATGCAGGTCTATTTACATGCTTATAAATAGACTCGAGGTCTTTATGGAAATATCGGTCTTTAAAGATTCACACAGTACTGGAAATATTGGGTAGTTCGGAAATAGAATTCTTCTTTTTCGTTCTATATTTCACTGTGGGAATTTTTAATAATTGATAATGAACTTCGCTTGCTCTGTGATTCTTATTGTAATGGAAACTTATTCTTTTCAAAAGTTTAACGCATTTTTTTTTTAAAATGAATCTAATATGGGTGCGTAAATGCATACTTATGGTCAATATATACAAATTACAAAGAAGACGTCTTCAGCAAAGATTAATACAAATTTAAGTGATTTTTAACTTAATATACTCCTTTTTCGATTTAAGATATTTCACTTTGATGTTAGTTTGAGTACAATAGATCGTGGTAAAACGACTCTCATGATATTATCTGATATTGTGTCAGTAAGTGGAATAAGAATCTTACTGATCAGACGCACAAAACGATCATGTATCTATTTATGGGGACATACTTAAAATAGGACAATTTTAGGTGAACCAAGTGCAACGAGAGTGTATTTCTCAAGGCAAGACAGTTTCTTAGAGGCGTAAATAGTATCTAATCAGACGAGGAGAAGAAACATATGCCTGAACAGCCGTACCTAGGAAGACTATACGTAGTTAGTCAAATAAAATAAAACTATTTTTAATCGAGTGAAGAAAATTAGAGTGTATAATTATCAGACAAATAATAGGTTATTTCTTGTTGGAAAATGTCAATATCAGTTTGAAACTGCGTGCAGTCAAACGAGTGAAACAGTCCAGGTTCTAGTCCAGGCAAATAGAAACTAACTGTGTTCTACCATATAACTAGAACGGACTCTCTTTGTGAACTGCATTCAGTGAAACTCGCAGAACAGGTTCATTTTGAGACACGCAAACAGAATCGAGCTGCGTCTACTGCACAAATAGAATGGATTCCCTTGTGATAAGACGGTGGAAAATCGATTTTGATCAGACACGTGGAACTGAACATTTAACGCCCTAATTAAACGAAACCATCAGATGTCAGGAACAGGCGTCAGAAAAACCACGAATTTTCCACTTCTTTTTCCAATTACTTCCGCATCTTAACAACAGAAATTACAACTTCGACATTTCTATTCGCATTACATTTACATGTACACACGTTAGATTTTTTTTTGTTTACACCACAAGTCGACTATTTCAATAAACCACTCGGATCCGATTATTTTCCTACTTATATCGCATCAGTCCCATCACTAGTCCCGAATAGTCGTTACAACTGACATCGTAATCGTCAATTTACAACCAATGTTAACCGAAGCACGTTCAACTGGATTCTTCCTCTCGATTCCCAGATTTCTTCAGCACCGTTTTCGCTTTAACACGCTCCGGAAAACCCCTGTATCTCGAGGACTGACCGAGCGGGAACATCGGGCACCGCATTAAACATTCAAAGGGACAGCAAAAAAGAAAATGCATTTGCATCCAGCGGTGCAACTGCGGGCTCCCGGAAAAACATAAATAATTCAACAGTTTTTACGCGGGACGGCGAAAGGGGACGCGCGAGCGCGGTTCGGTGATTCGGGTCGACGGTGAGCTGCGGTGAGTCGATCGTGGAGCGTGCCAAATTGTCAAATAAATGCATGAAAAATGCTTCCGCGAATGGCGCGTCGAACGTCAGGAGGTAGAGGAGGAGGAGAAGCGCTCAGCGCGGTTTTAAATCCCCGGGAACCCTACGTCGCGTCGGTCGGCTATGAAATTTCCATCGAGAATGATGCCTCGGGCGTCCGACTGTCTGAAATTATTGAACGCAGGACGGCGGACGGCGTCGTTTTCCCGTCGAACGATCCACGCGAAAATTCTAGGGAGAGATGTGAGTTAACATTCACCGGGTAAACCGCGATCGTTTATATAAAGAACGGATCTTTGAATGCAAAGAAAAATGCTCGAGAATGTGCTGGCACGGAGTTCGAAGAGAATTTTAAGAATCATTCGTGGTTACATGGGAAACACTGGAGCACGTTAAATTTTTACTGTATACACGGTGTCCGAAAAAATGTATCTAAGATAAACTTCTGTATTTTCATCGATAGGATTGATTTATGGATCTATGTTGATTAGACATTTTTTATTCCACTCGGTGAGTAGATACTGTAAGCACCTAGACGTCTTAGACCCTTTTTGTGAACACCGTGTACAAAAAATGTTATGCAGACAGCCACTTGATACTTCAGAAAAATATTGATATGTTAATAGGAGGAGTTATGTATTATCGATTAATAGAATAATTACCGCAGGAAGGATTCACATCGGTTCCAAATTGCGTTTGATATCAAACGGGTATCGATACCTTCGTGAAGTGTCAAACGAATATTGTTTCGGTATAGTACTTGTATTAGTTTGGTATCGGTTCATGAACTATAGGTATCGAAAATTGATACCAAGTAGCCAGAATTTCGAGACCTTCCAATATTTCCTAGTTAATAGTACTTTTGCATTGAATTGTTCGAATATCATCAGTATGTACGCGATATCAGTCCGATAATCATGACAATGTTAGGAGATTGTATAGAAACCACAAATATGCATAGAGACTTTAATATGAAGCAAATATAATACCACCAGAAAAGCAGGTAGAAACATATTGCAGAATACCATGGAACTCGTTACGTTTATTAAACCAAAAATGGTAAAGTATGATCGTGTAACCAGGCAGGTAACAGAATTTTCATTTCACTTTATTATGACAGAAGTTCTCTCTCCATTGTAAATTGCCATGGAAACGAGAACTGAGCGACGAGATAATAATCTTAATCTTGGAACGTATATTTGTAACATAAGATGCTACCTATTCTGTTCCTCTGATCCGATACGATTCTCATTCTACTTGCGTTGCGAACACAATCCTATTCTACTTGCTTGGATATCAATGCTTCTCTATACAAGTGCTTGACAAAAGAGGATTCAACTTTAACTAGACTATCTGTACGTTTCTTGATTCGCGATGCTGCAAACTCCAATTTGTCTTGCCACGGACAATTTTTATTTTACCTGCCTGACTGAAGAAAGTTCACATTTTGTTTCCTTAACTGAAATCGACGGCCAGTAATCCAGTGGTCTGAATAGAGATGGTAAACGTAGTATATGTCTTACGAAACACGGAATTGTATCACTCATTTGACCTATGATCAAGTTGGACAACTTACTATTCGAATAACCAATACCTGTATTATTTGTCCAGGCAGTGAAGACCTTATGCTACTTGTCCTAAAAGTAACCAGACCTTATACCACTTTCTCAACCAGCGATATGCCTATAATAAATAATTACATGTCTGACCAATGACAGTCACATTCTACTTTCCACCAGTAAAGGCCCTGCACTACTTATCCACAATTTCGGACCATTGACGAGCCCACACTACTTATCCGCCAGTAAAGATCCTATGCTACTTGTCTTACCACTAACAACCGACCTTCTGACACTTGTCCACCCATTAATAGACTAATACTACTTATCTAAGTAATGACGGTCCTATACTACTTAATGGACCGAAAACAGATCCTGTTCCATTCGGCTATCAACATACCATGTCTACTCCTCTTAACTGACGATAGGCATTATGAATATCACTTATCCGACTAATTACCCTGTACAACATAATTTTCTATACAGAAAGGCTCCCATTTCAGGTGCCCGATCCCAAAAGTGCTTATATGTACTACCTCCATTGCAGCATCCAACGTCTCAAAAAAAAACCTCTCGTAAATCCATACGAATTACTGCTTCTCTAAAGTCCACGGGTAAAGTGAATTTAATAATTTAGCATCATTTTCGTTACAACAGCGCTTGAAGTAACGTAGATATAGGACAATAAAACAGAAAACGCACACGCCCGCGCGCGCGTGAAAGCGTTTCGATGTTTGGCGAAACACTCGTTGAATTTTTATGGATGCGCGTCAACGGCACTTTAGGGCCACCGTCAAATATCTCGCAATCGGATGTGTTGATGAAAAACAGAAAAACCCCGGAACGAACGAGCCTCGGAAAGCGTCGCGACATATCGACGGCGTGCCGGCGAAAATATTTTCGCTGCTCAATTTCGCCCTAGGGGAGTACACGTATTAGTTGCTTGTGAACAACAGGAAAGTTTATTGACGCGAAGAATGAAAGAAAGAATTTGCTTGCTTCGTTAACTCGTCTCCTTTTTGTTTCTTGATGGAAAACGAATTATGCAACCTGTCCGTCCGGTTACGTAACTGGATAGATAAAAGAGGCTTTCGAGTACCACGTATACAAACTGGACAGTCGAGTGAATAATAAAAGAATATGCTGAAAAAACTGTCGTTTATCGATACCAACAAGTACAGTAGCGAAAGGCATACAAAATCGAATGTATAGGAACTGTAGCCATTGATTTAACGAACTTTAACGTGCTGTTCGATGCAGAAACGTGAGGAGAGAATTCTCTGCAGCCCCTATCGCGTCTTCGTTCGTAATTGAGACAGCAAACTGGGAAAAACAAGAATACGCGTGGGTGAGACCGAAGAGGGAGTGGAGGGTGGTAGGAGGGGAGACGGTAGGGAAGGTGAAGCGCAGGTGAAATCGATTTTACCCGGCTGGTGCACCGACCTATCGCACCAGTCTCGAAAGTTACGTATTAGGTGCTTCAACCGTAATAGGTGCAATCAAACGTTAGGATTACGAGTGGAGCATTGACGCAAGGGGGAGTTCGGGGGCGCGAGCGGGAAGGGTTCGCGCGGAGTTTCAGTTTCAGGTGCATAAACGAGCGTGCAGCTGTACAAAAGCCCCCGCGTCGCACCTGTAACGACACTAATGCTGGATCGGATAGTGAAAATCGAACAGCGAATCGAACGATGTGAATTAAGAAATACGCGTGTCGTTAACGTATTTATTTCGTGTACAGAGAAATATAAAATGTAGAAACAGAAATCTTCCTATATTAAACAGTTTTCGTGGTGCACGAATTAAATCGATTTTTCTATCTGATTTCTTCCTTCGAAAACTTTCGCTATTTTCTTTTTTTTTTTGCTCCAACAGATTGCAAGAAAATATCTGCCTTTGTGATTCGAATATACTGCACACGAATAGAAGACAACAGTTGTAATTTCACAGGATCGCTTAGGCAAACAAAAATAATTTTCTGTACGACACAAATCCTCCCTCTAAAACCTAATTATCTTGAAACATCGCAATTTTGATCGCGACCGAAAAATCACCCAGCAATATCCAACAAAAATCCAAAAGAACAATTCAACTCACAGAACTTCGATTCGCAGAGTGAACAATTCCCCTCCGTACTCCGCCACTAATTTCTCTTCTTAATACTTCAACCCCTGAATCGTTAAAATTTTCCGATCTGTAACACTGAAATCGTGTGCGAATTTCAGCTCAAAGTAATACAAAGGGCTTTCGGTTTTTTTTCCTGCAGAGAAGGCCAGAGGCCGCGCGCAAGAATTTCGCGCGAGCGAATAAAGCGCCACAGCGTTTCTTTGCGCCGTTAACTTTCCTCCAGAATCCTCACCGCTTTGTGGAACTCGTAAAAAAAAGAAAGAAATATTCTCCCGGCCCTATGGTCCAGCAATTATTCCTCACACGTCTACACGCGGCACCGAGAAATTCCGCGGGTTTTTCATCACGGACCTGGAACAGACACTGTGCCCCTCCGTGGTTCACACGTGTAAGAAAGAAGCTCTATTCGGTCCAGTCACGTGTCTGTGTGGCGAACGGTAAGACGCGCAGGTGTGTACGGTGGCAAAGGTGCGAGAGCACAATGGCGACAGGTACCTACACGTAGCTTGTTTGTGTGTCCGTTAGGTGCCCTCCCCCTCCCCCCCAGTACGGCACTTTTGTGCCCGGTAGAGAAGTCCGCATTACGCCCCTGGGGGCACTTTCGTGCCCCTACAACGTCTCGACCGGAAGAACTTTCACGTGGTTCAGCCTTTCCCGTGCCACCACCACCTCTCCCAAACGCCACCTTATTCCTCGCCGGGTTCTTTCTTCCATTCGCGTATTCTTCTCTTCGGCGTTAAATAAATACTTAAACACAGAGGAGGAAGACACCCTGGCCGTTTCGCTCGGGAACGTGTTATTACCGTTATATTTCTCGTTTGCGCGCGCGATGTGCTGTGCGATACCGTTTTACCATACGGTGTTGTTTCCTTCTTTGAGGAAAATTTCATCTCGATCAACGTGGCTGGGTTGCTAGTTTACTTCTGTTTCTTCGGCGTGTCTCTTATACGGAAATATGAGTTTAATTCTTGATTAGAGAAGGGAATGTGAAGTCTGAAGTTTGTTTATTTTGAGAAATTTGTACGTGAGTATGTTGACTTGAATAATTAGATTCTGTAAGTGCAGGGTTATTTAATTACAAATACGTTACTCTACTTTGTTATTCAAGGAGTAATTGATTTTTTTTTCTTGTTTGAAGAACGGTGGGATTGTTTATTACTGTGATTAAACAATTTTCCCGATGTCTGGTCAATGCAGACTTATACTACTTAAGGAATAGAAGTTCGCAGGTTTAATCGAAGGTATCGTTTTGTATCTCTAGCATAAAACAGAAATTGTCTACTTGTCTGACCAAAGTACTATCTTCTGGCTTGTCTGACTAGGACGGTATCACTCTACTTATCTTTTTAACATTTCTATTTTATTGTCAGAAAGGATCCCTTTCTACTTCCCTATTCAGGAGCAGACGTTTTGCACTTGACTGGTCAGAGTTGATTATTTACGATATATTGACCTTATAACATCGTCGTTCTAGATCCTTGACCTCTAAAGCACCTTTTCTACATTGTTGCCTATAGCTGTCTACTTCTCAGACCCACCCACTTGAACATTTCCAACCAAAAATACCTCCTTTCCAGATATTTCGCTAAAGACGGTTTTTATCCAGTTATTTGACCCCGAATCATAAATACATATCAATAACTCAGAAATATTTCCTATTTCCAATGTTGGAGTCACTTCAGTTTAGTCTTAATCAGCAGCTTTAAATATGATAACATAATACACCACCTGTGAGCTACTCGCTGAAACATAAATTAATGGAAAACGCCAGTGCCAGTATCAATCAAAACAACAATTACCGAGAATTAAAACAGAAATTGTGTTTAAAATACTTCTTCATATAACGAGCAACGTATACGAACCAGGACCTCGTAATATATTTCGCAGTTACACACACCAAGCTTACCTATTCGAATTATTTACGTCAATAACACCAATACGGAACTCTCAAATTTTCAGTTTAAACAAACAGTTTCAACAACAGTTCAAAACCCACCGAATTAACGTCCACGGATTGAATATGAAAATGACCCAGTCAGTTTCGTACGTCTAGGAACGTTCATTTTGCCGGTTAATATCCACGCGAGAAATATTGCATCTCACCGACGAACCATCGCGTCTTCCTGCCAGTGAAATGCCATCAACATTACCGGCGTCGTCGTCCCCCAACCCCTCGTTCGCAAACCCTGTCATTGGTTCTCCCTTCTTAATCCCGTTTCGCGGACGCGAGCCGGCTAGCACCACACATCGGTTAATAAAAATCGAACGTCAACGGCGCAGAACAAACGCAATTACGTTCGACTTCCGAAAGCGATTACGAGATTTTCCGGGTGCCCGGCTCTCGCGTGCTACGCCCCCGGAAGGGATAGTTCGGCCACGGAGTAGCTTTTTATTTCTCTTCCTTTTTTTTTTGCCTGTCGAGCCAGATCGAGCGCACAGTTTCCCACGGTCGTACCAAAATTTAACAACCGTGGCTGGCCTCCCCGGCTCGGTCACCTGTGATCGTCGACTTGACGCGATTAACAGCCCACCGTCGAGCAATTTGTCCAGCGGGCGATCTGACGAAAATGTTGGCCAGATTTCGTTACACTTTTACGGAGTCTGTCTTCTAGTGTCTGGTTAACACTTTATTGACCGGTAGCTTATTAACACTAGAACTACCAAACCAGTCAAAATGACTTTTACAGCGATGATTAAAATGTTATGACAATACATTTTCTCAGATCTTGTGCACCTTTTATTACGATATGAGTGAAGAAATTAGTTAATTTCTATGTTTCTAAATTTACAAAAGTTTTCCACGTTTATCCAGCGATCGAAGCAAATATGCGTTTATCGTCGGTAGTTCTAGTGTTAATAGGCTTATAAACTTCAATGTTTATAGCTAAAAAGCGTATTAATATTAACCTTGGATCGTGGTTAGAGAAAAAATTGTTAGGTTACTTTATTAGAGTAACATGTTATGTTCTCTTTCACAACACTCTTTTAAACATTCATAACCCGTATTGGTCTGCAATTCACATGATATCTAGAAAAATAAAAAATCGGACGTTCGGGTACCAGATCGGGAATCCAACAGAGCTTCTTCCTCTTTCATAAAAATGGCTGTCACCCAGTACCCATTTAGATGTACGTTGCGATTTATGAGTGTTAGGGTACCCGGACCTAATATAAACTATACATTTTGGACAACTTTTATTACTCTACCATCTCGAGAACCACCGGTTCCAGAACGACATTTCAAGCGATGGGAGGAACACGGTTTCCACGAAAAGCAGAAGTTTCATCGAGGTGGGTCGAATCCCATCGATTCCATCGATTGGCGGGTTTCTCGGCCCCGGAAGTTGGTCTCGGACCAACAGGGAGGGGGAGGGTGGAAGACGAAACCAAAGGGTCGGTGGTTGGGCGACTATGGATCGAGGCAAAAGGGGCGGGATAAAGAGATCCTAAAAACGTTGGTCAGGTCCGGCGGAAGCGGACGGGCCGAAAAAAAACCAGCTGGATAGAAAAAGCCGCGGGGAATTACAGCGAGGGGGTAAGGGGGGAGGGGTTGAGAAAAAAAACCTATTCCCGTGGCGCGGAAAAACGCCGGATGATAATGCAATCCTGCCTACCTGTCACGATTGTTCCTCCCTGTGAAGGGAGGGGGATGAGAGACCAGACGGGACCCGGTGGAATACGATGAAGAAGCTTTTTTTAATCGTACGCCAACAATGGGAATGTAAATAAAATCTGCATTATGCTTTCCATCGAATTATCCGTATGACAGCTAACTCGCTAATGGAACCTCTCGTTTTTTGGGGTTCCGCGGAATTTATGTTCGCGAGCGAAATGGAACTTTTAACCGTCTGCCCTTTTCGGATGCGAAAATATGACTGATTTTACTTCCTATTAGAGTAACTAGGGACACGGGAAACGGTCTGTTTATGGTCAGACGAGGTTTACGGTGAGTAAACTGCGAATGTTTATGCAAATGTAGACGTTCGTGGACTAATTTTAGGAATTTCGAGTTGAAAAGAAATTTCTTTACTTATAAATGGAGCTGTCGACCTACGAATAAAATAAATACCTAATGAAACATTACTGAATATTTCAGTAAACTTTGTAGACATTCGTCTATGATATAAATGCGTAAAAATGAACAGTCTAATGATTAATGGGCATAGAAAATGTATGTTTCTAATGTGTATATGCCTTATACCTTCTGAGTTGTAGATTATAAAACTATTTCACCTGTTAGGAAAATTGAACTGTTTATGGTCAGACGGATTTCACAATTAATATGCTAAGTCGAATTTCCAAATTATGTATTATAAAATGAATATGCATATGAAGTGCCTATAAATAAAACAACAACCGTACAATATTCATCCGAGATGTCTAAGCCAGATTCATCATAGTGCTTGTTCCTCCAAATTACTAAATCTCATTAGCTACAATCTTATTTGTTACATATGATATGCAGCTGTAGTGAATTACTTATCTCAATTCAGACTGAAAATCACTAAATACGAAATCTTTGAAATAAATACAGACAATAAAGTCAATTTAAAAACATATTGTTTACACATACAACAAAACCATACATTATCTCTTTACCAGTCAGGAACGATAATATCACCTTCCAACGATAATACCCTTCTCATATTTCACTTTTTCCTACGAACATTACTACGCTTACATTCAATTCCTAAAAAATCAAGATCTCGACAGGACAATTTTCAAGAATATAATCGTTCACTCTTTTCGCAATATCTTAATTCCTTCGCCCAGAATCTATCGCAAAAAAACATCGAATTTTCCGTCGAAGAACCACGAAGGAAGCTCGTTACCCGTGTTTGGTAATTATGGAATATTCACGGGTGGTATCTACGCGAAGTACTCCATTAATAACCACCCGTTTAATAATCACGTTATAGGATTCAGGTTCATCCCTGCGAAATTTTCTATCGTGATACGGTCGATCGATATCGTTGTCTGGAGGGGGGTACAGGGGCGTGCAGGAAACTACGGGGAAAAAACGGGCGGACGAAGATCGACATCGATCATTTCCGCGCGATTTCACCGGTCGCAATTCGGTCATCGATAATCAGCCGCGGAGAGGTCTGGTTAGCGAGGAAAAGGGTTTGATATCGGATGGGCGCTCGCGCGTTGCCCTGATAAGCTTCGTTTCGTGGGCTCAATTCTGCGGTCGGACGATGCCCTCGATCACGTACAACGCCTGGCCCTGGTCGGTCACGAGCTTTAATAAATTTCTTTTTGCTGGAGATGTCTATTATTTAATCGCTTCTATTTGTCTTTATCCCCTGCCCCCTCCCCCTCCCACGTCGACGAGATGGGAAGTCGAGAGGATACGAGCGTAAGCGCATCAGGGAATCGAATTAACTGTGCTCGAATTTCGAGTGCCTCTGAATTTTCGAACGTAATTCTCCCGATTGGCGTCTAAACTATCATTCTATCGCGACATGGAACTGAACATCCGATGTTTGAGATATTGTCAACATTGTGGTCTGCGTACATTGTCTAGAAACGCTGGGTGAATCATAAATTGACAGTAGTAAATCCGACGTCGATTTTTCAGTGTGGGGAATCATGAAGGATAGAGTTTATTCCGTGAAAAATCGGGATTACGTGCATTTGTGAATGACGTATTGAGTCTGGATTCGGAAACTTGTTTGCCTGAAACATTTTATGCCGCAACTTATGGAGTCTTTATTTACTATACACGGAATTTTTATGTACTACATACAGGACCAAAACTTATTCAATAATACGAAAGTCCCAATAGTTCAGTAGTATTTCTATTCAGATCACACAAAGCATGGGACTGGATCTGATAATTAAAAAAATAGAACAATATTAGATTTGATAAAAGTAATGTGCTAACTAACTTGTATTACATCGCACCAAATCAATGAATTACTGTTCCATCAATCATGAACTCCGATCCCATACTGTTGGCCTGTAGTGTATAAAATCAGCTTCGAAACAAAAGAACTTCCAGCCCACATCGATTAACATTTCCCCCGTAGATATTACAACGCAACCGAGGAGGGGGGAAAAATAAAGCTCCTTATCCCGAATATAGGAGCTTCGAATATTACCGGGGCGGCGAGAAACTTCGGTAGAGATCCCTAATTCTCAATATATTAATCGAAGTTGAGCATTATTATAGCTCCACGAGCCACTGCTATCCCCGATAAGACTTTAATCCCCAATCCTTCGTCCAACCGAGACCGAACGTGGATGAGGGGCAAGAGAGAGGCGTGTTTTCGTGAGGAAAAAATTCATGAAGTTTCCGGCTCCAGACTAGAGAGCTCTCGGAAGGAAATTATTTTTCGCGTTAATATTGGCTTGGCCAACAAGTAATGCAGGATTTGTGAAGTAGAAGATGCTTTTTCGATTTCAATACAACGCACTGCCCCCCGAATAATAAAATATATTACATATTCTGAAACCTGACACATCAATGTGACGTTTAAAAGAAAAACCATTACAGTGGGGTTACATTTTTCGTAAATTGACCTTGTTTAGAAAATGAGCGACTAGAAGCTCTGCTCCCAGACAATTATTCTGCTTTTTGGCTTCTAAATTATTTAAACTTTTTCTAATTATCATGCTTCTTTTTGACAAAAAAGATTTCCTATACGCATGGTGATGGGGTGCTGCAAAACAGAAATAAAAAAGCATAATCACTCGAAAGTGTAGCTTTCCATCACGAATGTTCAAAACAAGGTCCATATAAAAAAATTACATCTAATCATAATGATTTTTATTCAAACGAAGCACTGATGGATCAGCTTTCAGAATACGTATCTATATGTTTTATTTAGAGCCACTGCTTCGTATTGAAATAAAAACAGCATAATCTACTGTACAAATCCGACAATACTTTTTGGCCGATCCAATACACATCAGCCACACTACGATGCTCACGTGGACAGACTTCCTCGTAACGCGAGAAACCCGAACGGAGTGCCGCATTAAAATCCGAGTTTATTTTATCGCGTGGACAGGCCAACGAACCGGATCCTCGCCACGGGGCCGTGTTTTATCATTTCAGCGTTCGTTACAACGTAATTACAAGAAGGGATGACAAACATCCCCGCGGAAACACGCACGTTACAACTTTTTCTCGGTCGCGAAACTACAATTTTTAGTTTATATACACTAGCTCGAAAATACGCGGGATTTTTGTCCATTCTCCGTTTTAATTCCTAGTCTTCGTCGTTCGAATAACGACGACGTCCACCGGATAATATTCGCGAATTCAACGGACGAAATTTTATCGGGACGGACACGGCCCGGTTGGATCGTTCGACAGGTAAAAATTTCCTTTCTCCCGTTAAAATCGTAAACTGACACGCGAGCGGATTCCGCGTGCGACCACGTCGTACGGTGCGTCGTAAAGCGTCATTCACACGGCTGAGTTACGACCTGACGGATTCCGCTTTTACTATCTTTCGCCCTCTGACGCCTCATGACGCGATCGGTGCGTATTCGATACAGGATTTCTCGTTACTTTTACCGAACGGCAGCGCCGCCATAGAGGTGGATGATGGGACTGCATAAAATGCGAAAATGGATGTTTCTCTAATGCTTCCTGAGAGCTTTTTAATGAGATATAGAGCGGAAATATGGGCTGAGTTTAGAGTTCTGTACGACTGTATCTTGATTTTACGTGGAATACAGGTTCCATGAGGTTGTTTGTGCAAATTTTGCGTAAAATGCGTCAGTTGGTCCGGAAAAATGCATGAGAGAAGAGATCGTATGTGTTACATTAACCCATTAACGACCAAGCGGTGAAGTAATGCGATTTTTTATTGTTTACAGCATTGTATACCTAGGTAAGAGAAGAAATAGTGATCAAAAAATTATTAAAGAAATCCTTGGAATTCCCTTTTGTAAGCACAATGATGTTAAAAAGTAGGAGAAAGAAATTGCAAATGAATTTTTTGTTTTATTAGCAGCGAAGTTATGAAGAAGTTGCTGTCAGAATTTAGGTTGCTTCTTTATTTCTTATAGATTTTAGTATATTATGCTGAATAACATGGAAAAGTTTAGAAAATATTCGCGACCGAAAATTTTAATGGATTTTCATGGATTAAACCTTTCATATGGAGAATAAATTTTTATTTAACATCTGTTCCTGAAAATTACTCAATAAAACCAGAATTTGCACAAATACCTGGAATTAAGCGATACATAAATATATAAATAATAAGTAGACTGCGTATTTTATACGTTTATCATAAATGTGAATATACAGAACACAGTACAACACAGTAAAATTTTTCGATAAATATCAATTCGACTTTACTTTGCACCTAATGAAAACTTTAATAAAAACCCAAATTATTAGAATCATAAGAATCATACGAATCTACATTTGTATAAAAATCCACAGTTTAGTAATAGAATCCGTAAATAACAATTAATATTCGATACACTAATCAGTAGCTCCGATTTAACAATTTAGATGAGCAGTCAAATAAAATTTTCACTCGACTTTAATGAAAGGCAGAAGACATTGCGACTCGTTGAACGTACTGTGCATCTGTGGGACTGGCGTAGAACTAACAAAACTTTTTGACAGAGCAGCTTGGAACGATGTTTCAACAGTTGGTTTTGCACGGGGGTTTACGTTCGCAGAAAAACGCATGGTTCGCGGATTACGAGCGGATCGAGCGTCGGTTTACCGTCGACTGCGGACAGCGATGTATTAACTGGAAACAAAATGCCGTGGTCTGATTTAAAAGGGGCCGCGCTATAGATATGCTGTAAAAGCCAGAAGTTACAGTTATAACAAAAAGAATTCGAAACGTCGAAACCAACGAGATCGTGGTCGCGAAACGAATTGAATTTAAAGAACAATTTGTAATGTGTTGTTCAGAGTAAATAGAATGAATTTTATTGTGTGTCTTTTCAATTTGCAACTGTTTGTTCTGTAATTACATTTCCTGTTTTTCCCAGACAGGATTTCTTTTAATCAAATTTTGTACTTGCAATGTTTTACCTAACAGAAGCAGTTCTTCACAGTAGCGTTTACGATTTTTAGCTATCCATAAGTAATTATACTCTAAAATGTCTACTGAGTAGTCTGTGAACATTTATTTCAGCTTTTATAATGTAATTTAACAATCTATGATATACATATTTTGTTATCGTGCTGAACCAGCATCCTCTGTGATGAAAATTTTAGTACTCTCGAGATATTAGGAATATACTATTGAAATAAAGTATTAAGACATAATTGAAATATCCAGGGAATTTCGTGTATCTCATTAAAATTAAAAGCAATTACATAAAAATATGGAGAAGTATTAATATTAATACTCCAGATTGTTTCCTTGAAATAGAAATCACATCGATGAATTGCTTCATTGAACACGTAATTTGTAGCCGAGTTAAATAAAACACCCTGCAGATAAAAGTACGAGAAAAAAGGTAAATTGAAAATAATGCTGAACCTGACGCTATCTTCTATTTTATCATATTCTACGTACTTATTCATCTATTCCACGAAGAATAATGTTAGGGTATCAGTAGCAATATTCCCAGAGCTTATGCCAGAGAATGTTGTAATAGCCCTTCTATCGACTACAGCTAATAACATCCAGCATTAGGAACACGATCATTTCAATAACCAAGCGCATCAAAGTTCCACCAACAATGCTCGCGTTCAGACGCCCGAAATACGCTCGATTTCACGTGGCATTACAATAGACCTGGTGGTATTGGCTCGTACGAACATAATATTAAGCATCCGCCTCCAATAATACGGGCGGTACAATACGACCTTGCACGCTTTTCCCCGAACGCGTTAACCTTTACAGCCGGTATTGTTCCTATGATTCCCAAGCGGTATCATAGGGAAATGCTCGCCACGATTTCACGGAAATGCGAGTAAAATAACGGGGCACCTCTCGTCCAGGTATTAATCTACATGTCCTGCTTCCGATAGCTGTTATATGCTGACAATCATCGAACATGACTCGGTCATGTAATTATTAGGTGGACCAATATGTCCTTTATTAGGTGCACCAATAGTCCTAAATTTAAGGGTTTTTTGTGGTTTATTCATTGGTACACCTAATATAATCCTTTATTAGCACCCAATATACGAATCATGTGATTTTCAGTCTTAAAAATTGCCCAAAAGCAGTCCCAGAGAATAACAAGCCGACGAAAAAAAGCTCCTTTGAAAGGCGACCGCAAACGTTTCCGCGAAGACCGATTACGCCCCGGCAGACGTGTTTCGCGCGCCAGAAGTCGCTATCAGGAGCCTCTCGATTATTCCGCGTCGTTGGAGAACACCTTTCGGTACCGGCAACGTTCGCGGAAGTGCACTCGCGTGTTTCCGCGCGAGACAAAGGCCGACGAAAAATGAAAGAAGCCGTTGGAAAGAAGGCAGTGAAGGAAACCGTAGACGCAAGGAAAACGGAAGGAAACAAAAGTGGCGGGGAAAAGGGGGGGGGGCGGTGACGGAGGAAAAGCAACGGTCCCCGTGGACGATGAAAAAGAGACGGTTGAAAGGCGGAGAGAGGGCTTTACTTCGGGGGAAGGTCGAAAGGGCGAAAGACGACACGAGACGCGCGTGAAAGGGTCGACGAAGATTATTTCTCGGAATGGTACAGGCGAGTTCGTGCATCCTGAAATGGAACCCCTGAGTTTCTACGTCCCTTCCACCTCCTCTCCCGTTTCACCCAACCTCTTGGTTACATTCCCTTTGCGCCCGTCCACGGCTTCGCCTCACCCTTTATCCGGTTTCCCCTTGGTCCGCGTGTTCCGCGTTTTTCATACGGCGAGTGAATGACCAGACGTGGGAAAAAGTCAAGGGGTCGCCCTCTGACGATCGCCTAGCGGTAGACAAAGGGTGGAGAGAGGGTGGTGGCGGGAACGAGAGGATCCTCACGAAGCACAACCCCCCCGGAGTAGCTCGCGTTTCGAGACGAGCGACGCGGAAAATTCCGAGAACCCCTTCACCGTGCGGCGTCTTCCTCTTAATTACCGATACGCCTGACGCGCCGAATTCCGTGAGCTTGCGGTGAATTCAACGCTGTACTGTCGAAATTCTCAAATGGTTCACCGGATATATTCCTTCTTGTAGCACTAATGATAGTTGGTACACACGTTATTTATGGTATATTCACATGATCGTAGTACACTTTGGGGAATAAAAGGTCCGTTCGAATGTTTGCTGTATAGTGTAAATTTTAGGTGACTGAAGGTGGAGAATGCTTGGGCCTGGTTTAATTGAGATTTAAATGGCATTCAGACAAAACGATTTATCGGAAAATTAATTGTACTGTATACGTTGATTGGACCGTTTGAAACACAGTTACAATGTTCGTGGCGCGGTTGTATATTTTTAAACACCTTGTATGTATTGGTCAGAATGATTGAAATAGAAGGTAGAGTGTATAAGGTGTACATTAATTTATACGATTGTCTAGATGATAAATTAATTTTAACCTTTGAAAATGGTATAATGTACCAACTACTTAGCGTTATCTAGGTATGTCATGAATGTTTATGCAATTACGACCTATCCAATTATTCAGAATAAATACATAATGTATGTTAAATGGACGTGGAATATGCAGAAAATATACTGGGAGTATAGCTAGCATATATGTGTAAAAATATTGGTACTCTTTACATACATGTTCCGTGAAGAGTGATACAACAGAGGATATAACTCGACATAAAATATCTGTTTAAATTGTCCAATGAAATATTATCGTTATTTACGTTGTCTCCGATTAAATCGATGTTCAAAAATTCATCACGTAGATACGAGTGCACTTAAACACAATTTAATTTCTGTGTCTGCCCATTATCGGTTATTTCTACTGACAACATTAAAAACCATTATCGGTGGTTTGATATCATTTACATTGTTCGGGATTTCGAAATAAACTGATAATTTTTATAAATAGTGAAAGCCATGAAACGTGAAAAAGCCATGAAAAGTACTGTTAAAGTAGCCTGAATTTACCGATTACTTATTGGTACATCTACTTCTTGCTACTAGTAGAAACAACGAGTCATAGGTCAGACACAGTACCAGCCGTATACGTAACCACGCGTGCTTCACAAATGCTCAATCCCGATTTCATCCGAAAATTAAACAAAAGAATATTATTTTACACTCTGAAAATGTTTTCTCGCGTAAAATAATCCATTCTCTTCGCATTATACAGTCAACGACGGGATATTCAATTTTCTTTGGCACCACTGAAGATATAATAGCTCACAGAAAGTTGTCAGCAGATTGAAACCTCAATGCAGATAAATTCTAATAGACAGCTTAAAATATCAAGGCGAAGACGCCTGCTTATGGGAGAAGGAGAACCGGTGAAAAATCTGGACCCATTGCACCGAGGCTGGGTAATAGAGCCGGCATCACCGGCCTTGAAAAACTCCGCAATCTCTTAACTTCTTAACTTTTACGAGGGGTTTGTTGGTTCAGTTTGTATTGCGGTGAAAGTTCGTTTGCCACTGCGGCGCGCTGTTACCCGTCCGAGTTCTAAACGAAGTCCCGAAGAAGTAAACTGCAAAACAAGATGATATCGGTCGGTGCTGGACACGGAATACGAGACGGAATGCGACAAGACGAAAACGGTCACGTGGAAATTCTTCAGCTTGAACGGAAGTTCTACAGTCCTCGGTGGACGGTACGTAGATTCGAATAGATAATAAAATATTAAGCTGTACTATATTAAATTGTCGTCTCTATAGATCGAAACGGAAAAGTTTATTTTGGAAAAAAGAATTTTTTATTGAAATAAGCACTGTGACGATTAAGTTTTTATTTGGTGTTTTTGGAGATTGTAGGAATTCTTTGAACCTTGAACCTCAGAATGAAAAAGTGAAGTTTCATTAGAGGAAGATCTAGTGAATGTTACGACTAACGTATCATGACTTCGTAATTTAGTTCAGCTCACATTGCCATGATCTAATTTAAATTCATAGAATATTGTTTACACACGTGGAATAGTTTAAAGAATCATAATAATAATACAGTAAATCAAAAGAAATAGAGAAGCACAATAATTTTATGTTTCCTGACTAACATAACAAACAATGATCATATGTATTGTCATCTACGAATATCAGCAATTTCATGTAGTACTATATAAAGAATTTTCATGTAATCTCGTTAACTCTTTAAAGGTCAGGACGGTGCTCTTATGTACTCATGCTTTTCACTATGTATCATTCGAATAAAATTATACCCAACCGTGCTCTCAATTCAACAAAGGGAATGGATGAGTGGGCTTTGTATAACATTTTACAGAAAATCAAGGAAAAATTAAATCACTGCTTAGGACAGTTTCTATCACAAATTACATTGGTTTCATTATTCTCAATGGTCTTGTTCAATCTTTTTAACGATATAAAGTATATTTATATCTTCATTGTATATTGAGACTTTTATAACGAGCCACTAAAGGACCTAGAAAGTTGAAAAACTTCTCGGAGAATAATATTGAAACTGTAGTTACGAATATTCTGGAACACATTACTATTGACTGTCAATGGAATGTTAATAACATCTTTACAAAATGTATCTGATTTCTCAGGGTGTCACGAAGATAAGTTTGAAGAGAACATCTAAGTTCTGCCTTTACATCATTAAATAAAATTACGCGTACCAATAACTGATCCACTACATGTTTTACAAAATAATATTTGTTCTCCAAAAAAAAGTACTGTTTCAATAACTATTGTTCTCGTTCTCCGGCACTATCCACCATACTTAAGGAAAACGCAGAACGATATTTCCAATTCAAACAACAGAAATTTCTTTAAAAAGCTAATGCACTACTTATTGCTGCACCTAATAATGAAATAAAAATTTGAATTTTCACTTATAGTTAAATCACAAGAGAGCTAAAGTGTTAAAATCAGTCAATTCTCGACACATCATTTCCGTGGCAAATTCACCCATTACGAAACTCCCTCTCCCACTTCTCTTTTCCAACACCGTGTAACCGTTATCACCACCTGAACTCAACCTCCGTCCAGAGAATCCCTGTTCCACGGTTGCATTCGACGAATCGAAACAATGTCGATTCGCTCGTTCACCTCTTCCCAGGACGGCGCGGAGATAGGCGCGCCAATAAGAGGGCGGAAGGGGGAGGAGAGAGAGAAAAAAAAGCGGGGAAACAAGGGATGAAAGGGAAGATACGGAGAAACGGGGCTCGAATAAAAGAAGTGCAAACTACAGAGTGTCCTGAAGAGGAGACACGATGTTACGTTCAATTACGCGAGGAAACGGGATCCCCAGATACAAAAGTCCGGTGTTGCGCCGTATCGAGGCGGCGCACGGCGCAAGAAGAAAAAGGCGAATGCAACACGAGTGTAAGCCGGCGTATGAATACTCTGAATCGCAGGCACAAGGTAAACAACGGCCCGTGTGTTTCTATGGGATAAGAGCATTTCCTTGGAATAGCCCGCAACCGCTCGAAAAGGCTGTCTCCCTCTTTCGATCTGACTCTTTCGTTTCCTCTTCGTTCGAGAACTCGCTCTATTTCGTACGTACAAATCACTTCTTGCTTTTCTTTTCATTCGTTTCTCGCCTCTCTTTGTCTAACGTGCCGATTCTTTTCACCCAACCTCCGTCCCCCCTTTTGTTTCCCCTGTTTCCTGTTTCTATTCTCCACGCGGTGCTCCTTGCATACAAAACGCGGTCATATTCCGAGGGCGAAACTACCCTTATCTGCTCGGTGCCAATGTACAAGCGGGAACAGGGACAAAGTGCGAATGAATCGAACCGACAGGAGTCCTTTCGGATAAATTCGAAAGTTGCTCGTCCCGTTTAAATCATGGGAATGGAACATGGCTGGGCCACGGTTTACGGACGAAAAATTTCGTTGGCGTATGGGTCGTGTGTGAATTATTCGGATAGGTGCTGTGAACTGGAAAATGGAGAAGAATGCGGAATTTTTAGGAGAAGTTATGGGATTTGGAAAACAAAGGCTAATGAAGAATTTGGACGCCTATGGTTGATGTTATGTCGGATTTTTAATAGGTTGAAGCTTCAGAAAAACTGAACGGAAGCTAAATTACGATAACGAGAACAGAAAAATAATGGTCGCGTTCTTTCTGTACTGTCATTTACCATTAACATTACTTTAACCCTGTATTCTGAAAAATATGGTTTTACATTGAATCTATTAACACTGCAAGTAACCAACGATAAACGTTATATCTATTTTTACCGTTTTACAAATTTATAAATTGAATAATTTCTTTACTTTCGTATTGGAATTACAGATTAGAACACCGGTTTAGAGTGAATCGTACTGTCATGAAGGTAATAAAGCGAACCGAAGCGTGACTAACGGTATCAGAATTTTATGGTCACGATATGACGGGAGGAAGTGTTTTATCGCGTCGATAGCGAAACCGTAAATGTTCGATACTAATCGGCACACGAGGGTCGCTAATGGCTAAATTGACGGAATCTTGCGTGCTACTTCAACGAAACAAGAATCGTTAAGCAAGCAACCCCTTATCTCTTCCGCTTCGCGAGACACTCTGGTGGTGATGCGGATCGGTCGTGATTTGTTTAAGTCTGTCTCGCGTCTTTAGCCTGGAAAACGATCATCGTGCTTTCGATATACCATTCTGATAACAAGTGAAACGATATATCGTAATTATTAATAGAATACACTTGACTGAAAAAAATAAGCATAATCCTTAACCCCTTAATGCCTGAATTACGAATTTCCAATAGAAAAAGATTAATTACTGCTCAGTTCACTTTACTGGAGCAGTTCCTCTGTGATAACTACAGTTGTCACAATTTCGAAAATTCATACAAACAATCGAATCTTTTTAAAATTACTAACGAAGAACATCGTACATAGCGAGCTTTTGAATGGTTCGTAGTCAAAGGATTAATAGACCCAGGTCATTTATTAATATCCCTCAACGATAATTCTTATTGTCTCGTTAAAATAAATCAGGATCGTAAAAAAAAAAAGGAAAGAAGGAACCTATTACAGGGGACGTTCAGTTCGCCCCAGTTGAAATTTATCGAATGTTTTCCCACTAAAGTGTTACGGGACGCATTTGCAACGTATTTTCCCGGCATAAAAAATGGATCTCCTAGCTCTCTCGCGCAAACACGCGAAACGTTGATAACAAAAGCAGCAACAGCAGCGGCGGCATTGGCATCGGCTCGCGAGAATTTATGCCGGAGATAGGTTCCATCCGGTTGGAAAAAATCGGTCCCCGAGGAGAAATATTCCCCCCCTCCTCCTGATACGCCACTGGGGGGAGGTGAACGTTTCGAGGAATTTTAAATCTTCGCAGTGGAGGGGGGGGACATCAAAAACCGGGTCGTCGCAACTCGTGAAGGACAGTCGAGCGGAAGAAGCATGTCTGTCGTCCAGGAAGCGTCCTGCAATCTATAAAACCCGTTTATCGAGAGTCAACTTTTCACGTTTCATCGACCGGAAGCTCGACACTCGCGCGTAAAGATCGTCCATGACGGGAAACCTTTCGCATACGGAACGCCCGAAAAATTTCCTTTCGACAAAGATCCAGCCGTGTCTCGTTTGGCAACGCGAAGCAACCCCTACCGGCGAGCAAACGAGGTCTGATTCGACACTGAATTTGCTGTTTCTTTTTTTTTTTTGAACCTTTGAAATTTTTAACGGAAAGAGGTGGAACTGGGTAGTGCACAGAAGAGTTTCATTCGGAAGACAGAATGAAGGACAGTGAGTAAACGAGGAAGAAGTCCAAGAATAAAAAAAAACGAAGAGAACATAATTGATTACACTACTCGGTAAGTAAAAAGTTCCGTATTTCAACGAGGTATCAATATAAACAGTGACAACTCATGTATTGTTTTTGTAAATTAGTACCCTTCTTTTAGATTGATTCTATCAAAACATATATTTGAGTCTAATAGTCCTCAAAGTAATAAGATTTATCGTGAAAAATGAACAGCTTTACTCACAGAGTTCAACTATCAGAATCACCGATTCTGTAACAAAAGTCCCAAACATTGAACCAGAATTACCAAAGCACACACAGTTTAAACAATATAACACTTTCCCTCCGTCAACTGGAAAATCACCATTATTCAAAGTAATCCAAATAAAATCGGTATAATGTTCTTTCGAAAAATATAAATTCATCCCTTATATAATAATCTGTCTCTTAATCCTGTGTCATCGAACAAAATACGTTTAAAGCGATTCATTTTCGAGATCCACCATTGCGTTCAGGCCATCACGTGTCCAGTAGGTACAAAGACAAACGCGAGCACACGGTAGGAAGGGTTCGTGGATCGCGCGCTCGTTCGAGTCCAAAAGCGTTATCTATAGGAGTTTAAACACGGCAAGAGGATTAAAGGATATCGGGGCGCATCGAAATACAAATCGAATGAGGCCGACTCTCGCCTGTTGCATGCAGATAGATGCGGGGCGTCGCGTCGAGGGCGGGTTCGCATCGAAGGGATATAAGTGGAGGGATAAAAAAAAATGAAAATTGTCCGACACTCGAGTGTAATCTCGGCAAGTTTGTCGAAAATATCCCGTAATCGGTGAATCTCGACCGAGGGGAGTATTCCGGCTACTAGGAATTGTTCAAACCGGGACAAGAAATCCGCGCGTTTTTCGAATTAGTCGACGGTAATGAACGGAATCCGACGAAACTCGCGGAAATCCGACAATTCAATTTCCTTTCTGCATTCCGGACTCGTTTGACCTTACGGCCTTTTTTAAATTTCATTAACCATCGACGCCTATTCGAGGCTGTTTACCGGGTGCTCGTTTTTATTTTCTCGACTGGTCCCGCTGTTCGACTTTTAAAGGGTTAGCCCACCTTGACCACCTGGAAATCATAGGTTACTTTGTGATTTTTTTCTGAAGATATAATAAAGTAAACTGCATTACAATTTGAAATTTGCAAACGCAGTAAGTACATAGAACTTTTTTTGAAAATGCTTATTTTTTATAAAAATGATGAACATTCGACAAAAATCGATTTTGATGAAAAAGTTATATATAAAAACGTCTGTAAAAAAGTAAGTTTTTAAAATATCGGAAAACTCCTACCTACTTTACTTCGCAAGCAAATTTCGTCTAGAAAATGAAAAATTCTGATTTTTTGCTTTAGTTATAGCGTATCGTTTTAACATTTAGTTAAAGACAATTCTGTTTTATATTACACTTCAGCAACCTTCATTCACAAAATCGATTCGAGTCGCACAAAAGTATATTGTCGCAAAGCTGCGAAAATGTTATCGAGGTTCGTTGAAAAACAAACAGCCCGTGAGTGAATCGCGTCTCTGTTCCAGGGTTCCTTTCAATTTTCTACAACAATCCGTGTCTGATGAGCGATTTAAAAACACGAGGAAAAAACGGTCACCAGAGGGGGAAGGAACGGAACGGGGGTGGATTTTAAAAGGCGTCCAAACGAGATTGCGCGTTCCCGTCGCGTTCACGGGACAAAGGACGACAAATTTCGTCGTGTCCGGGAGTAATTTATGATCACGGGAAGCAATCGGGCTCGGGGTTCTATCGCGCCTATTAATCGGGAATCGCCGATTCGCTTTCGAACGATGGTTACATCATTTCCGTGCGGGATTCGGTGCGCGTTTCCTATACATACATATATATATATACATACATATTGGATAGCAGAGACAGCCTTTTCCGTATTTATCGGAGATCCGTACTTTTCCCTGGCATCTTTCGAAAGTTGCTCGTCGACGAGCATGTGTATTGTTGCCGGATAGCTCGATCGAGTTCGATGAAACGCGCTCGGAAAAAAAAGACGAACGAGATCTTGGTATTCAGGGAATTGGTTGATTGGAATGTAGGAGTATCTGCACGCGTTGTATGGGTTATTTGGAATTGGGATAAGTAATTTTCCATGGAGCCTGTGTGAGAGTATTGCCTCTATTCTTGCTACGTGTTTCTTTTTTAGTTGAATATGAAATATACTCACAAAACCAACAGGGTATTCATTATCGCCATTGGAAGCGTCTGTTACTGTGTTATTCATTCTAATTTCTGTTCTGTTGACATACATTACCGTTGATTTTCTTTCAATTATTATCGTTTCTGTTACAACTGCTTAGATTGTTGATATTTCTCTTGTTTCCACTACTCTGTCGCTATAGCTTATTGTTTCGTTACACCTTCTACTATTCCAAATATCATTTATTGCAGCTTTTGTCGTACTTGTTGCGCATACATTTTTAAACGCGTAAAGCACAGGCACCATAAATTCCGTCAATATAATAAAAAAACGACACTATAAACTAAACTTAATACAAATTTGTCCACCACACTGATCACTTCACACAGTTGAATCGTGCATAGGTTACGGGTCCATTCAATTACGCTATTAGTACACAAAGCACACTCAGGAGTAATTTTCGCACGAAACACTATTCTATACGGCTGGGCCTTTTATGTGTCTATTTTCGATGGTGCTCTCTCGTTACTCAACGCTCGAATGGCCTCCAATTAGCCTCGCGGTAAAGCACATCTGAAACGTGGGAATTCCGGATGAAATCCAAAGCGTTTCTCGCAGGCGGGTGGGGCGAGAAAAAAAGGAAAATAAACGGAAACCGTTCAGCCCCTAACGCACCGAACCATTTTTCATATCAACGAAAAAGGAAAAAAAATCCGCAGAGACGCGTCGAGTCGGACACTTGAACGATTCGCCGGTAACCAACGCGTAGTTTCGCCCGCAATATTATTGACGGATGCCTGGTGCCGATGTCGCCTCGTTTTTTACCTTGGACACGTCACGTACCAAGGGAGGAATCGATGATATATATCAAAATTTATCATGATTATTCCCGTACAACTCGAGACTTTCATATCCAGCTGAATCGTTTTAACGTATTCTTTCAGATTTATAATAATTGTTGCGCAAACAATATACGTGCCTTTACGAACAAAACAATTTATTCTAAATATATAGAATAATGTCGTTATATGAGAATCACCTCTGATACCGCAGTTATTTACGAACAATAAGGATCGACTGAATTGCCACTAATTTACTGAATTAATACAGAATTAACTCTTCGTGCTTTATATAATAATCTAATTAGCTTTGAAAGACTAACAATGAAATTGTACACCGAAGTCGAAAACGATTAGCCTATTGATGTCTGATGAAAGGACTCTCTTCATTCAATTTGCGGTCTGCCTCAGCTTGTGTTTCTATTAATTCCTTCCTAATTAATTTTATTTAAACGCCTATTTACTAGGCCCTATGATATGGTAGAGATCGTGCAACACAGGACATTTAAATCTATGACAGAACTGCTAAAACATCGCAGACAACATTTTCCAGAATCTTCTAGCAGTCTGCCTTCTAGGAGACATCCTATTCAGAACTTAAGTACATTAAGTGATAAAGATACAAAGTCAATTTACGGCTCTGTACAGGGAATCCTTTCCATCGATGTACAGGGAAAGGCAGTAACCAAATATGTCGTTATATTTTCTAATAAATTCCAACAGCATGACAATCCAAAGTGACGCCAGTGTCGTCCGTGAATCCTCTTATCAACACAATTCAAATAGTATCAAACAGGCTGCTGTTCAGCTCAGAAGAACAACCAATCCCCTCTTTTAATCCCTCCTCGAGACCCCAACCCCTAATCCGCCCCCTGGTTGATCCCTAATTATTCTCCGTCACCGCGTCAACAACCCCTCGAGCAACCACGGTAAAAGCGTATTACCGGCAGATTCGTATCTGGCCCGTCCGAACCCCCTCCCCATCGTAATCGCCTCCAGGAAAGTTTTCTGCCGCGTGGAGGGGCAGAAATATTTTTCGACCGGCGAGAGAGCTGCCATAATTCGCTGCCAAGTTCATAGACAAGGGAGAAAACCGGCCCCGTGGAATGGGGGATGACAGTATAAAAAGAGAAAAAACCGGACGAGAGATCCGAAGTTCGGTCGACGGGCTCGACGAGGAGGAGGGGATGGGTTCGAGGGGGGAGGGTGGGAAAAACGCATCTCTGGCCGCAATATATCAAAGAGATACGCGTGTCCGACCGAATCACGACCCGGGGCCGACGTCGTCCATCCTCCGCCCCAGCGAGATCCACCACCGCCATCCCCATCGCCAACCCCTCCTCCCGAAAGATAACCTAATGCTCGGCCCTATTAACGCGAGGAAAGCAGACCTTCGCCCCTTTTCGAGCCCCTAAACTACTCTACTCAATACGTGACACGTGAAACACCATGCAAATTACGTCTCGTCGACGAATGTCCTTGATGTGATGTAGGAGTTTATTATTTTTTGACTCATGCAGGAAATTGAATTCTGTTTTGCAAAAACAAATTTTCAAGGCAAACGAAACGTGTAAAAAGAGAAGCAGAAAGAAGTTGAAAATTTATCTATTGCATTAGACCTTCCCATGCCCTGTGTGTCCGTCCGTTACTGGTAATTTCCATTTGCATAAATATTTCGAAATATTCACAGTGATATGGAATCAGCGATAATTGAGAGGTAGTAAAATTGATGGGGACCAGATAATATCGGATCCGTAGTCAACATTTATTGCAACTAGAAACAGTGAATAATAAACGAACACATTAACTGTATTTAACTTCAATATCCCGTATACGAACATTATTCATACTCATTCATTATAATAACAGAATATAATATGCTTTCTATTCTATTAGCGTTTCGATCTTCGAAAAACATTCAAATTTTTCATTATAACAGAACCTTTAAACAAGTTTACACAAATATAGACTCATTTATAAAAAAAACATTAAACACAAACTTACTACATAAGCCTGTTTTAAACTTCCTCAATATTATTCATGAAAGCTAACAAATTTTGAAAAATTGTATTATGCCTTATCTTGTAACAAATATATTTCGTCGAAACAAGATCCATCCGAATTGCCAGCAAGTCACAAGTTTCCTAATCCCATGCTCAACGACTTGACAGAAAACAGTTGAAACGAAGAACATTCGGAAAACGACATTTATTTATACAACTTAATGTTTCATCGTCTCTCTTCATTATCCAAGAACGTGAATGCCCGAGAAAAGCTACTTGACTTCAAAAAGTCACCAGTTCGCGGGTTTAATATCGCTTCTTTCTCGTGCGTTCAGAGCATCCCTCGTTCCGATTAATTAACTGTAGTTAACCAAAAGGGCGATGGAGGGGAGAGGGTAATAACGAATCAAAGGAATTTACGATCCTCCCTCCATCGGAACCGAAGAAAGAAAAGGACTTCAAGTATCGAGGGCGGGGTGGGGCGAAGGGGTTAACCCGCGAGAGCACGATCCTTTAACCAGTCGAGCCGTGTACCATTTAGATTTATACAGCAGGGCTGAATGTGCCGCGCTGAAGAAAATGAAGCCTCGCGGTGAATTCCGATTGCCCCTGCCGCGTTTTAATTGCCGGTTTAATGCACCCCGTGCCCGGTTTCCATTGCCCCCCACCGCTCTGGTAGGGTACTTCGTTCACTTTCTTGCACGGGGCGAAGCCCCTTACCTCGAGAAAATTCCGGCCCCGTTTAAAAAGCTTTTATGGCTTGCAACGGGGAAAACGAGGGAACGGTCGCGGTTTCCTCGCAGCAAAGGGCTCGGAGTAGTTCTGGATAATTCGATTTTCTTTTTTTCCTTTCTAGATGAAACTCGATTAATATTACAACCAAGTGGTTCGACCTAGGTGCTCGGGTGGTACGGTAATTCTACGATTCGTGAACGGTGGATCTGAAACACCGTGGCTCTTATCTTCTTTGGGATGGACGCTGGAAATTATACATTTTAAATGGTCGATGTTTTGATGGTAGGAAGCCTGTAGCTACGAGAAATGTTTTGAATATCCCAACTCTTCATTCATTGAAAATTAATGTCATTAAAATCGAGAGTTGAAAGGCTAAATGACTGTTTTTAAATTATGGCCTTTGAAGCTTGTATATTTACGAAAATTGTAATACAAAGTCTTCTGTGTAAAGTATATCTTGTATTATTCGTTATTTCGTCTTCTACGTTTACTTCACTGCGATACAGTTTCAATGATTACAGTACACACTACGACAGTGATATTTAAACACGAGATCCATTAAAACTTTTTAATCAACCTAATTAGGGTTTAACTTCTTTGATATTTTAATTTTATTAATTACCATTCAAAAAGTATCAGGTCAACTTTCTAGCTTTTTACCAGACTAAACTCTATCATTAATCGAAGTCGAAGAACTACAATTTAAATTGCACATATTTCATATATTAATTATCTATTTTCTGAATCTAATAGATACATAAATAACTAATTCAACTGTTGCTTGGAAGTACATACCTATAGCTTTACGTTCGTGAAATAAAATGAGCACATGTCTTGTCTGACCACATAATAACTCATACCACTTACATGCACGAATGTTACATTAAATCAGAACCTCGAGTTTCCCTGCATAAATGCTAGTACCTACTGTTGCGTCTCCGTATTTTCATTCGGATAGTAAGATGAAATACGATGATGAATGGATATTAGAGCTTTTCAGACCCACGGTAATCGTTCGTTTATTCTGCATCGTTGAAGGTAACATAAAGCGTCTGGTCTCAAACTTACGTTTACTACTATAGATGTACAAAATGATCCACGAGACAACGAACCTTTCCATAAATGTATTATGCAATGAATAAAACGGTTCTCGAAATCAACTAAACGCCCAACCAAAAAATATTTTAGTACCTGTATTAAACAATATTGCTACTACAAATGTTATTATTTTTAAATCACCGTTTAACGTCCAGGTCCAGTGTCAAGATCAGTTTTCGACCACCACGATTCACGATAGATATATTCGATTCCAGGAAACGAACACAAATTCTCTATCGTCTACTCCTGCCCCAAAACAATATTCTCGTAGTTAAACAGGCGTGTATGCAAAGTACACACCGACTGAATCGTATCGGGCCGCCATTGCTGATAGCAGGCAAATTGGAAGCCGGATTGATGAACGGCAATTATTAATGCGTGCCGGCGGATTAATAGCGGCGCGGAAACTTTTACACGGCCCGAGCCGGAACAACGGAGGCCGCTCCCATGAATGCAGTATTCGCATGTCACGAAGACATACATCACGGTGCTCGACTGATCAGCGAAATGGATTTCCCTTTGTTAGATTAAGGACGCATTAGTAAAAACCTCGCCGGGTCTTCTCGCATGGTTTTATCCGACACCGATAGGATTCACTGACGCCACAAATTATGATTAAAGACGAATTACAGTGTACGACGAATCTATTATCTTGATCACTGGATTTTCATCGCGACGATGCATACAACTGTCGAGGGCCTGCAATAATGCGATTAGCAAATGCATCAGAAAGTGGAAGCGAATGTTAAAATTAAAATTCAATTGAATATTGAAGTGCATGGTGATAATATCGCAGGAATTGAAATCAGACAATAAAACTCTAAGACTGGGCTTTAGCGCCTATTGGACTCTATGACAATCAGTTTCTGAAATTATGAACCAACGAGATAATGTGATAAAGAACATACGATCTGTTGAAAATAGTGGATCCGATTTGAATTTTCAATGGGAAGGTAAATTTTCCAAACCTTCTTGTCAAAATTAATGTCACCTCTTTACCTCGTACAATCGAGTTTTTACCATTTTTTTTATCAATTTTATGTTACCGTGATACCAAGCACTTTCCGAGCAATTGTATATACAGTCTCATTCTCGTTCTCAGAAGATTACCTCACAGATCTCAACGAAGTTAAATTTTCAACAGGCGTCTCCCAGGAAACACTGAAATTCGGTTATTATTATCGATCGAGGAAGGTCTCCGTTAAAATTTCACGCGTATACCAAGGGGAAGAAAACAGAACGGTCCAGCTTCTGCTGTCTCGTTTTTCCAAGGTAAAAGAGCATTAGCCCCGACTACCTAATATTCGTAATTTCCTGAGGGATTTCGAACGAACAGTACCGTACAACACCAGTCGTAAACGTTTTAATTTCCATTCGGGAATCGCGGGTGTCGAGCGAGTGGCCTGATCGCGTAAAGAGGCTGCCTTCCGTTCGCTAATCTACAATTTACATGTTCTTCTGATCGCGTGTGTCCGAGACTTCATTGGTCGCCAGGAAGAAAGGTGGGTAAGACTGTCCCTCCCAGGAATAACGGTTGACAACCACTGCTTCCTTCCTTCGTAACTCCGGATTAGCGTCAGTATCGAGGGTACTAAATGTCCGATCGCTATCGTATAGCCCCCCGCGCTGATAACAGAGGAGAGCACGCACGCCTAACACGCCCGATTCCCGTGCTAATCACTGTTTTAATCCAATCCGTGATAGCGGCGAGGGTTAGTCGTGACGATAAATTGCGCGATAAACTCCAGAGAGGAGGCTTGCTTCCTTGTTGTTTTCTTTTTTCTTCTGTTTCCACCTTTCTTCTTCTTGCTTCTCTGTGGTTTTCTCTGTTTTCTGTTTCATTTCTTTTTTTCTTTTCTAAGTTGGTCAACCTACGAGACACTTTCAGCGGGACGCCGTAAACGGGCCCGGGATATCCCGTAATCTGCAGGTTTACACGAATCTCGGCTAACCCCACCGCCGACCACCGACGGAGATAATTATTCCAAGGCCTATCTTGTTTTTCGTTTTTAACAAGAACGATTTACTCGAGGGGGGGGATAACACCGTATCGCCTGGGCTTTACTGCCAAGATCTACAACGCTGAACGCGCACCTCCGTTCGTTACCCCCTCCCGGCGGTGGTTAATGCGAAAACTTTCTATGAATCGCTTGTATCAGCTCGCGTTTGCGTACACGCCGGGTGTCGCGTTGATTTAGTTTTATCGTGCTGTCCGTGAGAGCCTTGTGTCGGTAATATGTATTTCGGTGTCGTGGAAGAATTTTGTAGTGAAAAAACTTTTCACGTTGAAGGATTTTATGGGTTAATTTCGTGACTGGTGGAGAATAATTGAATTATCACTTACATTCCATCATATCGTCTAATGATCTTCCATTTTTATATTTGTTTACCTGGGAATTGTTATATTTAGCTCTAGTGTATAATCCATATTATATTAACGCCTATTATGATAGTAGTCATGAAAAATTGCTATCGATAAACTTTGATTGGAAACCTTATTGGCGTCTGTAATAAAAATCTGTGAGCTGTTGAACTATTCAGAGATTAGTAGGATTTTCAACAAAACGATGAATTTCAGTAGATTCTTGATGTATAACTGTTAGTATTCTTTTCGAAACAATCAAAGATAGAGCGCAGTGTATAAAAGATTTCCCGGGAAGGAACTATTCTCAATTGCTTTCAAACGAAATGGATTTGAGCAGGTATCTAGAAATAACAGAAAGAAGTATGTGCTGGATGAATGTAAAATGGATTAGGTAATTAACTACTTCGAAATTGAACACGCTATACAGTATAGTCTATACCACGAGGAAATATGGCTCGTCTGACCACATAACCTGACTCATACCACTTACGCGCACGAATGATACATTAAATCAAAACCCTCGAGTTTCCCTGCATTAATGCACGTGTACCGATGCGTTCCCGTACTCTCGTTAGAATAACAAGATGAAATACGATGATGAATTGATATTACTGCCTTTCAAACCCACGATAATCGTCCTTTCATTCTGAATCGTTCAAAGTAACATACAGCGTCTTAATGTTCTATTAAAGTCCACAGATCGCAGATCTATTTATCGATATGAAGATGCTACAACGAACAACCTTTTCAGAGTGTAAAAAGGTAAAAATAATCGATAGAAGTCTAATCGATCTGATAATTCACCGCGAAAAAAGCTCAGTGGTGTGGCCAACAGGATTTCGATAACCAACAGGGATTGCGTCCTGTTCAGTCGGACGTTTAACGATTTAATTCTCGCGGTCGAGGTCCTCGATATACTCCCGGCCGGAAACCGAACCGATATTTTCTCTCCCACAACAAAGTCAACTTTCCTGGTTTATTGTAATTTATCGATGACCCTGCACATTTCCATATTACGAGTAACGCAGTTATTACCGGTCGTGGCCACCTCGGACAAATCAGTCATCGTTAACGCGCACCGGGACCGGACGTAATTATAATTAACAATTTATCCGGTATCTGCTGCGTGTGATCCCTGATGCTGTGAAAAAAAGAGTTTCACTGGAATAACGTATTTTTGCAAAATTTATACACTCGCGTGACAAATCTCCTATCCTGTTCAGAATACGGGCGATGTAAATCTTTAACTATGATGATTATTAATTACTACTGTAATATCACATTAAATAAAGAAAGAACTGTATCATTTGAAATACATATTTTTCGAAATTTTTGTGACAGTCACGAAGTTGCCCGTGCTGCCAATCCCTATTAATTAAATACTTCGAAACCTGTAAGTATATACTATTCGAGAATATATAACTGAAATTCTTTGTTCCCCGTCGAGTTAAATGTTTCATTCACAGACATCCGTGATCCGAGTTGTTGCTTGTCCCGAAACAGAAAACGCGAGAAAAGCAACAAGCTACGCAGACACTGTTTCGTCGAGGCGGCAAAGGATAAACGTTTCCATAATGCATTTTTCAAACAGAGGCCGCGCCAGGAGTTTTCAGCGTTTAAACGCTCAAAGGGGGAGATAACGTCGCGCGAAAAATGCGTCATTTTAAACGTCACCGGGGCCACGTTTAATTGCCGTTAGAAACCATCCACCTACTATCCGTCCTGTACGCGTCCTCTTCCATACAAGCGTTAACGCGCAATCATCGGGCGACCATGTGCAGAGAGACTTTTCCGAGTGCTCGGCTGGAAATTTCAATTAAACCTCACTTAATTCCCGAGCGTATCAAAGCGGTCTCTATTACCTTGCATTATCGTTAACAGTGTGCATCGTCCGACGATGGATCGCGCCAGTTCATAAAGCGACACGATGAGATCTATTAACTGACTGACTGACAAAGCCCCCCACTCCCGGCTCGCTAATCGATTTTACGACATTAATTGTACCTTTATGCTCGTCCATTCGAATCCCGGTGTGATCTTTTCACGTTATCGGATGACCCACTTTGCAACCGTGTACTCTATGCATTTCAACGAGATACACCACGCTGGATCGTCGAGTGACCCTTTTTTTTTCTCTTTGAATAGAAATTTCTCAATTGGCAACCAAGTACCGAGATATTACGTCCAGTTCCATTGAAAAAGACTTCGGCGCGGATTACGACGGTGCTCCAAAAAGTTGAATTAACTTTGTCAGAGTAGATGAGAGTACAACGTAGTTCGTAACGAACTGTATTTGTTACAGAAGAAGACTTGGCGCCGGAAATATAAAAAGAAAAACTTTCCCCAAGTGGTCGAGAAATGTCCATTGATAAACAACAGAAATTTTTAAGGACGATCATCCTCAAAGGAAAGTGTCCTGTCAAGCACAGCCGGGACCAGTGGCGGCCTCGGTTTTCCACGGATACAGCCTTACCGCGCGAGTTTTGCATACAAATTGGTCCGAAAGCCGTGTAGGAGAGGATGGGCGGGAACTTGTTTACGATGACGAGTGTTCGTCCAAGTTGCGAGAGAGCCGCCTCGGCTCGTCGCCCGCTCGTGTCAGCATATACAGCACCGAGAACCGTGAAGAATTTTAATTGAAATTACTTAATTAACGCCCCCTCGACCCCCCTCGGAGCCCCGGTAGGTAACGCGCGACGCCGTGTGCGTAATTATGGGATGCGCATCCTCCGCATAACTGTCAAAGTAGCTGCGATCAACCCTAGGCCCGCCGAGTGTATCCGCCACGAGTGTACCGACGACCCCCGAGTAACGATACACACGCATCGCGTCACGCGTGGCAATTTGCGAGGTATTTAGACATCGTGGGCCCCGTTATAATCCTCAATTTCCAAGCACCTATATATTGCGACTGCTTTTAATCGATCATCGACAGCGGTGATTAATTGCGATCCGTATATACACTCCTTGCGCAAAGTATCTGGGAGGGGGTGTTGCATCGAAAGCTCAGTGAACTGTCGTTCTACGAAGATTTAATCGGATGAACGGGTAATTTTGATTAGAAGAGGGAAGAATACAATTTCTACTAAATTCAAACTTTGGATACTTAATATAGGGAAATACAAATGTGCATAAACATCCGTAAACATAACGTACAGTCCAATATCATGAAACGTCCGAACGTAAAATTTTTACTCGTGTTATTTCTTTATGATTCGACCTGCACAACGAGCTCTGGAATGCGATAAATGTTTCCGACATGAATATTCATAAATTCGGAAACAACTCTGGCTCGTTGAAACATCAGCTGATTATGCGCGACTCGAATTCCAGTGCTTCAGCACGCGAAGAATTCCATGTTTTCAGTCTCGCTACCGTCGCATCGAAATGTAGGTTGTTTCAAAATAATGGGGTCATAAAAATCTTCAGTCTCGTGAAAGTAACAAAAAACTACTCACTACTATGCACTGACGAATCGATCTACTGAACCAATTTCGACAACAATATTGTATTCACAATACCACGGAAAATATTCTGACTGAGAAGTATTTTCTTCGTTAATAGTTTCCCAAAATAAGAGCGAAAAATAAGGTCTCCGTACACCTTTGTTACTTTGTTCTGATTTATTCAGTCGAATCCTTTCGCGTAAAGAAATACAGTAAATTCTCACACCGTGTGTAATATAAATATTTCACGTAAAAAAATCTTTGTCTATTCCAGCAATCGTCCACGATTGACTGCAACATTTCGCAGCGTAACAGCACATAGGCACACGAACACGCCCTTTAAACGACGAAAGTCTAACCCCCGTAATAAAAAAAGAAATACACGCGACACCGAAACGAGAGCATCGAAACGATGTTTTATGCAACTGTCGCGCATCCTCTTATTCGGAATTATGCAGTAGAAGCGCAATTTTATGTTCCATCTGCGGTATCGGACCCGCGTATTTTGTTCCGCGGTCTCAAACGACTGGATCGGAAATACACCGGTCGACGACAACTTCTTTCAGGCGGATCGTCGCGGGACAGAGAGAGAAATTAAATTTACCGACCGGATGAAAAGGGAAAATTCCGAGCTCCTTTGGACTGAGTGCGATCGCCAACGTTTCTGGCTGATATCGATAAAAATTCTTTTATCGATAAATATTACGAGTCTCGAGCAGTCTCGAAAACTCACATACACACTGCGGACCGAAAATCATCGGAACTGGTAGGGTAGCACAGCCCTCAACCACCGTTTCCCCGTTAGCTGGCAAAACTTTCCGTAACACGTTGCAATCAAATTTATCATTTCGTCGATGGGGAGAACCTGGTATCGTAGCAACTGAAATTACGCAACTTTGTTCGTCCGTGGAAGATACTCACCGATGTTGAACAAGTAAACATGATTCGAGGCATGAGATAAATTCTGCGGGTTACCTTAGAACGCTATCAATGCTGGTAAGGGACTGTCGATAACTGGAGAATTTAAGAAAAAATTTACATAGTGGCGGAAGGAATTTCTGCTGTATCATTCGGAAAATTCCATCGAAAAATTCTTTTTTTACATGATATTATACTATGGTTTATTCACCTAGATAGGGAAGTTCATTATTAATGATGCAATGAAAAAAAAGATACCTTATGAAAAAATGGGGCAAAAGAAGAAAATGCAAGATTTACATAGCGGCTGTTGTTCTAGAGAAAAATATTTTTCATTCGATCGTCGTTATTGCTTACAGCAAGTAGAAACAGTAAACAAATGACAGACACGTCAGTCTAAATGATATTACCCAAAGAATGTTCAACTTCAATATTCAAAAAACACCCCGTAGGAGGTTCAGTGTACAATTCTTGTGTGAAGTGTACAAACTTTCGCACGTATAATCACCTCCCACGATTTATATTTTCTAATCCTCATGACAAGCAGAAAATAAAGGAATCGTTGGGCGCATCATCTCCTCATACCCTGAAATCTTCCTATTAATCCCCTTTTCCAGTATCCTCTTGTGATCCTTCTCTCAAGATCAATATCCTCCCTGTCCCCAAGAAATCACCACAGCCAACCGATCCTAAGTCCGAATATAATTGATGAAATGTAAATCGAATACCTACTAATTCCTTTCACTTCCACTACTCGAAACCACCGAGGGACCACACTGTATACTCTATCCCAGAACACAAAGGACACGGTCGAAGCATCGAACTAGATTGTCCCTTTTGAAGTAGTCCAGGTCAGCCACGAAAGTGACGGAAACGAGCGCGTAATAAGAGGGAGGAAGGAGGCGGGGGCTGGTTACGAAACGTGCCAGTTTATTGGAGAACTTTCGAGGACACAGAGAGAGAGACCGTCCTTGAAACAGGCTTTCCTCTAGGCGCGCTCGGCCACGTCCAGCGCAGGATTACGGAAGGGGGCAGTAAGTTTCCAGTCTTGTGGAACAATTGACACGTCGCGGTAATACGTGGGGACCACCACCACATCTCGACCAGTTCGCTGGACCCTCGATACCAGTTCCCCTCCCCCCTTTCGTTCCGAATCGGCCACCGATGCCGCGAACACATCCCTGAGAGCACGAGCACCATCCCCCGTCAAAACTGTCGTGGCAAGTCCTGACTTTGTCGTGCAGTATCTGGTTCCAGGTTCTGTGCATTGCACTCGGCAGGTCTAGGCACCCATCCGGGTGGCGCGGTAGGAAGGTAGGTAGTTCGGCGCCGAGAATGGAGTGAAGTTGTTCAGCAGTTTCGTCGGCCTGACATCGTCTGCACACCTTCCACGTCGTCGACGGGCAATTTTCAAACGTCCGGCCCGGTAGAAAGGTGCCCTGCGGAACGGTGACGTGCGTGGAATCATGATACCGGTGAAGGGGGGAGATGGAAAGTCCATATTATTCCGATGTGACGCCCGATTTAGAAGGGACCAGCATCTTTACTCGCCTCCTGGGCCTGGGGGACACGCAATTTCGACTGTATTTTCAGCAGAAAATATTGAGTGTTATAGTTAGTTGATGGAGTTCTGTAATTTTTTTGCAGTTCATTTGATTCGTAGATCAACCGAGTGACCAACAGTTTTTTCTTCTGGATTTAATGTTCAGATTTTATGGTATATTTGGGTTTCTTTTAAATAGTTGAGGGTATCTTGAACGTGGTCCTGAGACGTCAAGGCTGTGTTTGGATGAAGTTTGTATCTTTGTTTCTCTGTTTCCAATCTTCTGCACTTGTACGGCAGATGATGGGTTGGAAGCGTCTGGTTGCAGCAGTTGCAGAGCGATGGGTTTGATTTCTTTAATAGATGGTCAGACCAACGGTTTGTTAGTTTTTTGAAGTCTTGGAACTCTTAATTACCCGTAGGTGTCGACGCCAGGAAGCCTGGATTGTACCATAAACTACTAATCGTACGTCTGCAGGCCAAATTTCGTTGAAACAATAATTCTTCAGGAAGAGTACCTATAGAACAATTATACGCCTGCACGTCTGATCAGAAGAATTAACGCTGAGAGGCTACTATGATTAATGTTCGCCGGTGCTTGTTAAGAAGAAGGTTTCTTTGAGAGGAAAAATGGCGATCGTTAAGAAGATTCTTCATTAAGTCCCGTTAAAACGAATGCCCTTTCGATTAATTACTTATGCGAAATTGACTGTTCTCCAAGTTGGAGCACTCTTAGGCGTCGAATAACCCTTAGTCGCAGTGAATCCATTTGGTGTGAACGATTCATCAATGTGATGGATCGTGCCGAAAGTCCAACGTTTACGAGGATGAATGTGCCCTTAAGTTATATTCACCCCATGGCCGAAAACCATTATTTAACTTGGGAAGCCAGACGCCTTCTCCCGGTTCTGACATTATCGAGAGGCGACCGTCGACGATTGGAAAGTTAAATTCGTCTAGATCGATCCAGTCGGAGCCAAGATTACAATTACGCGATTAGCTGTATTCTTTTCTCTTGGTCGTTTAAAGAAGAGAGAATGAAACGACTGGACATATTGACTGATGCATTTACTGTATTGAATTATATTTTCTAATAAATCAGGATATGTATAATACAGCTTTGAATGGAGATTTTAAATACCCTCAAATCAACAACTGCTTTTATTCGACGGTTAATACGTACACAGATATCGATTTATTACATATATAGAAAGGAGTTTAAGTTGGATGTAGTCTGACGATTCTAGTTCCCTAAACGCTAACGCCCAACGGTACCTTATCACCGTGCAACAGAACAAGCTCAGTAATTGCTGTTCGCGCGAATAGGTCAACAGACATCGATTGACACTTAATGTCAGGATCTAGAACGGTCCCGAGTGGTTTCGATAAAGTACCCTTTCCAGTAAGACTCGAAGTAAGTATACTCTTGACTAGTTACGCGACACACAATATTCAATATAATATACTCTTAGGGAGATACCTGACAATTTTCCTTTATTTCGACAAATTAAATTCCCTATAATTAAGTACATTATAAGCAGCATAGCCTACCTGCACACAAACCCACATCATTTCGATTCATACATTTACCTCGCAAAAATGTACCCCGTTTCATCCACTCTACAGGAGTCTCGACAGAATTCTCTCCGATTACCTCGACGATAAAAAGTCAAGAGAATGGAATAATACGGTCCACGGAAGAACGTCGGCTTACACAGAGAAATTAAATGAAATTTTGGGTGTCCATGAAAATAATCAAATTCTGAAAACTCATGTCGGCTGTAATATTTGCAAGCGGTGCGATTTAAATAAGCAATCGGATTAAAGCTCGGTCCCATCCGGGGCCAGTTGCGGGATAGGGACGGCCTTCTCCAGGAGGAGGGGGGTTTGGGGAGGGTGCTGAAAACTTGATAATTTAATTTCACCCGGCAAAGGAAGTTAATCCCGGCGTGACGATGGGGCGGCACGGAGTAAAAGTGGAGAGAGGGCTGACTCTTGGGGGAGATGGAAGGGCCGGGTGGATCCAAGGTACTTCCGTCGCGGCGGCCAACCCAGGAAGCAACTTCTGTTTGTTTTGTTCCGGCTACAGTTGACGGGAGTTATGTTTAACTCGTCTTACGCAGGTACCGGCTCCCCCGGCGGAAGATGAAGAGGAAAACGTCGGGAAGATGGAACACGGTCTGGAAAACGGGGCTTCGTCTCTGTCCGACCAGCCAACTTGCCTTAAGTATTCTCTAGATGTATCCACGACTGGGGAGCACGCGACCGGAAATTAATACCGGCCGTGTTAGCGTGGACATTGGAAATCTTTCACGGTCACAAACCCCGTTCGCGGACTGTTCCGTTGACGAAACATATCTTGGATGTCTTTTTGGGTGATTCAACTTAACCCTTGGATAACGAACCTTCGCAAATCTGTATAAGACTGAAGGGGGTCACTAGAGTGACCCACAGATTTTTCGGAAATTTAGCTTTCTGGATGTATCCAATATAGTTACATAGAATTCCCTCCCTAAAATCATATTTCCTCGATCTCCCTATAATCACCCTGTACAATCCTCCCCTTTCAATACCGCATACAGCGATAGCCAAACATAAACAACTGATCAGAACAAAGGTATCGAGAAAAACCAAGTTTCAGGTCAACGATCCCAGAATCGTGACCATCGTTCTCTGTAATCGCTTCGCCAGTTCCGAACAGCGCTACTATAGAGAGGGAACAGCGTACAATAAACGTCCCGTCGCAATATACGTGTTCGAGATGAAACGCGTACAGGTCATCAAGGTACGTAATGAGACATCCCAGCGTATAGCTGCCACGCACACTACTTCTCGCGTAATATCGAGCATAATCGGAGCTGGCCACGCGTCGAGCGGAGGGGTGTAATTAACCCCTCGGCCTAACGATTTTAACGCAACCGATGCTTCGTTCTACAAAGCATCCAACAGACACACACACGCGTTGTAAATTATCGAACTATCCGTCGAAATGAGACAGATTCGCGATGGAAGGCCCACAGGCCACGACATTACATTATTGCCCGCCTTTGATTTCGAGGCTTTAATGGAAGTAACGGGGCTGCGCTTTGACGATCACTGGTTTCAAAGAGGGATACCTGGCTGCGTGGGTCTGCCTGTCTGTGATTCATTACGTTCTCGAATCGGATACGCGGAAACATCGGTTTAAGTGTCGATCTAATAACAAGAGGAACCGAGGCGGGGAATCGAATCGAAAAGGCGTGAAACGGTTCCCTGTGATCGTAACGGGAAACAAAGAAAAGCTCGAGGGATTTAATTAAAAGACAAGATATTAATACAAGGAATACCGACCCTCGGATCGAGGATAAAAATCGGCGAAACTATCGGTCACAACCAGCTGCTCCCAGCGCTAGGATCGGTAAAAAAAAGGAGAGGGCTGAAGAAGAATCAGAAACGATGAAAAAATATCGTTTCACGAACGAGGGTGGCCGAAACAAGCCGCTCGTTTATTGGAAAACTCGGAGCCGACGTCGGAAAAAAAAGAAGAAAAAAAAAGCAACTCTGCCGAACGCCGTTTTGACGCACGAAGTCACAAAAGACGGGACAATTAAACGGGGAAGAGTTGCGCGAACGGTACTGGAAAAAAATATTCGTCGGACTCGTGGTTCAGTCTCTATTCGGTTGCTTCTCTCTTCGTCTGATGGTTGCTGAATCAAGGGAACTGGTCGAAAATTCGCGACATCGAGCGGGAAGTAAACAGGAGAAGTCGATATTCAGGCGCGATCGAACGGCTCCAATTCGGGGTTTATATGAAGCGGGACATCTGTTAAATGCTATTCTCCGTCGCTAGCGTTTGACGAGATCGTTAGAGAAAAATCACGTCGTACTATCGACGAGCCGTTTTCATTCGGCGTACAAACACGGGGTGCGCACGGTGACAGCGAAATTGAATTCATCAAGCGAACACGAAACCTCCTTTCCTTCGACGAAACGGGTTATGAGCGGAAATGTATCAACCGTCAGTGATACCGAGCGAGCGAGCCGAGCGTATTGTTACTGTGCCACGAGTTTACGACGCGGAATTAGGGACTTCGGGGTGTGTATACGTTCTGCACTTAACTCGAGTACGTTGCCTGCTGCCGGAGGAATTGCCACTGAACACGGGTTACGAGGCGGAATTAGGTATACTGCAATCGGTGAATCTCGGTTTTGATACTGAAATTCCCTTTACTATTAGCTGTCTCGTTAGGGAAATTGAAAAGTGTACGATACTTGAAGGTATTAAGTGCTGTATGATTATATACGAAGTATAGGTGATTCGAAAAAAATTTTTACAAGATTAGTGTATACAGGTATAATTCCAAAGTGATGGGGTTTAATTTTGAGTCTTAGAATCGAAATGACTAGAGACACTTTAATGTCAGTTCCAATGGTCTTAATGTGTCTTTACGTATTGTCAGTATTATTAATTTCTACGTTTAGTTAGAAACCCTAAAGAACAGAGTAGTTACAATGTTTATTGTGTAATGTCAAAGATAACAATTAATAAATCAAGCACCATTCGAGTAATTATCGTGTTAAGGTCATGATACTGACAAGTTAGAAATGAAAGATTACTGAAACAAGTCTACTTGATACCCTGAGTAGTCCAAGGAGTGTCAAAGTTACGAATGGATTCCAGAGGTGTTCGAGGTATCAGAAACTTTTTCAGAGCCATCAGGGAGTGCCTGGGGTGCAAGTACCTGAGGTTTCAAAAGTATCAGAGAGTTTTAGAACTTCCAAAGAACTTCTAGAAGTTTCGAAGATATTAGGAAGTTTCGCGAATTCCAGGGGTGATAGCGGTGTCAGAGAGTTCCAGGGGTTCTAGAGCTGTCAGGGAATTACTGGATTTCCAGAACTATCAAGAAAGACCAGAAGTTCCACGGGTTTCAGAGCTATGAGTGAATTGTAGGAGTTCCAGAAATTCCAAGAAGATCATAGGGCCCGGAGAATCTTCTGGTCCCAGATACTCAAGACCACCAAAATTTATCCTAAACCCCACATTAGGAATAAAACACTGTTTATCAGTAACTAGTCAAATCAGTAGCTGAAAATTTCATATGCATTCCTTGCAAATATGTCTCGAGCATTGTGAGTACACAGGTTTATGGCAAGTTATGCAACCATGCGATGCTTTTCTTTCTTTTTTTGCAGGACACAAGTAACAATTACGTTTCGGCAATTAGATATTAGTTAAGGGTTAATACGAAATTGTTTTCAATCAACCCAAGGTATATGGAATCGATGCTTGTATCAAATTGCTGAAATTTATTGCGATCTGTGAGAAGTCGTACAGGTTTCGCATCATATCCAGCCGAGTGATGTCTATGCTGTATCCAGCTGTCCGAATTGGATTCTTCGGATGCACCGTCAACTGTATCCAGTCCCGTGAATGCAAAGCAATCTGCATCCAGCCCGATGATATCAGGGTCAGCTGTATTATGCCCCAGGGGACTGGAATCTTCTCCGTTGTGTTCCGTGATCTCAGAATGCATATATCCGTATGCGATCTCTAATGCGTTCCACGAGTCTGATGTCACGCTACCATGTCGCAAACATGTCAAATATGTTCGCATGACGTCTCACATTGTCGGGATTGCTTGTACGAGTTTCAGCGGTTCTGTCACCAGTATCGAAATTTCCTCCTCTGGAACCTTGTTGACCTTGTTTGACCGTTTCATTAAAATTTTGAAAACCAGGTCACTCGTCTTTCTAATTAACATCCTTATCTTCCATGTAGCAATCCTTATTTGAATTCACGTAATTCATTTTTCAATTTCCATAATAAATTAGTTCAAATTCGAAACCTACCAAGCCTAAGGTTTTCCTTCGTTACTCCCAATATTGGAGCAGATTGTTACATCAGAATCTTTTTAAACGAAGTCTGATATAACCTTACGTTCATTCTCGTAAGTACATAATGATGAAACCAAGTACAACATTAATTCCGAAAATTGTACCTTAATCGCATATTCCAGTTAATTTGTAACAACTAAGTTCACGTTAATAACGATAATGTGTGCCGAGTGATATAATTAAGTTGTGTCTAGAGAACACTGACAACGAAGGGACCGGTAAATAAAGCCGCGCCGAAAACACTCCAGGGCCGAATCTAACGGCGCATAAAAGAAGATGGATGTCACACTTCATTAAGACCCTTTCACCTCCCTAGTTCGGCGTTCGTTCATCATGCCATTCCCTTCACTTTCTCTTATCCAATTTCACTGTTCTCGAGAAGTCTCTCCCCCCCTCCACCCTCCGTCTAACCCTGACTCAGACCGCCCCTTCCCAACCCGATGATACCCTTTCTTTTACCCCCTTATTCGCGATCGTTCAACCCTCTTCCCTCTGTCTCAATTTTAACCGTGACTCCTTCATCGAACTCGTCTCGACGAGTCGTTCCAAGACCCTCGCGATTGGGCATACACCCTGAAGAACCCTTCGTCCCGCGACCCCGACACAGAAGGGAGGAGGACGCGATAAATGCAACGAACGATCGGACACACACACACGTCCAGGCACGTGTAAGGGGGAGAGTAATGAAGTCGGCGAATCAAGACAGAAATTGAATCCATTCGATTTTACGCCCGGATGGCTCTCATCGCTCCGAGCATTCGCGGACTTCGTACGTCTACAGCACACCTCCCCTATGTGTACGCAACGGTGCACGTCTCGTTGCGTATCCTGGCAGCGTAACGATGTGCTCTAATAAGTACACAGTGAAGACCTTTAGGGTATGAATCGAAGGGATGTACGAGGGGGAAATTATCGTTCCCTTAACTTGTAGTTAAACAACGAACAGGGTACATGGCGGTATTGGGAAATGTGTGTTTTGGGCCTCTGAACTATATAAACTTGAAACGGTGAACGTTATTTAGGGCTCTTGTGAAGGGATTGCAAAGCAGGACACATCACGAGTCACGAGATGTGATTCACGACATACTTGTGTGTGACGAAAATGATGGATACGCGCTCTCATTCACACATTTCACCCACCACTGCCATATGCCCGCATGTTGCACGGTGTTGCCCGCTAGTGAGTTTGACGGGCGCTGAGTTGCCCATCACTGGTTTAAAGTTTATGTCACCTAAGCAACATTTTTTTAACAACAACATTTTTGTTGTATTCTAGAAGTGTGTGTTAATATACTGGTAAATGCTCGGATAGTTTGATTAAATCTGTCTTATTTAAAAAAAATTCCTAAGAATCTGTTTTTTTTTTTCGTTTACACGAGACGCCCCCAAGTGTTGCTTTTTTCTCCCCGTTACGAGCCTCGCGATCTCGAATCCCGACAGACACAGTGTAACCAGGAGATCGAGTTTCTCGCGTTCCAGAGGCAAACACGGAAACCACGGATTGTTCTTACCTCGAACTCGAATAAACAAGACCGCGCGGCATGCGAGGAGATCGAAACCGAGGAGACCGGAGGTTCGTCGAATCTTGGCACGATTCCTGCTCGTAGTTTGGCTCTCGCTTAGCATCTCCCCATCCCTTCCCTGTTTCTGTCGGCCAAGCTACGAAGAAAATCGCGCGACACAAAGGGAACCGGGCAGGGGCGTTTTCTTACGGCAAAGCCTTACGCTAACGCGAGTTATCATTTCATAACGGCGCGGTTGCGACCCTCTTCGCCGTTATTTTCGAGGCTTGAAGAACATACTGGGGCTCGTAACAGCCTTGGAAAATCTGTTTTCCGTTGCACCGCCTCTCTATTTCGCGGAGACTTTCATCTCGGTCTGTTATTAAGCTGCAACCCCTATATCCGCGGCTTGGACTTTGCATCGAACATTGTAAAAGAGAGAGTAACACGGCTATGTTTAATTTTATAGGTAATTTCGGTGATCTTAAGGGATATGGAAGAGATATTTGTAACATTTTCGTAATTGGTGGGTAAACTGAAGAGGGGAAAAGGTTTTAATCTGCAATCTTGGAAATAAGTATTACTTACTTTTCATAGAACTCACGGAACATTCAAACGTGTCCTGAACGCTTCAAACGTTTCCATACCTTCAAATAAGGGGTAGAAAAGTTTATCAAGTAGAGGAAACAAAAATAAAGACAGAAATTTCTTTCGCGGTATTCCAACGTTCAATTATTTTCCTACAATCGCTCCAATAAAAATCGTAAGAGCAGGGAACAAACAAACAAATAAACGAATAAATAATACTGGTTCACGGCCTGCGAACTCGAGTGTTTCTCATTCGAGAGAGAAATAATCGTGAAAGAAAATGCGAGGGGGGCGGGCGTACGATAAAATACTTGTAATTTAAGAACAGTCTTCTGTTACAAGACGGTCGATTACGAGGCAGGAAACACGGTAGCTAAGCAAACGAAAATATAGAAGAGAAGGTAAGAGAAAGGGGCGTAGGGGGGAGGGGGCTTCAAAATGGAAGACGAAGTAAGAAGTGGGCGGAGGAAAGCAGCGAAGAAAATTCGTTCGTAATGCAAGCATTGTGGGGGAATAAGAGCATGGGCGTCAGTCGTGTCTGACAAGGGGCATGCTGCCGCAATAATGAATCGTTCTAACGCCAGCAGGAGGAAAAAACGTGAAAGAATGGAGGAAGAAAGTATGGAGAGCTGGAGTAGTAACCTGTCACTTTGCGATTGCGGAGGATGATGTAACAGCGTGTGCATATTCGATGTTCTTCGGGCGAACAGAACACTGCGATATGCAAATTCATTATCTAGACATAAAAGTTTCGATTAATTATTCGAAGAAAGAAAAACTAGTTACCCATTTTTCAGTTATGCACTGTTCAATAAACATCTTCCTGTGCGTTTTACGTCGCGCATCAATTACAAAGTTATCAGCCATGATGCTGGATCTAGATAGATTATATTTGGGTGTACATATTGTATTGTTTCCTTGCACTCGTATAGTACGTGGTCGGTGGTTAATGTTTGGTTTTGACATAGATCGCAGTGCAATGAGGTGGTCCTGTTCAATGAACCACTGCATTGCTATACCGTGAATTAAATTGGGCCTGAATTAAACTCGAATTAAGAAAATATATTTGCCTGTAGCTAGATTATAATGTATGCAAGCTATTGGGATCAAATTAATTAACAAATTTCTACAGTAAGAAATACAATTAAAAATAACACATTGGCTTCTGGTAAAATTAACTCTACTAGTGCACGAGAATTCTGATCTTAAAATTAGAATATTAAATACCCATATGTAGTTATTTCGGATTTATTATTATATTTTTCTTTTACTTGTACTTATATTTAAATTTGTATTCGTTTGTGGGATCGAATTTAAATCATTTGAAAACATAAAAAGCTCAGTGAAAAAATTGTTGATACAGGAATAAAAGTTTTTGTACTGTTTTCACCGTGATAGATGATTTGGAAGATAAAATAAATGTTCGTTTAATTGTAGTTGCGTACAACAATCTATGACGATAAAAATTCGCATAAATGTAGGCGATCTGTTTGTCAGCGATGCTTTAGCAAATACAAGTGCGATTAAAGCAAGATATCGCGCGCGTTGTCCCACGGGATACGCTTTTACCGGCGTAACGTAATCAAGTTTCGATAATCTTTTACCTGGCGCGACCCGTCTGCGTATCCGAATTCAATCTCGTAATTAGGAATGCACGAAACGGTGAACCGGAATCGACCGAGTTCGATATACAATAGGCAACCATGAGGGAACAATATCGTAAATATTAATTCCTCCCGTATAAACTGTTTCGCGTGTGTGTATTGGCAAAACAGACATCGCGTCGCGCCACCGCACATGTTTCCAGGCACTAATATTAAATAACAGTGACTCCGATGGTTCGAGGTAACTGGTGGAAATTCCACGGTTCGGGTTTAGCTACGATATTCGAAACCTTGGAAACGAAATTTTACAAGGAATTCAATCCTCCGTGCCCCGCACACAATTTGATACTCGGCGCGCACCAAATGTCGAGTGATTGAATTGTTTAGAAAAAAAATTCTACAGAGAAGACAATATTCAATAACAAGTCTCGTGTGCACACCTTAATTGTACAATCTTTACAGTGTTTCATTAAATTTGATAGAAATATTTGTTATTCAAAATACGTGGTAAAAAAAAGTACAAGTAAAATATATATGTTTAATTACAGTTAATATAGAGAATATCATGATACATTAATAAAAGCGAGATCTATTAATTTAACCCTCGAATGGTTAGTTAGGTGGGTTTTAAGGTCGTAATAAGGTGGGGTCGGACCGGCCCGAGCTCTTTTTTGCTGTTTTCAGATAGGTAAAAAGTGTTATCTATATTAAACTTGTATTTTTGTTTAGTTATATAATAAGAGATAATAATCCAGTTATATGACATAATGAAATAAGCATTAAATGTTTTAATAATGTATCTCAAAGTATACGTACACTCGTTTGCAGCACGTTGTTGAAAAAAATCTCACAAACGTTTCAACGATAAAAAAAATAAAAGCAGCATTGAAATATCGCAAAGTAAGCTCCACAGTTACAACATGCACAAAAACCCTTCACTTGTTTATTCGATCGAAAAGCGCGTCACTCCACAGAATCAGTATTCTACACGCAGTCCGTAAACACAACCGCCACTATATCCGCGAAACCACCATCTTTCTCGCGACAGACGTTCCGTAAAACCGTGGGCAATACTATCGTTTCACTTCGGGCATTCGCGGTAACGTCAGCTCACGACAACGAATGGCACACATATGAGCGAAGAGAGAACGTACACCTCTTCACGAAGAGCGGACACCGCGTAACGGGAAAAGGGGGTTTAAACGGCCCTAAATCTCTCCCCTGCTCGGTAACCGATCTAACTCCGCGTGCTAATTCCGCCACCCTTTTTTCCCCACCTCCTTCTCCATAGACCGACACCGAACAAAGCCAGGGTGTTGGCCAGGCCAGGCCATAGGAGGATCGCGGCACGAAAAAAGACCTGCTCGGCGAAGACCGTCAAATCACCTGGGCAACAGTCCAGTGTGTGCGCCGATAAATCGATATGGACGAGGCAACCCGTTGGATGGGTGATTCATCGATACCCACCGGTTTCCCAATTTCCATTCGGCACGAGCCACCTCACTCCCCCTTTTAATCCACGTCATTCCACCGTCGTTTCGAGCCATCGGCCGTGACCTCGAGGCCGTTTCAATTCCCGACCACCCCCGCAACTAGACGAGCAAATAAATTATTTTGATTCTCTATTTATGCGAGCTACACGATCTCTCCAACCGACCCACCTCCTCCCACTAGCCCGTCTCTGTAGAAAGGGGAAAAAAATGAGAAAACGAACGGAAACGCGGGTACCAAGCGACAGACGCAAAAGGAAAACGGGGAAATCGCTCCCTTTCCCGCTGCTCCGGAGTGATACTTCCCGGCGTCTAGTAATCAAAGTAAAACTACCCTCCCAGCCAAATAAGAGCACCACGGGGGTAATTACTCCCGCGTAACGCGAAAGAATTTCCGTTTCCTTTGAACCGTAACCCTCGAGAGTTAATTAAAACGTGCCTGTGTAACGGTACACGGGCTTGTGCGTCGATGAAATACGCTGCAAGACACTTTCGGCGGGACCCGTTGTTCGACGCGAATCGAAAGGTTCTGTTTCACGGGTACGCGTATTTCATTCATTCGTGAGCTGTGCAGTGTTTTAGATGTGAGATTGGTTTAACTTGATTTACAGGGTGTTTCTTTTGAATTTATGGTTTTGGAGTCCTTTATGTGCTTTAAGCGACTGTAAGATGTTCTGTAATTCCAACAACGTGTACTTAGGCTGTTGTACTTGGAGAAGTGCTCTGCGTTAAGAAGAAATGGTTGGAGGAGTAATGCTCGGAAGTATGATGTTGTTGGAAATATAGTGCTTTAAACATTTTTGTTAGTTTCAGAGTGTTAAATGCTCGTGTAAATTGCGTAACATGATTACGAATGGCATGTATACTCAATTTTATAATGCTCCATTTATTGTCAGGCATACCAACATTCTCATTCGTTCTTATTTACATCATTTTATTGACAGTAAAGCTATAATTGATTCGCAAGGCTTCTTGCATTCGAAAATTAATTATTTCTTAATATTTGTAATAAGATACTTTCATTATTTACAGTACGACGAGCTAATACAAAGACAACAGAACTCTCAAAGTGAAATTAGTGAAAATGATGTGATAAGGATAAATTAACCGTTTTTGTTGTGATATAAATAAAAAAAAATTGTTCAAAAACAACAGCGAACATTATTCCTTTCGTCATTGAAAAAGAAAAAGAACCCCCGTACATTTCGCCTGTCTACCGAAGCCAGTGACACCAGCGAATAAACGTAGAATGGTTTCGGAGCCACCCTGAAACTCCAAAAAACGTAAAAGTAAAATTATTTTCAGGGTGCACGGGGCTCGAATCCCCAGAAGTAAGGAGCTTACGCCGAATTTCAGGGGCCGCGGCGCATCGTTTCGCTGAGAGTGACAGATTTAATTAGGCACGCAATGTTACTCGAAAAATTGCGATGCCGGCGAATCGAGAAGTGGAGGGTGGAAAGCCAGACCCCCGCCTCGCAGAGATGCTGACGGCAACCAACCAACACCCCTCACCCTTCCTATGGACGAATTTCGCTGCCTGGCCTGGGTGAGACGCAAGTCTGGGGTGGTATCTTTCCTGGGTCCCCGAGACACGCTCGTGGGGCTGCAGCCCCGGAGCTTTAATGAGGCGGGCGAGAACGGCCGTGTGTAACAACTGGGATCCAAGTGCCCCGAGAGAAGAGGGATCTCTCGGCTGCGTATCTGCGGACCAGATCCGGAGATAAACAGGTCCGCCTGCTATTCATCAAAGACGGATCTCTCCAACGTTGTTCCCGCCTCGAATTTATCGTTAGAGTATTTGGACAAATGTTTTACTTCCTTTTTTTTTTTGAAAAAGTTCTTTTTTAATTAGGGAGCTAGGGAAGTAATTCCTTTTGATCGTGGAGCGGATAGTCAAATTTATGTAGCTAGGTGCATCAGACTGGAATGAGAATATTATATTGATGGTGGTCTTGTTGGTGGTGTTTTTGAGGTTATGTTTCAATGTACAGCTGTACCCTGGTCTTTACGTATTTTTTTGCTTGTATTCTTACCCCGTTCATTCGTCGACCAGCTATTTTTGTGTGTATATATCTGTATAAGTAATCTTCAGGGGGCCGATTATCTAATAACGGTGGTTGATAACTGGGGAATAGTGGTCCCCGTCTAAATTTTTATTATACTCCCCTTAAATATAATTTTAAAGTATTGAATGTCATTATATTATGTTTTGGACAGATAGAAAAGAGGAGTATGTTTAAACAGTATAAATATTTATAACAGTTATTGAAACATATTTAAGTCATAAGTAAGTAATTCTGTCACATTAAAATTTCAAAAGGAAGGTGGTTTAAATGATACGGCCTCTAGCTATTCTGTTCGTTGTTCCAAATGAAATAATGGTCTAAGGCACAGTAGAAATTTATCACCACTTACCGAACACACTGTAACTTAAAAACCGTTTTTTTTTTTAATCCTAACTGTGCTTCAGACCCTTATTAGAAATTTCCATTCGATTTATTTTCCATCATCCATTCTGGAAACGACACATTAGATCCTCATTAATACAATACTGCACTAATCGACGAAAATTATTCAACGCAGAAACCAGTAAATAACCATAAGTGCACGGTTTAAAGCAGCCAGGAGCAAGGACGATAACGGTTCCAGGTCGACGCCGTAAATTACAGTCGCCTCGAAACGAGCGTTATGACGCCGGAAATCGCCATCGCGTAAGCAAGGCTTTCCGTCGCAAATCTCCCGTAACGATGCTTATTAACGACATCCATGACGTACACAATTCTCGGTACCCGTTTCACCTTAATGAGACATCCTGGGGGACCTTCGGGTGTTTCCAAGAGAACGAACGTAGGAGAATCCTAGACTAACAATAACCGGTCGCCTCTGTCTCCTTCCCTCGTCTATCTCCCGAGCTCCTTTTCTCACTTCCACCGGAGTAGGTGGGGTGAGACACGGGAGATAAACAACGTCGCGCCCCATTCCAACGGAGAGAAGACGAAGGGAGGTGTTGGGCGGACAGAGCCTCAAAGAAGGGACGAGACGTACTTAAGAAGAGCCGAGGTACTGAGCAAACGTCTCTCCGGCTCTCAGGTCCGTGCAAACCTCCCAAATGAGCTTCTATTAATACTTACACGGAGAGAAATAATGGAGATATTGTCAGCGATTTACGTTCCTCTGGTGCACAGGTGCACACTGTAGTTTTAGCATTAATTCTAGCTCTATAGGTATGTATTGAGGGGTAACAAAAACATTAGCCCTAACTATTCATGACGAGTTTCGGTTCTTCATTCACCCGTTTATCCTAAATTAAAGGACACCGTGACAATTGTTCGTTGAGTAAAGCATAAAAATATGATGTGAAAACAGGTTTTCATTTTTACCGTCACGGGCTTTCATTCGTCAAAGAAAATAACTGACGGGGATGAAGTATTGTTGAAAAAGACCCCTAATAAGAAAAATAAGTTCTTGTTAGTAAAGTACAAAGAGAAATGTAGCAAAGGATGAGGGTTCTTTTGACGAAGGGATGATCTGTTCCTAGGGAAACGCTGCTAATTAAACGAAATTGTCTGTGACAGAGAATTCTGTAAATAAATAGACTCATCGGATTTATGAAAATTCAATGCAACTCGTAGCATCGAGGCGCACTCGTTTTATCGCGAACTTTGTAGTCGAGCCATGAAAAATGCAAAAGCAGAGGACACTGACGAGGCACAGAAATCGGTCGATGGTCTCCTATGGTATTTGTTATCGTTTAGCAATCAATAGGCAGTCAGGTGGGCGTTGCAGTTGTAGGATACGGTTCGTGGGTAACACAGTTCGGTGGAAAACGATGTTGATACGTATGGAAAGAACGTATGATTGTTAAAGGGCAGAACGGGGTAGAAACTTTACACGTTTCGATAACGACGGGAGTGAATATTTTACAAGGCAACCGCTGCTGACAATGCCGATCATTTTCACTGACACGGTTCTTGCCATCCAGCTCCTGCTACGAAAATCAATGCTGCGTGTAGAGCGTGTCTAGACAATGGGCGACGGTAATGCTTTCGATGATAATATCACCGGCAATGAAACGTGAAAAATGGAGCTATTAAAGCAGTATGTTGAACTTTCATAATTTCAAGCTGAAATTAAAATAGAAAAATTGATAAGCCTTATAAAGGTTTCACATTCCACTGCTGAACGAATTACATTTACATAAAGGTTAGAAGATGAAAATTGTATAACTGGAAGATTGTTAAAACCCTTCGAAAGTGAAGAAATGTTTCCTGTAACTGAAACTACGTTCTGACGTGTCAACTATGTTCAATAAAAAATCATTTCATATGATAAATCAAAAAAGAGCATCTAAAATATAAAAAATATTGTAGTTACTTAGGAAGGATTATAATGTACATCCTGTATTTTCTAACAACTCAATATGTCAAACCGCAGACAGAGTAATTGTAACTTACATCGAATTAATATCATAATATTATTACACGGTTATTATCAGGATTAATATTCAACGCTATAGAGGTAAATATTCGACCGAATAAAAAAATGACACCAGTTCAACTAGAGTAGCATTCGCAAAGGGTAACACTCGAACAACACCGGCACAGCAATACCAGGAACTTCGCTGGTTCGATCTTGCACAAGGCACGACAGTTCAAACAGAACTGGGGCGTAGTTTCACCGTTTCCGACTGCTCCCCGTTGAAACGACGTACGATCATCCCGAGATCACCGTGTTCACGTAACAGAACCGTCGTTTGACAGTGGCTCCGATAAAAACGGTTCGTCCGCCGGCACTTCGGTTAATCGAGCATTCAGAAAAATATTTCGTTCGCCCAAGTGGAATTCCGATAAATGGAGGCTTCTGTATCCGCGGTTAGTTATTCGCCGGGATCGATCCCCCGCATGTGGCCGTTTCGGAAGCTCGAACAAAATGCCCCACGCGATCCGCGGACCGTTCGTGGGTCAATATACTTTGATTTCCTGGCCCCGTTTCACCGGCTCTCCCTGGAGACCGTGTGGTGGAAAGAGTTTCGATCGATAAAAATCAGAGGAGTGTTTCATTTTAAACGACCAGGCTGGCAATCAATCCTGGAAACAAGGCAATTTCTTAAGAAGACAAACAGTTTCCCGGCGTTTTCACCACTATTCCCAAAAGAAACCCCTGTACAGAGGGTAAACGGACCACCCTCCTCCTAACCACCCCTTAGAATCGATCCTGTCCCACGTCTATTTTCCGCGGTTGCATTTCATTTTTTTCCCAGTCGACTCAACGACTTGGGACAATCATTCCTCTCCTCTCGGTTCGGACGACCAGAAACCACCCTCTGGACTCTAGAGCATCGGAGCAACGCGAACAAACAGACATCCGAAACAATATCTGTTCCTCGAGAAATTTCCAGCAAAAATTCCCGTATTACACTGTTGTGTATCGACGGCCTGGAGGTATTCACAAAGCGTGTCTGGGAACGAACGGTGCTCAGTCACCCGTGGGTGGGAATCGCGAAGGTCGACAAGGCGACGAAGCGTTGAATCTTGGCTTTGGAGAGATATCCCGTAACGCGGGAAACTCTCAGCGACGGCTGAAAAGTTTCCAGTGGGGAGAGAAAAGAACCGTTTCTGGTACACCCGTGACGCATCCGATCGCAGCATCCGCGTCATCGAAACGTCCCGGGGAACACGGTCGTGTAAAAAGGAGCGGGTGGAGAACGGCAGGATCGAAGTAAACGTCGCAGAAACTCGACGTGGGTAAAAGACGATCGACGAAAACGGCGGCGGCAGAGCCGAGAACAGATGAAAGAGTCAGGGCGCTTCTTTTGTTCGTACGGAATGGTAAAGGCAACGCGAGGGATGATGGGGGCGAGGGGGATGCAGAGGCGAAAAAAAGGAGACTCGAACTCCGATCGAGAAACGTGTCGAAAGATAAAGGCTGAGAGACGGAGGTGGACGAGGAACGAGGAGTTCTGATAGATTTCCCTTTTAGCAACTTTTGTCTTTTAGTCCTGGAAGCAGACACGGCTTTCCAGTTGCTATCGTTCTGACGGAGCAACTCTGCATACAAGACATCTCCATTTAGATGCCGCCTGCCCCACCCCCCACAAGGCTTCCGCCTTTTTCCCACTGGTCCACGCTCGCAAGCAAGCCGCCCTCCGGTCCGTCACCTTTTCCCTCGTTCCTTTTTCTCGTTTTCACACCCCCCCCCCCTTCGCCCTCCACCCTTCCTCTGTCCCTTTTAACGGCCACACCGAGGCAAACGTTTCTCACATTTCCTTTCTATTTTTCTACGCCTTTCTTTTGCACCCTTCCTATTTTCTTTCTTCCCTTTCAACGCCTCCGCGACGAACGTCTCTTGTTTTCATATCGCCTATACATAACGTGGTTTTCTTCCTTCTTCGTAGTTTCTTGTCGGACGGAACCGGCTCCGGCAGGGGCTTCGAACTTCTGGAACTAGGTCGTTCCTTATACATACTATGTTTTCGGATGATCAAAGAGACTAGCTAGTGGAGGAATATAGGAAAACTCTGGGGGTCTACAATTATCCTATTAATTGTTCATTATTGACTGGAAGGAAACATGAAGAAGCTGTTAGAGTTGTTTGCAAGGGCCGGGTGATGCAAATTTGAACAGCCGAGGGCCCAGAGATTCGAAGAAGATTAACCCAAAACTTAAGTCGGGACAGTTCAAGACAGTTCGGGACCAAGACACGCTTATCGAACCAGTCTAGGATCGAGAGACCCTAATATAATTAACCTAGCAATATCTAAGCAATATCTAACATCTTTTCCCTCTTTTACTTGGAAAACTAAAAAGAGGGAACAGACCAGGGGATATCCGAGCCTTGATATTTTCAATCCGTTGCCAGTGGAGACAAAAGTCGGCCGATTATTTCCTGCAAAATCCGCGTCCCACGTAGTGGTTACATCGACTATATCCGAAACTCACGGTACGATAAACCGTTTCAGCGCCGGTAAAGCCAACGATGTGACTATGGCTCGTCGAAGAGGATATTAGAGTTCGATATCCTCGGGCTGAGTATCGATTTCCGTGAGATAGGTCACAGTGTTCCAGTGCCACGATGGAATCGCGACAGGGACAACGAGACACACGCTTGGGGTATGGGAGTGGGGGGAAAAAAACGTCGATGCCTCCCCGGATCAAAGTTCATACACAAGGGTTGACTTAGCTCGGGTGTAAAAACAGGAAAATGAGGGAGAAAAGCGTACGCGCGACTTGCTGCTTCGGAGCTCTGATCGATCCTGCACACGCGACGCATACGGCGAGCGTAACGATTCAACGAATATAGAAACGCGAAGCTATATCGAGAGGCATCTGCACGGAACAAGCCCCTCGAGCGGAAAAGCGATCCTTGCATTCACGGAATCGAAGGATTCCTCTCCTAGGAAGTTTCAACAAGTTGCTCGGAACTATAATGATTCGTTTAACTTCCTAAACACTTCCAAATTGATCCCGTAAAGTAAGTCGAAATACATTCAACAACTTTCCTTTCTAATACCTTTTCTTAAGCGTAATGTGAATAATAATCAGGGAACCTATAAAAATTTGACGGATCACTACCACAACGTTTAGAGACAAATTGCAGTAGCAGCAACGAGTACAAGTTTACAAGACGATCTCTCGAGTACGATGCATTTACAGACCGTTAAGCCTGTACACGAGAAACTACTTACCGTAGACCGAAAGACTCTGATGGAATCTAAGACTGACGAGTTAAGAACACTGCAATTAATTAACTTCTTGTCTCGAACATACGTTCTACGCGAGTAGAACAACGTGCATCGCTCTCGTAGCGTTAAATTTCCAACTTACAGATAACCCCCAGTCTACAAATTGTAATAACCCTTGTCCAACCGCAGCTCCGGTTCCCATATAACACTGTCTACAAATTCTATTAACCTTTTATATGATTATATTTTACGTATGTGCGGTTCTCTATTCAAATATCAGTTCTTAATGATTTATTTACAGAAACTAGAAACGAAGAGAAATTTCTTTACTGCATCAAAGGTTCTGTCAACTCCCACGTAAAATGAAAACCTCGTTAAAATTGATTACACTTCTTGCTATACTCAATTTGAATTGAGAACGCTATAATTACAAAAAATCCACAGTCTATTTATCATATACAGGGTGCTCCCGGAAATTATGTACAAACAGGCAATAGGTGATTCCTCATAAAAAGATACAAAGAAGAATACAAAATAAAATTTCGGTATGTTAACACTAGAACTACCAAAGCAATCAAAATGACTGGTTAGTATATTCTTATATTGGCGATTAAAATATTACAAGACTTTTCTTAGATTTTTCGCAATTTTCATTGCAATCTAAAATTGAAGAAATTGGTTAATTTATAAAGTTAAATATTTTCAGAAGTTTGTCGTATTTATCGATCCGATAGAAATAGATATACCTTTATCGTCGGTATTTCTAGTGTTAAACAGAGATTTACAAAATATGGAACCGTTAGACGAGGTTCATCTGTATTTCTCGAGAAAAAGTATCGCTCACACTCCTTCGAACGGGTTCGAATCCCACGGAATTCCCCGTAATAACCGATCGACGCACACTGCGAGAGTGCCTCTCGCGGGCCGAATCGCGATACGACGTCGCCTCATAATGGTCGTCGGAATTGCTGAGCCAGACACAGAGCCGCATCCCCGAGTCACGTAGTCAAGAAGCCATTTACTTATTGGAGTCTGTTCGACCCTAGCGTATTGTTTACAGAGACGATAAGGGCGGAGGGGAACGAAAAATGGGGTCGACTTCGCGGAACTATTTCCGCCTGAATACTCGACTGCCACAGGGGCCTCGGGAGCCGTTGCACGCGGCGCATTCGCGCAAAAGTAGCGGGATGATTTTTTTTTCTCCTCCGTGGAAAAATAATGTACCGGGGCTGTTTACAAAAGGCGTCACTTTTCTAAGGCCTCGTTTCCACGGCGAGCGGGCTCCGTGGCCTCACGGTGGATCGTAAAGCGGCCCTGGGCTTCTCTTATTTCTTTCGGCTAATGTGCAGGTTCTCGGCTAGCAATTTCCTCTTTTCTTCTCCTTCATCGAGCACATAAGAAATTGCGGGTCGCGTGCGCGTTATCGGCACACGCTCGTCGCTCGGGCACACGCTGAATTACAAATAAAAAAATTGTTTTACATAGGGCCCGACGAACCCTCTACCATCGATCGAAGCAAACCGTACTTTTAGCGATGGGATCGAGTACGAAAGTTTTACTTCGCAGGATTCGATTACTACTTATAAAAGATGATGTTTCATTTTCGGTGTCTACGATGTACTTACTCTGGTTATATAGGCTGGTTTTTAAAGCTAGTTCAACTTCTCCAGGCCAGATGACTATAGGGTTCAAGAATGTACTTGTAAGTGCATTGATATTTGTAAGATTCGTATCTGGTAAAAATAGTACTCGATCCTTGAAAAACAAATTTCTTTGCAAATTCTTAATTAATTTTGAACTTCGGGTGTCGTAGAGTTCACAGTGCTATACTACGTTACAATGACAATACGAGCAAGGGAGGCTACCCAATTTATTTTATTATTTATTTAGAACATAAACGGGCATAGCTCTTTTGTAAAATATTGCTTCAATTCTCTAGTGATTTTTTTTGTAAAATTACCATGGCATTTCATGACTTTAATATTGTTGATACTACATTTACTGGCGATATATTACACTCATTTCTCCAATTGAGAACTTTTCCACTTCCACCCTATATTCTACTTTCAACAATTCCAGGATGTTCCGACTGGAAATCGATTCGTCTCTATCGCGCAGCCATCTCGGAAAATTTAAACAGCACACTGCCTCGATTCTTTCCTCTCTTCTAACCCCCCACGCCGGTCTATCGTGCACGAATATCAAATGAAACGGTGTGTACCAGTCCCAGCAGCGATCTGCCCTTTTTTTTCGAAGGTGACTTTCCGGTTTCGAGAGGCGAAACTACCATTCCCAAACGAACTGAATATTTAGTCCTGGAGGAGGCACTTAACTGTGATCGATTTAATTAAAAAACCGGCGTCCCGTCCACGGAATAGGAAAAAGTTGCTCGGCTGCTCTCCTCGTTCCGCTGGACGAATATGAGAAAAGTACGGAGGCGTGCTTCAAAGTTGCGCCTACGAACGCTTCTCGCGGACTTGCGTGACCCGAATACACGCGCTTTTCGTTGCGGCGGGTACAAGCACTCTCTCTGCCTCGTTTTCTCTCTCTTTCTCTGTCTCTATGGTCACGGACCATTCTTCCGCGAACGCTCAAAAGCGTCCGTCGACCGGCGGAAAAGCCGGATTGAAATAAATGGCGTTGCCCGGCGGTCGCGATGTGGTCGTTTCAAAGGCAGAGAGAGAGATTACCCCAAATGCGCCCGCAGTTACCAGCTTTCTTGCCCGGAACGACACGACACCGAATTTTTACGTTCCACTCTCTTTCTCTCTCTCTCTCTCTCTCTGTCTCTCTCTATTGCTACACTGAGGTTCGATTAAATCGACGCCCCACCGTGAATGGAAGGAAGCAAATGGCGCGCCCGTGGAAAAGGTTACGCGGTGAAATTCGACGGTACGGTCTTTTGAGGGTGGAAAGTGCCGAGCGTATCGTATCGCGGTACGAAGTTTTGGGTGGAACGGTGAATTGGGTTTGCTTTTAGAGCTGTAGTTTCGGGTAGTAACAAGACCTGAATAACTGAATCAAAAATTGGAGTTTCGAATAACGACACACTGATCTTCGGTGGGGAGATATAATATTGTAATTGGACGATCTTAGGTATCTTGGAAAATGATTAAAAAAAACGTATTTGCAGCACGAGTTAACCCGCTACTACTTAAATTAATTTTTGGTCTTCGAAAAATTCTTTTTTATCTACATATACTGTTTTCTAGTAGAATACATAAAAATTAAATTCTTAAAGGTTTAGTTTTTTTGAAAATACATAAGGTGTCACTTTAAGGTCACAGTGGCAGTACATATTCAAATGAGTAGTCATATTGTAACTTTCAAGTTACATTGGGCTTCCGAGGAAAAAAACATTCTCATTTATTCAATAATGTTAAAAGTGTGGTACGTGACTTCAAAATTACACTGGGCAATAGAGATTAAGTAACTTCGGTTCTTGGCCGTTTTCCTGTGCCATCGACTAAAGCAAGTAGTCCCTCCGACAAACAACAGACCCTGAAGTTCTGCAAGTTCGCAGTGCTCAAAGGATTTTCGTGTACTTTATGACCTACGAACTTCCTGGAAACCCGATGTCTTTAAAGAACAAAAACTCTTACAGTTCCATTTCTGGTGAATAACGCCATTTTGTATACTTCTAAATAGCCCATTTATGACTGAAAATTTCTAAAAATTTGCCAAAAAATGCCCATTAAGACTAAAAATTTACATTTCCATATGCAACTTTTCAATAATATAAATTAAACTCAATTACCCGTAAAATCGAGAGAAACCCTCAAATTCTATTAAACACAACATTCAGCAGTGATTCACTCATCTGGAACTGTTTAAATAAACAACTCTTACAACAGTGTGAATACTCGAATATTTTAATATTTCGCCCCGTGTCACACAATTTACTATCAATCACGTGCTCGAATCGGGGAACGAGAAATCGATGAAACATAAATTCCTCTGGAGACCGTGTTTCAAATCCCGAATAAACATACACAAACGACGGAAAAAAATCGAATTTGGTCACCAGTATGAACTACAACTGCGCATAGCTCGCCGTCGATCTTCCAGCGGCACGTGGAAAAATTCCACATGATGACCGACACTTTCGTATAAGGAGATCGCCGACTAAATAATAAAAGCTCGCTCGCGTATAGGTAGCTCTCATATGGCGCTCGTGAATAAAGTATCTCCTTCTGTCGTTTCCCAAGCCTGGTTTCGCAACAGCACAGCGTCAGGGAACAGGCGGGCGTTAGAGAGGAACTTTGATGAAACTTTCCCGCGTCATCTTTCTCTCCTTTTTGCTCCTGTTCCTCCCAGCCTCTGGTCTTCGCCGACTTTCTGTCATCCCACTCTCCCTCTCTCTCTTTCTCCCTATTTCTATCTCTCTTGAGATTAGAAAAACGCCGTGTCTCCTCGAGACGTCTTTGCGTCGCGAGAAGCAATAGACAACCGAGAAACGTATTCCGACGACTGACTCTCTCTCGGCTCCTCCGTTTTCTCTTTCCGTTCCACTTCCCCTACCCACGGTCCTCCACTATCCGTCTGTTCCTACCCACTTCCATTCGTCTCTTTCAACCCACCGAAATACGCGAGAGAAACTTCAGCCGCGAGAAAACGAAACGAGAGTAGAGACGAAAACGAGACTCGCTGACTTTTGCTACTTCGTAAAGTAGACTTTACGCGGAGAGTTGGTATCCTTCTCCTCGTCACGCTCGAAAATTTCAGGCCGATGGACGCGATTATTCTAATGGCGCTTCCGGCAAGGCTTTTTTCTTGTTGGCCCAGGACGGGCTTCGAAGCCTCCATTAACCGATCGAACGGTTTTATACTGCCGCGAGATTCCTCGTCGACGATGTTTTGCAGCGTTCGAGTATACTAGGGAGGCGATTGAAAAGAGGTAAGAACCGAACGATTCTCTGAGTCGATGGTTTCTTATTTCTTTACGTCCTTCCAACCCTTGTCCCACGTCCTTCTAGGACAATGAGACAAAACTTTTTAGCTTTCCCGTTTTCAACGTTAAACATACTCGTAAATATCACAATAAAGCCATTCATTCGTCAAAGTGATTAACTCGGCGATATTTATCGAGGACATTTATTTTAAATGTAAAAAGTTAAGCGTCGATTGCTTTGGCGGTACAAAGTTAGAAAAAGTTTAAACAGTGGGAATTAGCCAGTTTGGCCTCTGAACGGCTCGAATGCTCTCTCATTTTCATTTCGAATTCATAATATACCAAAAAGAAAGGAACAATCGGTGATCCTGCTGTTCAATTCTCTCCTCGCAAACAGCAATGAAAAAGAGAAAGAAGCATTCGTTCTATCGCGAGTGGATCACAATTGATGAATCGTGACGCATTAATAAGCTGCTAATCCCCGATGATCTCTCGTCATAATGATTCGTGACGTTCCAGCCGCTAAGCAACGCGCGATTTGTTTCTGAAAATATTTCGAGCGACTGAGGGTGAGTGTAGGGAGATGTAATTATTCGATTCATCAGGAATATACCGGCTGACGTCGCGAAACGTCGAAACACCAGGCTGCTTTTTACATACGCCTTGTGCGCGCGAAAAAAAATCACGGCCGACGATGAAGCTCATCGAATACACCGACGGCACGAAATCAAATTCCGCACGCTCGCTTGGGACACGGGAACGAGAGAAATCATTCCCAGAATATCCGGGAACGCCGGTTCGTCACGCGTCCCCGACAATCACGAAAATACAGAATCGTCGGAATCGTCACGGCGCAAAGACCCATTTTTCGAACGTACCCAAAATCACTGTAGATTTTTCCTGATTTAGAAACACTGGATAAAACGGTTCGTAGTCTGACCAATGATCAGATTTTGTTTGAACGTACTCGAAACGGTAGTACATCTTAATTTACCAAAGAACGTTTCGGCAACAAAAGCGGGGAGAGCTCTGTTTAATTTAACCCTTAATTTCGGTGATCCTGAATGATATGGAGGGGTATTTATAAAAATGTAATACTTGATGGTAAAAGGAAGTGGAAGTGTTTCAATCGTATATCTTTAAATTAAATATTAGTATAATTATCTTCACTCTGGCCGATTGAGAACCACTGGATAAGACTGGCTCGTAGTCCAACGAATAAGCAGATTTTGCATCGGCCCGGATTTCTAATTACATCAGGCCAGAAAATCGTCGATCCGCGGCGTTGGCCCCTGGCTCGCCTGAATGGGAACTCAATTCCGCGATGATGGACGGGCACGCGTCCCACAAAGTTGAAGACTTAATAAAGGCTTTCCTGTAATGGCTGCCCGTGCGAGACGAGGGAACGACGGATAGCCGGAGTAGGAGGTGGCGAATCAAGGGCGAAAGGTTCACTAGCCCCCATCCTCCTCGGTTGGATACACGTCGTATTACCGTACAATACCTTTCATAAGTATTAGAACACCTGGTCTGTACGAAGAAAATGTGGTGTTTCGTGAAAATAATAATATTTTAAGCTACACTTGTTAATTTATAGTACCATAAGCGTCGTTCATCTAGTCTTTAATATCCCCTAAATAATATTTTTGTTAGACTTTCAGCAATTTTTTAATACCTTGCAATATTCACTGCATATTCGATAAGTGTCCTGATACTTATGGGCAGGAGTGTACATCGACGCGCCGATGGCCCCGGGATACAATTCCGCGAAACGCTGTCCGCAGAATTTTAACGAGATAAGCGGCATTAATCCTACTTCCCTCGTAAAGTTTCTGTAATTTCTATGGTAGACGCGAGCTCGCCTTTTGGCCTCGTCCCGTTCCCCCATCACCATTTGACTCGCGCGGGTCTTGTCTTTTGTGCTTCGTAGGTCGTAGGATTTCCCTCGTTACGAGCGTGATTCGTCGTTCGGGCTCCGGGTCCCGTTTCTATTTAATTATTCGGGACGGAATAGGGGACATAATGATTTTTAGTGATTGTTCGGTGTTACTGGGGTTGGGAGTCGTATGAAAGTTTAACTGATCCACGGTGAACGATGCTTCGTCACGTTTTGTTTGCTTAATCGACATTCATGTGTGTCGATGTATGCGCGTACAAACCAGTGGATTCGTTTTATTCTTTCCACATTTAACTGGTTGCTCTTTCTTCAAAATCACGTTTAACTAATAAACAATTAAATAATAGACCTACGTTTACCAAGGTTATTTGCATAATAAGCATCACTTTTCAACGCTCTTTAGCCCAGTCATCTTAAAATCGTTAAACATAACATCGAGATGCTTGCAACTGGTAGGAATACTGTTTCAACTGAGATAGATCATTTATCGATTAAAAAATCTTCATTTCAAAATCAGTTACATTCAAATTGTACAGTCTAGGAATGACATTTGTATGATATCTACAAATCTTAAACTCATTGTAACAACAAGTACACACAGAGAAAACACTGTATTTTTCATTACATTTATCCCCACTCATCATCTCCTCTATTAGATCACCTATAATTAGTTTCCCAATAAACCAGGATACTTAGGTGATCAATGACCCTATTCCTCCAAATAAATCGGAAGCAAGCGACAATCAATGAGAGCTAGATCACCGGATGATGGACAGGCGCGTGTAACGCGAAGTTGAAGACTTAATAAAGGCTTCATCGTAATGGCAGAGCCCTGAAGGTACGGGATGAGTCGGCCCGACGAGGGAGATTCACGTGTCATCGCCGACACAAGGGCGTGAAAAGGCGTCGCGAGAAGGTGTTATGGTAAAGCATAACGTCCGATAGATAAGGGCGGACGCCAGTGTTCTTTACGGGAACGGCTAACAGAATTAACGAGGATGGGTTTCCTCTTCTCATATTGTGGCCGGATACTCGTGGAGTTCCGACAACGACGAAACTCGCGCGTGGAAAGTTGTCGAGAAGACAAGATTCGAAAACTTTACGATCGTTGATTAAGATACAGGATACACCATGCCCCCGCGGAAAACCCAACCTCCCTAGATGATCGTGTTCAATTCAATTTATACGATTTCCTGCCAGCCAAGGCACTTTCCTATGAAACAGATACGACAAGTCGACAGGCTTCATCCAGCGAGCTTAAGTTCTTCAAGATGGTAGACAGGTGGGATGAATTTCAGTGTAGGACCTAATTCGCAACTGTCGGGTCAGGCAATACAAAATTCCATATAAGTTTCCCCATAAAACGTAATAATTCATCGGCGGATATGACTCGATCGTCTATGACCCGACAGTTCCGTGGAAGCTACGTGTGTGTTGTAAAGCTTTCAGTTCGTCCATAATGTTATATAGGACAGGGGTTTTTAGGGAATGTCTGAGAGATCCACTTTCTGGCATAGGAGTCTTTGGAAGATACATAAAACTGACAATTGTATCGATTCTGGGAAACATGATTACTGAAATAGTGTGATGGTGAAAAAAGTATCAAATATAAACATGAAAATACCGGGTGTTGATCTGTATTTTCGATTAAATTTAACACGAAGAATGAAGTTCTGTTATTGAAGCGTTTTCTGCCGAGAGAATCGGATTGAAAATTTACTGAACAGCGGGTACTGTGATATGATTTGGCTTGTTTACCTATTAATTACTGATTACTTCCACTTGTGAGATATGAACAAATAACTATTCTATAATGAGTATTCGTTAATATAAAAAGGGTGATACGATAAATGAACAACAAATTACACCATGCCAAAGGTAGTACTTGTACTAAGTAGAAACGACGAATAATAGTCAGACAAATTATATTAGTAAGTCAACTCTAATTCCTTTAATTCAAGAACAATTAAGATCGTCGTATTGCTACGAGATTAGACGTTCTTGTGTTCCTTTTTTTACATTTATTTTAGTTTCTCTACCGTACTCAGAATTTATTTTAGCAGTATTTCGTGGAGATATTATATTAAATACGATTGCTCGTTAACCTACTTCTCGAGACGACTCGAACGTCTCGATGGCCGTTTAAACTCGATTTTCTCTAGAATATACTCTTCAAATACGATAAGCCCCACTATACCTTTTCAATTGACTTTTCTACACAGAATCTATCCCACATCCACGAATCCCAACATTACGACCACACCCTACAAATTTAAAATAACACACTCACCATGACTTATGAAACCACAACACCATAAACATTTTCTAATCATTTTCATGACTCTCTCCATACCCCCAATCCCTAAAACAGAACTGTCGTTACGAATCGCTCTCTCTCTCTCTCTCTCGCCACTCACTGAGCGGACATCCCCGTTTCGCTTCTCTCCATACCCCCAATCCCTAAAACAGAACTGTCGTTACGAATCGCTCTCTCTCTCTCTCTCGCCACTCACTGAGCGGACATCCCCGTTTCGTTTCTCCATAAATACTTAATCAACCGTCCTATACGCTCACGGAATCAACGGTCCCCATTCCAAGTGGCGGAGTATGTCCCATTAAATTTCACTCGTACACCGGTATTTTTCGTCTGATCGTTAATTCGTGCCACGATGGGGGCAAGGAGTCTCGAAAAGGAAGCAGGTGGAAGACAGTACCCAAGATCAGGATCGATATCCACGCCGTCGTTCGTTTTAAAACGCGTGTGCCTCTCTGTTCCACAGCGGCGTGAGTAAGTGCACGGTTAAACGAGGTTCAGGTGGAAGTTATCCAAAGGATCACGGCGTGCACACACGCTCGCAAAAGAGGATACGTTTCAGTGTCTGGCTGGCTCTCTGCCTCTCATCGTAACCCTCCTCCCACTCTCGTTCCCGTATCCACTGACGTAGAAACGGTTCGCGACGAGCCGCCGCGGGACTACGAAATTGCTTTACCGCCCCCGCGCGGGGTCTTTAATTTGGTTTACTATCAGCCGACGCGCGGTCCTTTGCGCCGCGCCGCAAACTTTGCACTCGCTCACTTTTTCACTCGCGCAAAATTACTTGACGAATCTCTCCCCTCCCACCCGTGAGAGGAGCTAGACGGGAAAATTTACTGCGTCTACAGTCGACCCCACAGCCATACCGTCACGCGATACCATGGGCGAAAAGAAATAGCTTCGATAATTTCGAAAGTGTACAAGGTAACCGGTGAATTTTTCAAATTAAATATTGCTTTCTTTTTTCTCCAACCACTTAATGGAATGAATCTTGTTCTTTGGTGTTTAAATAGGCTACAACTTTAACATTAAATATCTTATAAACAACAGCCAGACGTGGCCGAAACAAATATCATTACCTACAGAATTCCAAACTGTATAGCTGTACTGAACCTCATAAAAAAATCAACGTTACACCTAGAGACCTATCCTTGTTAGTTTAACATGTAGACTCATCCCTTGAATTTTTAACACCAGTAACCGAACACCTTGTACTTGTACATTTTAAATCTTCAGCGAAACAGAAATAAGACAGAAAACAACGAATTAGAGTATTCCGTTTTCAGTAAACACCCGACAGATCCTAAAAGAAACCAAAAGATACGAGTCTTATAAACTGTTTCTACAAAAATATCACCGTTCTCAATCAGGATCGTTGGATCCGCGCGGACCGTTTGTCACATTCGCGGGAAGTTGAACGTGTCGGTCGTTCACGGACGAAACTCCGTTACACGGGTCTTTTGTCTGTCAGGCGTAGTGGCTTATACGAGGGTGGCGGCTCGGGCGAAGGGAATTACCGACGATGAAAGAAAGAGGAAGGAACTTGTCGAGAACGACGACTGGCCCGCGAACGTCGAAAAGTCGCCCCGTCCCGATTTTACGCGAGGTAATCTCTTTCCTTTCTCTCGGGCTCGCTTTCCACACCTTGTACCACCTCCATCCTCCCCTCTCAGCCCCATCAGCGTCGGCTGTCCGTAAGACGGCCGAAGATTGGTTCCACTATAAGACGAGAGTTTGCAGTATGGTTCGATCGTCGTTTCTCCTAGGAGAGGAAGGGGGTTCGTGTCTTCCCGACGGGATAGAAAAGGGCCTCTCCAGTGACCAACGCGGTCGTTTCAACGACAATACCTTTTACCGACCCGGCTATTCCCGACCTGCCCCGATGACCCATGAACCGAAAGGCGAGCCTAGTAAAATCGACCGTCTCGTTCGATATTCCGTGCACGTATGCCCCTCGCCCGCGAAGCTCTCCATGATTTAAATGCTCGTGAATTTTATCCCACTTCTGGAATTAATATTTCATTCGCGATTTTCGAATCTTCTGTCTTCTACTTTTCGCTTGCTGAAACCGATACCGCTCTGGAATCCTTTTGACATGGAAGTTTAGGGTTAAATTTTCTGTTTATAATTTTAACCTTGTATGTAATTGAGTTTTATACAATTTTATGGAGTTAGGGTAGACGTAGTTGTATGAAGAGATCATGAGGGTTCAGTACAGTGGAACGTATATGCACTCGGGAACTTAATTTTCTGAATTGCATCATTACCTTTTACTCAATTTATCGAGATATTGTATTTCACTTAAAATGCTCGATATCTTTACTGTTTCTGTTATCGATAGAACTATCGAAACCCGAAGACAACTCGTAGACCATTTTCGAATAAAAATTGATAGATGAATACTTTCTTAGCTGCCTCGATCTGTGATGCACCAACCCTCAGCAAACACACTTACAATACTCGGTTAGGGGAACGGACAAGACAGACCCGATACATTTATTATATCCTTTACCAGTTGCTTAAGTACGTCACCGGCAGAACTGGCCGAGGCGAGATTCTATTTCGTGGCTGGCGAGGATAATTAATGCAAATGGATGGGCCGGTTGCGCGTAATCGCGAGATAATAAAGCGATCATAGCTCAAGGAGTGGTACTTCCCAGTGACACCGGTGAAATATGCGCGATCTCCGGGCAATTCGAGACGATATTACCCTGGGCCGGCATAAATTTGTCTTCGGGTCCAGTGAAGTTTCTTAAATTGCCATGGAAACGGGGATTCAAATGTCCCGGAAGGAAACTAGAGACGAAAGTATCGACGTTAAGTAATAGATACTTGTTACTCTGTTCTTGAACTTTCTTGACCCTCTGTTACGATCCAGCTGTAAATTCGAAATAATCACGAGGAAGGAGGAACACAGAGATCGGTAAGAATTTCCTGACACATACCTAAGAACAACTTTATGGCAGGAATGATCGATCTTACAAATATTTCCCTCACTTACTCCAGAAAAGAAGTGACTGCTCAACTAAGAAAAAATTCCCACGTACTATAAAACAAAATAAAAAAAAAAAACGTTACCCATGACATCTCCGATCCAATACATTTCTGCATTCCCAAGATCGTTTCGCCATAGCACCCGTCGCAAGACACCCCATGACAGCAGGTACGTACCTACGCACAATACCGTTAAAAATGCGAGCAACGGGATCGAAACGACCGTTTAAAGGGAGAATTTCTCCGCGAAAAGGAACGCGCTCCTTTTCGTTTCAGAAAGACGGGATGTTTCGCTCGCAGTGGCTCAAAGAATACACCGTCAAAGCGGGGCTTAGAGAGAGGGGGTATACGGTGCACGCGTAGGCAGAAGACAAGAAGGTTACCACAGGAAATATAAAAGGGTTGGAAGAATGGAGCAACGCGTGGCGAAGTGGTCCGTTGAGGCGTGGGTGTGTTTGGGGGCTGGAATTTAGCGAGAATCCGCGAGGCGGAACGCTACTCGAATAAATCGCCATATTATGGGAGACGACAACCATTCGGAGAACATTTTCCGCGGTTTCCCCGTGGCCGGGATCTCTGGGACGGAGCGGTGAAAAAAGCTCGTGGTTCCTCGGTGTCGGTCCTATCGGAGGCTTCGCATAACCGTGGCGCATATCGAGGTGCAGAAGGAGAATTTGAGCCGTATACGTGACGCTCGTTCGCGTCCGGTATGCACTCCACGAAATGGGTATCGGCATGGGCTACTACAGAATGTCGGGGTCACGATGCCGAAAGTCTTGGCCTTCCGAAGGGGTTAATACAGCGTCGTCCAACTTGGCTGTTGGGAGAGACCCCTCACGCGTATGCTATCCATCCAATATTTATTTCGCACTGTGTGGCTTCGTAGATTATAACCCAGATAGCATCGTAGATCCTAAGGACGTCCGTTTTATGTCCAGTTTATATCCGAATGTCCTACATCCATTTTGGACATCCCTAGGACGTTCGTAAGAATTAAATTTCGGATGTTCTAGAAACGTACGTCTAAAAGTCCTACGGATGTCCTCAAGACTTAAATTTCGGATGGTTTCGTTTAGTAGTTTTGCCAATGTCATTCTGTGCAAGGTGAATGAAACCCCATGAACAAGGTGTCAGTATTTAAAGAATCAATAGAGAAGTGTAACGGCACTAGTGGTTTTGTGCGAAAACCTCAATAAAGTTGAAAAAACATGTTTTTTCTTAAAGTGTTTCTAACGAACACCGAATCAGAGTTCTATCCTACATCATTAGCAAATGGAGTTTACACCTCTTGTCACAATGTCTTATATTTGGTACCTTTGGTAAACCTAATAACGTACAGTACACTTTTCAAGCAGTCGTTAATAACCGTACAACTGATCCTAGACATTAATCATTACCGAAAGAAGAAACAATTTTCAAATAACGATGGCAATTTCCGAGATATCGAATCGAAAGTTATATTCTCGAGGACTTTCCAGAGTCTCCTTGTTGTGGTACCACCTGAAACAAGCAATTCCACTCTCCTGCCCTCTCTCTCTCTCTCTCGATATACATAAAAAAAAAATAGTACAAACTCGTTAACAAAAAAGAAGGAAAAACAGGAAAAAGGGAAAGTTTTCAATTTCACGACTCGAAGTGGCACGGTTCGCGTGCCACCGCAAAAAACTCGGTCCACGCGAAATCTCCGGGCCGACCGACACTCGAATTCCCCGTCTGTTTGCTCCGAACACAATAGGGAAAGTGGCCGAAGTGTATCCCGTCGCGCATGAACAAATCGAACGTATATGCCAGGAGAATCGAATCCCCGCCGTCTGTCAAGCGTTCTTCGCGTGATTCCGGAACACAGGCCCCGGCCATGCCGCATTTCCATGAGAGGACCGTGAACGCAGACAGAAGGGAAAAGAGGCACGGGGCTATGCCGATACACGCGAGCTCTGTTTGATCAGGCATAGTAAACACGATATTTTCTCACAGCGCGAATATACGAGCTGCGAAATCCCATGGTCAATCTGTCCTTCTTCGTCGATTTACATCGGTTCGTCATTATTTGTCCCGAGTGAACAACGAGACGACGACGCTGCGTCTGAATTACGAGTGAACGGAGTAGGTTGAATCAATTAAGTATTTTTAGCTAACCAGAGAACGTATGGAACCCGAATACGCAAATATTAATGAAACTTATATGGGAGACAGTTCTTAAAAACGTATTTGACACGCACTCTTTTTTTATCGGCCATCGTCCGTGTGAAGGGGGTTATAAGAACGACTATAGTTGAGGGATAAAAATACACGGTGCCTCCGAAAGTTATTACAAGCGGGCGTGAGGTGGTTCCTCGTAAAAAGATTGGTATAACATTTTTTTGAATACACGTGTTTCAGATTTATTTTCAAAAAAATATTATCCTATGTTTTCAACTTATTGTTTCACGTAGAATCGCCTAAATTTCGGAGACACCCTATTAATTATTTGAAATATCTCGGAAACTAGAGGAAATACAAGAAAGTCCTCTTTTTAAATTTGCGGTTTCGAATAGGGAATGTAATTGCATACGAAAACTAAACAAGAAATTCAACTTTTTAATTAATTAGGTAAACAAGTAATTTTTTCATTCAAAAAAAATATCGAACTCTCGTAAGTATACACATTAAGTTTACACCGAAAGGATTCATTCCAGGACCTATGTTGATTAGACATCTACTCCACTCGGTGAGTACTATAAGCCCCTAAAGTCTCAAACCTTTTCTTTAACACCCTATATAACCGGTTTGCCAATATCTATCGCGATATTATTGATTTCCCTCTATTCTGGAGTTCTAAGGATGTATTTCCGTATGATTGGATTTTATGTATTCTACGTGTTTCCTCAGGCACATAAAATTCCTTGCAGCTTCACCACATCTGTCCTCTATTCTTCTTACTATTCCATTCCTATCAAACCATTTTATACCGAAATTAACAGTAACTGTACACAAAATACCTTACTCCCTACCTATAACCTTCCATCGACCTCCTCACAATCCGTCATTCCCACTATTCAGTCCTGCAGCGAGACATCGAGACACAGCTATAGCAACGAACAAATGAGAGGGAACAAGACATAACCGATCACCGAATCGAGTCCACTGCTCGCCTGTAATTACACTATCACTCCCCAAGGGGCGAAGCAGCTACAGACATTCACAGAAGAAACTGTATCACAACCTACATTCTCCCTCGCCCTATTATCTTCAACTATTAAACAGATCCCCGCGGAAGCGGATGGCATGCATTAAAAGACATCCCATATATTTCAAATGATCCTGGCCCTGTGCCGTCACGTTCCGACGTTCCATAAGGAGACTCTCTCCCCGATAACCCCCTGTGTGTCTCGTGAATAAAATATCCGCGCCGTTCGTGTCGCGATTTACTCGACGCGACACGGCGATGTTCCGCGATTCCTCGGCGAGTATCGCGGCAGTCGCCGAAGGGATACGTGTGCACCGTGGCCGTGCAAGAGGGAATCATTAATCAAGGGGATCAACGGCGCCCGTAAGGGGTTGGGGGGACGATTTGTATTTCTTGCGTGAGGCGTAATCCGTACACTTTCTCATAAAAGATCGGTTGGTCTCGACTAAATTGATTCCCTCGCGCTTTCTCTCCATAATCCCCTGCGCTCTTTCACAGCCCCCTACCCCCTGGGAACTCACGTTTGCCACCAATTTTACATCAGGACCGCGAGAAATCCCGTGGCATTCCGCAAGTGGGGGTAGAAAGAGCCCTGAGACGCTACCACCGGATTTTTCATCCGTATTTTTTTTACCCTCTTCCTTCCGGGCACGATGCGGTGTCGCGGTGGACCTCGAGGGTGAGACGCGGTAATTGGATAAGTTAATTAGCTTTTTAAATGAAACTTTGTCCGGCTTTTAGATACCCCCGGCTGGGTTTCTTCTTCTTCGTCTTTTGCTAGCCGAGGGCACTGGCGCGTAGGCTCTTCCTTAGTTGTTCTGAACCGCGGATGCTGGATTCCCTTTGCGAGGAGCCTTAAAATAAACGGGAGGAAGCTCGACCATCTTTGCTCGTCCTTTCCCCTTTCATCCTTCGTTGGCTCTAAGAAGACTCGCCACTAAAAACCCCCCTCTCACATCCTCTAACCCTTAATTGAAGCCATATCGCCGTGGAGCCTCGGGGCGTCCTTAATGCAGTCGAGCTGCGTCATTTTAATTGAAAGTGCACGGATTCATCTGATAGCCGCGGCTGCGGTGCCGCGGTGGAAGAGTAAAAGGGGAGTGGGTGGGCACTGGGTGACCGATGGAAGTAGGCATTTACCTTAAATGCATCTTAGAGCTGGGTTTCCATAGGTGGTATGGGTTGGGTGTCGCTTGTAGGGACGTTTTGTATTTGGGAATGGACACTACCATGACGAGACTGCGGATATTATGCAGTTATAAGAAATGGAAGTGTACGTAGAATACGTTAAAGTATACCACAATAGCCATAAACAGTCAAATTTCTGATTTACTTGCAACCTAATGGAATCTATAATAGAGAAAATGTACCAGTGTCAATACTCGAAAAAAGTAGAAACTGTAGATACTAGTCAGACACGTTAGCCATTCCGCATTCGACCAGATTTCCCACATGGACTCACTCCCTTTTTTCACTACAACATTTTCACTATCTCCTTCTATTTCAAAAACACCAATAGACAAAAACTTATCCAAATTGGGGTCCATTAAAAATTTCCGAAATTCCGGAACGTAGTCCAATGAAAAAGAGAACAGCCTGTGTTAGAATTTCCTGAAACGTTCACGTAACCCTCATTACGCGGCGCAAGGAACGTACAACAAAATCATCTTCCCTGCCAGCAAGTCAAAGTAAACTACGTGACCCCGGGGATTTCGGTTGGGTCCAAATTACCCCCCGTTGAATAATTGTCCGAACTTACACAAGTTTCGTTAACGAGTACCGCGGATAACTGCCGCGACCTTCTCTGTTTCTTGGGCCTGAATAATTTCCTCGAGCGACAAACTTTCGTTCCCCGTAAACAGAATCAGCGCGGACGTCGAACCGTCCGAAAGAAACGAACGAGAACACGGTGGAACGGAACAACAGGCGCGTGTCCTAATTAAAGGAATAACGTGACAAACAAGCCGGCTAGAGCAGAGCGGCGACGAGAAGCAAGGAGAGAAGTTGTAACAAGAATTTAAAAGCGTCTCAATCCGGCCGCTATTCACCCAATTATGCTAATTCGGATGGGCGGCCGTTAATCGTGACGAATTGGCTGCTCCTTCGACGAAGGAGCGGCGAAAATAAGATTCCGTCGGACGGAGTAAAAAATGAAGGACATTCTGATTATCCGAGAGGATACGACCACCCGTGGATTCTTCGCCGAACCTACAATTTTTCTCGTTCTTCATCGTTCCAAACGACTCGCTGGATCGTACGAGCCCTTCCATCCTCCACCCCTACCCCTTAATTGTTACTGAGCAGTCATCTTCCCTATTAACCCCTTTTTAATGTTTATTTTATACCTCCTTTCAATCTTCCGCATTTCTTTCTCGGTGGAATTTAACCGCAGGGGCAGTGAAAGGGACTACTTGAATATTCAAGTTTACGGATACCGTGTGCCGAGCTAGAATCATTTATGCTTTATGATTATGGCTACTGAATGTGGACGTAACTTCGAAGACAAGTTAAGCACGCCGTGGTGGTGTAGAAGTTTTGATGCACGCGTGAGTTTTATTCTCATTCGGTTGCGAAGGTTTCTTTTCCATAGTTCTCGTTAGTTGACGAGCTCACGTACTTCATTTAGTTAGTTTACTACTGACTCTTTCTATTAATAAACAATAATAGTAATATAGTAAATAGTTGTAGAATATAATTATATACATACATGAGAGATTTGATTGAAGTTTCAAGGAGTTTTTATTGTATTATGTTAAATCCTTGATGGAAGAAATAAGTTTTTATTTGTAATACTAATGATTTAGTAACTCTTCATTGTGTATATTTTCATACCGAAGAAAAGTCTCTTGATTTCTGAAGACGCATATTGGAAAGAGAATCATTTATAATTTCGAAATAAGGCGAAACAGAGTTTATAAAAACTTTTTTCACTATTTCGAAATTTTTATCCGCGTCCCATAAAACATTCTCTGTAATACTAGTAAAAGCAAGAACTGAAAATATGTCGATTACTGCAATTTTCAACAAAATTACGAGGACAGACAGCGAGGAAAGCTTTATATTATCGTGTGATGAATTCTCGATCTACGATCTAATTTCTCAATCTTGTTTTAATTGGGACTAGCAACAGCATAGTCTAATAGTCGCGTAAAGTAAACAGCATAAAGTAATCCGAGTTACAACGAAACCAAATACGAAATTCTATCATCTCCGTATAAACGATATTTCAGCGCCTCCGCGAACGACTAGATTTACCGTTAACTAGAAATCGTGTTTGATGTTAATTAAGTGAACGTTCTATTGTCGCGCTCCGCTTACATACGCATTCCCCATTATATCACGGAAGGCACCGTAAACTCGTTTAATTAATCCAACACAAAGTTTCGTTCAATTAGACTGTACTTGCGACACAATTTAATACAAAGACAGATTATTTTCAGGAGAAATTCACCGAACATGTATGTTAATTATAATTTATTATTCATCATACAACCACATACTATATTGTTTATTTCGAATATTCGTGGGTTGTTTGAATACTTTCTCAAGGAACAATTATATTATCGGAATCGTTGAAACATCCCAAAGTAATAGAATAACATTTTACGTGAATTTACGCAGAAGCTTCCACGAAGAGTAATTATTCTGTGAGAAAAATTATATTTTGCTTCTTTGTCGGTGGGAGATTCTTATACGAGTACCGTTCTCTCCGAGCATGCCGTTTTCCATGGACAAAGGATCCGTCGTATCTTTATGAAAACGAAGAATTCCCGATGCTAATCACGGGCAGAAACTTTTACCAGAACGACGCGACGTAATTAATCGCCTGTCGAGGAAAGAAGAATACTCGAGTCTGTCGTGTCGTTTATATAACTACTGGGCCGCGTCCGACCCGACGCTGATACATGCATCCCCTTTCGCCTCTCCCTGGTTAACTACAAGGTTATCATTGCCGACTACGATCGAGCACTTAATTCAGAGCTCGTTTACCCGGTATTGTGAAAGATCTTGCTATTAACGAATGATAATGATTATGGCACCAACGCAATTACCAGTAATTTAGAGATAATAATAGAAAAGTGAAATGTACACCGGTATCTCGATGCGTCGAATAAAATGTTCAGACAATTAACTCGTGATAGACACACTTCATTCCAAAACAAACTTTAATCTCTTATAACTATAACTTTTAGAAATATATAATAACGTTTAAATGAAACATACGTTTTTGATAGAAAATTTCATCAAGAATCGATTGGTGATACCCACATTCCGAAGAATGTTTTATGTTTTTCATAAATGTCAATTAAAGAAAGTGAAATTTTGAAAATAGTTAATACATCAAATTTTTGTGAGCATTTGTTGAAATTTTTAATCTCACCAAATTTGCGAAACATTTCATTGAATTTTTAATATTATCAATTAAAAGATGGACGCCCTAAAAGACTCGCATACCGAGAGATAAAAGATAAATTTATTTATTGTTTATTTCAAGTATTCATAATTTATATGTTAATCAAAATTTTTATCGACAATTGTTACAGAAATTAAGGGTTTCATTTTTTTTTAAGGGGTGAGCTTATTTATAGATCGTGCGTATTTACAGGTGGTGTGAAATCCACGGACGAAATATTATTCCTTAATGTCAGAGGTTGGAAGGAGAAGTATTCATCGCAAAAGTGCAAGAAGTGACCTATTAAGGACTCGCTTAGTCTGGCCAATGATAATTAACGATAAAAACACACTTCCTGGACTGTATTAAAGAAGCGATGATAATTCGGTATCATTACAAGACTCTCATTGTTCATGGAAATTTACATTTGCATGGACGAAGTTATGGAACCGAAAATTAAGCAGAAACTTATTACCTCGATAAACGGTTCTATTATATAAAGAGGAGAATAAAGTCTCTGATAAGATGTGTTAAGCTTACTGTATTACGATGACATACGCGGTTATGTCTGATATGAATAAATGAATTTAATTATTACATGATATCAGTACATAGTCTGAATTCCTGTAACGAAGAAAAAGCACGTATAAAACATTTAAAAAATGCAAAATCACATTAGAAACTACAAAAAAGTAGAGTAGTATGTTAAATAAAAGTGAAGAACCTAATTTTACGTGTTGTCTGACTAAAACGACTAATTCTACTGCATGCCTATGTCCTCTATCTTCCTCCAACATATACTTGGCAAATATACTCGACATTAAAAAAAAATTCCCGCTAATTAAAAAGCAACAAATAAAATGAAAAAACAAGCATAGACAGAACAAAGAAATTATATTAATTTATAATAACCGATCTGATTCGAAGAAGCAACGGGTCACGGTGTAATCGTAAAGCCGCAAACACTAGCCTGTGCCATTGAATTCCAGCGAACTGGGGAACAAAACGATATGGTTGTTCAATATTTGTTCTGTTGCCAGTAACAACGTCGGTGATCGTTTAATTACCGATATCTCCGTTCCGTTCAATTAGCCCCGTCTACGTTGCTCGACGGCCGTAAATTGATTTCAAAACGCGGACACGTCGGAGCGTTTACGCGGCGACGGAGGAAACTTTCGACGAGACTTCGCCCTGTTGTCATGGGGGAGGGAAAGGCGGCTCCGGTTACGTTGCCTCGAAGACTCGCATGATCGGCGCATAGATAGTTCGAGTGATTCATGATGAAGCCTCGTTACGGGCCACCGAAGTTTCCATCCCCGTTCCCAATCAGGATTTTATCTCTTGGAGAGCGTCATCGTCCCGACGACGACGGAGGCCTTCGTGCCAATTGATTCTCCCGATATACCGCGGCGTAACTTAAGCAGATACACCGTTGCTTCCGGGTAAACTTTCGCGCGATTAACACCGGTAATGTTCGTGGAATTACCGGGAGATAGCTCGAATCTACTCCCCACCCCGACCTTTCGTCTGGATACTCGACCAAGCGCGCTATTATTATCGATCGGGACACGATGAGGATAAATTTATTTTGCTTTGGAACTACGTGGAAATGTAAACGAACAACTTGTTCATTTTTCGGATTTCTGAGCGAAGGTGTAACCGTGTATGGCGATCACTGTGTATTCTGTATTAGAGATTTTATCACATTGACAATTCGATAGAACCTTCGATGTTGTATACCAATGCTTTTAGACAATTGTCCTGTGATCGACATGATTAACCCTTTGTACTCGATTGGCCACTCTGAAGGAATAAAATGTAAGGGGAATTAGAAAATTGTGGGTGTAAAGGGTTGAGACACATTTTCGAACTAATACGGCTGGAAACGTTATTGGACTGATTTACAGGAATGGGGATAGAGAAGATTAAAACCGACATCACCGCATGAACTTCCGTGGACGTAACAACGATCGATTCGCTGTTTAACACTTTGACTGCTACGTCACTCAAATATCGGTGACACGTACATTGGATACAAGCTGGATTATATAAACATTGTTACAAAACCTTTACGTAAAATTAATATTGCAATATAATCGAAAACAAGACCAACAGCCCCTATTAACTAAACACATACATTTCTAACGATTTATGATTTAAAAAAAACATAATGTGTGTCTGGCCCCATACGACCCTTTTCACTGCAATTGAATTTTTTCCTCGATGTCAAATCGACAGAATGGTAAAAAATTAAAACAAAGAAGAGGTAAACAGTAAAATTAACAAATTATTAAAGTCACCGAACCTCAGCTAAATTTACCTACACAGTAACGGCATTTCTTAGCAAAAAAATTTGTCGAATTGACACAAGGGATGCATGTAACCTTAAACATAATATATGCACGATCGTGTTCACTAAACATATCGCTCTTATTCGAACGAGTCGGGTGAATCGCGACGCGTCTGTAAATCTACACCAAATCGGGTAACACTTTCCGCAGTATTATCGGGGCCATCGAAAACCCCGGCCGTGACCCCGGCTTTTATAGCGAATCAGGCTGTACACTGCACGAAAGGTTCTGCTGGTTATCACAACCGGGCCGTAAAACTCCCGATCATCACGTCTAGTACGTTCGTGACCGGCAGTCGAATGTTATCCCGTCAGTCAATTGCGACGCTATAAAAATATGTCAGCAGGGGACCCCGTATTAACGCGGCATCAAATTGTCCCGTGTTAAACAACGACGAACAGGGATGGGAGTGGGTGAAAGTCGACGGGGACTGAACACGGCTTTAATCCTCTCTGATCGCCAGATACGGAACAATTTCGGAGATTTATTTACATCGAGCGAACGGGTTATTTCGAGAGGGGCATAAAGCTGCCTCCCTGCCTCCCCCCCCCCTTCCCTCCCTCGGGCAAGTATCAAGGGGCGGCATCACGATTAGGGTGATTTACCCTCGAGATTAGATGGTTCTGAAACGATTAGAATTATTGTTGGTCTTGGAACGGTGTTAGGGAATGTGTAACTAAGTTTAGACTCGAAGGTAATGTTTAAGTTATACATATGTTGTGGAATATTTTGGATCGACGAAATTGTATATGTTCAAGGCCGTTTGAAGGTGATACAATTATGTAATTCTAATCTATACATGTAGATGAATTTTATTAGATTGGGTCTTGGTCGAGTCATGAATTTGACAGGACTCGATTAATTATAGTATGTAGTTTCTAAATGAGGTGTTTCAAATAGTTAGACAAACAAATGTAAAAAATAATATATACCTGTTTTAATTACTCTCTCCTAGTAATGATAATAAGAGAGTTACAAGTGGTAACGTGTTCGATATTCAAGTAATGCAATAAATATTTCCAATGCTACGTGCCTCTAACAGTGGAACAATATGAAATATACGAGTCACAGAACATTAGACAAAGAGGAACAACATCAAACTTTGCGATCGATTGCTTGTATAAGACACACGTTTGATCGAACGACCGTCCGTGATTCTACTACACCGAGTACGGTGAACCATCGAGTTTCGCGGGACCAGGTACGTGTCAGCATGTCGAACCCCATTTCAGCCTTATTCCTCTCGGTATCAGCGCGAGAGACGCGTAGGATGGCACAGGTTCTAACGTAAAAATCGGGTTTTGTGTGTTCGAGAAATCGAAGATGGAAGACACGTTCAAACGTTCGATTCAGGCGTGGAAAACAGGAAGGAAATGGTGTCTCGCGAGCGCTCGAGATTCAGACATTTGAGGGGAGATTGAGCGCGACTCAAAGGACGACGGACCAGAAATGGAACGGCCTCTGGCCCGTCTTCCTGGGGACCAACGGGACGAAAGGATGATTGGGACAGAACGAAAATCCAATTTCGCGTGAAAGTGAAACGATCGTGTGGCTTCGTACATCGCTGGGAATTTGTACGCAGTACGGGTGACACAAAGCGCGAACCGCGTGTTTTATTGGTCCCTTAACCTTGTATGTGTCATTGTGAAACCACATTTTCATAGTTTTTCTCATACTATTTGCTGATCTTTCTTTGTGATCTACAGAGTGTCCCTGTATTGACGGTACAACCGGGAGAGGGGGATGCTTCTACATGAGAAAATAAGTCAAAAATGTAGAATAAAGTAAATTTCATATGTGACGCGTATATTCGTCATAATAGTAAGTAGAAACGGATTGCAGTGAACAAACGCGTTAGTCATGTCTTATTCAGTTGCATGCGTATCGAAGTCGATTTTCTGGAGAAAGAAGTCTGAAATGAAATAATTTTATTCCATATTTTCGACTTATTTTCTCATGTAGAATCGCCCCCTCCCCGGTTTTACCATCAATATGTACTGGGACACTGTATTTTTCTTAATTTTGACAAAGAATTAACCTAGTGTTTCCCAATCTTTTTTCGATAAGGATCTCAACGCCTCAAAGATCTCAACACCCCACTACCATAATAGTACATCAAATTCCGAAAAACTTTAGCATTAATAACCGCTATAAATACAAAAGGCATATATGTAAAACTGTTGCCGATGAGGAAATGAATGCCAATGATTTGCGAATTTCCCCCCAAAATATTCAAAAGGCCTCACAGAGGGGTGTACGCCCCACGTTGAGAAACACTGGGTTACTCGAAGATGAAGAGGAACCTGTTCACTGAACGATTCCCGCACGTGGAAAGCCTTCGGGGGTGATTTCGTCCCGTTTACGACACGGGGTTACCGCGACCCAGCTCCAGAAAGACGAAACAACCACGTCGGGAAATTCGATCGCTGGGATGAAGTGGAGAAAAAAAAAAACAGGTTACACAAAACCACCGACCCTGTCCGGCCTTCTCCCGTTCCCCGGGTTGTGTCCTCGTTCAGTGGCCCGTCAACGAGGGGAGAGGAGAAAGTATAAACGCGCGCCATGAAATTGCGATTTTACTATGCCGCGGCGGTGGCGGGCAGCAGCAGTCGGTAAATATTTACCTGTCAGCCGGTTTCTGGCTGTTCGTTTCCCTCCCGGTCGTTCTTGTTCTTTAATTAACACCCCCGTTGTCTCTCTTCTTTTGTTAATCTCCCCCTTCCATCCAGGTTTCCACAGGGCACTTCACGCTCGAAAGAGTACCCCGCCGCGTCGACGAAACGTAAACCGCACGAATGGTGTACAATTTTTCTTCTTTCGATGTATCGCACGATGTTTTTCTTTCTATTTTTAATCGTGGCACGAACACTGCACCAACAGAGAGCCTCGTTCGGTCTCGACGATCGTAATATTTCAGCCGAACCAACCGTACACCATAGGCAAAGTACAGAGCTACCAGCCAACGAGTCCTCCTATCGACCCATCTCGCCTCGTAAAGACTCGCGGGGACACCGGTTTCTTCACCCAGGGGCCGATGACACGTCCCTCGTGCCACCACAGGGTACCACGATGTTCAAAAAAACTATGAGGACACATGCATTCCACGACCCATCCACCCGCGAAACATACACGGCTGTTAAGAATACTCTTCCGCTCGCGAGCTTCCTCCGTTGGTATTTCCGGCCCACGACGACCTTTTACGGTGGACTTTAAATGGATCCGTTAAAAAAAAAGAGGTGGCTCTCCGGTTACCCAGGCTCGCTGGTTTATTAACGACGGAAATTGAACGCGGAAGAGGTTAATGGATTTCCTTTCGGGGACACGTCACCCATACGCTTGGGGTGGGACAGTCTTAACGATTTCGAGGGTTGTTCGCTATGTTCTACGCACTACACATCCAACACTCTTTGGGAACTTTCTTTGTACACACTGCGCGCACTACGAGATTTTGTAATCCAACGTGGTGTTGTTCTTCATCGTTCGGCGAATCTTAGAACAACGGTGTCGTGTGTTTTAACATTCTCGTGAGACCGGTGCACAACCGTTCGATCTGTCCCCGTAAGGCATCGTCAAGTCGTTCGAGTGTTTCACTGCACTTTTCGTTTGGTCAGCTTCATATGCACAACCAAGTTTCGTTTACCCCCGAAATACGCTCGAGAGGTCGATGTCCCTTCGTGAGGGCAAGACAATGTCTCAGGTGGCCAGTGAGAGGTATATACTTCGATTTCTTACACCGAAAGGGTCGTTTCTCGTGCGTCGCGATTAAAGAGGTGACAGTGCCCCACGAACAACCGAAAAAAAAAAACGTGGGTCCCTTGCGTCGTCGCTTGATACTGCGTCGTGAACACGCCACGGGGGATTCCACACTGGTACACACGTCGACGACCACACGACCGAAGGGGACACGTCACCGGAACGAAGGCTCGGCACGCGAGTTCGCCGGCCGACTGAAGCACGGTTCGACTGTCGGCCGAGCCGAAACCCCGAAACTCGCCTCGACTTCTCTCCGTCCAACGAATCCGCCATCTCCTTCGGTTCCCCATAGGGGCTGAGGGTGGCTCGGGGCGAAGAGGGCATAAACAGAGAGACCGCCACGGGTAGGGGGAGGCGGAGGAGGGGGAGCAGAGGGTCGCGCGCCTGCGCCAGGTGAATCGGCCGACGAGACTCTTCCTTCTACTTTATGCCTGACACTACTCGCTCCTACTCCTGCGCTCTGCTTGCACAGGTGAAATAGATACTCGGGCGGCGACGAAGGTGGTGGCGAGAGACGGGGGAGAAAATGGTAAGTATCTTTTTAACCTTTCGTTACGTACGACCGCACGCTGAGGAGACCTTCTCGCCGACGGAGCCATTGACCGTCTCCTCCTCCTTCTCTCAGTGTCTCGTGCTGGGAGACACCGGCGAGATAGGTAAGTTACGATAGCCGGGAAACCCGGGGCGAGAGTAGAGAGCACTCTAATCGATTAAAGTATTAACACGTTCGCCGACCCGCGGGTTCGAGGTTTCTGTTTCTTTACGCGTCGGTGTTGTTATTGAGAGTCGAATGTCGAGGACGGTGGAATGGTGTACGGCGATGTGGTCAGAGGTATTGCGGGTGGTTGGACTCGTTATGATGCTGTGTACAGGGTGGCCTGCGAAAGCTTATGGAGATACGAATTTTTGGGATGTTATATATAAAAAACGAAGTCGAATAGAATTGTATTAATATATTGGGTTCTATCTAATCCAAGTTATAGGTCCTCTTGTGCTGTCCTCAATCTATTTCTTATTATTTTTATATTATTCTTATTTTAAAATCATTTATTTATTTAATTACAATTTGGCAACAGAAGGTAATAAAAGGTTATAACGACAGATCGTTGTAATGAATGCTTTCCCAAATAACACAGGGCAAACGATAGCTCGTTACCTTGTGCCTAAAAGGGTTAATAAAACGTCTAGATAAGGGCCATTATCCTGGAGTATGGTCCTAAACAATCACTTCGTCGAAATCCGCTATAGCAACGCGTAATAGCCCGAAGGTTACTAAACAAAACAGAAAACTGATTCCTGAAGTATCTACACTAAGAGAGTAAAACCTATATAGAAATGGGGCTAGAACTCCACCCTCGTATAAGCGTATTAATCGCCTCAAACAGCGTCCAGTCACCGACAAACCGAACTACATTGAAACGCGTTAACCGAGAGCTATTCCAATTTATAAAGGAGCCTGGGATTTAAAGGCGCAGGGGAACGTTCCGCGACAGAATAACAGCGGAGGGGGTGACGCAGGGAAATCGAGTTGAACAGTCAACAATATTACGATACCGGTCGATGCACCTTTGCACTCCCGTACAATACCAGCGAAACGAAGTCGGGGGATGCACGAACGTCGTCTACCAATTAATTAACGTCAACCGCGATAAATCAATCGCACGATCGTTGTTCTCAACGCAGTCAACGGTTTTCCGCGGATAATACACGGAATCTCAGGTTCCGCTTTCCCTTACCCCGTATCGACCACCCATCCCCTTCCCCTCCCCCTTCACCCATGTCCTCTATCAGCTCGGTGCTCCTCCAACACCGTGCTCCAAAGTCGGTGTCGACGATTCGATGTGGGAAATCAATCACCCCCGAAACCACTTGGTGAGAAACTTTGAGAGAGCGCCGCTGCGCGCGTTACGCCTCGACTCTGGGATTCTTCCAAGGTAGCGGATCCCATCCGTGTTCGTTCTCTTCCTACCCCTCCGTACGCCTTTGATGAACGGGGTAACGTCGGATTAAAGCGATACGAGTTCCCTGCGATTATTTCGTATTCAACGGTTCGAAAGTTTAAGCGGTTCCGTCCTCCCCTACCGGTACTTCGCGAGTTATTATCGCTACGGCTTTCGTTGGATAACGTCGAGCAAAACTCAAATCGTCTTACACTGTTCAACACGGACGGGGGGTGGGGAGATTTTTGCATGGGAAAGAAGAGTGCAGGGGTGATTAAACGGCTTAAGCCTGGGGATTTTCGTTATCTGTAAAAACGACCGGTTAGAGAGGGCCAGAACTCGGGCGGAATCGAATCCGCGGAATATACCAACCTCTTCCGGCGAGGTTTCGCACACGATGATTGTTCGTGGTGTTCGTGCGGCGATTAGGAGGCTAACAATCGGCCCCGCATTAACGGACAGCGATGAAACAGCTTCGAGCGTTATGGCTAGACGGTGAATGTTTATGGAAATTAGAGTGCTCCTACGCGCTAGGCGTAAATTCTGACTGTCGACGTTTCGTTGTACACTGTGTCATGAACAAAGTGTTATTTCATTTTCGAATCATTTTTCAATGGAACAGTGTACACTACCGGCCAAAAGTATGGGACCAGATCTGATAATTAAAAAAAGAGAAAAATATTATTCTGCAAACTTTTAGAAAAGTAGTATTGTTAAAACTGATTGGGAATGATTTATACATGCACTGATCTCGTAATTTTTATTATATCATAATAGAATAATGAGTTACTCTAGTCCCATACTTTCGGCAGGTAGTTTTATTAGCAGTCATACTTTCTTATAATACCAATCTAACCGTTGATACAGCGAATGCAGTCTCATTTTCACCCATCTGAAGCTACTGTCGTATTCTTTGTACTTATGTGAAAATATATGAACTTCAAAATGTACATAAAATTTTATTTTCTACGAAACTTTACTACGAATCAAAGTGACCTTGTGTTCATCTGCTGCCAGCATATTCGCCTTCCCAGAGTTAAGTATACTTTTTTTATAATATAATTTAATCGACAATACGAAGATAGACCACCATGATCGTACATAACATAAACACTTCGTCACCGATGAAAAATAAGGAAATGAAAGGGACAAACCGTGACATTCGCGATCTCACCGTCGACACGCGGTGTTACGATGGTCATCGAATACGTACAATAACAATAATCGAGATAACGCACGCGATGCTACGCCGCGAGATCCGTTTAGCCACGGCCAAATTGCCAATATTATCAGTTATCGGATTATTACGGCAAATTGCTCGGGTCTGCCTTTACCAACTAGCCCATACATACCCCATCGTCCGGTTTCTCGCTCTCTCACACCCCCTTCCCATGCCTTCCGTCGCCCTCTATTTCGCGGGTGTTTCTCCAACGCGGCTCCAGAGGCCATCTGTCTCCCTCTCCTTCGTCCACGGTCGAAGCGTGCTCGACGCCGCGACCAGGTGCGCCATCGTTCGCATAAGCGTACAGTAAATTCCAACTTAACCGAACTCTATACACGACGAGCTGGCGCGTGGAAATGCCACGCTGCTGGCAGTCCGTAGCTACGAAGGGAAAAGTGAACAGGCGTGGGTGGAAAAGCACGAAGGCCTCGAAATATGTATTCCAACACAATGCCGTTAGAAAGTTTGGAAACCCTGGTAGTTCGTACAGTTGAACGGTTTGTAAAGGGAACCATGGGAGTTATTAGAACGTTGAAAAGCATTCGGGTTAAATGAACAAAACGTCGTATTGTCAACGATACTTGTTAATTCGGAACATTCGGGATTATTTTGGAAGTATTGGGTCGTTCGGAGAATTCGTAGCCTTTTGAACACAGGGTGTTTGCTAAATTTTTATTGGACGAAGGAGAAGTTTGATGTTGTGGATATGTATGTAGTATTTTCTGGCTGTGGATTGAATGTATTTGCTGTGTAAGTTTTTTCTGTTAGAAATACCGACGAATCGTATAAACAATCACATAGTCCCATTATTATTAGTACAGGGACACTAGACTCATTAAGTTCCGTTAAACTTCTAAACAAATTACACTACCTCGTGTGGAAGATTTTTTAATATCTGTCCAATTAATCAGACTTTTGCCTATCACTTAATTATTCCCTTAAACTTTCGAAAAGTAAATCCATTTAGAAACAAGATGAAGAGTTTCTTTAATCAATACAATCGAAGTTGTATGTAACTGGTACAATGAAGTTAATTGAAAAATAAAACCAAACTGTAAAAAAAGTATTGATAGGCAATCCAAGATTCACACTGTCAGATTCTCCAATCTACTTAGCAAAAATAATTACGAAAACCATTCTGACATAAAATACTCAATTAAAATTAAAAATCACGTGTATATATGCCCGGGATCACGTAAAATTTTCTCGGGAAAAAAGGGGTCACGACTGGACAAAATTTAAGAAGCCTTGCACTAAAGCGTCAAACATTATTCAGATGAAGTCGCTGAGACTCTCCCGTAAACTTCGGAATATAATATACTTACTACTATACTTTCTATCTGTATATTACATAAGTAAATATCTACATGCAGGTACCCGTACATACGTGGTCGCATGTTTATACATGCAACACGAGGATAATGCGCTAAGTCTGAAATATAGATATCGGCGATGCCGGTCTTTGGAATCCATAACATCATCCTACGAAAACGTTCCTGTAACCCAGTTTACCGCGAAAACTTTCCGAATTCTCGTCCTTTGCAATAAGAATCATCTAACGCAACGTTTTGTCAATCAGCCATGTACCCATGGGATTAATCGCATAAATTTTCGATCGTTCCCACTATCGCGGAAAAAAAGTGTAATATTTCGATATGTTTCTGGGTCACTGCGGATATCACTACTGAATAAAAAGATCCGCATTATAGAAGTGCACGAAATAGAAGTTCTATGTGAAGCGGACTGTACAATCACAGTACGCTCTGTTTATAAACACAACCCTTGGCTCTGGCACTGAGTGGGTCAAAGATCTTGAAACTATGGCTCACAGATCGCTATGCGATATTAAAACTAGTCGTAAATACTATATGTATTATACGAACGACCGACGACGCCACGGTGACGTCATCTGAATGTCAACAGAGCCGTTTACAGGCCAAAATGACTATCTTCATTTTTTGAGTTCTCTGAAATTTTAGTGCCACTTGATTGGGGCTTAACTGCTTATATTTGAAATAAATTTTAAATGTATATTTTGTGGAGTTAATCACTTTGACAAATGAACGGCTCAAAAGTTACTGGCCGATGACGCGACGCCTGGCGTTATGTGATGTCCAAATTATTGAATATTCTTACGTACACAGCAAGGACCATGTTTTGTTAATTCTTGATAACAATAACCGACCGCTGATGAAAATTAGTCGCGATACTATCTGATTGTCCTAGTACTGAATAGATATAAATTACTGAAAGTACGCTGTAAAAACACTGCTGACGATCATTTTTAGAAACAGTGGAGATAAAAATGGGTTTTTTAAGAGTGACGTAGCGCGTTTATAAAGAGAGTTCTCTGTATTGGAAGTTATCGAAATACTCCGTGTAATCTAGTGAAAAAATGGCTCTTAAAAGTCAGTTTTAATATCATCGCGAGGGGGACGCTTCACGGTACCGGCATTTTACTATTTACTGCGTCGTAAAGATATTCCGCGGGCGTATCATCGCTCTTGATAACAAATTGTTTCCCAGCACTTCCCACTTTTATCTAACTCCACGGAACGAGGGAACCGACGTGCCGCCGTGAACGCAAAAATGAATACAGAATGATACGACACCGGCCGCGATCATTAATATACCCGCCCTGGAAATCATGCTCCCGATCTTCCCCGTCGACGGTACATGCCAGGGATCCATTAAAGCAATTTATTTATCGTGACGTGTAATTATTTATTATCTACATCTGGAGAACTTCAACGGTCCGGGAACGATGGCCTCGTGATTAAAACCGGCCGACTGAGTAAGCTGTTGCGTTCGAATAATACTTCAACAGCCTTGTTCGACAGAAGAATGCCCGTAATTTGTCATCACGATACGGCGAATCACTCAATTCTGATTCGAAAACGACACAGGAATATTTAGAAATGCATTGGTGGTTCCAAGTTTAAGAAATAGTTCTGTAATATTGATTACACATTTGTGTGTGTTTAAAAGGAACCCTCTCCCTAGGTGGTGGGGATAACGTCTGAACACTCAGTGCCGAGAAGCCTTCAAACACTCATCGCTGATTTACTGTACATCGTAGACTTCCTATTAATACTTATTTTGAATTACTACTTTATCACTATAATGATAGCAACATCTTTCGAACCATGGCGTGACATTATTAACTCTTTCCTCGAATTTCTCTACAAGAGAAGCTTTCATCACGATCCTCTCGCCGTCTCAACCCTTCTTTTCCAGGGCACACCGTAAATTCCGCCAAAGAAATACCCAAAAGAAATGTCGATGCAAAGACGATTCGTGAGAAAAGCAACGGGGGAGGGGCACAGGGTTGGAAGCGAAAGGAATTGAAATTTCCAGCGGCTCGGTCAGGCTACGTGCCTCGCCGGTGGCTCGTAAATCGTCAGAGAACCGTCGCTCTGTGACGGGCGGCGACGGCGATGACGATTTTGTTTTAATCATGCCAACTCTGCGCCCGCCCCGGTTACCGGGGTCAGAAAAAGGGAGGTGGGACGAGACCCTGGCGAGACAGAGTCGGCGAAAACTGATTCAGGCTCCGGGAGGAGGGGTGGGCAGTGGGGGTTAGGGGTGGACGTAGTGTCTGCTTGCTCCGGGATTGAGTTCAGCCTTGTTACGGAGACACTGCGGCTGGGTAGAAGTCTCGTTCAAACGTCCTAGAAGGGGTTGGATTGTAGAGACGGTGGTTTCAGTCGCCGAGCGTTTCCGAATCTCGGCGGGGTTAATAGTCGAACGTGCCTGGAGGGATTCACCGTCGTTGCCTCCAACCACCCTCCACCTTCTCCCCCGTACATCCCCCTCGTCCCCTCCGCCGCCACGCCATTATTGTTCGTTTCTGAAAGGCTGAATCTCAGCATTCAGTCCCCTACTTCCTCCGTCGTGCGCCCACAACCACCGGCTGGGGGAGAGAGGGCCGCGCAATCTCTCCGCTTCCGCGCGCTTGCAAGCGAGTCGACTCTCTATTACCCTCTCTTTCCCCTACCCACGAGCGGCTCGCCGGCTGTCTTGCCGCGATAATATGTTAATCAGCCGGTCGCGATGTTAATTAATGGCCGATGGCACCGGCAAAATTGTCGATAGGTCGCATTAGCCACGGATTGCTATGAACCCCCGCGCCATCGACCCCCACCCCCCTTACATCGAATGCAAACCGGTTTATTTCGGATCAGCCGGGCGCAATGCGCCTATCGAAATTATTAATAGACGGGGAATAGATCAATGAACGTCGTTTTCCCACCGATTAGCGGGCCGTTCGAATGCGTAACGCGCAGCGAACACACCTGATACCTGATCGTTAGGTAGTATTTGAGAGACAGGTTTGCGTTACGGATATGTGAAAGCCGATGATTTTGAGAGAATTTCGACAAATGGTGTTTTGAGTAGGTAAGAAATTAAGTTTGGAGGAAGGACACTAAAAGGCCACTGACAGTGACAGCAACCCCGAAAAAAGAGACATCGGAATTGCGAAATTTTCGAAATGATACCAGAAATACGATGTTTATCTTCTTACAGTTGAGGTTCGAAAGTACGTCCTTAAATGTCGCGCGTAATTTTGAAATTAAAATATATATTAAACTAATCATTGTACGGCATCAATAAGTTTACATTTTTTATAGGGAATACCATCGGCTCATGCACTGAAAAATATATAATTCTACACAAAAAACCAAAGTTGACATTCCTATGTCATCTACGCGCCCATGTAAAAAACAACTGCTCACACCAAATTATTTCTTTCTAGTAACCACCAGCATCACCAGTTCAAAGACATTCGAGGGGATCGATTTAAGTGACTGATCCTATACACTTGGTTTTAAAAGAAACTATACAGTTCCTGAATCGAAGTGACCTGACACTATCGTGCAACAGTTCACCGTTAACCCAAAATTTCTTTTCCTACGGAAGAATCACAGGCTGTGCTAAATCGCCATTTCCATCTTCCATTTCCAACGATCAGAGTCCGACTCTTTCCACTGTAACGCGCCACGTATCTTGATACCGGTCGATACCCCGGTTTCTGATTTTGCGGAAAGAATCATTAAATTTAACAGAATTCCGAGCCCCTCTAACAACGCGCATAATGAACGAACTGGATAAGCGGGGGAGAGGCGGGGATACGGTAATTTCCTGGAGAAGAAAATTTTATCGGAAGGCATCGGAAAACCTGACAAAGGCGAAAATCAGCTGGACTCTTTACTGCAGCTATTTCGAGCTCCGTTTTAATTATAACTCGGTTCCTTTTTTCCCCCATTTCTGCTCGAGCAACTCGGGGAAAACCGCGCGCCGCAAGAAGGTGCACACGTTCGTAGGTGATCGCGATCGATAGGGGAAACCATTTAAAACGGTGTCCAATTAACACTTTGACTGACACGGACATTGCAAAGAAGCAGTGTTACAAAATTTTTGGGTAAAATTAATATCGCAGTATAATTTAGGACAAGATCAACAGGCTGTATTAACCGGCTCACTGCATCATTTTGGTGTCTTGTACGAAAATTTGTTTTCCTAAAATCAAGAACCTATAATCCTTTTAAGAATATTTAAAACATTTTTTTAAATATTTGTTTTCTATAAACAATGTGTTGCACTAGTAGTCACAGTAACACCGTTTTCCTAATGTTTGGATGTCAATTAAAGAAGTTTCGTACTGCCGATCGTCAAGAAATGTTCCAAACATTGTCACTAAAGTGATAAAATAGGCTTCCATAAAACTATATTCCTAAACGCATATATTACTCAAGATTTATAACGCAAAAAAAAAACAAAATAAACCGTGCCTGGCTACACACGGCCGTTTTCACTGTGTCATTCAACCAGTTAACAGCAGCAGCGATTAAAGTCGCAGCGCCCCATTGACAGAAGCCTGTGTACGCGGCATCTTTGGCGGTTGGTAGCGAAACGTCAGCCAGGAAAACAATGCATGAACCCTCTCGAAAATTCCCGATTACCGAACCGATCGATTGAAGTCGTGCCATATCGTGGGGTCCCGATGCCAGTCGGGCTTTAAAAGTGCGGATTGCAGACTGGGTAGACATTGGCCATGCATAATATCGGGCTGGGAAGTTTGCGCGTCGTCAGATTTCATCGGGAACTCTCAGTGGAAGAGCCCGCCGCTTTGAGCCGCGCCCGGGGAAAGGTAACTGGCTGTTCAAACAAAACCGCAGCCCCCTCGAAACTGGTCTTGTCATCCGTTTCGGGGGAATCTTCGAGGGATAGGATCGGTACCGGGCTAACTCGACGAAGTCAAATGTCAGCCGGGTAAGTCGATGTAACCCACCCGTCCCTTTCTCCACCCTAAAGCCATCCCACCCCACCTGTACACGCGCGAACGGTGCGCGCCTCCAGATAAATAGGAAAATGCCCGAGTCAGCGTAAGCGAAATATGCGTGGGAGGAGGGAAGCCGGTTGACGCCGATGCGTTCAAAAGGGTCGCTGGAAAAGCGGAGGCGTCACTTCACGAAGATCCCCCAGTGCATCCACTTTCGACTGGTGATCCTGCCGGCATTTGTTTTATAGTTTTCACAAAAACAGATACGAGAGATTGCAGCGATTAGATTTTTTTGCGTATTTTCGCTGAGGAACTCTATGTAGGATTATAGATTATGGGACGCTCGTTCTTGCGAAGTATTTTCGCTGGTACAGTCGAGCTCCTGGTGTCTTGCACAATGGTGCTTCAAAAGAAAATGTATAAAATTTTCGTATATTTAGGAGATTCTTCTGATTCTAAAATGTGTTGTTATTGTATAGTATGCACAATAGTCACGCTCTTTGTGAACATCCAACATGAGTCGTGATTCGTTATGCAACTGAAAAAAACTACAAATCTACGTGAAAAAATAAATGAACCTTTTTCTCGATGAATGGATGGATTATTGGGAGTCAATCAATTTTGGAAATTGAAATATCGTGTTATTCTATTCTTGATTGTATTTATTTATTCGATATTTCGGAATCACATCGACATTGCTGCAAGAGCATTTGTTACCTGCAATAAATTGATGTAACTCGATACGCTAAAAATTCCTATCTATTTCAAGTAGAAATGGCCAGCGTTGCACAGACACATTAGCCATCCGTGTTCGACAGCACGTATGCTCCATAAATTTTCAATCTCGAACGAAGAAAATTTATTCTACCCGCTCGATTTTACTATACACGAATTAAGCCTCGCAAAAATATATAATAAGTCATTTTTTCTGATCAGCCTTCTTAAACTCCTATAAAGTAATATTTCGCGCTTGCACTCTCGAGCGATAGCTTGTAAAAGTATGTACTATATCTCTTCCCTGTTTCCTCCTAAAACGCAGCGAGCTTCTTAAACGACAATTCCTGAAATTTTTTTCGAGGGATTCAACTCCTTTCCTTTTCTTTCCAGCGTGGACGGTTAAATTTAATCGTCCAGCAACAACACACGGATCCCCCGCGCGCGACAACGATCCTTGGCGTTCAACGTGATCGTGAATAAAGGACACGTTTACAACCGGGTACAACGAACTGGTTATGGCTGCCACCGACGAAAGGTTTATTATCTCGAGCGGGGGTAACGAGGAACGGCTGGATTGTACGGGTTTACCCGGCGAAACATAAAGGAAACGTCGATCCGCCCGGCGTAATTTCCACACGCTCGTTCCGCGGAGACGCTGAGGCGCGGGGCGAGCACGAATTTTTAAGCGGCACGAGACGAAAGACAATCTCTTTATACGTTCCCGTCCTGTTTCCGCGGCGAAATTGCGTTGTCACCCTACATCTTCGTCCCACCCCTCCCCATTTTCTCCTATCTGCGGGTCGAGCGCGCGGCGCTGGATAGGAACGAGAAAGGGAAAAGGAGGACAAAGGTGTAACGATGTGAAAGAAAACGCGAAGGAACTCGAGCACCGCGACAGGAGAGAAAGAGAGATCAAGAGAGAGATAGAGGACAGGCTTGACAAGATTTGAACACCCTTCCGCGTCGTCAAAAATATTATGGATGTACAAACGAGTTACCTGTTGACAACCATCGAGGAAAGACGCGCGAAAGATTTCTCCGCAAACGAGGGAAAAAAGGGAACGTTCGAGTTTTGATAGAGTAGTTGAACGTAGTCACCATTTAGAGAAATATAGCTTAGGTGGTGAAGTACGGATAGTAATATATGTAGTAAGAGTTGCGTTTAATAGAAATAGTGGAAATCTATGATCGTTAGACACAGATGAATTTAAACCTGTTAGGTTTTATACAGATGATGATGGTAGTGTAGTTTCCAATGTGATATACTGTGGAGTTGTAAATATGAATAATGTATCTATTACACTGATATCGTTAGATGTACCAAAGATCGAATCTGAATGGAAGGATCGTGCATTCATAGAATGTAATAGAGGTAATCTACAACTCAAGAAACTCAATAACGATATCATAGGATACGGTAGACTCGACCCTGGTCCCATGGGATCGGCTACAGACAGGGCCAGATACATAGTACACAATAGAGACGAATCTGGAACAATGGAACTCGACACACACGACCATGGACTAAAGAAACTTAATAGAGAGAACGACGTGCTCGATGGAAACGAATGAACTGTGTAGGTTTTAACACAGTTACTCCAACACTGTAGAACTTTAAAACAGTAGCACGGGACATAATGGCGACGAATTGGAATTCGGGAGACACCAAGAACATAAGCAACGATACACAAGACACAATGGAAGTGATACTAATTATGCCAGATACAATACAAATTACCTTACAATTTTAAAACTTGATATAGATAAGGTTGGTGTACAACAAACGACAATAATCAGTATAATACTCTAAAATTAACCTTAGATACATGAGCACTCATTCAAGGAATTCGAGCAATCTGGAGAATCACGGACATCTTGAAAATCTGACAGGTGATGGAGTCTCGAATGTCCGAAAAGTGTCGCAGATCTGAAAGATAGTTTTAGGGGTCTTAGAGGTCGAAAGGGTCTGGGTCTGAGGGGTTTAGAGTTTCGAAGTCCAAGAATTCTTGAGCATTTCAGGTGCCTGGAGTGACTCGAATACCTGAAGGGACCTTCAGGTTTGATGGCCCAAAGTACCTCATGAATCTTAGGACTTTGATAGATCCTGAAAATGCGTAAGTTCTCTAGAATCTCAAACTTCCAAAGGGGACCATACTATACCTCACTAATCACACATCGGTAATGTTGGGCTTTTTCCATGACGTCCAATATCGTTGATATCGTATCTTGGGTGCCCTAACACACTGCAATACACGAGTCTGGTATTGTTAGCATCGTATGTTACACGGATCCAGTAGCATCAATATCCGTTTTCATGTACCTACTTCGTCGATGTCCGTATGATACGTTCTATTCTAGAATACATTTACTATCTTACACATGGTTTGAATTTCAGTTATGATATATTACGATCAATCATGCATTGGTATAATCTCGTACAATTTGTCATTTGGTGTACGATCAAAAATACACTTCAAAATTATTATTCACTGCGCATACGATCCCCTATTATACATGCTACAATATGAAGTTTACACGCTCATTCGCTGGAAGCAAATAAAAACCTCGGCGCAATGTACGTAAATAAAGTGTAGAGAGCAACGTGATACGTTTCTCTTTAAAATCAAGTTTTGTTAAACGACGAATAAATCAAGTTTTTTCCTCGGAGTCGTGCGCGGCACGATGCTTAAAAATGTACGTGCAAGGCTCGGAGCGTGCAGCTTGTGTACGTGTACACGATTTTATCCGGGCTTATGCGCACGGGGTTACTTAATCCATACGGAATTCCAGACCCGACTATCCCCGTCCTGCATGCCAAGTAACCTGCCCACCTTACGCTGCTCCAGACTCTCCCGACTCCACGTATAAAACGGCGTTGTCGCGGGCACAGAACGGCCAGACAACACTAATCGATTGCAAAATCGAACGACACGGAAAGAACGTTCCTGAAATACTAAAATCTAATTCGCCTATTTACCTAGAACCAGACACGAGCAAATTTATTATCTAGATAGAGAATTTCGAATAATCGATATTCTCGATTCTTGATCGAGAAGAAGATAAAAAAGAGTGCATACTTGGCTATTCTGAATTGATTAAACGTGAAAATTCTAATTTTTATAACAAAATATTACTACTTCTTCTTAAACGTGTAAACACTTGACAAACAATTATTTAATCTCATTGAGTGTTTAAATGATAGGATGACGCTCATAAATACTGAGGAAATAAAATTTAACCCATCTCTGCCCACAACAATCTAGTGAACATATAATTGCATTTAAAACATATTATCAAAGTTAAACTGTTTAATTACCATTCTCAACTTTTGTATTTTCTGCTTCCAAAAATATAACCGAACTTAAAGAAAGAGTTAATAATACAACAATCACCATAAATTTAAGCTTCCCGTACTGTGATTACGTTAATTAAACTTCAGAAAATGGTATCACTCTGAACAAATTCCATTGTGCTAACCCGTTTTAATAACTCGGAAAGCGAAATGTCAGAATTTGTATAGCGAAGTATCCTTATATGTGTCAGTACTACCTACTACTAAAAGCTATCATTGGGCGACCCTTCTCGTCCATTCACAATGCAGGGTCACGAGACCGCGATTCTATGGAATATCCTGGAATTCCAAGATGGACGTTCGAACGCATCGATGACCAATAGCAAAAGGAATTCAATTTCCCCGTCAGATGTCTTCTGTACCCAAGGGCTGATAGGACATTTATACCTAATATCAATTTTCCCGATCCGTCGATATTATTATACATCATTATTTAATCTCAACCATGTTATAGAGTCCATAATAATTAATATTCTATCGGTCGAATTAATATTTCAACGACTGAATTATTAATTTCATCTTCGTGATTGCTTCCGTTCGGTTCCTACGTACGCGTCATTTCTCCAAGATGAGAATCTCGTTCTTCAATCAATATTTAACCGATTAATTCTCTACCCGGTTTACCATGCCGAGGTATATTCGTGATGCATCCAAAGAGAACGCGAAAGAGGTCGAGCCACCCGTCCGTGCAGTGGTTGCAGTCCAACGAGCCTCGGTGTTTGCCGTGACCGTGCTCCATAAGGCTCGGGAACTTTGATAAGGATCGTTTCAATTATCCATTCAATTACGAAGGGCGATCCATAATCGTCAAGAGTCCCGGAAGCCCGACGAAGATCTCTTCAGCATACCTACCCGGTAGCGGCAGGCTACTTTACGAAAAGCTCGTGGTCGTTCCGCAATAATTACTCGCCGTACAACGTCTTACACACCTGCGCCATATCCCCATCAAATAACCCCTATTTAAGCACCTCGACTCGACGAAATCACGCTTACCACAGTAAATCATCGATGAGTGTTGGAAGACCCCTCAACACTGGAGGTCCCCTGTGGAACCAGTAAAGTGTCCAGTGGTGGGGATAACGTCTGAAGATTCAGTGCCGAGGAGCCTTCGAACACTTACCGATGAATTACTAGATTTCAATTCAGATCGAATTAACCATCGTCGAGAGACAGAGGACATCGCCATCGCGTCTGCACACGCTATACGCGACAGACGACGCCAGTGATCGATCACTTTCCTACAGTTAACGAATTTTGCAACGTTAACGTCGTTCCGGTCCATTTTAATGCATTCCACGCGATATATTGTCAATTAGCACCTTTGTGTCGGCCGCGACACGGTGTACGGTGTAGCGCCACGAAAAGAGCCCTTTCGTACACACACGCGTGAACAGGGGAGGGGGGGGGCAGAGCAGTACACGTGACCGAGCATAGGATGAGAAAGAGAATGGGAGGAGTATGTGCAAGAGCAGGCGGGCCGAGGGGGAGGTTTGGGTTCCACTGTGAAAGGGATCGCCCGGTACTGGATAGAGGAGAACTGTATGTGATGCGGTCTGGGAGCTGGAGGTTTACCTGGTCGCGCCCCGATTCTGCAGGGGATGCTTTGCGCGTGTACCATACCAAGCCTAGCCTCGCCCCAGAGCTGATGGACCATAGATCAGCTATGGTAGACCATCCTGGATCGTCTCTGTCCCTCTGTACGTCACACGCATAGTTTGAAGCGTCACCTGACCTCGGGCTCATCGTCGATGTTCACCCTACTCCGTTACGTAGACGCGTACACACGGAGGGGGAGTAACGGTGGGAAGAGAGGCCCCGCAGGCCAGGGGATAAAAAGCTAGGTTCGACAGAGGGCCGGCGGAAAGAGGTCGAAAACAACCGCAAGAGAGAGAAAGAGATATGGGGGGCGACGATGGCTTGGGTTTGTGTGTTCCGACGTAATATGGGCTTGTTCCCCGTTTGCGACGCGGTTCTAGCCGCGCTTTGCAATTAGCCTTTGTCGCGAATGCGCCGCGACCAACAATACCTACACTACTGTACACTCCCCCCATGCGTTCGTACCATCTAACCCATGAAACCCCTCATCCTATTTCAACCTCTCGTCGCAACCCCCAATGTGGAGGGACACACTGATATCCAAGCGCCTAACCAGTCGCTTTAATGCGCACCCCTGTGTAATCGGTAGTCGAGCGATATACATGTTATTTGTTGGGGAACACCCTGCAAACGATTGTACCTTGCGTTACGAGGATTTGTGAATTTGACCAGGTTGGACGATCTTTTGAAAATTGAAAATTAATTTGATACCAATAGGTTACATATGTAATTGTAATTTAAGGATAGGAAAATGTATTACCTGAATTCGATTTTAATTCAAGGCCAATTTAATTCAAGGAATAGTAACGCAATAGATTATTGAACAGTGCATGTGGGTTTTATTATTGTGAGTATACAGGGTAACTATGTGTGTTACCGTGTTTATTTGTGAATTGTACCTTTCTGGCGGAAAATAACGAATGGTTCTGAATCAGACTGTATATCTTCTGCCATGGTTAAATTATGTATTTCTGGTGATTAATACTTCGAAATGTATGTGAAAATTGAACCTATCCGACTATGGAACAGTAATAATTAATATTGTTTAATAGGATTTCTGCAGATTTCGCAATTCTGTTAATAATACAGTGGGCAACGGAAATAGTTAAACGATAGGATATACGTAGGTTCGCGGTATATGTATATCAGAATTGTACGAATATTATTTTAGATTGAACAGAAATTGAAGAAAATTTATTATACCTAAGTTTAATGTCTGAATGTTAGAATCAGATCAGTCAGAGTGGACAGTGAATCGATTTTCGTAGACCATTGGTGTATAATACTTCCCAGTGGCCAATGACTCGTATAAATGGAAGCACAACACAGGTACCACTCGAAGACCACATAAATGGAAAAAGTATGGGAATTTACAACTATATTCGTAGACTTTACACGACGTTCGATCGATTGAACATAGTAGAACAGTTGGATAAGTGCATTGACCTTCGCTATTATTCCTTATATAGGACTATACCTGCCTGCAAAACCTATTTCGCTAATGCAAGTGTATAACTCTAACCTCGTATGGTTCTTTCTTAATCAATCGATGTTGCCTTTAACACTAGAACTACCAGCATGGAATGTATATTAAATTAAACTGCATAATACACAATGCAATATAACAGAATATAGTATAATGTAAAATCTTAATAACTTAAAAGTCACCATAAATTCTGACCAAAACACCTTTATGATTTCAGTAATTATAAAATAAGAACATTCGTATTCATAATTTTGTATGGTTGCTCTAACGTTAAACTATTCCACTGTGCAGATTTTATTCTCAATTTTAATAACATTGAATCATAAGGGTATCTTAAGGAAAGGGACTACTTGGGGTGTGGATTCAATTTATTCCGTTAAAATATCATTATCCCAACGCATATTTTTGTAAGAACAGCTAACATAATATCCAACCATCCATAATTTTTACTCCGAGCACGTAAGAAACTTAAAATTATTTTCTTTCGATCCAGCTGAACACTGAAACGCGGTCAAAAAGAAGCGAAACCACCCTCAAAACTAGACCAAGAGAGTGGAAGATGATTATTGCATGAATCTACAGTTCCCGCACGCTCAAGAGTTTACCTCGTTCCTTCTTGCAAAACCTCCCGTCAGTCGCCATGGGATTCCGACGGGGTGGCTCGGAACGAAAGTGGAATTTAAATTGTTATTTTAATATTTATCATCCGGCCCCTGAAATCCCTCGAACACTCAACCGTCCGTGGGATTCGGGATACGCCGGTAGGTATAATTTTCCTTCAGAAATGCTAAACGCCGAAACTTAACGCCTCGATATTTCGAACGGCTTTTCAACCGCGTTCGTATAAACAACCGTGGATGATTCGTCAGTTATTAATCCGTGCGGGGTTCCGATGGGTTTCAAGGTTTCGAGAAATCCATCTATAATAGAAATGAACGGTATGGAGGGGGGTGGGTTCCGACTCGAAAAACGAACGAAGCCCAAACTTCTCGGCTCGGAGCTGCTCGTTGATTGGGGAAACCTAAAGAGACCGTTAAACGCGCCTGGCGGGTTGATTTTAATCGAAGGTTATGCCGCCGGCAATAATCGGCAGTTAGCCGAGCGCCAGTCTCCGATGAGGCTGGGGTTTGCTGATAACAGACTTACCGGACGGGGGTACCAAGTGGCGCAAGGGGATGCAGCGGGGGGTGGCGAAGGGGGTGGGGTGGCAGGTTCTGTTAAAACCCCTCCGGTACCCGAGCAACCATGTTACGATTCCCCGGCGTCACGGCGTACAACCGCTAGAAGGGCGGATCAGGTGGGGTCAGGTGGATAAGAGAAGAGCAGCAGCAGCCCTGCCTGTATCGATGCTGGCTGGATAATCGATTGATCGTCTTCTTAATTAGCAACCGGGGTATTTAGAGTGCCCATTCAATTACACAGTTGCGTAATCTGCTTATGCGGGGCCTCAGTCGACGAGATTCCCTCCTCTGAGCCTCCATACACCCCCCCCCCCCCGGTTTCGTGTCACGTGGTCGTGTATCCGCCGCGCGGTGCTTGTCGGGGTACAGAAATTGGGCTCGATGCGCTGTCCACGTTCTGACGAGGCCACGCCGATTAACAGGGAATCTCGTGAACCGCCAAGTTCCATTCCAGTTCGGCGTATGGCTCCTCTGGGTAAGCGAGAGTAGGTACTCGTTGTTGACGTTAACGAAACGCGTGTTACGGTCAGAGCAACAATGTAGTTTTACGTTAATATCTTCGAGAGATTGATCGACGCTGAGGCATGAAAGATTGATGACAGGGAGTTCGTGGCTGTTTGCGTTCCTTAACGCTATGACTGCCTGATCGGGTCTTGTAAAATACTCAGAGGATTTTATCCCCTTTCTGGTAGGACGCGAACTTGATGAGCCAATAGTTGTCAAAGTTCTCAGTTTCTAGTAATATATCTAGTTAATCGATGACCTGTTGTGTGGTTCAATCCTCATAAAGCCATATACAGTAAATAACCTCGATGAGTGTTCGGAGGCTCCTCGGCACTGACAAGGAGAGGTCCCCAGATGTAACGCCGATTTTTTAATGACATTTACCACAGTCATAAAGCTTAGAATTTTGAATACAATGATATTTGTTTCAGTCGCAAATGACCATTAGTTTATGAAACATTTACTGTTCATCGAGGATTTACTGCATTTCCCGAGTTACTACCAGACCCAGTTTCACACTTTCGACCATCAGTATCTGTCCAAAGCGCGAAAAAGGTAGGTGACGAGTTAAGGTGACCAAAGTAAAAGTAATCTCGGGACACAGTTCAGGATATCATTTGCTGGATTAAGCGCAATATCTGCAATTAATTCTCACGCCCGTCTGGATATTCTCGACTTGTCCTTTCTCATCTTTCCCCAGCCCTCCATCCGTTGCCAGAGACGGCACAAGAGGCTTGTAGATCTCCGAAGTTGGTTCCCACTTACGGCCCCACTCCGTCCTGCCACTTTCGCAACCTTTTTACTCATCCTATTCCTTTACTCTCCCGGTCTACAAGATGCATCCACCCCCTCCCCCTGTCAGCTTATGAGAACGCAGCCCCACGGTTCGTGTTTCTTTCGCTGGAAGTAAATGTTTTTAATTTCGCCAGGCCTGGGCGTCCTCCGTTCGCAAACGAACAGAGGGACAGAGAGAAAAAGGACAGAGGGACGGGGATGACACGAACGACGCTTGCCAACACTCGGACTAGCGGTTCGTTGCCACTCCGTGCAGACTATACCAAGCACGGTTTCGTCGTTTGCCGGTTTTTGCCGTCGCGAGAGACGACGACGTGTCCGTGAAACGGAAAACCTCCGAGGAAAAACTGAAGGGGTGCAGAGAGGGTGGTGAAGACGCGCGGAAACGGAGATGAAATCAACGACGGCGAAACGTTTCGGATGCGTTCCAAGAGGCGACTGGAAAAAAGTCTCTCCCTCTTCCGGTTCTTCGGCGGGGTTAAAGGGAATGTATAAAATAATGAATTAATCGCGGAGGAGAACAGTTTTTCTTGGCTCCAGGCGACGTTTACGCGTCAGATTATCCGCGTGATGTTGAATCGTGTATTGTTTTTTATAAAAAAAGAAAGAAAACAGTTTGAGATTGTCGATCACATTCATAACTATACACTGTGTGGTGTAACTATGACACCACGCTAATGTTTTCAATCCTTATGTATTGTGGTTAAAATAAAAACGAAAAACTTTTTTCTATGGAATATTATCTATCCTTTTCTGGGAAGACATTATTTCTCAACGCGATTTCACACATGGCATGCTTGGCTCGTTTTTATTTTATCCACGATACATAAGAATTGAAAATTCGAGAGTGGTTTTATAGTTATGCCACGCAGCGTAGAGTGCGGAATTTATGAATACAATGTATGAATGTATAATGTTCATGACAACGTGTCATGAAATACAATGGAATAAGTAGTCGTGCAGAGTAATCAATTTCAAATAAACTACTGCATTACCTTTCATTTGGTTGATAGTACAACAAATATATTCGTACGACTTAGACCACCCTTATTGTATACTTAAATGAAATGGTAGAAGAAATATAGAAATATAGAAATAGAAATATAGAATGGTAAAAGAATAAAGATTGAATGGCAAAATTCAACGTACACGTTGTGTTAACACATATTCACATAATATTCTTAATTAAGTGCACGTTTGAAAACAGCTTCATCAGTCCAAACAACGCTAGTTCTTATAAACGTTGAAGAAGAGTAGAGATCACGAGAAAAATTCATTACAATGAATAAGGAACCAAAACGAGACACAAAGATTCGCCACACAACAGTTTCACTAGCTGCAGAGACCGGCCCGTAAAAATGGTATATCCTCCGGAATCGTCGCGATATGAAACGCGTAAACGACATTCCATGGACTAACGTTCGCTCACGCGTATACTTCACGGGGGCCGGGAATCCAGCGGAAGCGTAATAAATTTTTCCCTCGACGCTCTGAATCTTCATCCCTACCCCCTCCCCCTACCATCGTATCGCCTCGCTTCTTTTCCCGCGAATCCAGTAAAAGTGTATTGAGTGTCTACCAGAGTTGTCCCCGTGTAACTTTGTCCTACTTCCTCCCGTTTTCCCGTTAGGAGGACACAGAGCCTGATACGTCTGACCAGATGGAATTTTTCCACTTTATTTTCCCAGGTCCTACGCGCACGATATCAAATTCCACTGCCTCCTCTCTTCCTCCTCCTGTCTTCTCTCCTATCGTCTATCTCTGTCTCTCTTCCCCTTAGCAGCCTTACGCGCCTGTATTTCACATAGACGTGTCCGTTCGTTTCTTCCCTGCGTTCTTCCTCTTCCTATATCTTTCTTCCTCTCTCCATTTCGTTTCTCGGTTCCTCGCCGTTTTCCCAGAAGCAAGGATATTCAGTTCCTTCGTCGTTGTTCTCTTTCGCGAGCGGAACGGAAGGCAAGACAAATAAGGAGAACGAGGAAGCAGCGGAAGAGGAGGAGCACGCGACGACGCGGCTTCCGGAATAACGCGATTATATCGAGGCCGCTGTGCCGGTGCACAGCCGTGCAGCCAGAAATCGATACCCATCGGGCGGGCTGGTAGAAGGTATGAAGTGCGTTTAAATTTGTCGGAAGTCGTAAGTCGCTACCAAAATATATTACTTCGCCGTGGATCTGACTCACGAAGAACTTTATCGACACGTAGGAAAACGCCGCTGTCGGGTTGCACTTTTAACACGCGTTCTCGAGGAGGATATAATACTGACAGGTTGTACAGGAATGTTATCCGAATTAATTCTGAATTCGCACGACCGCCTCAAGTCGTTTCGACTTTGTCCGAAGGTGTACATATTTATTTGAGAGAACACAGGTTTCTTCGTTGAAAAATCTTTGTTTGTCATTGTATGAAATTCTGAGTACAGTCATAAGTGGTTGCAGATCTATAGCTATCACTTTAATTCTAGAACGCATACATCGTTTCAATGCGAATATTTATTGCTGAGGAAACTACTTTATTATAATAGTTCCATTGTAATATTATTCCCTTTATTATTATTAAGACGCGCGTTTCTGTCAACCTGAATATATTAGAACTATTACAACTTCCAGAGTTCAGTGGGGTACTCAATTACCCCTATATGCATTCTAGGATTAAATACTTCATTCACTAGTGTTTAAATAATTTAATGTTGTGGAAATCAAATTCTTGTAATATATTTCTCCGTTTCGAGAAAGAAAAAATAAAACAGAAAAAATCATGATTCTTGTTGATTTCAAAAACACTTGAAACGTAGGAACATTTTGCAAAAGACGGATATTCAATTTTAATTTTTTTTTTCTACTATTCCCTTGTACCGTCTGATAACAAACCCAATGCTCAGCGACGAGGTGTTTTTATACCCCTTTATTTATCGAATCCGAAAGCGGAATCAGCTAGGCGGCTCCCTCGGACCGGTCGGCCGGCGAAATCAGCACGCGAGAATCGACCGCGGAATCAATATCCATTGAGGAAAAAGATACGACGGCGGTAACAAATTTAAACGGAAAGTCTCGGGGATCAGGACCACCCTATTCCCACCGCCGTCGACGCGACAGATAAAGCGGGAACGACTCCGCTCGCGGAAACTCTCTAATCAGCGGGAGCGTTCTATCGAGTCCTGTTCTATGCACTTGATTGCGTAGAATGCGAGACGGTAACGTTGTTACCCGGTTGAATCGCGATATCGAGGTACGACTTTAATTAAGTCAGATTTATGGAGTAAATAACACAGACAGGAAGCACAGTTTCCACTGCGCGGTAAAGCAGAGAGGAACTATATACGATTAGATTCCCCGTAATATCGCATTGATGTTGTCTGGAACGATCGTCGAGTCTGGTGAACACAGTGGTGGGTCCGTGAATAAATGTTTCAATCTTGTTCGATCTAAACAGTTGACGAGCAGTTTGAAAGATTCAAGTCAAATTTGATTATGGTGAGGCGTTCAAACTGATGGTCGCTTTCGAACTTTTCAAATGAGTTGATGAAACATTTTGAATTTCAAACCCTCGAACCACTCTAAACTTTTCAAACAGTGTGACGAAACGTTTGAAACTCTCAAATCACTGTAAACTGTTCACACATTTTCAAATATTTCATTCATGCTGTTTGTAAAGTTCGAAAACAACTACCAGTCTGAACGCTTCGTCTCGATCATACTCAATGTGAACTTTTTCAACCTCCTCATCCGACGTTTGAACATATTTCAACGATTCGATTATCCAGCATCAGATCGACATCAATCGCAGAGGACAAACTATATTCGAAATTTCTCGTTGTCGACAACAATCTAAAATGTGCATAGGAAATAAGTACCCACGTCTTTCCACGAGGACAAACGAAAAATATTTCGAGGTGTCCCACCGGAACGGAAGTTGATACCCCGGTGTCGAGAAACACGCCTCGAAGCGTTCCCGGACGAGCTTGTACTTCGTGTGCCTGCGCGCGCGAGCGGGAGCTAGCGAGCTAAGTTTCAGTTTGGAAATCCTCCGCGATTATTAGTTGGACAAGTAGTTCCCAACATCTCTCGGGAACGGTTCTCAGGGTTAAAGCGAGGCTTGATTAGGCGCGCGGCAACTTGTTTCCGTGCTGGCTCCTTGCGCGAACTTAAACCATATTAAATTGCGCTTAAGTCAAGCACGTGCTGGAAGGTCACAGTTCGCGGAACAAGGACGAAGGGAAAGTGAGGGAGACGGCGAAAGCCAAGAGTGTGTGTATGGGATGAAAGAAGGGGTGAAGATGGGGGTGGTGGAGAACGGCAGGAAACGCAGCTACAGGCCGTAAAGACACGGAGGTGCCACTGTGTCAAATGAGAAGAAACTTCGAGGAATTTAATAAGCGGGCCCGGACGAGGAAACCGGCTGGCATAGACGCGACGGGGAAGAGTGGGTTCCAAGCGTTTCCTGAGGGGGCCACTATCCGACCCCCGTGTGGGCGGCGAGCAGAGTGAATGAACGCGGAAAGATAGAATGAGATATGGTGGGTTAATTCTGTTACGAAGTTACGCGACTTTCTGGAACAGTCCTCATAGGACCTAATTATGCGGCTGCCACCGAAGGGAACTCCGCGAATCTACTGGTTCTACGTAAATATGCTTCCACCTCTCGACTGGGGGAAAAGCTCTGTGTGATGGTCGAAGTAGTGTAGTATACACTGCGTAGGGGTAATTATAAAACCAGCCTGAAATTTTCAATTTTTATGTATTGTAGTTAAAAGAAAAACGAACTAAGTATGCTATGTCTGTTCATTTTTATTTCGACTACAGTATATATATGTATAAGAGAGAGACTTAACTGAGAAGAGTATTGTGACTCTAAAGTGGTGCTATAATGGCAGGTTGTGATTCTGTTTTTAGAAAGAGGATTGATTCCCTTAATAGCTGAATTTTACATTGCTGAGGCAAAAAATATTAATTTATACTCACTTGGGTTTACTGGTGGTATTTAGTTTGGAAAAATGGAAGTGGTGGAGTACCTGCTTGGAGGTGTTTTATAGATATAGGTTACACTTTCGTTGATCGCGTTTGTTTATCACTGCAATGTGTACATACACATCGATACAAACACAATTTAATGATCATCGCCGCGCGTTACACCCAAGGACGAAGTTCAGAACTCAGGGGGTGGGGGTGCAGAGGAATGTGTTTGACCGTATTACGGCCAGGAGTGTGTTTGTCGGTAGCAAACGAGCGAAACCTCTAATTATGTTTGGCGTCGATTCCTTAAGTACACAAAGCAGGATCTGCTACAGATCCTGCGTCCGTCAAAGGGGCGTTATGTACTTTTCAAGGCTTAGGCGGACCAAGAAACCCGTCAACGGCGAAGCGAACTGAAACTAATTCCGATATTAAGTGAACGGGACTCGGCTAAGATTCCTTTCCTTCCATTGACTGACAAATAATCGTGAAGTTGCGACCCTTACTATACAACCGAATTCCAAATTTCAGTGAGACTTAAGCGCATGAAGTTTACTTACAGCAAACATCGTGATATTGGAAAGGGACTCTGAATAGAGTTCAAGAAACAGAGGGTATTTGATTGTACAAATCGCATTAAATGTCGTTCAACGAGTCATTAGTGTGTTCTCGATGATGGTGCTGATGTGGGGGTAATCGATGACCACAGTTGTCAACATTATAACATTTTATTCTTGCACACTCTGTACGACGAAAATTTCACTTCGTCATTGTGGCTGAAACGTACGAAAATCACCTGGCATTCAGCCTGTTAATTTGGCTGAACTTGTGTCTGACTATAATCGGCTATTTCTACTTGCGCGAATCACTGATTGTGCCTCGAAAGTGTTTCTGTTCTATCGATTTGACCAAATTCAATCTAGTTTCTGTCAAATTATGTATTACGAGAAATAAATAATACAGTTTCATTACCAATGTTAGTAAACATTGATAAAATTGATGATAACTACCAATGAACAGACACTTGTCGAACAGCGCTTGGATGAACGTGCAAGTTATACAGGGTCGTCGGTAATTGGTGATACAATCGGAAAGGGGGTGATTCCACGTTAAAAAATAAATCGAATAAAATTCTTTCGTACGAGGCTTTGTTTTCGAGAAAATCGACTTCGAAGACTAATCTGAAATACGTGTAGTCATCATGATAGTAAGTAGAAACGGAATGCGATGAACAGACCCGCTGGCCAAGATTTCTTTATGAAGAATCACCTCCCTTCCGGTTGTACCGCCAGTTACCACTCTGTATGCATTCAATGTCAACCTAAGCGTAAACACAGTCACGTAAAAAACATTAATTCTAAATTGCGCGATTCATCTCTTCACACTTTCTAGTCGCGTCATCGGTTCCTTTAACGTTCTTCGCGTGACGAAAAACAAAAACAAAAAAAAACGCGAGAAAGGTAGCCACCGCGAAACAAGAGCGGAATAAATTTCTCGTGGAAAAGTTTCCATGTATCTTCGCCTCGCAATCCCAGCGAACGCCGTGTATAAAGTGCAGGTACCGGAAAGGTACGGTTATGTCGAGGACCCGTGTCGGTAAAGACGGTGCAAGTGAACAAGTACATGGTCCGTTGGTCTAATCTAAGGCCAAGTTAGGTTGGGTTAAAGTAGACGAGACCTCGCCGGGTATTAGTCGAATCGGGTTAGTGTCCTACCATACTCCACCAGAAAGTTTCCCATAGTCTCTCCCCCCCTCCCTTGGATATTCCTTACTTCATCCTCCCTTTACCACCCCTTCCCATTCGATCCCGTAGTGTCCCTTTCGCCCTGTGCTCCTTTTAGGACCGCCAACCGCAGCTCCAAACAGTCGTCGACCGCATCGACAAATGCCGGTTATTTCTCACCCGTCGCCGTGACCTCGCGCGACGGTGTACATTGACAATGAAAGGTAAACATTTACATAATTCCAGCTGACCTGCTGCTGCTGCCGCCACCGCCACCGCTCTGCCGTGTTCTGACAATATCTCCGTAATTTCCTAGACTAACTGGGCCGTTATACGTGCGATTAAATATGGCGGGACGAGCGTTAACGCGGAGACCTTTACTGGGGTGGTATGAATTAATCCCGTCGTTTACCGTTTTGTGGTAACGGTCCAGCTTACGATTTAATTCGTACCGTAAGAATACTCTTGGTCCGTATGGACGACAGAAAGGAAGGTAGGAACGCTCTTGTTAGTGACGACTGCGTGGCCGCTGTTTAGTGTAATGACATTGCGACACACGACTATCGATCCGGAATTAATTGCAATTAAGACACCGGAATCGATTGGATCAAAGAGAATCCCGGCGAGCTTTGTGAATACGCTTCCGGCGAATACTTCTAAATCGCTGTGCACGGGCGTGTAAGTGCCTGTGACAAGTTTGTCGCACGTAGCCAGCTGGATGAAAATCGCAAACTGTGCGCAAGGAATGCAATTGTACGAGGGTAAACGAGACCCGTAATTCTCGTATTGAATTGTGATACGCGACGAAAGATTTCACTGTTTCTATGCAATTTTCTAATGAAATTTCACATACAATTTAATAGAATATCGTCTACAAAAAATGTATTTCCGTTCAGCATTCGTTTTTCTAAAGTGAATCTAAATATCACGAACAATATATAAAAGAGAAGAAATACTTGTTTACGTACAGAAGTGCACACAAATATGCCCAAACAAATATAATCACGAATTCAATTAAGCACTTCTGTTCAATTTGCTTCAAACCAAAAAATTTGTCGAAACTGTAGGTATTTACTGGATCAGAGTTTCATCGTGAAAATTCGTTAAGCCAGTAGCCGGATTTAAATAACACCAATTAAATCTAATCACGGAAAGTTTGTTAGTCGCAGATTTGACGAGCAGAAAATCGATGTCGGTTAGTCGACAAATTTATACCAGATCTGTCGAAACGTTCTTTTAAAATCCCTTAATGCGGATATAAATCATCGTCCACGGCGTGGGAGAAGCCGGCTCGCCGGGCCGCCGCGGCGATTCGCAACGCTGAAAACTTGGCCCCTTTGTCAATTTAAACCGAAGTTTCCGCGAAAACATATTTTTCAACTAATAACTCACCCCCGACACTTCTACCGAACCTTCCCGCCTGCACATTCATATCCCGAGCTCGTAAATCAAGGGGAGGTCTTACCGCAAGAGTTTCCATTAGTCCCGGAAAAATTCATGGATGACAAATATGATTGTTTTACCGACTCACCTGTAACAGAAGAAAACGAATATATTTAACATGAATAGATCACCGTATAGAAAAGAATATTTTATTTAGTATACGTTCCTGTTCGTAAGTAGTAGTTATTGCTAGACTGTGGATTTTATGCATTTATCGTAAATGTGAGTGTAATGAACACGATGAAGTCAAAATTTTCATGAAGATTAGTATGAATGAAACTTTACTCTGGACCCAACAGAACTTTTAATAATGGAAACAAAAGTCCAACCTAATTTCCGTTTGGTAAATTGATCTATAAGAATTTGCATAGCGATCCGCTGTCTAGTTATTACACTTTATAAACATGTGGAAGACAAAACAAAAATTGATTTACCTGAAACCTGGATGAATAAGTGTTACTACAAAGATGAAATAAAAAATATATATGTATAACTCAAATAATTCTAAACCAATACTTTAATAGTAAATACTATACAATAATTTATTTCTCAAAAGAACGACACTGTACTTCAAATTCAAAAGAACATCGTTTATCTTCGAGTTTATACTAAATCTTCTTATATTCGTGACCAATGCTTCCAGAACACAGATTTTTCAAAATCATATTTTAACGTGTTTTTTGACAGTGAGTTTCTTTTTTATTCAGAGACTCTTCAGGTAGATCTATCAAAACCAAAACTTTTGTACCTGAAGCCATCGCACTCTCACCTTTCGAACCAGCAGCCTTTTCATACGGAGCGTTCAAGGTAAAAGCTTCCTGACTTCGACACTTCAAAAGCATAATTTATATATTCACTCTGAGCCTTCACAAATAGAGATTCATGGCATCGAGCTTTTCGGATTGAAACTTCTTAACTTTGCATTTTCGAGAGTTAAGCTTTTTTTCCGGTACTTTCACGAAACTCTGCAGCTTTGTCGGCCCTGAATCACTTCTACACGTATTATTAGAACTCCATTAAAGACGAACAGAAAAATAAAACTAGCGCAACAATAATAAAACATTCTATTTATTCTATTACTAATATAGACCTTATTAGCATGAATAACTTTCAGCTTAACTTCGGTTTGTTGACATTAGTCAATAAAAGTGTGAATTTGTAAAAACATCGGTATTTTAAAAGTCGACGTCAATAATATCGGTTATTGATCGTCATATTGTCCCGCGAACCTTCCTAACCTGGTTCTATCGGACAAAGTCAGATAATTCTATTGAACCGAGTACCATTTTCTTCGATGTTTTGAAAAATGCCCATTGGAAGCGCGACACCATCGTCCCCGGTACATCAAACCGGCATACGTCTTGCTATACTTCGCAAACCGATGCTCGCGCCCAGGACAGAACGATACAAACTGTATAATTTTTACAATACACCACATTCTCTTCATACAGCCCAGATGTCTTAATACTTATGAACGGTAGTATTCGAGAGAAACTGAGGTCGACAAAGTGCAAAAATATAACGTAGGAGGAAGAGGATAAACAGGGGTACGATGTGGGTGTTACGTGTACATGTATCGTGTCGAGGAAACGGGCGAATCCGCGGGCGAATCAATCATATGCAAAACAGCGTGTCGATAAATCCCGGTCGAACCAATAAAATCGTATCAATCAGCCAGAAGTAAACGGCCGCGATCGGCTTTTTCAACCCTTCCAATGGCACTTCTTCGGCCGTAGTTTCCGGAAACGTGCGGCCAAACCGACCGGCGGCCGTGTGAAAGAAATTCGGGTGGAGATCTTCGCACGCGAACGAATCGAGAAAGCTCCGAAGTGAAAGAGTAGAGTGAGGCTGCGTGAAAAAATTTCGAGAGAGCCCGTGGTGCACAGGGAAATGACGGGTGAATAGGGAGGAAGGCTAAGGTAGACGAAGAAGGAAATACCGGGAAAGTTTCGCGGCTCGGCCGAACGCCTTATGTAAGATACGTGCGCCAACGAAGTTCGTGTATCAGGGTCGAGGCGGTGAAATATATCCGCGGGAAATCGGGAGCGACGAATCGAGAAGGCTTCAATTTCTTTTATGGGGGAAAGATTTCTCAACGTTTCCGCATCTAATACGGGGGGGAAACGGGGACTGAGGAGCCAGAGAGGTAAACGAGGTGGTTTGTGTGCGAGGTATCTTGTATTTGGGTATGTTAATCAGTCCGTAGAATTGTTCCTGAAAGCATGTGAAGGATTGTTCGTGAAAAAATACTCGTTCCGTAAATGTCTAACGTCACGTACACCTTGTTCGCAGGACTGGTCGCATTATTGCCGTTCTGGAAACTCCCACGACAACATCACACAATGAATATACTGTTTTGATTTCTCTATTTCAACTATATTATAAAAAACAAACAAAACTAAATATCATCGAAAACGCTAGGTCGGTTTAAAACCGATATTTTCGACTTCAGAATAACAAGATACAACATACAGGGTGTCCCAATATTGATGGTATAACTGGGGAGGGGAACATTCTACCTCCAAAAATATGTCGAAAATATACAATAATAGTTTTTTCATTTAAGACTACGTATTCGAGAAAATCGACCTTAAAAATCTGTTGGCTACGCGTGAAGTTGCATAGGAATAGGCTGGGTGTCTGTTCATTGCATTCCTATTCTACTTACCACTATAATTAATTTGCGAATTCGATTTTCTCGGAAACAAAGCCTCAAAGGAAAAAAATTTATTCCATTTCGACTTATTGTCTCATGTACCTATGACTCAACTCAACAGATTAATATTACTGATGTAGAAAAGATGTTCGCGTTTTAACGATGACAAAAAGGTTCACGATCACATTTCACCGAGTGTCCAAACAGTTATTCGACGGCAAGCGCGAGCGTTTTCCTCCCCACGCCTCGGTTCGAAGCCGGCTCTAGCTTTTTCCGTATCCTGCGGCCGGTGGCAGGCCAGTAACTTTTAATTCGCGTGCCCGACGCCGACCAATCTGTGTCGTGCGCGCTCCTATTACTCCTGATAAGGTCGGGGTAATTTATTTACCGAGCTACGGGGGGATGCCATCACGCGACTACGTCGTCTCCTCCACCTTTTCCACCGGCCATCCGGAGGAGACGTAAAAGAACGCGACGGATTTGGAGACGGAACACAAGCGGATAAATGTCTTTCGATCCTCCCCCCATTCCGAACCAGGGCTGTACGCAACATCGTCCTCCAGACAGTAAGTATAGGAAATAAAAACTTAACGGGGCGTGCCGGACGAAGGGAAAATGAAAAGACAGCTGGCGAGGCACGTTCCGTCTGGTATCGCGATCAATCGGAACCAGGGGAAGGGAAGGGTGGTGGAAACAAGAATCTTATCAGTTTCGGGAATCTTAAATCATTCCACCTTGTGAATCTTATTTCCTGTCCGATGCTTGTTTCACGAAATGGACGAAGGGAGTCGAATCGAAACGAGGATGTAAAAGAAGAAAAGATTAATGGGAGAATTAGGATGAAATTGCCCCTTTTTGTATTAGCGTTCGGCCAATCGTGGACGAAAGTTATCGTATGCATGTCTGTAGAAAGTAATTATAGGGTCTAGGGCAGAGTAATAATTCCCTTGGGACAGTGATATTTGGACCTGTATCTGTAAATGTGAATTACAGTGTACTCACTCATGAAGAAATATTATATTACTATAAAAATTGGAATTACCACGTTTAATCTAAAACACTAATATGCCACTTCAACAAGAAATATTAAAGTACTTTCAGTATTTCAGTTACTTTCAAACATATCCCAGCCTGAAAAAGAAATAATTTAATCTCCAGTTACTGAAGGATAAAAAGAAGAAAAAAGAAAGTATGTTTTTCCAGGGACCAAAGGACTCGTGACATCGCCGACGAGTTATCCGTTTGGTCGGTACGTCAGGGTTGTTCAAGACTGGCAGGAGAGGAAGGGAATCGTCTGACAATGAGCGAGAGAGTGGCGTATGAGACCGGAAAAGGGTTCCCCTTCCGGGGGAGGGAAGGTGATCGATGATCCAACGCCAAGACATTGGACCACCTTCGCCCTACCCGAGATACTTGGTTCTTGTGAATTTTATTCGTGGTCGCTGGTGTAAGCCGCGTTACCGAAGAATATTGCCTTCTCTTTGAATAGAATACCCCTCGTGCGCTATAAAAGCTTGATGGATTAAGGGTGACACGTCCAGATTAAACGTCTTCTTTCCCCAGCCGACACACGTAACAATAGTTTGAAGATCGCGACGCTGTGATTCAACCCTCGTGAAAATAAATTTCCGTTCCTTTGATCCATGTTTCAACATATCTCTTGTTTACAATTCAATTGTAATCTAAATTCCTGTCTTCGATATCTAATCTTCCTATTCACCAGTATTCAAATATAATCATATTTCACCACTGTTTCACTCTTTGAAGACTAAACAAAATTGTAACACAATAAACTATTTATTTACAAAACTTTCCAAAGGAATGGGTCACGAGTTTCGATTTAAACTTACGACAGATCGTTTCGATATCAAAAAATTTTTATCTTCCTTGGATTTCAAGAAAGGGAACGAACAGAAGGGACCGTTACAGGAACTTCTTTCATTAGTTTCGTACGTTCGGTTCGTCGATGAAAATCTGCATTTTTTAATAACTGTAATAAGAACGTTATCGTTATTAAAACTATTGTCGGAAACTTCCGCGCGAACGTTCTTCCCTCGAGTTTCTCTGACGATCGTCGTCGGAGAAGAGAAAACTTCAGGGGAAGGATAAGGAATAATAGACGGCATTATTGAACAGCCGGGTATAGGATATGACATCTCTTCGATTACGATTCAGAGGCATGGCTAGAGGATTTGCAGACGTGCAAAGAAAGCCTGGCCGAACGTGGAAAAATAGAGAAGACGATGTTACGACCAGACCGGAAAGAAGAAAGAGAGAAGTGTGTGCGAAGTATGATCGTCACCTTTACACCTCGAAAGAATGTACCTGGGCGGGCGGCGCCGTGGGATCGCGTTCGTCGCTCCGACACCCTTCAAAATTTCATTACGTGATATTACGATTGCTAAAACTCTAGTCGTCAAAGCGCGATAAAATCGGAGACCCAGCTGATTTTTCGTCACGTATTCAGAGGACTTGACGAATTGAATTTATGAGAAAGAGGATTTGTCTATTGTAGAATTTATGCAGTTTCTATATCTTTGGGTAAGTTTGATTTATCGCGTGATTCTCATAAAGAAAACTACCTGATTTTTATCTACGTTAATATAGTGACTCGATAAACAGATTTTATTCCGTTCTAAACATGATTTGGGACAAGACAAAGAGAACTGAACAAATTTCAGAGATAAAAGGTACAATATATTTGGATAACGTAAACAATAGAATCGTTCGTGTTTGTGTGTTGATTTTGGAGAATTACCCTTGAGTTCTAGATCCTTTAACAAGTAATCATTAGATACCGATTACCAATTTTAAAGTTAGATAAGCCAGAGTTTTCTTGAGAAGCAACGACTTTCATCATTGTTTTTGTAACTAGCCTAAGCACATTTGCTTTCTAGATTAACTTCATCGTGTTTGAAAGTCTTTGGATGTTAATTGAAGAAATTTTCGATTTAACTTTTTCCTCGAAATAACTAGTATAGAAAAATCAGAATGAAATAAGAATTTAATTTTATAAAAATAATTCATATTTTGATGCAACGTATGTAAGTATTCACAAATTCGTACTTTTGTTTTATAAATATTATTATTCATAAAACTTCCTTGGTCAACGTAAAAGTATCGACTTCAATTCAACAAACATTTCTATAGTAAAATTATACAACGACCCAATGTTACATAACAATCTCTACAAATAACAATAAATAATGTCTTTTAAACAATAAATACATAAATTTATTTGCCCACCTGTGATCGTCGAAATATCAAACACACAGTATTCCAATTTATTATCCCAAACTGTTTGCGCGGACACATCGCAAACAAAAACTTTTACTCGGATAAAACACGACACCGACGAAAAACATCGTGTCGCATTACGTTCGCGTTACGGTTTTCGGAACAATCAAGGAGATTTAATCGCACGATCGAATTCATCTGTGAAACGAGAAGCGTATGAACCAGATTCAAAGTCGAACTAGCCTTATTTAAACACCGTACGTCACGAAGTAATACAACACCGTAATTCACAGTTCGTCAGACGACCCTTTGAAACCCTCTGAATTGATACTTTCTACAATATGAAATGTCGGAGATTGCAAATTTAATTGAAATCCACTTTTTTATTCTTAATCGTACGATGATTAATTTAATTGAAATTCAATTTTTTTATCCTGAATAATGCTATCAGGTATAGTAACAGACGGTACATTTATACGACAATTACTGTCAACGTCAAAAACAATCAACCGTCGATTATAGACTTCTCATTGTCCTATGAACTTTTTCTCACGAAAAACTATATTCGCATTAAATAGGTTTCCATATAAACATAAAGACGTGGCCGTTGTTTAATAATTTACAATAAAATAAAATGTATTCCATGGAAAACTTCATTAAACAATCTATATCTCACAAGTTTCGGTACATCTCAATTTTTATTTGTTATATTCAATAACAATTTGTATTATAAAATAGCTGGCATAATGTTTAACAATATCCTTCAGAGAAGTAATTGTTATAACAATTACGTTATTAGAAATAATAAGTTAATTGAAAAATAATTTTTGGCGAGCTCGATCTATAGATCCCGCGCCATTTTCGCACACCTGCCCGCGCAGTTCACGTTTTCGTGCGCACGGTAGTTTATCAATACAGATGCGCCAGTAAAGATCCTCAGTTCTCCCCTTCTTACTGTATGAATCCCTTTTCTTACTGTATTATTGCTGACCATCACTGACCAATCGAGGGTCATTGTAATTAAAAATGCAAATTTTATATTATTCTTTATAAATCCTTGTAAATGAATGTAATATTTTTACATGTAACTCGTCCCTCGCCTTTCACGTCCGTCATACGAGGGTTAATGAATAAATAATATGTATTTACAATGTTACCAAATCAAATTACGAGACACTGAATATTTAACAGAATCTTTACAAATTATTACAAAAATATAATAAATCCACAAGTATCCTTTAGAAAATCTCTTTCAACTACATTACCGCCCGAAGACAGCTGCGTTACGATCAGCTGGTACTTCTGCGAGTCCCCGGTCGCGTCTTAAGAGAAACCCGTCGCCAACCCGAAGATACCTAGTTTCTCGATCCAACGGACACTGGATCGAAACCAGTCGTCGACAACGCGCGTTCTCGACCGATAACAACTTAACTACAATCCCCACTGTTCGTCGTCGTCCCAAAGCTCGTAATGTATAAAAAAAAAAGACAAGTGAATGAACACCGAATAACGATGTAATTCATTTATTAAGTGGTTTCCCGAAACCAGTATGGTTGGACTTCCTTGTTAAACCGCACGACCAGATCCGTGACGGCCCGATAATTTACGATCCGTCGTTCTATGGTGAACGTAATTAAAAGATAATAAATTTCGACCGGGCGATACTGTTATACACCCTGTCCCACCTTCGAACTAACGGGTCTGTAAAGCATATGACGGACATAACAAGTACATAACATCCCTGCGATTTATCGCCACGCATTAGCATTAATGACCGCCCAATCGAATTGGAGTAGCCGTAAGAACGTGGCGCGAAACGGTCGACCGAATGAAAAACCGAAACCGCGAAGAATTCCAATATCGTTTTACGGCGATTTTGTGAACGTAGGAGGGAGGAGGGGTGGCCTCCCAATATTTGCATACAAACCGAAACGACCGTTTGCATAAACTCGACATTTTGGAAATCTTTCGTACGGCGTTTAATCGTCGGCCGGGGGCCAGTTACGCTTCGAAAATTTCCGCGTATTTCACCCTGTTTGAACGGTGAATACCGATCGAAAGTTATCGTTGCCTCGGATCCACAAGCCTTATATTTTACGATCGATCTCGTCGTAAATTCGCCCCTGCGAAACCAGGCAAAAGAAGGCTAGCGCACAATTTTATTACCATTTTCACCGTCACACGCGCTAACAAAGATGGTATCTCCTCGGGCCATTCTTTATGCTGTCTTGTGGCCCCGCCTTTTTGTTTCGCGCCCCCGTGGTAGAAGAAGCAAAAAAAAAAACAAACAAAATTGGAAAGAGAGAAAGAAACGGCACAAAAGGGAGCCGACGCGTAATCGAATGGCACCGCCGTTTCTCCGTTTTTATTCCGGCATTATTTTTGCAATAATCCCCAACACCCGAGGCGGGGCCCCCGTGGTCCCACGGGGGTCGCTGACTATAAACGTATTCGAACCCGATCGGCTTATTTACGGCGGTTAAAATAGTAAATTATCGAATCGACTGGCGCGTTGACGATCCCGAAACTCTTTTCATGGGAACATTTATTAGGCGCGAAACGACGGTGCCGTCGGAAATTAATGGTGGTTCCGTCGCCGCCGCCGCCGGTCCGCTGGTTGGTTCGTATCTTGGATATATAAAATATTTCGGACCTGTGGGGGCCCCCATCGTTAACTTGCGCCGCCACTACCTAGAACTGGCCTATCTCGTTAGGCGACGCGATCGTTAACGATCTCCGGGGCATCGCGTGATCTCCTCCATCCCCCCGTGGCTCGCGTTCACAACTCTTTACCCAATTAGGTAATCGATGCTACAGGGCCCACGGACCAATCGAATATACGGCGCGATACCGATCTTCGTGATTTTATAAATCGAGGGGATATACCTACCAGCGACCGGTCGCGCCGCTACCGACCAATTCGAACTGTCCCAGACCCGAATGGCGGCCGAGAATCTACTAATTGATCGAAACACGGGCTATTTTAAAAGCGATCGGACCTCGTGGACAGGGAAAACGTGAGTCGAAATTCTGGTAATGTCTCGATGTTTGCGCAACCGAACGAGATTTACGGTCTAAGTGGACGGGAAACCATTTGTTCATTAATCACTCTGTAAAACGTTTCTACGTATTCGTAGTGATTTATTCTCCTTTCCAATGACGTGAAAGTCTGCGACTGTCGGAACGGTATTTCTGAACTACTGCATCACTTCTTTCGTGTCCTGTCGACGTTTTTTGGCTGTTTCTGCACTCTTGTAAGTTCATCAATGTATTACACGGGAGCAGAGATGTGGCACATTCATTGTCTGTATAAAGTGTTTCGAATAACGATTGAAATATAAAGAAGTATTTCGCCAATTTTTTGTAATACTATAATATTTCTTTTTAAACGAGTAAGTATTTAACCCTTGGACATTTCATGCAAAGCTATGTACGCTTATCCTATTCTAAAACCACGCCTTTCCACCAGCAAGATTGATCCATCGTAAACAGTTACGAATTGCTTATATCCCAATAATCTTAAACAAGTTTTTCTCAACCCTTCAAACCTCTCCGTTAAATATTACATTCACTTGTATGTATATTCGTTAATAAAGGCGTAAGTCCAGCCAGATCACTGTACCACTATATCTCGTTTCCATATACATATATTCTCATGCACGCTCACGCCAAGTGTCGAATAACCAAGGTATCCATAGATTATCCGATAAAACCCGGGCATAACGAAGAATATCACGATTATTATTAATCCGTGTCGTTAAACTTTTCAGATGTTCACATCAGGTCGACCATAAAACGATACGCAAAAGTGTCCAACGCGTTCTCCCGTTTCTCCATGAAAGAGAATCTATTCGCGCGAATCCTTAAGCAGAACGTCATAATCCCCCCACCCCTCGATGAATCCATCCGCGATTCCCGGGAATACGCGGTTAACACCGACGTGTTGTACATACGTAGAGATCCCCGAGCGTCGATCACGTCCCTGGAATCGACGGTATATACGACCGACTACAATACCCCGCGAGAGCCCTTATTTATAGGGTAGTAAAAATTTAAATAAATTCCCACCCCGCGCGCAAACGAAGGGTCTCGCGCGGTTATTTATTCACTTAATGCAACTCGGGGTCCCGTGCTATCTCTGTCCGCGTTGGTCCGAAAGGGTGTCGTTATTCGATTTTCGGCGAACTTTTACCGTCGTCCCCGGGGCCCGTTCGCGGGGAGTACCCGTAGACGATCGTTCAGTAGTAAATTTTCACCCTTCCCACCCGGGCAGTAAATTTACCTTCGCCTTTCAATAGGAACCACGCCAACGGAAAGAGTAGGACCCGTCCGTCGTACCCCCTTCCCCTTCGATCACGCTGGAGAACCATCCCCCCCTCTCAACTGACCCAGTCTCCCCCCATCCAGTCCCACGGATAGTCCCTCTTTCTCTTCCCGAGCATTCTCCTTTTCACCTTTCTCTTTCCCCTGGCGCTGTTCTTCGGCGGTACCGCGGTCGCGCTGCTTTCCTCTCGTTTTTATTAGTTTTCGCCGCGCAATGGCGATCGGTCGCGCGGGCCCCGCGATGGTGGCGGTGCGACGATCAGTGGACCCAGGTAGTAGTGGTGGCAGCAGACACCGTACCACTGTGGGACACCGGTGATACGACGAGAGAAAGACGAGTGGCTGGTGGGGTCGCTGTCGTGGACTCTGGCGGAGTGGTGGAGACCCGACACTGGGTCCTCTCTACTCGCGGTGGAAAGCAAAAGGCGAACGATGGAAGGAGAGAAATTCCCGGCAAGGCTGCGAATTCACGGGTTGGGCGTGGACAATATTTATGTCCGCTTCTTCCGACCGTTATCATTACTCGTCGTTTTTCGTTCTCCCCACCTCTTCTCGTACCTCCGCAGGAATCCGTGTCGCGAGATCCTACCCTCTGGATTTTCTGCTCGTTTTTCCCTTTCGGCGCGAGAAGCTACCTTAAACCGTGTCTGTCCCGTCCTGACTACCCACCATCTGCACCGCCTGGCGAAATCGGGTCTTTTTTAGACCGCTAGGGACACGATGTGCCCCCCGTTTTTACATATTAATAACTCGACGTTCGAAGGCGAGCTGCCTGGGTCTTCAGGGAAACGATGAAACGTAAGGCTTCTGTACGGTGCAGCCTACCGAGTTTGGGCGTGGACGATATTTATGTCCAGATGAATCTTAACCGATCGTTCGGGTTAACCATCCGCCGGCGAGAACAGTTTCGGTTACGGCGTGCCCCCGTCCTTTCCACGAGCAAGTGGTTCACCCCACACCCCTCCGGCCGGTCCATGCTCCTTTTTCTCATCCGGCAAATCGGCTGTCACCGAATTTGGCTCGAGGCACGCCGGTGTGCCCTCCTTTAGCCGCGTTGCCAACGAGTATCGTGATGCCGGATCGACATCAATCTGACGCGGAACCAGTTACACAGAGAATGGCTTTATCAATCTCGACACCGATCGGTACCAGCAAATCTCTTGTAAAAGGGCTGCGGCCTAAAAGGATTTGCAACGGTACCGCGTAACCGATGAAGTCAACCTTTGAATACGTATCACCTTTTTGTTTTCGCAGTCATCGAGTTCGTATTGTGGAACACTGACGTATTAGCATTTCGAGCAGTGTCTTCCTTACTCTTCTTATTATTGGTCAAAGGTGAAATCGTTTTATCTGGTGAAGAGATACTATTTTCCAGGTGTGGAGAGGCTGTATTTGCTATATCAGTTACTCGCCATTTTCATTACGTTCTATTAAACATGAACAACCCAATACTATACATGGTTATACAATTTAGTTTAGCATCACATTCAACGGTGGTAGCCCCGCTGTTAATATCTTCAACACTCATGGGAACCAAGTACATAAACAGTCGAGTAAACGCGTTAAAATCCGCCCATGCATATGTAACCGACCGTCGCGCTGGAAAATCTATTATCCCGACCTCCCAAAGCCATTCCACTTCCAGGTTCATACAGAATCCCATATCATTTTTCCTACATCTGTTAACCACAATTTAGATAAGCGGTCCACCAAGACGACACTTTCACACAGTTCGATCGTTCCGGTATAACTCGCGTCGAGACTCGCCCGACCGCAAATTCAAACTAGTTCCAAAGATTCAAACACGCGCACACAGATCCAACGGATATCACCGATCGCATCGTAAATCCCCGACTTTCCCTATCTCGTCGAAGCAACGAAGAAAAGTACCAGTTCCCTAGGAAATCTACCGGTTAGCAACAAGTAGAAAGAGAAGTACGTGGGTCGGCAAGGGTTGTCGGGGTCGGGTGATAAATTTGTAAAACCAATTTAAGATCGCGGCTATATACGTATATACACGACTTTGGTCCCGGTGAACGGACGCGATCCCTTTTATCTGTATTCCCCCTTCGTGCTGGCACGTAACCACATATCAACTTTTTATCTCGTCCGAGACAATTCGACAACGACCACGCGTCCTTATAAACAGACTATGCCGCAATAAGTATACCCCCTCGCCCAACCCACATTCGAACGCCACCAAAGGGGTAAAAGGGGAGCGTCGAATCTTCACACCGGAAAAATCTGCGCCCCTTATCCCCCCTTCCGTTACCATACCATGACTTCGTTTTTATCTTCTTCACCCGCCCGTTGTCCCGTGAATCCTGGATAACCGACAGATAAAACAGACGGTCCACGAAAATATTTTGATAAAGCCGTGTGCGTCGTCCTCGTGTACCTGGGGATGACAGCGGGACAACCAGCGCGCGACTGGGACCACGCCATACCTGGTGATATTTACGAGGCAGATTGGGCTGAAATTTTCGACGTCAAATACCCCACGAAATTTCTGGGCGAAAATTATGTTATCGTGGGAAACGGGGAGCGGTTGTAAGTTAGTTTTTTTCTTTTTTTTTTTACTCCTTTTTGGTACTTTTACACACTCGAAAGGAGTGATTCGGGGATAAGTAACACTGTACACAGGCGCGTGTAATTACTTGGAGTGACCGTCTGTAGGTATAAACCCGTGGTATCTTGCCGTTTGTCAATGTGGGGGGAATGTGCTTCGTATCGATATTTCCCTCGGGTAAATTAAGTCACCACAGGAACGGATGAGAATATTTTGTTGAGATATCGACGCGGAAATGAAACGCGTATGGCGACGTGCAAATTACCGTAAACAAATTTTTGATGTGGTTACAGATATGATTCGTCGAGGTGTCGTTTGAGGGATGGTGTTTACGAGTTTAGGTATCGACGAAGGTGATATTTGCGATCCAGGGATCGTTGACGATTTCTGACACGAGAGACGGTGGTGTTTTGGGTACACCTTGTCGTGCGTGTTCGAGAAGGTGATAAAGGTCGGAAGATATAGGGCCTGGCGGGGGATGCATTAACGCGAACACGAAATTATTTAAAAGCTTTATCCCCGAGGATTCTTGCGGCAGACGAACCGCTGCTGGCGACTTCGCCTTTTAGTGCGGCATGAAATATTTCACCGCAGGCCACAAACGGAAAGCAATTATGGAACATTAAAAGCGGTAAGGCGGGAGGCATATGAGTCGGGAGAAAGATGAGCAGACCGCGCGGGTGGCGGTAAGCCTCTTTGAAAAAATGTCCCGGGGCTTCTTACCACCGCGTCTGGTGTTAAGACGATACTATTGTTATGGGAGAATTGAACTCTGCGGTGAATAAAGTAATCGGGCACGACGAAATTAACGAATTAAGAAATTATTTGTTTGGATTAATTTTAAGACTGACATTCGAATATCAAACAATGTGTAATTTTCGGACGAGAATAATTATTAGGTTGATAGGTTGGCATTCATATTGTTAGGCGATACATTTAATTTAAAAGTATCTCCTCAATTTTTCACTGCGTAAAATTGGTGCAGGGTGTTGGGAAATCACACAATATTCATTTCATACGTTCAGCAATTTCGTAATGCCTTGTAACATTTACTACATATTCGATAATAATTATCCTAATACTTACGAACAAGAGTGCATGTACAGCGAAGATAAACCTATCGCATGTTTAATAATAAAAAATATATATGCTTATAGAGATCGCCAACGTTAAAGCGTACCCTTTTTCAACTATACAATTCCAATTTCATTCGAAATTAAAAGAAGGAACATTTTAATCTTATCCATATCAATTCGACAACGCTTCGATTAAAGATCGTCCAAGCAATCACAAAATCGCAGACCCCTTCTGCGATACGTATGCATGTAAATATTTGTCATATATTAAACGAGAAACTACGATTAATTAAATGCCGGGGGTACTCGTTCGAGGGACGCAAAGGGGGCGCGCCCGCGTCTCGAATTACTGTTGCGAACGTGTTGCCCTCGTAAATATGTGACGACACAGGAATATAACACATGTTGCCGGTCGAGGCAAGCGCATGCATTACATTGCCGAAGCGCGTCTTAACTAATCGGAGTTATGGTAGCTGGGCGGTCTGCACCATTTCGCATTTCAATGCGTACACCGCTGGCGTGATTTGCGAGGGCGAGCCCCCGGTGTATAGTCGGTAGATAGCCTCCACTCCGTTCACTCCAGCGCGTCGACTTTTTCTTCCTCTCTGCGTTTTGCCCTTTCCTTTCGTCCGACCACATACCAAACTACATCCACCCCATTCCCTGTCAACTTTTTTCTCTGTTTCTACCGTCACGTGATACAGGCTGTTAATAAAAATATGAGACACTTTCAGAGGGTAGATTCCACATTCTGAACTAATTGTAAGACGAAAATCAAGAAAGACGAAATTGCGTTCGGAGCTTCGTTTCCGAATTGTTAATTGTTGAAAATAGAGGCAAAATCTACGTATGACGGAAAAGATTATACTACTTGAACAGCCGATTACCAGCTGATATACGGTCTTGATCGATAACCTACTTAAACTACTTAACTCTCATCCGTCCATCATTTACAAAAAGTAATATAACGAAGAGATAAATAAATACATTTGCAAATTCATTAAAATGAAAACAAAACGTTGAGCCGAATTCCGTCATTCTTGATTCTGCATGTAGAATCCACCCTGTGTGAAAGTGTCCCACATTTTTATTAACGCCCTGTATATATCATGGCAACGATTTCACGCGAAAAAATATATTTCTTCAGCGGGTCACTTTCGAATCCATCCAAGTCGAGTGGAAGAGCGAACCTGAATCAATCAGACGATAAAGTGATCCGTTCTCTCGACCGTGAGAACGATAAAACTGACGATTATTAGTCGAGCCTTTCCATTCCCGTTTAAAAATCTTCCGCCGCTTAAGTGACGCCCGCGTATCGTTACGCCAATAATATTCGGATGCTTTAAAGGTTCGTCGGGGATTATTGCCCGCGCGGCTTTTACGAACCGACGTACATATATGGAAAGTTACAGCACACCTGGGAACGCGTGCGCTAAGCGCGAAACGCTTGCTCACACTCGCGGCGCGTACTACTGTTCCACGAGCCGCGGGACCACCCCTTAGACGATGGAAACGAGATTATTTCTGATGTACGGGGTATCGTTGTGGTTTTTCTTTTGGAAAGACTAGTGGAACAACATGTACGGTTCGAGAATGTTGAGTAGTGTATTCTCTTTGGTTTCGTTGAAGGATCTATGCTGTTCTTTGCAAGACACTAATCTCTGAACACCAACGCGTCATACACAAGAACCTAGTACAACAGTAAAACGATCCACGATCAACAGGTAGCACACTGAGCCTCGACCAAATGTTCGCGCGCAGAAATGGATCGACGAGCCAGGAACCAACTCTCAAGGGCGTGCGAAGACTATCGAAAGAAACGGGCCGATTTTTATAAATCATAACCGTGGACGTCGATGATATAGTGGGTCGTTGAGAGTGAAACCGAAGTGTACGGTCGTTTCGACGCGGTATATCACACAGATGTTTTACGGTCCAGTCGGTGGTACCGTGTAACAACAGGGAAGGAAATCACGGGGAACACGAATGAGACAAAGAGAGCAAATCTATCCCGTAGTCGACGCGTGAACCGCGTTAATGGCGAACAGCGAAGAGGAAGACATTCGTTCGTGGTGCAGCGACACGTAGGAGGACAGTGGCACGGTCACAAATATTCCGGTGTCCGCTTCCGCGCTTCGATCGACCACGCTCTTGGGCCACCTTTTCCCGCTCGTAATTTCTCGGGAGCACACCCTAAAAACCGGGCGGCCGTAATTTTTTGGTCCCCCGGTTGATACCGAGCGCGTCGCACTGCGTTGCGCGTAGAAACCACCGAATCGAATTCCATTCGGCTGACTTGCCCCTGGTATTTCATGTATTCGTATCGCTCCGCGGGGGCACCCACGAACTCTTGGCCCCATTCGAACCTGACGTTTATAGGTAACCTCACCCGCGGTAATGGAGACATTATTTATGTAAATGTCGGACGATAGGAGAGATTCTGGGCGGGGAACAGTGAGAATTATTCGAGCAAAGATCGCTACTTTGACAGAGGGAACGTACATGCACATGAACGAAGTGTATAAATTGTTCATCCTCATTTTTAGGTGTTAATAGTTGTATACAGGATGGTTACTTTGTATGTTACGCTTAACCCTTTACCTTGACAAAGGTATTCTATCAATCACAACATCAACGTGTTACTCGGAGATTTCCCCAATTCTTTAACCGTGTTATACTAAGTTTCACAAACAATTCAGTCAAATATACTAATCACCGAAATTCACAAATCCATACGTGACGATCACAAATTTCATTCCGCTTCCATAATTCTATTTCATACTGACTTCGAAATTACAAATCACAATCCTATCAACCCACTCCAAGAAAAGCCCGCAACACTGGCCAAAAACACCCACCGCCATTGACTTAAATCACTGGGCAAAGACCAAGGAAAAACCACAGCCACCACCCGCATAGCGTATCATCCCTATCCAGGCAGATAAGGACAAATTATTACGACAAGACGTCGGCGGAAAGTGTCACAGCTTAATTAAAATCTCCGCCGGCGGTGCTATGAAACGGATAATTCCGTTTAAGAAAGCCGCGTGTACGCTTATAAAAGCCGTCGCGAAATGCGTTTATCCCCTAGAGATGGGGAGGAGGAGGGAATAGAAAGGGAAGGAAAGAGATTGCACCGGCTCGTTCTGCTGGCGGTGCGCGCTCGTCGCGAAAGGGATTTAAATCGGACTCGCGGCCGCCGCAATCGTTCCGGAAAAGGGAGAACACGAGAAAAGGGGCGACGATGGGAGGGTTGGGGGAAGGGTGTACCAACGGCGACCATTAAATTATCGTGGCAATGGGAATCAGCGCTGATAACCGAGCACTTCGCCGAGCACGAAATAATTAGAAGAGACGAGACTTAACTCGATCGAGGCTGACGCGGAGCTCGGTGATATCAATGCAGCGGCGCTTCGCCGGACAGATTCGTATCGGTCGTATATATATATACGTACTTCCATACACGCACACAAACACACACGTACCCAGTGAAACGGATGAGCTTCGAAGCGCGCGCTTTCTACGACGCGGTGCTCGCACGCAGGCCGACCGTTCAGCATAATAAGGATATTTTGCATATATTAACGACTAATGGAGGTAATAATGGCGTACCGTCCCCGGCGGTAGTACCCGCTTTTGTCGGCGTGCCGGAGATATCGATGCCTGGCGATACTAACGTGGAATAGTCTCGCTTCTCCACCATCCCCCTCCACGTTTTCCCGATCCTCCTTCAGCTGCGCGAACATGATCTCTGTCTTTCGTTCTAGGTTCGTGTTGAAGGAAAAGAGGACAGAAAACAGAGATCTGGAGGAAATAAAAAAAATGAGAATCTGATATCTTGTGGTCAACGATGTTTTTCCGCTCGTGCATAAAACTGATTACCCCAAGCGGCCAATTTAGATTCTCGTTTCCCCCCTCCCCCCATTTGAACACGTTGATACGTACATAATTACGGTATTGGGAATACCGATCCTATTAGCGGTAACTCCTATTTTTCTAGTAATGAATTTTGAAATACGGCTGTGCGATGGTACACGGGATGAGGAGGATGGCTCTACGTTTACGCGGCAAGAAACGTTGCAATGTAATACCCGCCGTTTAATATGTTAATATGAAGATACGCGAGGGGATATCGGTTTAAGACGCGTATGAAATTAACAGATCGTAAAAGTTACATTAAAACGGTCCCGTCGCACGTACCCGCCCCGGTTGCCCCCCCCCCCTCCCCTTCAGAACCCACACTCCCCCCTGGCTTTCAGCCACGGTTAATGAACGATCGCCAAGTTTTTACTGTTCGAGGTGATGGGAAAAATATCAACGGACGCGTTTTTTATGCCAGCTTCGCCGAGACACCTTCGTCGCCTGGTTCGGGATTATGAGGAGGGACGCGCGAGTGGAATTCTCAACGAGCCGTGAGGGAAACGAAAGACCACAAGATTTCGAGGCATGTTTCGCCTATCGCTGCTGAAATTCGTCCCCTCCTCTGTAATTAAATTATTTGGACCGTATAGATGACTCAATTCGTATTTATAAGACTTTCATCAGGAATAATTGGGATGTGTGATACTTTTTATAATACCGTAGGAATATATATATTAATGTCGTTTTTCCCTGTGTTTGACTGTAGGTGTCTGAATCTTTACGAAATATAGATGGATGAGCTTGTAACTAAATAGTTGGAAAATGTATGTAAAATCAGATTGATTTTATTTTGATGAAAAATCTGTATTTTATGGTGAGTTATAATCGTTGAAACTCTGCGGTCCAGAAACGATATGTACTGTGCAGCAGCCTCGAACATTTGAATCCGATATATCTTCTTGCCCTTTTTGGTTGATAGAAATTCCCTAAGATGCCGCAAGAAAACGAGTAATATTGATATTTGATATTCCTATGAATAGGGGAAAGTTGTCGAATTTGGACCACTATTGTATAGATATATGTGTAAGCAATTTGTTGCACAAACACACTTAAATGCAATCACCATTATCATATCGTCCATCGTACAACGAAAATTGCACGACAATTTACAATAGTAGTCCAAGCTGGGATGTGGTCCAAATTCGGCAACCTTTCCCTAAATACTAAATTTTGTAGAAAATTGTAAACTACTTATAAGTACGTCTAATAATATTCTCTTCGTAATCGAATTTTGCATATCTAATGTCTTTCCATTCAGTACTTCTAAATCGATCGGTGATTCGACTAGCAAGAATAATCCTCGTAAGACTGGCTCCGATTCAAGGTTTCGTACGCATGGTGTTCGACAATACTTCGACCGTGACTCACTCAGGGGGACGCGCGTTTCCGTAATGACATTCACAGAGAAGCGGAGAAACAGAGAGACACACTGGTCGGCTACATTCTAGTAAAATCGTTGCCGGCGTCGAGGCTAACTATCGAGCATTCACGTTCGCGCGCTTCTCGGGACGGGATCTCTGAAAGTGATAATGATTGATTCATAAATCACGATGAAAACGGTAGGCTTTGAGTGTACGGTGGCAGGAAGATTTATTCACGGAATCATTCTTATCCCACTCCCCCTCTGCAGCCAAGAAGATACGGACGGACTTCCTATTACATTTGCCCGGATGTCAGTCACGAAGCAAGCGAATTGATTTACTGCTCGTCAAACTAATGGCAGCTTATAATCAGGGAATTAAACGGGGTATATGAAGGCTACCAGTTCGAGGCTTGGATACTTGATACCGTTGCTAACAAAGTTTAATCGCGCGTCATTACGTAGTCGATCGTTATTTCGGTTCCCTGCCATTTACATATTTCCTACCCTTGATCGTTGTGCTTCTTCTCTGCTACGTTTCTACCGTGCAGAACAATTCGAGGGAGTTAAAAGGGGGGTGAAGAATAAGGTACGCCCGTTACCGTGTCACGTCACGCCGCATAAAGATGTCGAATAAGAATTCTACCCTACCACGAAGATCCTTTCAATTAGGGGCTATTAGAGCACATAAGAATCTTTAATCCCCGGCGGGTACAAGACTTTTTACTTCGGCTTTTTCGCCGTAAAAGGATAAAAACAACCCCCGTCCAGTCATTAGTCACGAGTCGGTCCAGAACGGTCTCCGGAACGTGGATATATTTTTATGACACGCGTCTGGAAACCTGTTCCATTGGTCCACTACGGCAACATTATGTTTCCCTCCTTTCGCTGCGAGACCGTCAGGTCTGTTTGCGTCACCTTGTTACGAACACGTTCTTCTTCGATTCGGTTCTATTATATTCTTTATACGCAAAATTTCGTTCACAATTCACTACTGTTTACCGTTCAATGTTTTAGTTTTCTCTCTCGTACCATATCTTGCCTTTTAAACAATTTTATTTCGTTAACCACTCATAATTCATTACTGTTTATCATTCAATGTTCTAGTTTTCTCTCCCCGAAACTTCTTACTGCCTCTCTGTATAATCGAACGGCATTCGAGTTTTCGATTCTCCGTGTACCTACGTGCACAGCATTATCCGTTATTGAGACATCAATCCTGTTCGTCATTGAGTCATCAAGTTCCCTACGACACGTACAAGCCATCAGATCCTTACTCGGCCGCGTCGAAAGAATTTCCGATTGTTCAACGGGGCCGTTCATGGTAGTACGAGCATTGTTCGCGGAACGACACGGCCAGCAACTATACGCAGAAATTTATGGAAGTGGAATTCCTCGCCGGCCACGATTACGACGTAAGCGTGCGCCACGCATTGTTAAGCGTTGTACACGGTTCGTTCTGTCTCTCTGGACATCTGGCTATATAACGTGCATTAATGCTCGGCCATTACTGAAGTGTTTAACCAGGAACGCGTCTTCTGAGTAAACAAGCACTCGGTCACGAAACGATAGTCTGCTACGGAGTCAAAATGCACAGAAATGTTGGTCCTCAAAACCATTCGGGTCTTGTCCCCTCTATTTACATTTCAGGTATACTGGTCCTTAAAATACCACCGAAATAATTTGTACCTTTCGAATATTTTGACAGGCATTCATCGACAATTTCAATTGAACATTTGTACATGTATATGGTTAGACGTAAGTCTAAACCACATTCAAATTAGTCTTCGTAGAATATACTCTAATATTAAATCCTCCAAATAATTAATCTCACGAGGTCACCCCTCTATGACCAGACCTAGGTTTACATCCACTATATGAAACTTCTCCCAACAGGTTCACTGATTATAATAAGGGACAGAACACAAAATCTGTGTGTATCAGTCTACACTTAGTACTCCTAAATATTAGTCACACGCGATTCACAGCACCAACAACGCTTCCCATAAAGATCAAGATATCCGGTACCAACGAAACAGAAACCGGGGAAGAATCGAAAGAGGATTCTCCATGGAACACACGACAATGTTTGAACGGGACATAGGCGTTATCGCGGGTATACCGTGGCGGGGCCAGAGGAACGAGACCGTCAGGTGGGCCGTGAGTTAAGTGTCTCACGCGCGTGTAAGCAGCGTTCGGTATCTGTAACAGATCAGATACAAATGGAAGCTGCGACCACGGCGTTAAGTGAGCCAAAGTAAGCGTGGTAGTTGCCACCGTGGTAGGTAGACCGTGGTTGGTGTCGGCCGTGGGGCATCCAGAAGGTGGGGAAACTCGACTTGGTAAGAGGGCACGAGAGAGGAGGAAGGGCTCGGACGAAATCGGTGCCGATCGGTAGTGGCAGGACCGACAACAGGTACATTCGCACCCGTGCCAGGTTAAAGGTGGTTGTCTGCCCGTGCCAGGCCACCCTCCCATCGACGTGGTTGCAAAGTCATGCCGTGACGCCGCGATCGATGATCTGAGCAAGAACGATGCCTGAGTAACTTGTTCGCCTCGACTGAATAAGAAGTCCTGTAGATATTGGCGTGGTTCTGATTGTTTTCAAATGATACAACCTGTGAAGACACCAGATAAGGAGTCGACGCTGTGTAGAGGGTGATTCATGTCGCGATTAAGTTTAACAGCTCTGCCCATCTCTTTATGCTCGGGCACACTGCTTTGTAGATAGATTTATTCACTGTTCTAAGTTGAGCATGTGTACTGACGTACTCTTATTATTTACACAGAGTGATTGAATGATTCCTTAACATTAGAAGTATCCCTGAATAAGGAACTTACGTTTGTCTGTACGAGTGTGGTACAAGTGGTACCAATTAAGAAATAACGAGAGGTCAAAGATACCGATATCAATAGTCTGATAAGATCAATAATAGCAAAATGAATCAGGAGAACAGATCAATTATAAAGGTTCTACTCTGTATACATTACATTACTGTCATATTACATTAGAGTATCGATGACTTTTAAAATCATCTAATCAGACTTCGTTCATTCTACTATATCTACCTTATTAATGTCACGATTAATTAAAAAGAAACTTGGTAACACCCATAACGACGCAATCCATACTGTTTAATTGTTCCCCAGACTGCTACCAAATTCTTTCATCACAGAACACTATAAAATTACATTGCCTATAACACTTTCGTCACAGATCAAGAGATACGAGAAACGAACTACGGTTAATTGACTCTGTATAGACAGAGAAAAATCCGCGCATCGAGGGAAGCTGCACATGAATTGATTAAGCAAGCCGATGCCGCGGTGGGTGAACCGTAATCGTGGAAGGAGCAAGCAAGCACGCGTGGAACGTGAAAGAATCGCGCGCGCGTATCCCCGGCACGCGTGTTCGTACACGCAGAAGGGAACAAGAAACACAACCAACAACCGTGGGCCCGCTGACAACTCGGATCTTAATTATATGCGACCATCGGCAGGTTCTCTCGGTGACTTTCGCGAGTGTCCGCAATTACCGTGGCGATAATAATACAGTCGTTTAACACCGGGTACTAGCGATGAGACCAAGTATATGCATCGGAGGCAGTAGCGAAACCGGACGATATGTACTATGCGAGCTGTCAATGAGTCCTTCACCCACCGATCACCGTGCGTTTTAACCCATTCCCTTACAACATCGAGTCAGACACGTGATAACGATTTTAAACTGAATTTTGTAAAAATGTATATTTTTCGTTTTCTTTAGGTCGAAGTGAAATACCACGTTGCCAGTGTTAATATATTAACTTTTTGAGTCAATACAGTATGCGATAAGTACCGAATTCCTTTCGTTTCTCGGAAACTATCGACACCAGAGTAATTCTGAAGACTGCAGTCATCAAATAAAATCGTAAAGCAAGGAATTAATAAACCGTAAAATGTACATATATTACTCAGTTTCTTGCGTCAAATAGATACTTCATTCCCATATTCCCATCTGATACCATCTAATACTTACTGCTACTTATATTGAGTAAAAGCATTCAAGTAGTAGTTGAATTAGTCTCGACAGGACTACCGAACGTTCGTTCCACGCGTGTCCCTTCAAGATAATCGAGGGATAATTGCATGCAACCCCCCGAACGAATCGTTCACTCGCGGCCATTTATAATTAACGTTACGACCCAAGGCGTTCGCGTGGCTTTGTCTTCTCAATTGATGTTTCAATTGAACGTCGAGACACAGACGGGGACCCAGAAAACATGTCGAACTTTACGAACCCGGAACGTTAACCCCCACGAGTTAATCGTAGACAGTTATTGGCGGGCAAAGGGAACGCGATTTCGCAACGGCGGAATGGTCATCGTGGGGACGATTTAACGAGTGAAAAATGACTGGTAAATTATCACTAACTATCGCGTACGACGCGTACACGTTGCGACATTATCATAAATTTACATATCGGCCGGTCTTGTTGCTCCTATAATTAGTAGACACGAGACCCCAACCAGCATTTGGAGAAGCGTGAAAGCTCATTCGTAATTTTACGTAATGACTCTCAATGGTATTGAAAAAATGTCATTAGCGGACCTGCGAGTGTTTAGGCGCTTTTATCCTACGCACACACACGCGCGAAAGCTGTTCAAAATTTTCATTATAATAATGAGGCTCGCGAACCTTTACTATTTGTTACATTTAATAACAGAGAAAACTGTGAATTTCTGTGAATATCCACAATCTGATCATCGGTTACAGTGCTTAACTCCCCAAAAAATATTTAATTCAATCAAATGCTGTACCACTATAATTTGAAAAAATTCAAAAAGTGGAGTTAGTCACTTTGGCCTGCGAACGCCACAAATATTCTTTTGAGATATTTAAAAATTCAGACCAAATCTTGTTAACCTCCACCCTCACCAATTGATAGACTCGTATGAGTATATCCGAATACACTGATTATATTCAAATACAATAAATTTTCGGAAAGGTGGAACATTTTTACTTTCAAGTGTCAGAACCTGAAATAAACCAAAGGTATCGGAAAGTACAGATCATAAACAACGAGTTAATTCCTACATCCAAACTCACTCTCTGACGGAACAATTTATTCTTCCGAAACTGCCAAGCAACACGTACGATCTAAAGACAGCGTCGAACGATCACCGTAAAAAAAAAAGAAAGAAAAACGGAAAAGAAACACGTTTCCGTAGTGACGATAAATTCCATGAACAGAAGCTGCTTTCTACCGATCGTCCCCGCGTTTCTCCGGCCTTGTCGGCCGGTTAATTGCAGCCGCTCTCATTTACATAGCGGCGACTGCCATTCAAGCAATCGCGGGGCGAAACGACCGACCGTGCTTGAAGGAATGGAACGTTTCGCGGATACATTTTATAGAATTCATAATAGCGGTCGTTAACAGTAACAAACGGAAAATCGAACAGTTGCTAACGAGTAGATAAACGGCAACGGAGTTGCAGAGAAGCCGTCTGACGTTGGTACGTTTGAAATTGAACGCGGGAGTTATACGAAACCTGCCCTCCACAGTGGGCAAGAGATTAATACCCAGTTAAATATACGCGACGGAATTCCAGAGTGATTTTTCTTGGTGAAAATTAATGGAAACAACGTGATGGTGGTGATGGTTCTTCTATCCGGTGGTCGTTGAACGACCGATTTAGAGACCGGGTGTCTCTGTTGGTATCGCCAAGATTATATTGTCGTCGTGGCCGTGGCGGCGAACGCGAACAGATCGCGCCCGATAAACACAACGATAATCGCGGCCGCCGGGGAATTTTTAAGGGCGATTTCGCGGTACCTCGGGGGCCTCCAGGGACCTCGTTAACGACCCTTTCGACGAATTAAGAAATGACCGGGTGTCGCGTTATCTTTATGTGCCCCTCCCGTTCCCCTGTGCAATCAGCTCGACCGTATTAAAAAAAAAAAAGCAGACACCGTGTCCCAGGAGAAGTACCGTTTCCGTCGCGTTTGCAATTAATCGGGAATTTTTTCCGATTCGAAGAAACTCGTCCGACCGCCGTTCATTTGTTTATTCATAGGCTGGTTTCTTGTTCTTCGAATACACTTTTTGCTGTTTTAAATAACTGGAAGCGTAAAATGAAATACATAGTTCGAGATTGTATTTCCAGGCGTGTTCTTTGAAGATCTCTGAAGACAGGAAGAAACTATTATTTATGTGGTCACATATTAGAAAAAATATATGATAGTAATATTTTATTTCGTAATTTACAGTAAGATTACCAATGTGGCTACAACGGGATCAAAATGTAAATAGACCCTATCCTCTGTATGATCCTCCCTAAACAAGCTGAGTTGGTTAAAAAAAAAAGCTAATTAAATAAGGCATGTTTGCATCGTTATAATCGAATGTGCAAACTTGTACAAAAATAAAGGTAACAACCTCACCACCAAAAAGAACTGGATCAACCTGAGACCATGTTCATCGTGTATCTCAAGGTAGTCATTGAGCATCAGGATGGATGATCCCGTCCCTCCTGCGTTTCACGAGCTTATTAACCATTGTGTCGAGAAAAGGCAGGGCAGTAAAAGTCGAGTGGTGCGCGAGCCCGAAGGATGAAGATAAGTGGGTAATTAATTAGTCAAGCGGCCGTATTAGCGAGATTTTTCCGACGCGGCCAATCAGCCGTGTGTACAACCTAACTATGCTAATTGTGGAGCGCGGCGCGAAGCAATGAAGTAACGAGCTGTCTAATATCGAAATGGACTAATCCTGAAAGCCGCTTCTTGCGCAATTCATTTAAAGGCTAACGTACCACGGCCGACAAGTTATGACTCCCCGTAACACCGGATCGGGGGGCCCAGTTGTACCACTGACGATCCTCGGTACGAGTTTCGCTATCGCTGCCAGCGGAAGCAGAGTCGGCGAACAGAAACACCGACCAACAACACCGACAATCCTTTAGGGAATATAAGACCGGTCGATAATTAGCAAACCATTCGTGTTACCGGATTCTTTCGCGGAAACCAATACGCGGGGTGGTTTAACTTTCCTAGCTGGAAGAAACAATTGAACGTCTGGGATATACCATATAATGAACGTGAATAGCGACGAAAAGCTTCAGACCTCTGCTGTTCATAAGTGACCTTGTTAATTCTCGTGGATTCTTGCTATGGTATCAGGAAAAACTTTCATTTTTTGAAAGTAGGTTGAAATACTGAATATTTTTTGTGATAGTTTAAGAATTTTACTAAAAATATGCAAAGTGTTTGGCTATTGGTGTCGGGAAATACGATGAAAATCAGGAACAATGAAATTACGTTAATAATGTATTCAAGATTTTATTTTACCCTCTTCTAACCAATTGCGTCTACTAGTCTACTCGTGAAGAACTCACTCGTACTTAGGAAAATATGTCCGTTGAAAAAGGAACGAAATTTTTCCATTGGTTGTAGAAGTTATAGAATATATTTAATAACTTTATATTGCCACTTGTGGATCAGCCTGTATGTTCCAAAGAATTTCCCTTGGACGATCACGATCCAATTATATTTTACCCTCATGTTTTCCGTCAATTTAAGTACACATGTAGTAGTAATGGCACGTGGAACATGATTTCATTCATTCATTTTCCGAACTTGCACAATAACGAGCAAATGTCCAGGGGGGCGCACGCGACAAGCGAGCAACGTAGCTCGTAAATTTCCATGGGGATTGCAACCAACAAAACGAACACGCCACAGTGGCTGAACGCAACGATATAATTGTATTTTCTCGCGGGCGTTCTGTGCGTGCGTACCAAGCAATCGCTCGTTCACCGCGCTGTCTTCATTCCGACCGAGCTTCTAATCGTCCTTCTTCCTCGAGGTCACTATTTCTATTTTTCCTCGGGCTAAGCAATCGGTTTCTGTTGAAACCGCATAATTAATTACGACACCGCAGAAATTATTACTGTCAATTTCATACCGCAGGCGAAATGAGGATACTTTCCATTCCGAATTTTTATTGGGGATACCGGTCCAGCTTGGAAGATATTTGACTGTTGCACAGAACATCCGAGAAACTTCTTAATTATCTACAACTGGGTAATAAAATCGAGGAGTCATTAGAAATCCTGTAAATTAAACAACGTACCCAGCAGAGACGGACAAATTCATTATCTAGATAAAGAATTTCGAATAACGAAAAGAAAAAGATTTTTTTTATAATAAAATAATAATACTTCTTGAATGAATAGACACTTAAAAAAAACAATTATTTAATCTAATTAACTGTTGCGAAAGGGTTTAGGGTGCAGATTGCAACCGTTCGCAAACAATCGAAATCAGAACTTACTATTGTAATCGCCGTACAGAAAGTTTATTGTCCCCCAAGAGGACAGGGTAGAATGTCCGTTTAATTCATCTCATTGAAGCCGCGTAAGATCGCGGAATGGAATAATAATCAGTACGTATATCTATATCAATAAAGTGTTAAGTATAAAATATAAGTCAATTTTGTACAAAACCTTATTCCACTACACAGGCACACCGTGCTCGCGCAATTTTCAACCCATTTCCATCATCTACGCTGACCCTCCTTCCCCTATAATTTTCTACATCCTTCCCAGATACTAATCAGCCCCATCTAACTGAACGCTCCTAATGGACACCCAAGATACGCTTTCCTATCAATTACGAAGCTGTTTCCCCTACTAACAACGAACCGTATCAAACGTATCGGCGATTTCGTATTCCCCTCACCCTTGGATTACAAGAATCGACCTCAAACGATACCAGGCATGGCGAAAGAGAAAATCGTAATGCTCCCCGCGCTACGTATAATTTTCCCAGCGGCGCGCGTCTTTCGTATTTAAACTCGCGGTTACCCGCGCAATCACGGCTTTATAGTCGTGGCACGCGGTGGCGTGTAATAACGCGCGACGCGATATGTAATCAAGAGGCGCGGCGGGAAATGTAAAAGTGGCCGACAGCAACACACCCGAGTGACCACGCCGCAGCGGTACGTTAACGCTTGTAAGAACGTTGTAATGGCCGGCCTGGCGCCGACGTATCGGTTCTTCGTGCATATCGGTTCCTTCACACGTATCTATTTTTCATACGTATCGATTCCTGCACGCGTATTGGTTCTTCATACGTATCGATTCTTCGAACATATTGGTTCCTTCTAATAATAGCGACATATTTGAATTGTACCGATATTGGTATCAACACGTATTGAAAATATCGATATTATCGGTATCCATACTTGTAATTAAATTAGAAGTAATAAAATCCAAAAATGAAAATGAATCATTTATTTAAGCAGATATTCACTAAGGCAGATTCTTAGGTAACAGGGTAGAAAATAAATCGAGAAATGGCAAACTTTATGAGAAACTTTTAGCGATTGTGCCATTTTCCTTACGACCTGTTACGTTGCAGCAAATGCAGCGATTGTATCGAAATTTCGATATTTATGGGTTAAGTATCGATACTGGAATATATTTTCACATTAAATATCGATATCTGGACTGAAAAGTATCGGTATTCAGAATATCGATACTGTATCGCCCACCACTTGTTCCTTCACACGTATTGGTTCTTCATATGTATCGATTCTTCATACGCGGGACCACCATCGGGCATTCACGGGTGTGCACCGCTTCGATCACCCACAGATACCATTTCGAATACGATGGAATTTATCGTGACGTAGGGGCTACCCCACACGGACACGGTAAGATAACTAGACGCTTCTGGCTGAAGTACGAGGGGAGCCCGCCGCGGTGATAACTCGTTATTTATCGGATTTCGGTGATGCGTTGGAGAATCGGTGGTTCGCGCGTTGACCTTTACCATGGGCACCACCCATGCAATCGCACCTATATTTATTGGGACACTGGATGCCTGGAAGCTTTGTAATTCTAATCCTACGAAATGCGATCGTACGTCGATGCCCGCGAAATTGGCCGCTCTATTATATTTATCGAACCAATACGGCAGATAGAGTGGACGTTCGTTGCAGAAGAGAAGAGAGTGCGTGCAGTTGAGAAAAGATGATCCTTTAATATTATTTCTTAATGTTCTCTAAAATTGTACTTAATCTTCACCAACTATATATATGCATTTGCAGTATCTCCTAAATTGAGAAATACAATAGCATAAAGAATTTGATAAATTCAATTACCTCTCACCTATTATTCTTAACATACTCTCTTGCGCTTAGTAGATACCAAGAATAAAATTCCATCGAAACATATCTTTCATTTTACTATCAAAAACCGTAAATTTCCGTAAACATCTGCAGTCCAGTAACAAATGTATGGAATTTAACCAATAGAAAGCTAGGTTCTGGACAAAGATTTACAACCGATATCAGCGGTTTAAGTACACTTAGATCCTATTACAGTTTATAGACGTTTCGATAAGATCATGTCCGGTGTACTCACGAACGTCCAAACTGCATAAAATCTGCATTTTACTAATCACGAATGGTGTCTACATTAATACCTGAACCCAGTAAAGTGTCACGGCAAATACACTCGTGTCCACGCATTCGTATTTCCACGTCTAAATCATGAATCATCGACAATTCAAGCCTGCGTTCCTAACGCCGGCTTTCACTTCGTGTCGACGATTAAAACTCCTGTTTGCACACGCGTCGACGTGGCATTAATCCAACGAAAAGTAAATTTATCGTGTATTAGCACGCTGACTGCTGCGGCGTGAAAACACGACACGGCTCCACTCGTCGAGCAACCGAAGCATTTGGTGCATTCCGGGTATGCGCAAATAAAGACTTCGCTTTCCAATGCATTTATAATGGCGGCGGCGGCTGCTGCGTCGTCGGCGCGATCGGCGGTTACCGTTTTTGATCCCCGCGAGTGAAATTTCGCGAACGAGGTGCCGGAGAAGAGGTTATGTAGATGAGATAAGTTAAGTACAGGTCCGCGGGGACTGAGACAGGACATGAATAATACGGTCGTCGACCCATAATTGTGTTGCGCTTTCTGGTCAGGCAGGATCGTTGAAATCCCAACCTCCCCGCGTCCCAGATTCCCCTGTAATCGAAGTGAAAACAAAGCAAAAATTCCCTACGACGCCGAGGTGTTTACGAAGGGCGTTATCGAGCAACCGCCTCGCCATCTTCCCTACAGTGTTTCAGACAAAATACCACGACGTCGAGATCGTAATATAGAAAAACCACTACGAACAGCAATTAAAACTCTGCGTTTTCATTCGTGTTATGACAACTTAGCTACAGACAATTCGTTCGTGGGGAATAACTGTCTTCAAGAGCCGTATTAGTTTTGAAAAGTACCACCTGGAACAATTTTTTTTAGTAACACAATTTTAGCAATAAAGCGCACCAGTACGTAGTCCACTGTTTCAATTGTACCAATTACAAACATCGTTCTACCCTCTTCATCTTTAACCCTCCATAGGCAATGTGAATCGTGGACGGCACAAGCGAATCCACATTTTTCCCGGATTTTTCTTCAAATTTTTATTTTTTCAAATTTTTTGAAAGCCTAGAGTGTTACACACCGACAACCATTCTTTCGCGGCTAGAGGATACATTATTGATGGCGATTCCACGCGGGATGGTTAATCCGCAGAGGGATCGCATACGAACCAACCCGAGTTGGTCAGAAGTCGCGGCTGATTTACGGCTAATTAAGGTTAACAAGCCGTTTAGTCTATTATTAAGCTGACGTTTAAGGGCCGAAATCCCGAGGCGTATAAATTACCCTTTCGCGAAAGGGGGGGTACACGAAGGGGACGGGGTGGCACGGCGTTGAATGGCGCCCGGTCCACCCCCCTCTGAGAGCTCTAATCGCTCGACATATTTCCAAATTAAGGCCCCGGCGAACACGGGGGTCACGGGGTCATTCATGCTGTGATTTTAAATGGCGAATCGACCGGCGACTGTTTGTTTCGAGATTTGTTACGGCCTCCCTCGAGACGTCCCATCCTCGTTTCCCTCCCCCCTCATCGTGTCGGCCCGCTGGAATCTTTCGAACGGACGATCGAAGTAGCCGATGATCGATCCGGGGCCTGTTCGACGCCTCGTTGAGGTCGGAGGTCCGGGCTTTAATGACAGTCGTAACAAATGAACGGTAATGTCATAATCGAATGCCGCTGAACACCGGCAATTTCGTCGCCCCTGGTCTGACTGATGATCAGAGGCCCTGTGAACCGCGACGAACGACTCAGCTTTATTCTTTTTAGTCGAGGAACGATACATACCTCGAACGATCGCCATGGAATGCAACAGAAAGGGCACGATCGCTTGAATCGAACTCACTGGTCCGTGGAAAAATTCGCACACGCGATATCCCGTAATCGTATTACTGCCTCGTCTTTGTCAAGTAGCATAAAGAGAAATCGAGGCTTAAGGGAAGCGATTCAGGGTATCGCGAGGTGGACAAGGGGGGTTTGATCATCGATCTGAATACCATTCACGATGGATCCACTAGCCTACCAGATGTCAGAACAGAAAGGATCTAGCCGACGTGTACGCATAAGTACAAACGATCTATCGATAACGATCGACAGTTCCCCGGTTACATAGAGCATTCGCCGGCTGAGTGCCATTAGTATGATCTATACCTCTGCTTCTGCGGCTACTGATCCCTCAGATCTTATCTTCCCGCCTCTCTCTCTCTTTCTTTCTCTTGCTCCGTTTCGTATCTGCCCTCTGGAGAGAAGCAAAGAGGCCCCCAAGGATACCGGGGGCCCGCTTATAGTTCCCGGGGCCTTACTTATGTACATATAGATTGCCTCTCATTTCTTTCGCCCGAAATATTGCCAATCGTAACGGGCTCTCGCGAGCCACGAAATTGCATTTGCATACGGGGCAGATTGTCCCGTTCCACGTGTAAAGAGCCACGTCCACGTCCTTGCTGGCAGCTCGCGTCCTTTGTCCGCCTCGATTCCTATACGCTCCCACCTAACCTGGCGAAATGAGTCGTCGCAAAAGCGCGTCATTATCCGCCACGAGGAAACAAAATGGCCACCTAAAAGGACCGAGGCTCGAAACACCCGGCAAAAATGGTTCCATTGAACTTTAACAGCTGCTACTCCACTTCCAACACGACCCACGGGATGATTATTCAAAAATTAGCGCCCGCTGTAGCGATCCTCTATCCCTCGACTTATCTCCAGTGGACTTGGGGTCTTCGAGCGTTAAACGACCACCTCGCGTGTCCTATTAGAAAGATAACGCCTAAAAGCGATCCTGCTCCTCCAGTCAAAGTGTCCCCACTTAAAATGATTTCCTCGTGGTTTCTTCAACCTCGGTCCCATGTTCCTGATAAATTTCTGTTTCCTCTGCTTTTCGGCGTAAAGCTATGCTGCGCGCGTCTCGGTTGCTCGACATCGAGATTCGTCGTTCGATTAGTACAACCGAATCGACCATTCTCACGTTATCGGTCGTTAATCAATGTAATCGAACGACCGCGTGAGGAGGCCCGCATTGCGAATAAATCGGACGGACATATTGGTAAACATGTAACAAGAAGGGGGGTCGAAAGAGAGAGAAGAAAGGTGGGGTAGAAGAAAAAAACAGGCGAAAAAGCGGTGGGAAGAAATGCTCGCTGCTCGTGATTCACTGGGCTCAACTGGTTCCGTCTGATCTCTTCATGAAAGGAAGGAGGGTCCCGTTGTCGATGGTTTTCGGCGATACCCGCCCGGCCACCGTGAATGTCAGATTCATCGATAATTTCGTACCGGACTATTTGTAATCTGTATATTCACCTGTCGATCCGTCAGTTCGCCCCCCCCCCCCTCTAAGGGAATCGAGATACCACCGCGTTCCACTTCTCGCCCAGGCCTGCCAACACTTCTACGTAAATTCTCGCATATACACGCGTCGCTACGCATTCGGGGGACCAAGTGACAGGCTAGATCGACGGTAATATTATCGAGCTGGTCCCATCGAGACCCTGTCGAATGGACTCGATGACACTGGGGATTATATCGTTTCATGGAACGGAACCGTAACGCGTCAACGTGGAATCTTTCAGAAGATACCATTCATTTTAAATCGCGTGCAAGGGAAGAAGCTGAAATCGTTGCTTTTTTTCATAACTTTTGCTTGTAATTTCCAAGCACCCGGTACACCATACACCGAAATCACGCAACACGTGATTTACCAATTATTCCTGACGCACTGTCACCCAGTACCGTGCGTCGAGCGAGTAACAAGGTACTCAACAAAGGACTCTCCACAGCGGTACTTTCACGGACCACCGTGACGCAAACGTCCCGTCAACTATCATAACATTTTTCGTGGAACACGGCGAAGTAACAGCCGACACAAAGTTTAAGGTAAATTCCCGTAATAACGGGTGACATTCTTGGGTTCCTGAAGATCACCCGCCCACGTGTCTGATTCCCCGAAGAATTCAGGGCCCTGGATCGGATGAGTCGATCGACGGATGATTCAGACCCGGTGAACGGGGCACTCTCTCCCTCTTTATCAGACACGACCCATAGAAACGAATTGAATTTGAATTGTGATCGCCTGATGGACCGTATAATTACATCTGTCAAAATATCAGCCTCCGACCGAACTCTAGAATTTACAGATATTTGCGTTGCAGGCTAGTAAAAGGTATATACAGGATGGAAAGAACAGAATATCTTTCTCGATGCTTGACCATAGAGCGCACACCGTGAAACCTTTAATTATTTCTGAACGGTACAGGACCAGCTATGTGTTCCTTGATCGAATGCCGTCCCAATGTCACGGTCATCCACGAAAGAGTACCTATATACCTACACCACGTAGCAAGGAGGGCTCCTAATTCGAAATCTGTCCCCGCATATTTTTACGGTCGTCCGTTACGTCTCGACGCTTATTTTTTTTTCCTTTTTTTTTCCTTTCGTTTCTATTCAGCCGCTCGTCTTCCTCCACCCACTCGTCCCCTACTCTTCCTTGCACCTCCCTCCTTCTGTCCGGTATAATAATTAATGACCGCTCCTACAAGGAACGCGCCGCCACCCAAGCACCATTCTTCCTGACCGCAGAAAATAATTACGAATTCGAAATCCGGCCGTTATTAATCCCGCAATTTCGATACCGTGCGTGTTATGTCGCGTATCTCACTGTTCTGTGAGACTATAATCTGCACAGTCCTTTGCGTCTTTTTGAAAAATTAATGTTTTTGAGTTGTGTCACTTTTGTAACAAGAGAGCGATATCTTCTGTTAAGTATCTTCTTGGGTTTAGAATAAAATAGAAAACTCGTTGCATCTGATGAAGGTTTCATCTTTTCTAATTGAATCCTCAATCTATTTAATCACACTTCCTGAATTAAACGAATTCGAGAAAGCGTTAACTCACTTTCCGTGGCGAGTGTACGTACATATTATATTCCGAGATATACGTGTTCAGTCCAAGTCGCAGTATAATATTTCCGTTTCAACGGTGGGCAAAAGGATTCAAGAACCAAAGCAACAAGAATGATAAATAAAAGAATAAGGAAAGATACTTAATGAGCTTGACCAGCAAAAATATTCTCCATATCGACATCGTTGAATGAAGGTGTTCGGAGGAGAGTAAACGATATCCCGAGCGGGTTTGAAAAAAATGAGGAGCAACGGAATGCAAGACAGGAGGCAATTAGTGGGACGGATGAACGCAAAGGGCACGCTTCGATGAACGCGCGCGCTCGGACCAGGTTAAAGGGACTAGGGCCTTGAGACTTGAAAATCGATTCGCCAAACAAATGACTCAGTTACAAGCTACACAATTCGCAAACCAACCCCGGTTGATCTCTCAGTCTTCATTTCGCTGCTGCTCGAGACCGACTCCAGTCCGCCATTTTAATGGCCCTGTTTGCCGCGTAGAACTTGGGGACAGAGAAGAAAGACGGGAAAATAAAAGATCGAGTCGGAGGTGAAAGAAACCGCGAACGTGGCGAAGAATGGGCCCGTTATTATACCGGTCGCGGCGTGGACATAGAAAATTGCGGGACGATCAAAGGAATAAAAAAGAAGGGAGATGAGTGCGCTGGGGAGGGAGAAGAAGAAGAGGCAGACGGAACGAAAAGCACCACGCGAGAAGGCGTGGTGGGGTGTGGTCAAATTTGTTGGGGGTTGGTTTCGCTTGGATTTATATTTCATAAATTATTTCGCGAGCTTTTGCACGACCGAATGAGGAACACCCTGACTACCAGGCGGTAAGAGGATTATAAGTGCTCCTAATTATTCTTAGCGACTTTGTGTTAATTGTTTGTTGACACGAGGCTTCGGTAATTGTAGCTTTAGCAACTGTGGAAAGGATAAAGGAGTACTTAAATGGATACTCTTCTTATAACATTAAGGATAAAACTTCATATAATTTTTTAAAAAATGTTTAAACAAGGTTTTAAAGAATTAAGAGCGTAGTTAGATTTGAAACACTGAAAGATCCTAGTGAAGATGAAAAAGTGAGACCACGACTGAGAGAACAAAAGTCCACAGGCCCTAGAAAGGTTAACACTATGGCGACCGATGACCGCCACAGTGTAAACTGGTACTTCTCAGATATTCAAAATCATTGAAAAAACTCTTCCTTTTAACAACTTAGTATATTCATTATAAGCAACACATATAGTCTACCATACGCCGCAAATTGCTTACACATGGCAAGTGATCCAAATTCGGCAACCGTCCACTACTCTGAGTCTCTCTTTTGTACATCACATTCACGTTCAGTATCCGAAATAGTCTTCCCATACTCGTTGTTCCCGTTTGGAAATAAAGTTCGTAATCGAAATATTTCAGTACTGTATTTCTCCTTCACTCGCGGGTCTCCAACCTCGTCGAAGAAACAGGGCGTTCTCCCACGGTGTCCGTGGTGCTGTTTCGTGTTAGAAGGAAGGTGAGAATGTTCCCGGGGTCTAACGAAGAAACCGACGCGAACGAAACGTTTCCCTCGGAGTTCCTCCCGGGTGTCCGTGTGTCAACAAGCGCCTATAAGTTGCGACCGGTATCGGTCGGTGCTGGGGTCTTCGACAGAAGAAGCGTTTAGCCCCGGTGTAAAAGGGCCGCCGATTAGCTTATCTCGTGATATAGCCGAAGCTGATTGGTGAAGCCGACTTATCAGCCGGCCACTTAATCGTCTCGCGCGGTCGGCCCAGACTGATCCTCCCCGGTCGAGACTTGTGAATCCGATTAGGTATAACGTTTTATATCTCATTCGGGATTCGAGAAGCCGCGCACGAGTCCTCGTCGGCGGCAGCGGCACCAAATGGGGCCTCAGGCCCTCTCGGGTTACCCTTAAGTGAAGCCACGATTTTAATTTGAATCTGTAACGTGTACCCGTGGTTCTACCGCCATATATGGTAACGATTCGTCAGTGGCGTAAGTAGAATCCTTTATCTCCCTCCTCTGCCCCTTTCTCTCCTCTTTACGGCGCGGCGATTTCTCATCAGATAGCTAAACGTCATCAAAGGACTCGGGTTTCCTCGGTAATATCTGTATTTCACCGTTGCATCAGATTTCATCGGATCTCGAAACCGCGGACCGTCGTTTCATCGAGAAATTTATAAGTGACCGGAACCTGAACGATTATGATCCGAGGATTAAACGTTTGGTAATCGCGCTATACCGTTGCTTTTCATTCTTGTCGTTGGAAAAAATTGATACAGCGCAGTTCAAAACATGTGTTTTTCCATACCATGTACTTTCAAACATGTACTTTCCTACCAACCCAACAAATCTAACCTTCTAAATAAACTTGAATTAAATGAACGCATTATACAGCGCAGTTATTCTTAATAAATATGTTCACCCTTCGTGTTATGCCAACGTATCTTAAAATATCCCACAAAATTGTACGCACCAAATAAAAAATAAATCGCAAGGTATGTTTATACGCGTGTTCGCGACTACGCCACTGTCTATCGTGCATAAAAGATCCCGGGCGATGCGAAATGGGCCTTTCAGGCCCCGGACCGGCCTTTTTGTCCCCCCTCCCCCATTCGCCCCTTCCCCTCGCGGACGACAAAGAGAAAGACCGTGGAAACATCACATCTTGATTGTGCCAGATGAAAACTGCCGCCTTTTTTTATACCTCCGACGAGAGGAATTTTAATTTTCTCGAGAAAACAAAAACTGGTTCTACCGGCCCCGTGGACACACCGCCGAAAGGAGAGAGAAAGAGAGAGCCTGGGTGCATCCACCGGCATTCCACCCACTCGAATCCAACTACACTTCGCCTGGATAAACGAGTGTCGGCCCGAGTCTATGACATTCCACCCACTGTTTGGTTTCCACCCGAAGAAAAGGAACGACACGTGTCCGAATGCAAACACTGAGAAGGTCGAAAGAACGGAACTGTCGTGCGGCGCAATAGAACATATTCGTGGTGAAGTTTCTATGATCGATCGATTCCACCCTTCGAACGATGACTTTTACAATCGCACGTAGGTACTGCTATACGTATTAATAAATACAAAACATGAGAGGCTCCACCCTTGTCTTTTCCGTTGAAAAGCTCAACGAGTCCGGTAAACGGAATGAATTCGACGCGGTCTTGTGAATAATCTTTCGATTTATCATTATTCAAGAAACTCCGACGTGTAAGTCGTGTCACGGCATAATTCGACTGGTCTCAGAGGCCCTACCCCACCCCCTCCCATCACCGTTTGCATAATGAACGTGTAATTACGAAATAATTACGATGTTGCAAAAGAAACGGCGAGTCACGTCCCCGTGGTTGAGCACCGACGAAAACGTGGCTTTTTCGTCGTTTTCGCCGTTTTATCTTCATCAAAAACGTTTTCGTCGGCAAAGTGGGCCCAAGAACGGTGGATTCCTCGGTGGAGTCGAGCCATCGTCGTGTCCCCACTCGAGTGGAACCAACACGGTGAGCAGGACTTCGTGGCTTGTCGCGGGACTGTGATGAATCGCCAATTACCATACGACCCGTCACTCACATGCTCTTTTCCAACCCCTTCCCCTTACCCACACCCCTCTCTCCTGAACAGTTTCCCGCCCAGGCGTCTTTACGGCAACCTTGGTGACGCCAATCATGCTCGACCACGAACTACAAGATGTAATATCTTCGTCTATTCTTAGAAAAACTGCACCACGATCGCCTTGGGCGACAATTCATCACGCGATAATCACGCGGCGAGTACCAACTATACTTCGCCGTCGACTTTCCTTGTTATAGTTATTGCCGCACGAAAATTTGTAGCACTGCGCGAGCTTGTTCAGAAACGATTTATATACCTGGGTCGCTTGGTCGTTGATGGGCACTTTCGGTTACTGTGTTGGTGACCGAGCAAAAGGACTATTAAATCGAATTACAACTTAATGGTACGGATGTGGTAGGTAATTCTTTCTAACGAGCAAATGATGCACATATAATGTACGTTCAAAATATATGATCAAGCAGTTTGCTTCTTGATGAAGTGACGTAGGGTGTTCATATTATAAACTCTAGAATCTTGAATATTTCCAGCTCGAGAGTCAAGCGTGGAGGCTGAAGGAAGGATCCTATTGCTGGAATTTGTAGGACGAAAAGGAATCGACTGATCGCATTGGAAGATCAGGATTCCAACAAGCTGTTGGATGACTGCTTCACCAATTAAGTTGTTCGAGCTACCGATAGGTTCGTTCTTCCTAGCAAGGATGCCAGATCGGAATGAAGCTAAGGTTAAACCTTCCCCTGCATATTCATAAATTCTACAGTTTCTTAGATTTGGAAACACGTAACAATGAAAATCTGTTGGGTGTCAGATGTTTACTATTTTTTAAGTTTCTTTTTGTTGGATTGAAATACCACGACTTCGTTGTAACTTGTCGTTTTAAGCTTTTAAAACTAATCAACACTTAATATAGAGTACTGTCACCATCCCTGTATAATAAGAATATTCAGTTACACTTAATCCTCGTAGAACAAGGCAGTTAGATTCTCAAGAAGTGCCTTGTTATGTGAATTCGACCTCAGAAAATATCAGATCACGCCTCGGTAGCTGGTCTTTGTATTTGACCGACGGCTGACAAAGATTGGAAGCAGTAATGACGATGAAGAAAAAACATTTTACTTAAAAATCTTTCCGAGCAATTATCGTGAATTTACTACACACTCTTCCACACAATTGTTTAACCGTGTTACAACGAAACCGTATTGTAGGGATACCGTATTACTCAGGGATGTCCCAAATCCTCTTAACCACATTAAAGTCAAACCGTATTACAGGAATGTCATATTATACGTGTATCGCCTGTATCATTATTACGTGATAAACTGAACCCGCAAAGCCTTATTTACAACACTGACGGTCACAAGGTATCCGAAAAAATTGTACCAAGTTTTACGCAAGAGGTACCCCACCGAATTACCCTCCAGGCAGGAATATTACCAAGAAACCAGTGTGTCCAGGTTGACAAATATGCGCGCCACGTACATACTATCTCTCCATCGACCATGATCGCGTGTCATAATGTGGGGTTTCGATCGTGATCAAGCGATCTTCGATTACCCCCGTCCGATTCGTCATTAATCCAGTGTGCCAACGTGTACGCACCGAAGGGGACGAAAATCACCTCGAAGGACCCCTCAGCAATTTCACGAGGTACCCAGGTCCGATTCGTCGTTTTCGTTGTTTTCCGTCGAACGGTCGCCCGGTTTTTTCCATACCCTCCCACCCCCTCCGCGTCACGGAACCGAGGCGGTGCGCGGCCTCGGTGTGTGTACCAGTGCGCGGCTCATACGCGGGCCCGGGGACCTGTAATTGAAAGCTGTTACGCTCGGTATTTTATGGCTTTGTCCTCGAGGGCATGCAAAACTCGATTCTCTTAGGGTCCTTCTCTCCGACCGCCGTTGGGAAGGAGGACGCGCGGCGAGGTCCAGGCTTTAAGTAACGGGGCACGAAAATACTCGCCTCCTAATTAAATCCGACTAAATTCATCAAAATCGTCGTTAAACCTGGTTGCCTCATCCTCGGGCGGCAACAGAGGAGGAGATCCTTAACGATCCTTGCCGCGAAAACGAGATTCCGATCTGTCTAATTGCCGCCGTACCGTGTGCCCCCGAAACCTGGCAGCGTGGAGAACATTTCGCAATCGTGATCGTGGCCGCCGTGATCGGAAGGTCGTTCGTGGTCGGTCGAGCTCGTAAATCACGCTCTGATATCGTTCCTGCCGATCCACGGGACCCGGAAAAAACCACTATGGGATCACGGAACAACGGCCCCTGGGCCTCGGCTCAATCGTAACTCACGGCGTGTATACGTACACTATCGTCCATAAGTGTACGGATTCAAGTACACTAAATCCTCGATGAATGTTCGAAGGCTCCTCGGCACTGACAAGGAGAGATCCCTAGGTGTAACGGTGATGTTTTAATGAGGTTTAACACAGTGATAGACTGTGTTCTTTTCCTACGTATTCTGCGTATACTCTTTCGTTCAATTTTGGGTCATAGTGCTTTTTATCGATATTATTAGTTAATAACTATCACGTCCGTTCTTCTATAACAGTTGAATACCTCATAAAATACAAAGAACTTAAGCACCTATACTTTCCATTCTACCAATCGAGCATGTTTTACAATATATTATGTCACGAAGACAACTTTTAGTGGTTTCGGAAAAAGCGTGTATAAACCTCTTGAAAAATATGCAACAAAGACATTTATAACTCCAGTAGATCTAAGAAATTAATGTAGACTTGACAATGTTAAATTATTTTAATAGGAGTCTCTAAAACTCCACGACACTGTTTATGCGATAAAAAATGGACGACGCCAGTTACGGAGTTAGATCGCGAGCACAGCACGGCCACGTTTCGACGGGAATTACGGTACATACCGCCTCGGTTGGCCGGTTCGATAATTAGATCGTGTCTCCCGAGGACTCGCGGCGTGGCGAACTAGTCTAGTCAAACTGGACGATTGACCGATACTAGCCGTCCAATGAGGCACAGCGCCACCAGCGATAGGACCAATCAGGCCTCTCGATGCACAATTTCTCCTCCTTCGGTTCGCTGATCGTGGAGACTCTATATTCCAGGCGAGACAATCGTATCGATAATACCGATAATTGTGTAACGATAATGGTAATAACTTCTTTCCGAGGGACGACTGGAGAATTGAACACGAGTGGGCGAGGTTATGGGCTCCTTGACCTTCGAGGATTCGCCTGGGTTGCAAGGGGACACAATCGGCGATCTGACTCTCGCCCTGTAGGGCCCTGAACGAAGGATCGGTAGCCTCTGTTGGCCGGGAGGTGACTGGAAAAACGAGAAAGGTCCCCTACCTCGCCCCCTCTGTGTCACGGCGAGCCGGCAACACTATGGGCCGGGGGAAGATAAAGGCCCGCTTGAAGTAAAACACGAGCCGCCTGCCAGCTCGAGCCACGGGAAGAAAACCGACAACGGGGTCTAGTGAAGGCAGGCAAGAAAAAGAATTCCCGAGGAAGCTTGGGCTGCGTTGAGAGACTAATTGACGCGGAGGCTGGCTGAAAGAAAAAGAGGAGCTCCGGCTGGCGGCTGGGCCGGCCCCGTAAATACCGTGTCACGCGCGCAAATTAATTATCGGGACACGGACGTATTGAGGAGCGGTGGATTTTCGGGCCGTGTTGAACGGAAATTGGAATGGTGATGTAATTTGTTGCAATTAAGACGAAGCTTGTGTGTTCTTAAAATTTTTATGTTTCTAGCGACTGGAAAAATCAATTTTCAAATATTATTCTATTAATCCTCGTAAGGTGGACGTTTTACAGAATTGAATAGATGATAGCTGATTCCAGACACATCCCTACTTCTCCGTCTTTAAATGTATTTTGTTACGAATTTTTTGGTCTTTTTATAAAATCCTCTTATGTATTAACAACTTTACGCTTTAGTTAGTTTTTGTAAATTGGAATGCATGAAGTTTCCTAGTAATTATAGTTGTTAGTATCACGAAGGCGTGGTCCACTTTGTCATTAGTAACCGCGTTTAAATAAGAAAAAAAAAGACGAAATAGTACGCCATCGACTACGAAAGTGTCGAGAACAACTTGGAAATCCTTGAAACAGTAGTTTTCACGTTCCTGACGGTTAAAAATCTCCTGACCACACCCACATGTGAGAGCTCAGAGACGTAACAGGTTAATCAACGACATTTCCACGAACTTCCACAAGGGCCACTGGCGAGCTTATCGTGAAAATGCGCGGGTAACGCTCGCAGGAACGTCTCGAGAGCTTTTTTTCGTGTACGGAACTGGCGCCTGACCGTTTTCAGGGTGGAACGTGTGAACAGCTGTCCGTGAGAAAGTCTGGTAACGCCGACGGCGTCGAATGAAATCTTTTAATTAGGGCCGATTCGAGGGCGGAGAATCGCTATACGCGTCTCTGGTGTTCAAATAAATGAGTTACCTACACGCGTTCTACTGGGGTCCGAGCAGATTGGAAGAGATTGGGTTCATACCCCAAGGCGACCCGATGATCCTGCAGCCTCAGATCGCCCCGTCACGGCCTGTGCAGCAGGAAATAGCGCGTGTCTTTTCTATTTGCGTCGCGACTTTTTAGGCGATGGTGTCGAAATTCACGGGTTCGAAATGACTGGGCACCGACCGACTGGTTTTTCTCAGCCGTAAATGTCAATCACCGAAACAAATGGTTGGGGGACTTTTTGATAAATACTAGTAGGTATCAACGAACAACCTATTCTATCAACTTCACATGTACAGTTTATAATTTTCATTTGTTTCGTTGTTGCATTACCTAATCATTCGTTAGGCAATGCTGGTTGGGTCCTAACACAGACCCAAGCGAATTCCCATTTTTGAACAATTTTAAACAATTGACTTAACGAAGGATTGTATAATGTTGTAGGGGTTGATATAAGTATCCCAGAATTTGTTCGAATTTTCCTCGATCCTGTTGTTCGAAGAATCCTCCGATATTGTTACGCCATCGATGAAATTCTTTCCACAGTCCCCTTTGTTCTTCAACGAAGCCACGAATCTAGTCACCGCCGTTAAAAGCATTTATCGGTGCGTTAAGACGAAGGCAGAGGCCGGTGACACCGACATCCGGAAGCGCGACTTCTCCTACTCTTTTTATTCTCGCGACGACGGAAAGCGAGAATCGTCGAGTGCCCGACGCGACTGAGAAAATAATCGTGGAAACGCGTGAGCGAGACAAAAAGGGCTCGTGCCGGCTAACACGAGTGTAGGTAGTCAGATTTAATAAAAATGTACCTTCTTTAAAATTAATTAATACCGATTACCATTACATTTTCTTATAATTAATTCCAAAGAAAAAGTTACATTTTCACCAAATCTGACTGACTAGTCCTCTTAAGGGATGAGGTGTGTAATGTCTGAACACTATTTTCTAGTAGCTAACACCAAGGTGAGTAACTAGATAAAATTCAAGTGACCAACAATCAACGTCGCATTAACTAATATATTCTGAATGAATTCTTACCATCGGTGATTCAATGTTAACAGTGTCTACTTATCCAACACTCCACAACAGGTATCCCACCCATCAGACCACATCGTAACGCACCAAACTCGCGTGACATTTTCGATTCGCGAAAACGCACGCATAATCAGCCTCGAGAAGATCAGGGGATTAAAACTAACGGCGTGAAACATTTCTCGTGGCGAATCGAGAGGCGACCGAAGAAAATCCTTAAAATGGCGAATATCGTTCCGAAAGGTTATTCGTATGCAGATGAGACGAATAAAGACGTCCGCCGGTGGCATCTTTAAATATTGTTCCCCCGAACGAAATTACCCTAATTTTGTCCCCGATACACACGGAACCCACTTTTATTTATTTTTTCTTTCTTTCTTCTCCTCTTCGCAATTTCGATACGAACACGGGTCCCGCGTATTAAGTTACACCGGCGGACAGGCCTGTGGCGCGAAGCGGAGCCGCGACTAATTTTTCAGCAGCTCGGCTTACAAAGCGTGCATAATACGCGCCCTCGGTGCACACACGTCGACGACGTGCAATCAGCCGCCTACCCAGGACACAAGCAACACATCGAGAGGAAAGAGAGCCAGCCAGCCAGCCACACCAACGACTGGTAAACCTCACCCGGGGACCGACAACCCACCGACTAATCCCTCTCGGAATCAGCCTCTGTAGAAAGTCCCCGCGCCGCGGTGACAGATGCATTAAAACGCGGCAGGATTACATGTCGCAATCCGCCTAAGAGGTGATTAGAGGAAATTTTTCGCGGATCGTTAACGGAGCCTAATAACGTTGTCGCGGTGGTCGGTGCAACGCCGCGAAACATGTAGAAATGGTCGATTTAGAAATTAAAAGATGTGTAGATTGTAAAACGAAGTCATCAATCCAACCCTTCTGGGAAATGTGTATTTCCAGCATGGTTGGTGAGAAACGCCTGCGTAATATTCTAAGAAAGCTTGAGATGATATGTTTGAAGTTACTATGTAGAAAAAAATGATCCTATAATCGACGGATCACATCGCAATACCTATTGATTGGAAATTGAATAATTACCTAATTAGCACTTCTGGTATTTTTGTTAAGAAATTTATTAAAATGACAACGATTACGTCTAAGAATATTCACGTTGGTGACGAAATCTAAATAAACGTGAGACACAGAAAAAATTAATTTCGATATTCATCGCGTCGATCGGAACCACATTTTTCATAAAGTACAAACTGTAGAAGTTCATTAAGGTGCTAATTTATACTTAACCCGCCGCATAATGGCCAAGTTTCATTTTCACATCACGCAATAAAACACGCGGTACATCTGACTTACGAGCTCGGGGCATTAAATCATGCTTAAATTATACCCAGTCTCTAAATCATAACGAAATATCATTATAATTTTATTCCTTATAAAGCGACGTATATAACCGAATCGAGTCACCGAAAGCGTCAAGCAGGGGCACAAATAAGTCTCAAAGATTTAATTACCACCACAGCCGAGGGGCAAAGAAAAAAAGAAAGAAAGATGTCGAAATAGGTTCTCCCTGCCTCAACCCATAAATTACACGGCCACGAGAATTCTATAATAACCGTAATTTGCATCGAGGAGTTAAGAAATTCGCGATAAAATGAAACATAATACGGTAAACCAAATAAACGGTAGTGCGTGATAATCGGTAAACGAAGCCCCCGTCGTAAATCATCCTGCGGGACAGAAATTTATAATTTACGCGTGGACGGGGTCTCTCGAATCTCGATTTCCACGGTGAAACTCAGCTCGATCAATATCATTCCGGTGCTCACAACATTTGTACCGGTCGAAGACAGGGGGACAGGCCCCCCCGATTCATCCCCAGGTGAAAGTAATACATTTATTCGACCGAGCCCCATGGACGATTGTTCGTTTATAGGATTAGTAACGGGGCACCGATTTCGACGTTCGACCAACGGCTGGCTTTGATCTCGATACTGGCACGGAACGATACGCCGCACGACAAATGACACGCGCCATTAAGAGCCCTGGTTATAAATTGCAATTACCGATCTATAGGTAACGGAACGCGCGTGCGCCACCAACGAGCTTTCGCCCGCTTCGTCGCGCCTGTCAGAAGAAATTGAACCGCGCGCGCCAGCGCGTTCGGCCTTCCTTGCGGCCTCGGCTTGGCTCTAAACGATGCAACCGCGCGCGGATCATCTACGGATCTCGACGATACATGTTAACCCTCTCTCATGCCCAAGGTATCATTTTCAATATAGATTACCGGCCAAAAGTATGACACTAGTATTCAGAATTGAATGAACCATTTTAATGGTAGATTAATGTTATTTAGATGATCATTAACGCTATTATTATTTATGAATTCTTAATCAGTTTTGTCTTTATATCTTTCTATCTACTTTTTTTTTTCGTATTTACAGGAATAGGAGCCAATATTTATTGACGGAGAAAATATTAACCTGTTTCGTGCGCAAGCAACAACCGTGCTTCCACAGAAGAACACAGATATATAATTCATCGGAACAAGTTGTCACGAGGGAATACTTAATGTTCCCGCAAAAACTGTGTGAAACTCAAGTACCTACCCGCTTGAGTAACGCGTCGAAATGATACGTCTAGCTCGCACCATGTTTTCCCTCCGATCGTTCGTAATTGAAATTCTCCTACTATCCGCTTCGTGCCACGCGAGCCAAAACGTTCTCGTCCGACGACAATGCGAACGTTATACGGGTCATTATGTAATTAGCCGTTTCCCGGGAGGAATGCGGTTATCCGTTTCGGATCAGTCCGTGACTATACAATCATAATCTACAACACGGCAATTTCACGGTGCGTTTGCTGGTTAACCGGTCGACGGGGATCGAAGACCCAGGGTAGCAGCGGATGGATCGATCGACGACGCGTCACGTGTCCTCTTCGATCAGGATATATCGATCAAGGAAATGATCATCATCGTTGACGTCGGCGAGCACTTTATACGCGGCGGCGGTGATCGGAGCGTGGGCGCGCGAGAAGATAATTACCGTTTTGAAATCGTATACGGTTCGGACATTGATGGAACCTCGGCGTCGTAACAATAGTCGCAAAACCCGATCCACGATTCATTGTCGAGTTTCTTTTCAATAGTAGATATGGCCACGGATCCGTGCGAGATGAGAAAAATCTATTGTTCCACGTCCACTCCCCCGTACACATGGATGACTACGCGTGAAACGTGGATAGATCGTATGGGTGTTTAGCGGTCTGTCGATATAGTTAACCACGTGATTGAACGAGGGAGTTGCATGTCACGCAGCTAATAATATCCGCGTTCTTGTTGCGCCAGTAGGGTTAGGAGGCTTCCAGGTGTTTATTACCTTGTTTCATTTACCTATCGTTCGAGTGGGGGAAACTTGATTTCTAGCTGTGCACTGTCTTGGGTATTGTGAATGGCGATTATGCATTGGGAATGAAAGAAGTTTCTGATAATTACGAAGCTCCCTGTAGGGTCTACCGATCAGGCAATTCATGCAGGACAACAGCTTTTATTTCTAAAGAAATTGACTCTCTTTGGATGTTTAAGCTTTTTTAAACCATTATTGTGGGATTTCGATGAGCTTCGTGAATCAGGATTGCCAAAGTGTAATAGAAAATTATACGTTATGCCTAAGATTACATATAATTATTTTACTCTAGTGATATGCTAATCCACAATGTTCATGATTACTCACAAATCAATCATGGGCCTCCCGTCGTGGTTCCACGTTACACGAAACCATCCTATTATTCAAATATAATCCATAATTAAAATATGAATGGGGTACAAGATTCTCATCCGGATTACGATACGTATAATCCCGACCGCGACACGTGGCCAGGCATTCGGCGGGGCGTAGGAGAGGAGTCGTCGAAGAGATGGCTAAAGGAAAAATCCACGAAATCGGGCACACCTGGGTCCCTCTCGTTCGGTTATGTAGGCAGGGCGTGCCGGTGTTGGCGAAGCTTGGCGAAACGCGTAGGCAGCGCGTTCGCGGCTGTATTATGCTGATCCCTCCCGAGAAACTCGGTTTGCGCGGCGCGCTGGCTGAACCCAGAAGGAGACTTGAATCGACTTTCAGGGTTCGGTTCTCGCCGCGAGTCCACGCAGAAATACCGTGGCCTGTCGCATTGAAAATGCGCGTCAAGTGACGCTGGCGTACACAGTGCGCTCGCGTATACACATATACAGGGTGGGGCAATAACTATGTCCACTTTGAATATTGCCATTATTTGTAGTAATATGAAAAAATGTTATATACAAAATTTAGACGATATAGGGGGGAGCATATTGTGACACAGACATTTTCTGCGTGGGTGAAGGCATAGAGGAGATTTCAAAGTCATCTCTATTTTTTTTAATGGAATGCTATGTTTTTTTATCGCGATGTGATAGCCGGTGTTGAGACGACTTCAGCGAGCTATCATTGAAGATCGTGCAAGGTCAAATGTGGTAGTAAAATAAACTTTCTTAGATTACAGGAGATGCTCGAAATGGTGACCGTGTGCGTCAATTCAAAGTTGCAATCTTCGTATCGCTGCATCAATGATAGCTCGCTGAAGTCGTTTCAACACTGGCTAACACATCGCGATAAAAAGAACATAGCATTCCATTAAAAAATATAGAGATGACCTTGAAATCTCCTCTATGTCTTCACCCACGCAGAAAATGTTTGTGTCACAATATGCCCCCCTCTATACCGTGTAAGTTTTGTATATAACATTTTTTCATATTATTACAAATTAAAACGGCAATATTCAAAGTGGACATAGTTATTGCCCCACCCTGTATACACGTGTATGTAGGTATGTATGTAACGTGGGCGACCGGTATAGAGCAGAACGACGGTGAGACCAGGTGTCGCAGGTAGCGGAGTGGTTGCATATTTTCCGACCGGCATGAAAAATCTGCGAACGATACCGTTTCCCACGGTAATCGCCCGCGGATGGTATGCATCCATTTCAAACAAGAATGCAGATTTCATTCGAAACGGGGAAGGGTAATTGTGTCAATGTCGATGGCTACCTTGAATCTACGCGCGTATCGAACGGAAGTGGTGGTTGTTGTACCTCTTCATGGTGGAATTGCGTTCCGTGCGAGAACTGAATCGGAAAGTAAGCTTCGAGTTAACGATATTTCTTCCGGGAGACGGATAAAGATAACGTAATGGGAAAACTGGAAAGGATGCACGGTGGTATCGAGACTGCAATGGTAGATAGGAGCAAGTTCGGGGAAGTTTCTGAATGAACAGGGCCGCGGTATCGTGTTACGCGCAAAAAGCGGATATAACGATAATATAATAAATTGGAATTGTGGAGGGAGGGAGATTGTTTGTGAGGAACTGTAGGTGCTAAGAGAAGATTGAGTTTGGTGACTTATACATTCTGTGGAAATGTCTTCATTGATTTCGAAAACTTTATCCAAATATTTATACTGTTATAAAAGAACGTAAGTGATGTTTATTAACAAATAATGTCGATGAAAGTACTATGATCAAAGTTGAATGGAAAGGTATACATATACAAGAACAAGTTTCAGTTGCTTTTGTCTAACGTCTAGTATACTTTCATGCATTTAGACGAAAATCAATCATGTAAAACAATAAAACGTGTCAGCAAGACGATGCAGACGTTTAATTAAATTAGAAATTACATAAAACTAGATATTGCGAACTGGAGTTCTAAAAAAAAATGTATGCTATAAATACATCAAATCCTCAGTCTAGTGTATATCGAAATAATAACATCACTATACCGAGTCAGCCTCATACACCCGAGTACGTAAGCATTCAATCTCCACTACGCAAAAACCGTGACCCTATACAAAAAAACCGAGTCCCCCATTTTCGACCAATTTGCCATCCACTCCATACAAACGACACTGTGACACGATCCCCGCGACAGTAGTAGATCAGTGTTGTCCAGAAGGCTAAAACGTTCCCGGAACGCAACGACACCCGTGATTACACGAGGCGCCGGATTGACGGAGTCCCGTCGAGAAAAACAAGAACAGTTTCGACGTCGAGTAGAGAGAAGGAGGGGAAAAAAAAAGAGAAACACTCGCGGAAAGGTGCAGCTTGTGGTGCTAATCAATCCTGTCTGCCGGCTCTCGCCTATATTCCGTCTACGCGATAGATAGCGGCGATTTTCCTAGAGCAGCGGCGTTAACCCTTTCATTATTTCGTACTCACGCTTCCGTATCGGTTGAGCGACGCGTTCGACCGCGGCGAACCGAGCCAGCCCGTCGTCGTCTGTCCCCCCTATCGACTAATTTGAATTTCACTCGCGGCGTGACGCTGCGCGGAAAAACTCCTAATTACACACACACACACACACACATACACGCACACGACGGCCTTTCGGAGAAAACTGTCGACGACATTTTACGGCCAACCACGCACCGTGGCGATCGACTTGCAAATGACGAGTGGAAAGAAGCACCGAGGATCCCGGTAGACGCGTGTGATATCCTTGTCGGTCGGACGGTATCGTAAGTCATCGTGATTGAACGATTACAACCCCGTCACGTACTGGCCCGCGGGAACCATGAACACGGTTTTATTCATCACCGGTCCCACGGGGACCGTAACCTTCTCGCGTTGACACCACGGCCCTGGTCTTTCGCCTGTAAGCCGATCCTTCGAACGAAAAATACAAAAAAAAAATAAAAAGAAAACCACAGCCGCGACGCGCACAGCGTTTAACCCCTTCGTATTAAATAAATCATTCGACCCTTTACACCGGGGCACCAGCCGATATCGCCGGGTCTCATCTTATAATTCCTACATTAATATCTCTAATAGTGCCGGGCACCGCTTTGTCTTCCCTAGGCGCGACACTTGACACCGGTATTACTCCCTTCCTCCCCGTATAGGTGCGATAAATTCAGTGCCACCATAAATGTCGTAAATTATTCATCGGAATAGACGCGAGCACGGAGCTTTATATAGACCGTAGGATAGTTTAATAATAGAAGGCTAGGTGTAATTTATTTATTTTTTTTTATGGGTTCTGACAAGTGGTCCAGAGAGGGTGGTGGACCTTGAACGCGGTTATAAAGCGTGGACAGAAACGCTCGAACGGCGAGGCACGCGTGCCCTTCGCTTGCAGAACAATCTCGGACAAGATAGCAGGCAACGGGGAGCGAATGTTTCTGATGCGAAGTTTCGTGAATGGAGTAACGCTGCGGACGTGTCGTTTCGGTAGTGGAATTCGTATGTTGCTACTATAAATTCTCCGGTGAATTTTTATGGATTTATTCAATCGTAAGATGGAACCCGATAAAGACACGGGTGACGTGAAACGACTTTTTGACTGAATACAATTTTTTAACACTGAAACTACTGACGATAAACGCATATCTATTTCGATCGGTCGATAAACATGACAAACTTTTGAAAATTTATAAGGGAATTGTTTTCTTTACTTTTACGTCGTAATAAAAGTTCCAGAAGGTATGAGAAAATTTATTGTTATAACTAGACTGCGGATGTTTACGCATTTATAACAATAATGTCTTTTTAAATAATAATGTCTTCTATAAAACTTAATGATATTTACATATTATTATGAATATAACGTGTCATTAGTACAAGAAATAAATTGCGCTCTCGTTTTCATATTTATAAATTCATATCTAAAATTGTACATTTCAATAAACTTTCACAGTCTAGTTATAACATTTTAATCATCGTTATAGAAGTGTACTGACCAGTCATTTTGACTTGTTTGGTAGTTCTACTGTTAAACCATTTGGGTTATTACTCCATACACTGCCCTTCATAAGTATAATATTAGGGCACATGGTCTGTATGGAGAGAATATAAAAAAAATTGTAAACATTTCTTTTCAGCCGGAATTCAGCTCGCTCACGTATTCATATATTCATTAAATGTGTATCAAAAATCGTCTACCATACAGCAGCTCCTCGTGTGTCCCCATTTCTTCAAAGTAATCACCCCATCCCATCGTTCACTTATCCATCGACGCAAAAAACGTCTCGTCGCGACACCCACCCATTACAAATAATTGGAAATAAAGCAGAGACAGATCTCCGTTTTTCCCATAGTTAACGGGCGCAGCCGCGGGCGTTATGCCCCTCTATCTCGGCTCGACCAATTAACGTTCAAACGAATATCGAGAGACTTATTAAACGGTGGTCTGCGCGCGTGAAAGTGAGCACCAGATACGACACTCACCTCTGACAGCGGCGTTCAGCCTGTCCAGGTTCGCGAGCGTAAGCGGCACCGGGCCGAAGTGCATCACGATCTTGTCCACGTGTCGAAGATCGCCGAATCCGGTGTCGCGACGCGCCATGAAGATCCCCGTGTAACTGCGTCTAATATAACGACCGCAGGTGTCATTCGCAGTTAGATCGAGGGTCGCGTTCAGCACACCTTTGATCGCTCTTTTAACGCGCACGTGTAACTGTCCGTTCCTCAGCTCCTTGATTTTCCCGGTGAAAATATAATCCGCCTGACGAACCTTGCTGAGGAACGTGGTATCATTTCTGATGTCGGCGGTAAGGTTCGCACGGCAATCGAGAAGCTCCTTGGTCGACGAGACAGCCATGGGCAGCATAAAACTGGCCCAGACTACGATGAAACTGATTTTCATGCTGATATCCATATCGAACACGTATATTTATTTATTTATTTATTTATTCGACACCACTGTTCGTTCCGCACAAACACACATACACCTGTTCGTAATATCCACAGTGTTATCGATTGACCGTAATTATTCTCGCCACATCGCGTTCGTTAATGCTCGTGCTTTTCGATCTCACCAATGTACACACGGGGAAGGGGTGTCATAAAGCGAGTCGTGATTATTTCGATTAATTCACACCCGTGAAACCAGTCCCCCTGGGTTGTAATCGAGGATCTGAGAACGTGAAATGATGGATGGTCCACGGAATGTTCCCGTCGATAGCTGGAAACTGATTGCCCCCGTGAACGTTTCTCAGCGACGTGGCCCACCGCCACTCCGAATATTAAATGTCGATCGTGAGACGGATTTCCCCAGACGCTCTTTCTCCAGGTGTGATTAGTTCCTTAGGCTTGTCGATCGTGGCATCGTCGCTCTTAAGAAAGCATACCCCCGGCCACACGGAGCCGATGGAGCCCTCTAAATGGAAACGAGTCCGATCTTACGAGGCGTGTGATCTTGAGCAACAGGTTGGCGCCGTGTGTCGACCCACGCTCGGGCCGATTTCCAATCCGCGTGACTCGTTTCCCCGTTCCAGACCGTGGCAAGTGCGAAACCGTTGCGACCGCGCGCTCCGAGATTTCAATCGCGTTGATCGATAAACTGTACGATTCGGCGCGACTGGCTCGATTGCTGCGTAGTCCACGATCGTTTTTATCGTCCCACCGATGGGACTGGAAACGTCGATATTGTTACAAGAAACGCGACGATCTTGGCGCGATCTCGCCGCGCACCGGCGTGGCGCATCGAGTCGCGAATGATCGCGCAATAAGCTCCCGTTTATGTCAACGGATCCGCGCTTCCTCGGCTTCGAACTGGCTCGTATACCCTCGTAAAATTAAAGTATCTATCCCTTTCTCGCCCCGGTGTAATCAGCTGAACCGATTCACCGCGTCCTGTGAACCTCGCACACGGAAAAACAATTTCGTCCGAGTATCCACGGTCGATCGACTTTCACTCAAACTGTGTTTTCCCACCATCGGATAAGAAGTATGTATTTTTTTCTCTCTATCTCTCTCTCTATTACGCGGAAAACGAAGGAACTCGTTCCACTCGGGAGACACTGACCGGCACTAATGATCCAAATACACAAGTCACAAATCACTGGTTACCGTTAGAACACCGTGGAAAATCGCGAACGAATCTCATATATTATATCGTATTCCGTTTCGCGGTAGTATATATTCAGCTGTGGATTTAATAGTCGACTGATTGAAAGCTGTCGTCGAAAACTGTCGATGATCGACGTAAAAGTGTAGACACTCTGGTTTGCTCTCGAATCGGTTCGAATCACGGTGGACTTGCTCGAGCGACAGATTCACGGGAGCGTGAACGGGGAAAATGTAACCGTTGACAAAACTGCACTGTCAAACGCGGAACGTTAACGGTCCCGCTCGATATTCACGGTGCCCGCGTACGACTATCCGGCGCGATCCTGCGCGAGAGTGAGAGAGCAGTGGTTGAGGTGGTGGTTGGTCGCGTGGAGGCACGCGCTGGACTGAGGAGGGCTAAGTGTGGATGCTGCAACTACAACGTGTAGGCGTAAGTCGCCTTAGACCAAGGAACTCAAGAGGGAGAGAGAGACGCGGCCGGGCTGAGCGCACACGCACATATACACACAGATACCCCTGCCTCTTTCGGTGCAGGTCGGTGTGCGAGCTCAGGGAAAAACGGAGAAGGGGGGAGAGCATGAGAGACAGAGAGGAGAGAGATCTTACCGAGACACTGGCTTACCCGGTGTGTTTACCACGTGAGTAGACAAGATGCGTACTATATGTGGCCTATGTGGGTGCTATTGACACACTTATACGTGCACCGATTCAGGTAGACCTTCGTTTATGGGTGATTCTTGTGCGGTGAATGATTTTAATTTGAGCAGGAACGTTCGAGGATTTGAAGATAGTAGAGGAAGTCTTGAATATATTCGGGAAAGTGTAATAATGAGAAACGTAATTAAATAGTGTCTATGGAGTTGTAAGGTCAGAGATTTGAAGCTTCCACGGGCCGGCATCATACAGTTCTCACTGTTGAGACTTACACTCGAAAGACTGACACTTAGGTTCTTTAGTGTAGGGCTAGTCTCGGGCCAGAATCCTCGGATCTTAGAGATCTCAGTTCCGAGTTGCTCCGATTCGAATGTCTAGTTTCTCCATTAACGTGGTACCATTTCCTAAACCCTCTATTGATCCATGTTAACTGAAATTGATTGCTTTGATGCCACTGTTATTATTTGAGACAGTGATTTGTGTCTGAAAGATTATTGTTACTGTTTGTGGTAAAAAATATTCAGAGAAGTTTTACGATAATCGTGGAAGTTCCCATTAATATCTAAGAATGAAATAAAAATACTTCCTCCCTTTTACACTTTATAAATTTTCCAGAATAAATAAATTAGATCGTCAACCTTCAAATTATCGAGCGTGTTGAGCGTAGCCATCTTTTTATCACCTTGACGCGTTGGATTTCGACAACGTGGGTGACGGTCGGAAGAGAGAAAGAAAAAAAGGGACATCGGGATGAAACGATCTAATCTATATCAACTTAACGAGCTACAATCTCGGGCGGTTTGTAATTGATGGCGATCGATAATACCGTGTCTCGTTCCTACGGTCACTCCACTCCGTGGTTAGTTCTCGCATCACCCACGAAACGGTGGGAATCCCTTTTAACGAGTCCGTAGAAGAAGTTAATGGGTCGACTTCGACGTGACAACGTACAAGGAAGGAAGGCGTGCTCTTGCTCGCTTATTTATGATAATAGTTTCCCCTCGCGTGAAGCAGAACGGACCCCGAGACTGATCTACGGTGTCGTCAGTTATGGTACATCATAATTTCCGCGGATATTTATACGCTCGCGTACAATGTTATGCAGCGCCTTGGCCTGGGCGTGGATGGAATGAGATTCTTGTCTTGGACCGGCCAACCAGATATGGTCTCGAGTTTCGAATGTTCGCAGAAATCATCCTCGAAGCTTGACGTTAGAACTCGGGTCTTGACGCGGTGAACGACGGTTCACCCACGCTTTAGTTTTACTATCCCACGAGAAAAGTGAAGAACCACGATGAATTGTGGATATCACGTGCTTAATTAAGAAACAACTATTTCAAGCAACTTGCTCATGATTCTTCGAAGATAACCGTAAAACGACAGACACTATTCTCGTACGATCTTATCTTTATCCTTTTCATTCTGGTTTTACTATGCCAGATAAGACGCTTATATTAAAATACTTTCAAGATCACGATATATTAATCATTGATTATAGGCTCTTTAAGTCGACATCCTTTACGACACAACTTATTACGAAGTACCTTTCTTAACATACCGTACATATGTACACGGAAACGAAGAAACCTTAGTAACTACTGATTCATAAGATATTCATCCTCTCGAAGCTGGGAAGGCTCTCGAACTGACAAAGAGGAATACACAAAAGAACAAAGTCATAACACGTATCCTACAGAGCATAGAACATCCATGGCAATTTTAATCCTTAATAAGAAAACTTACGAACGTCCCCCGCGTCGACAGCCGTATCAAAATCCGCCAATATCTCCCAACCCGACGAAGTAACGACCAATCCGTGTCGCCCGAGTGACCGTTCATTAAGGCAGCTAATACGACGGTATACGGTCCGTGGATCAGGAAACGTGGGCATTTCGATAGGTCAGGAATCCCTCGGATAATGTGCAGGGACACAACAACCGTCGAAGCGGACCAGTTATCTCCTGATGCGATAATGAAACACAGATCCGTATCTGGCCAGAGCGTTCGCCCACGTGGGGACACGTAAGGAATGCGGGGCCCCGGCTAGTGGCATTGTTACGGGGAATATGCATCGACGGTAATAGGGGAACGGTGACGTTAATGAATGCCTTATGGCCCGAGATCCGTACCGTATCGCCGCCGATTAAACAAGATTTCTCGTACTGGTCGAACAGTCCCCGGGATCCGCCACGCGGCTGGCACGCGATCGTTTTCGAAAGGAACAGCTCTGGAAACGCTTCCACGGGGACATTAAGTCCCCCCTCCACCCTCCCCACCTTGGTTCAGCGGGGCCTGGCACGATCGCCGCGGACGAGAGCAAAGCGAATCCCAGGGCCCAGGATGCCCACGCTTCCCAGACGCGACATATCGCCGCGGATCGTTTCAACCGGCGTATGTCCTTCTGCATGTCCTTACCCGCGAATCCTCTGCCCCCACCCCCCGCCAGAGGGCGTGGTGTCGACGTTACGCTGCATAGGATTGTGTCGTATCTTCCGATGGAACAGTCCGATTCCAAACGCTGTAATATCGTACGAAGTGCTAATGGCGCTATTTCACACCGTAGTATATCACATTGTTCGTTACAGTTATGGATTCGGTTCTTACGATCTTGTTTTGCTCTGGGGGATGATTCTTTCGTCGATTCCGTATCGTACCGATCTTCCTGTCCGAGCGATCTTCTTATCGTCACGGCGATAAATTCTAGGCGCCGCCGGTGAGTATCAGATCATACGAGCGACGGTAACGTGCTACGTGTACACTTTCTTTTTTTCAAATGGAATCGTTTTTAAAGTGATGGTAAATTATGGGGATTGTTCTGAGCATTTACTTACTGAAAATACAGATGATAATGATTGGAATGATTATTTATGGGTTACTTCAACCTCAAATACAGGCAATTATCGCAAGATTACTGACCTACATATGAGTGGGAATGTATCTTGAAATAACATGAAATGTACTGTAAACTAGTTCACTCGTCTGGGCCTACTAGTTATGATTTCATATGCTCACGTATTACTAATATAAAAAAATATTTATTATAATTAATATTATTACGGTTAATATAAAATAGTGTCCAAATGCATGCTTATGGGCGGTAGTCCCTACTAAGCACGTTGCAACCTACTTCATAACGTAAGAAGGCAGAGCTCTGTCTTTCAGTTCGCGACGGTATAGCCAGCAGTTGTGACAGAGTATCGAAGACAGCGTCCATCGAGCGATGATCGTTCGACGAACCGCTATTTCGAGGCAACCTGTTTGTACAAGGGGAAGGGGGGGGGGGGGTTAAAGGGGGCCAACCGGCGGGTAGACAAATCGTTGGCCCGAACAGTGTAAAATATGGCGATGGAAAGACGAGACAAGCTACCGCGGCCGACTGATCCGGCAGACTAACGAATGGATCGATTTGCGTGGCTCGTTAACAATACACGTAAGGAACACTAATGTGCCACTTTGTTTTCGGACGACCTCGCCGCGATCAGGCTCTCTGTCCAGGCCGAATAAAACAAGAACCAGATCTCTGTCTCTTCTTCTCTCGACTGCCTTGTCTCTGTCCCATGGAAGACTCGGAGTCTTTCGTGTCCTATATCCTTGTCGGTTGATGGCGCTCACCAGGCGATTATCCCCGTCCCATCGGGACAGTAAGTACGTGTACGGTTGATTAAACTAATCTTATAAGCTCCCCCTTTCGATCTACTACAACGAGCCCCGGTAGCATCGAGGAATTATCGCGCGGACGTATTCCCAATGTGTCGCGGAGAAACTCCGAGACCGCCGGCCAGTCTGTCGTTTATTCGCGCTACGCGCCGCGGATCCCGGTTTAGCAGAATTTATTTATCGAACCCGCGCCGCGCCAGGCGGAATACACATATCGTGGGGTCTCGGCAAAGGCGAGCCGAAGGGATCGGCCGTTTGGTACCGAGGAGACACGATGACGGCAAAGACGAAGATGAGTTACGAGGGACCGTCGCCTCTGGCTTCCACGTCACGGCCCACCCTTCCTCCTTCGGCGATCTCTCGCCGAGCGAATTTATAAATGCTCGCGTGCGCGCACGCCGTAATGCCGGCCCCGTCGTTCGGGCCTTTATATGCTTGTCAAAAGGAACATTGAGTAATGTCACTGTCCGACGATACGAGGCGACGTGATCCCCGACAAATCATGGAGATCGATCGGTACGGAGACTGGATGGGGGTGGGGGGGGGAATCAAAGAGGGCGAAATTCGGAAGCCATTTGCAGTGAATCGTAAGATGGAAACGACGAGGTCTCGTGTTTTATCGCTGTTACATCTTCGAAACGAGGAATGTGATATTTATACGAGCGCGGAGTACTGTTGCCGAGCCGATTCCCTGAATTGTACGTGGGCCGGTTGAGAAATTCTTGAATTGGAGTGGAAAGACAACTTGCATATGTTCACGGTAATTATGAAAATGATGTAAGTAAAAAAAAAATGAGTTTTCTTCGTGTTTTTGTTACATCAATTTGTATTTCAATATATTACGAAAGAATTGTCGAAACGAAGAATAAATGACTAACACCAGTTTCATAATTACTAACACGTACATGTATCATTTTTTAAATATTTCTATTTTTTAATATAATCTTCTTTAACATCAATGTACTTGGTCTAAGGATACTCCTATTTTATAGATTAATCTGCTAAAAACGTATTCCCACCAATAATCTTCCCTCTACGACTCGAGAAAGTTCATCTGAGGACCACGTACTTTAATCCTCAAGCAGTCGCGATCAGTAAGTTTCATCGTGATATTCCGTCACTATAGTCACGTTACTTGGGACTGAAAATGTTATTATAGAGAGTGGCGAACGCGAATCTCCTGGTAGCTTCCTTAGCTCTATCTCCCTTCTGTTTGTCCCTCTCACTTGTAAATTTTTCAAATACAATCGAACGATGAGTCAGAGTAGCCATTTCGTATGCACATCCTTTATTGAATGAGCAAGCATGATGTAGCTCAAAGTTTAAGAGTAGCAATTCTCGAATACATAAAGGACTATTATCCTTGAAGAGTATACAACTAACGCAGCACAATTGAAGTATTCACAAACGTGGCCATATTTCATGGCTGTACCCATCGTTCGGCCAACTGTACATCCACGACATTCACAGGGACAGTGCACGAAAAACATACACAGACCAAGGTAAAATTTACAGAGAAACTTAGCCTACCGTCCATCGATTGGTCTCGATTTCAATTCAGTTCATATTTCGTGAGATTCAGTAGCAAACTATTTATCGAATGTGACCATATTCCATGCCTACACTCATCCTTGAACCGACTTACTACCGTCCACGGTGCTCAAAGGGTCACTGAACCAAAATCATACACAAATCAAGGTAAAATTTACAGAAAAACTCAATCGATCAAAAAACCTATTGGACTCAATTTTAATCCAGCCGATAGTTCGTGATGTTCAATAGCACGGTATTTATCGAATATGGAACAGCCTTAACGCGCAAGACCTACCGGCTGGATGATCGGGGGGGTTACTACCGTGCTCCGAAGCCGCGGCGCGCGGAATCCCATATAAAGGCTTGTGGCACAGGTAGAACGCGGGAGCCGTGTGGCGAGCGGAACGCAAACGCGCGAAACACGCGAGCCACGCGCACGCACATACACCAGCCCGTTGCCGACGACTGCAGCTGGAGAGGATGCGCGCCGCCACAGCGCGCGGCGCGGTCCAGCGAGACGAAGACGGAAGGCGAGAACGGTGGACCCGTGATGGTTACACGGGGCAAGCGGGCATAAAATACATACGCACTCGGGACGACTTGGGACTGGTGTGCGTGTACTTAGCATAAGTCTCGCACCCGAGGCACTCTCTCATCGTATTTCATGCCGGCTACGCTTATACGCTCGCCGCCGCAGTGAGACCGCCTTCTCTTCTCCGCGTCGTCCTCTTTGCTACGTTCGTCGTTTCGCCTGCCTCCTATATCTTCCCTCGTCATTTTCGTTTCCCCCGTTCCCGTGGGACACGTGGTCTCGGACGTTGCTGAGTGTCGTACCACCTTAACAGTCCGTCGACGTTGCTGGGTCAATTCTGACCCGTACTTGACTCAGGCTATATATTTACTTTTTCCACTTGTTTTCATTGTTATAATAATGAATAGCAGAAAATATATGTTTATTGGCTAATGCCTGTCGGATTCCGTGAGTATGGGATCATGGAGGAGGAGAAGGTTAGCGAACAATAAAAGAAATCATGAGAAAAAAGAGAAATCATGGTTGCTGAATGTGACATATAGGGAGGTGGGAGAAGAGAAAAATATTAGACTCATATGTCTATCTCTCGTGTCGTGTTAATATTATTATTTGGAAGCAAGAAAGAATGTGCTAGATCTGATGGTGAACATACCAGAGCGCTAAAAAAATGTTTATACCAGGTCTAACGAAAGTACTAATGTTGGTCGCACTGTGTCCGACTGTTAACCGAAGAACACCCAACGATGTGTAATAGGTGTACACCTCGCGTACGCTAGTATACAACCGCGAAAATTCAACCAGTCGATTATGATCTCGAGTGTCCGCGAATTACCGAGGCCGGGACAAGGGCATAGATGTCGCACGGAATGGCCGATCGTTTCCACCTTATTACGGAATTAACAGTCTATTTCGCGGGGTAAGCACGATAGAAAACCGTCGTACACGTACCAGGTGATAGACATCGCTATTAACGTCCGTTTTGGAATTACGAAGTGGGAATAACGGATGTGGGAAATGCGCGTCGTGTCGCGAGGATGCTTGGTGACTGGTTTGCACAGTGTCGGTAGAAAAGTGGCTCGATGAAGGCGAAGATAGAAGGAAGAAATGACTGTGCGCGGTTTGAGGAGTACATGGAGGGATATAATAAACGGGGGAAATAAAAGAAATGGGAGCAGCGCTTCAAGACGCAACGTTTTAGACATTAAACATGTATGAAGCTTGTTTTTTCATATAATAAATAATAGGGTGTTATCGCTCTGTACGACACCGCTTTCTCTTGTATATTTCCAATATTAATATAATAATCGGACCATGTCTACATTAGAGTTTTCCGGGTTGGATCTGGTTCAACATTTCTATCGTTTTCTCTACTTTTGAAAGTAGTCTCAGCATGAAACAGTATTTTATGAGTGGAATAACATAGAATTAGTACACCGTGAATTATTAAATATTTAGGAAAAAATGTACGGGATTTTAACATTTTCGCACTTTTACCAGTGTTTCTACGTGGGCGATAAATATAATCGCTGTATACACGACGTATATCAGTATACATTACCATATTATGCATTTTGCATACAACTATTTAATAAATAAATACAACACATCAATATTTATTGATAATAAATTCTAAGTTATAGCATACTAGAATAAAATATTCAACTTTCTCAAATCTATAAAACCCCCGATATATACCTAACTATTTCTAACGCGATCGAATCATCAAAAAATTCACTGAACAATCAATTAGGAACATTAAAAATACGTGAAAGTACATGACTATAATTCAAGCGAAAGAAGTGACAAACGTTGGGCAAATAAGTGTTCGCAATAAGTCGCGGCTCGCGACGTCCACGACATAATAAACCTGAAATAAACCCGAATCGAGCATTTAGACACATGGCGACCAGTTACGGTCATAAAACAAGAGTGGCTCGCGTGTGCTAAACCGTACGATGTTTTATACGCGTCGTAGTGCGTTTTTAACCGGGATTAATGCAGTTCAAGAAGAACAGCTTCCTGCTTAATCGTCCGTGGCCAAAGTATTTATAACCCTTACGGCCGAAACGGCTTATCGGGAACCGTGTTGATTCGAGCCCGGACGGCGGTAATAGCCTAAATTAAGTTCGCGGTTCTCTGCTCAACTCGAATGCTTCCTTACGTGTGTACCGTTATCGAGAGGATAATAATGCTTGGCGTTCCGCTGCGAAACCGAATGACTCGCGACGATACGGTTGCGCAAAGTCGACGTCCCCTTCGAGAGGACACAAGAACGTATCTTGGAATGGGACGCAACACGCGTTTAGCGTTGCTCTACCAGACGATAATGTCTCCTATGCAATTCACAAAAGAGTACAGTAAATCATCCATTAGTTTTTGAAGGCTCCTCGGCAGTGAATGTTCAGAGGTCATCCCCACCACTAGGCGTTTGACTGGTTCCACGGGGGATCCTTTTATGGTAGTGATGACGTCTGAACACTCACTGCCGAGGACCGTTTGAGTACTTATCGATGATTTACTGTATACACTAAGGGCCGATGTGGATGAGCTTTCAGAGCAATTCGTGGCCAAGTTTTAGCAAAACACAGATTTATTCGAAGCAGTTCACACGGTACGCAAATTTTACCGGCTACCAGGCGTCATAGGAAGAACCCTATTTGTACCAAGCAGAGATCGCAAGTTGCCTAGTCCCCACAAACTGACCGGTACAGGAGCAACAGGGGTACTCTCATCAGTCAGTGGTTAACACTCCGAGACGCTGAGTTATGACTTTGTTATCGTTCTATCTCAGTCCATCTCGTGTGCCCCGTTTACTATGTTGGTGATGACCAGCTGGTGAGCTAAAGCCTGATTCCCACTGGCGGTCAAAGGATTACGTGTGAACGATAGAGACCAGTGCCTAATTTGACGTAACCTGACTGTACCGTGACTTAATTTAATTCGTGCTGAATACATGTTCTAAAAATTTCAGTCAAATCCGTGAACCGAAAATAGGGCCCCCTCCTTGTAAGGCTCGTCTCCACTCCGTACAACTTGTCAGACCGAATGTGAAAGGTGACAATACCAGTGGACTCAAAAAGAAAAGTACCGTACCATCGAAATGAAAAGAATCAACACCAAACCTGTATCAAGGTTAAACTGTAACCAGTCTATGGCCACGCGTGACGTGTGTAAAACGCAGAATACATCCAACGATCCGAGGAATCCCCTAAGCGTGTTATGTCGACACCCAGCGCAGCCCGACCGCCGATATCGTAAATAACACGAAGTCAAATCCGCTTCATAGTTGTCGTAAGCGGCTACTTCTCTCGGTAATGAGTCGTATATTGATCGTAAATACCGTACCCTCGGTCCACAATTCACCGTTAATGGGGGACCGAAGGCGACGGATATCCGACGATTGCGACTGTCCCATCGCGTTATCGAACTCGCTGGAGCAGAAGCGCGGGCTGGGGTCCCGGGCGCGAGCAGAGTCCTTCCGTCCTGGATCGTTCGTTTTACGAGGCGAAACGTTGTCGTTAAACCGGGCGGACAAGAACCAGGAATGATCGACCGAAAACCATCACCCAGAACCCGGACTATCCGACGTTTTAGATCCAGCCGTCTCGGCCAATTACAGATTTCGGACCTGGGCCCGTTCCGCGTGGTACATTCGCTCTGTCTTGGGTCAGAATGGGGCCTCTTTAATGGCAGCCGCGCATCCCGCTCGGGGGTAGCGTGGCGGTAATCTTAAACCTGAGAAAACGAGCCAGCGAACGAACGCGTACTCCGTGGAAATGAAATACGGTTGAGAGACGAAGGCGCAGACTTAATTTAGGTTGTTACGAGATGTGGGGGGAGGAAGGGGCCTCGCCAAAAGGGTGCTGTTTAAGCGATAAGTCATTCCGGCGATAAGCGCCGGCCTCGCTGGTCGGCGAGTGAACCGTAAACGGCACCAGAGAAACCGTGGACAAGATGGAATTAAACTTTCACGAAGAAAAATGTGCAAGCGTGATTGTACGAAGGGGCTTTATTGCGCCGGGTGAGGTACGCTCGACGTGGAAATGTAAATACCAAGGGGAAGACACGTCCTCGCGTACGATCACGAACGACGATCCCCGTTTTGCCGACTGGATCCATACGATCTCGCGACGGGATACCTTCTCCGGGGCTCTTTCACGGCGGACGAGCCCACGTGTAATTACGCCGCTTTTTCCACGAGTTTTTCAACCACCGTCTATCATTACGAGTTTAATCCTTTGACGGTCAGTGTGACGTATACTTCACATCTAGAAAATCATATTTCCAACGGTTTCGTCGTGAAAATACAATTGAGATACATGTATTGGGACCGTTTATGAGTTAACTATTCGTGAGAAATAATTATTTTTCCCGGAATACGTGTTTGGACCTTAAAAGGTTCAAAATAAATAAAAAAAATTTTAAATAGTTGGTTTAATATCGATATTTTCGACTTTACAAGTTTAGTCTGCCACATTTTTCCTTGCCACCAGTGACAGTCGAGATATTCAGGTGGCAAGTTTTCGGTGTCTCACCCTATATCATAATTTTGAAATAACGATTTAAAGATCTGGTCGTTAAGGTGTTACAATTCACCTCCGTGGTCGTGGTTTTCATTGAAAGCAAATCAGTCCTCCCCTTTCGTTGGAGCCCCGGTTCGTGTGAAACAAACGAGATGCCGGAAAAGGAAGGTGTGGTCATTGACGGACAGACGTCCGGGTCTCTCTTACGTTCAACGGGACAGCGTACAGAGAATCCATATTCTTGCCCGCGAACCACTTTAGTCAAAGGATGAACACGCTGCCACGAGGAGATTCTTATCGTGCGTGTTTATCGAAGCTGGCTCTGGCTCGTTAACGCCAGCCGAAAAACCTGGGATAAGGCCGACGCGGGGTGGTGCACGCCAAAAGGCCTACGGGGGCTTCCTGGACGAACGATTGCATCTAAGTTGCCTCATCCTTTCGAGATAATGATTGACTACGAGTTACACGAAGCGTCCATGGGTTTTAATCGTGGACGTGAACTTGAGGCGTTGGGTGCGCGTAGATGAGTAACGAGTGGAATGGACAGGCCACGGAAGCTAACACTTGGAATATTTATTGGTCGACGGAGTTTGTGGCACACGGTAGCTGACAAGATAGGATCGGTGATGGTGGATCTAGATGGTGGAGCGAAATTCAAGGTATAGAGGGTAATAGCTTTGTTTATCCTTTGGAATGATGATATCGAAGCAGACATTTTGAATGATCCAGTAGATGGTACCTGGGACCAGACAGATCCCTACTCATCTGTCTTTAGAAGTGTTTTGGAACGAATATTCTTCAAAATATGCTGATCTTTTTATGAAATCCTAACATGGACAATTATACGTTTTGGTTAGCTTCTGTAAGCTAATAATGGTACATACAGTTTCTGAAATCCTGGGTGAAAATGGACCCTGAGACCGCCATTAAGAGGTGAATACTACACTAGGAAGGCGTCTTTTAAGTTTAAAGGCTTTTCACACAAGAGTGAGTAAATCTAAAAAATCGTCTTAGATTTACTTAGAATCCAGATAATCAAAGGTGGCTAATACGAATAAAAACGAATGAACCAAATAACATGCGAATGAGGTTACACGTTGAAATTAAACACTGACTAAGATTCAGCAATTGAAACCAATAATAAAGAAAAACTAAACACATGTTGTGCAAATATTAAACAGATTACTCCACGTTCTTTCGAGAAACTACGGAAGTTTACGAAAGGGTTTACTATGTACAGGGGAAAAAGGTAGAGAAAGCAGGATTACTATGCAACTGGATATAATTATGTATTCGTAGTCGGGAATAGCGTGTAATTTTCGAAAGATTATGCGGCCACGTTCGTTAATTCGCGGCAACGAAATTCACGGGCGCAACGTGGCGATCGATCAACCGGCAGCGTTCGTGGTTTCCTGGGTCTGAACCAACAATTACGGTGTTCCGGGATAAGTCGCGGCGATAGGAGTGGAATGGCGAGGAATTCCGTCTTTCCTCGAAGGGAGATTCGAAGATGACGCGAGGACGGCGAACGGGCGCCAAGATCCATCGGCACGGGGGAAGTATCGAGAAGAAGCGTTGGTGGAACGAACGAACGAATGGACGAAGAAAGAAGGGGCTCAGGAAGGGTTAAGGTGGATAGGGGGGGGGGAAGGGGCGAAGTTATCCCCGGGGGCACGGCATAAATCGCTATGGACAGACAGCATGTTCGACTAATTACAGATCCCTGATTACCGGTGGGCGCGACTCGTTCGGCTAATAAAGAAAAAATAAATTAATAAACCACTAATATCGCGGTCGAACGATCTCCGTGGCGCGAGCAAAGGGAGGAAAAAAGAATGAGTAGAGATCGTTTATTAATTTATTGTGATCGGAATGCGATAAAGCAGGGACCGCTTCAAAGGGATTCGAATATGTTATTTCACGCCACTCGTCTCGGACGTGGAATCGAAAAATGTTGCGTCGAGCTTGGACACTTAAAAGGGTGTTATTAATATAAATTATTTCCTTCTCATTCCCCTAACCGGCAATCCTTAAAATACAATATTTAATTTTCTGACGATATTAACATAAATAATTTATTAGTTAAACGTACATCGACTGTATATGAATAATCTTTATTTTACAACGCCTCCTGTTCGATTGCCTATAAAGACAGATACGATTATTCCGTTTCCGTTAATGGATTTGATCTGAAGGAAGTCCGATGTTCGGTTGTGCCTACGCCACTGGGCGAAAATTGAAGCATCAAAGGAACCGTCGACGAGAATCGATCCCTCGCGTGGATCGAATGGGCGGCGATAACACGGCGGAAAAAGGAAAGGAAGCCGTTCCACGCGAGTGGGGAGAGAGTGAGAGAGAGAGAGAGAAAGAGAGGGAAGGTGGATGGTAGCGGAACACGGTAGACTTCCGCGTGGGCCTTTCTTTGCTCTTCAAGATGGCGCCTTCTGGAACGAACGGGCGCAGCCGGCCGTCCATAAGGATTTATTTTCACGGCAACAGATTCCCAACCGGAGTTACCCGCACGGAGAGGACACTAATGAACTGTGGCGAAACCGGGTCGCTCGCATGCTCGCGCGCGTGTGTTCGTGCGAGCGGGGGCGTTTTCACGAGCAATTAATGCGGTCTTAAAGGGGACCCGGAGAAACGCCCCCGCGAACCGACCACGTTTGCTCGGTTATGTCGATTTAATCGGTCCCGACGCATCGACACGGCTAATTAATAGGATGGCGTTCGTTCTTAGGGAGGCTGACTTCATCAGCCCTAAACGATGGACTAATCCTATTGTGCTACTGGTTTAGATCTTCATTACGACCGACAAGAGGAGGTCTCGACATGTAGAGAAACGACTCTTAGATGGAATAGGCGTTGATAAAATCCGAGCTAGATGGTATTTATTCCGTAAAAAATTTAGTATTGTTTCGTAAAATAAAATCTACTCACAGCACGATCAGAAACTTATAGAATGATTGGAGTTTTCACTCGTGTTCAATTTTTATAAAAGCATGCCATGTTACAGACCAATATAATTCAGCTATTGTTTCCCCACAACGGGATGATTCCAATGTAAATAAAATTTTCGTCTTACAAACTCATTAATAAACCCAGAATTTTGTATGCAGTTATAATTTTTATTTGTTAATTGGGAGAAGCTAGGAATCCACTGTATTTATCAAACTATAAAAACATTATTTCGCCGCATAAAAATCAACACCTGTACACCATTCAGAACAGATTGCCAATTTTTAATGTCTCCTTCGTGACGAGTAGATTGAACATGCGTCCCTCGATTAAACAGTTTGTCCCCGGAAAGAAAGGAGAAGAAAAAAACTAAAATTAATCCGCCTGGAAATACCCCTAAGACGACGCTCGAATCAAGTCAAGATGCCCTCATTCGCGCTATCACTTCTTATATCAAACACTAAAAACTGCAAGACTCCCGAACCGGCGTGCGAATCATCCCGGCGAGCAATCCCGATATTATTGGAATGGCAATAAAACCGGTGGTATCTCGAGCAAGATTCCAGTAAAACGATCGACAACGAGCGGACCGCGACAGGCCGCGCGCCAATTGCTTCGCGGCTCAAAGGCGCCGATTGTCGGATCGTTAACGGATCAGAAACGCGTTCGTTTAATGATTGAGGTATCGAAGTGGCGAATACCTCACGATTGGTCACACACCCTGTCCCCCTCCTTTCTCCCACCCTCCCCCTTCCCTTTATCCCCGGCAATATTCTATTAAAGTAATAGCCGACGTTATGGTCGCCGTGGCAAGTAGCGGGGCAACAAATTCCTTATGGCCGATGTAAATCGGCCCATAAGTCGGGGTAGTTACACTGTTTAGCCAATTAGCGGAATGCGACCGGTTTTCAGGTGTGCAGCACCGAGCAGTCCTTTGGTATACGCATCGCGAGTGCGCAGCCCCGTAGAGCGTTCGATCGGACCAATGAACACGCCCCCCTCCCCTCTCTTAATAAATACGCGAGCAGAGCGTAAACTTCGCCGGAAATGCCCCACGCCACGCGGAAAATATAGATCAGCGTCCAGGCGGCGCGGGATATTCACGGTTGTAATGGGCGCGCGTGCTCACGCGGCTACGAACACTTTTTCACGACCCGTCGTGTGATGGTGATAATAAGGAAAAAAATAAATAAATAAAAAGCGAGTGTATCCGTGTATATGTATACGCGAGATTCCCGTCATTCGTACGAAGGACAACTGCATTATTTTCGTAAAATATTGATATTGCCAGCGCTGGCCAGGATGTTCGCGATGTGACGGTCCCACGGGACGCAACCGTGTATTCACCCTTGTGTCTAGGCGCGAGCGCAGGATCCTTGCCGTGGCGATGGAATAAATACGGAGTAAAGATGTCATAATGTACAGAGGAAGAAGTCGGCCGCAGCCCGTCGAAGACAATTTATTTAAATCACCGCGGCCCGCGAACGGAACCTGGAGACGGTCGTATCTTCTCGGTTAACCGGATTCCATGAAGCCGTAAAACGCTGGGTAAAGTCTGATGTTTCGCGTATTACTGCCGATTTCGCACCGAATCTTTTCGCAGTCTTTTGAAGAACGTGTCGTTTCAAGGAGATTCGATATATCGAAATCTTGCGTTCTGAGAAAAATACAGCTTTTAGTTTTGTTACGATAGAATGGGTCATAATTCAGAATCTCATACCCTGTGAAAATCATTAGGAACCTATTCCTGCTAACGATCTGCAAAACTACGTCAGAATCGAATACATCGAACTTACAAATGTCGATGCATGTGGTGTCTGGTGACACGAACAAAATCTATTCGTATGCAAACATTAAAACGGAAATGGCTGGTCTAATACCGACGAATATCGCCGAAATACGTCATGGCCTTGAGATTATGTAGACGCCAAGGGGGATACGAAGAGAACCGGTACGCCCAGACGATGACGAATCCAGGCGTGTCCTCGAATCTGATCGGGACACGAATGCGACACGATTCAACGATAACGAGGTCGTTTTCAAATGGCCGCTGATTATGCACTTGTTGCAGACAGTAAGCAGCATTCATAAGAAGGATCGCTCGTGGTTGAAGTGGGCACCGAGGAACGTGAACTCCTCGTCTCCGTTGCTTGAACGACGCGGCCACTGAGAAGGAACCGAAAGCTACGGAACGCATCCAGACAGCCGTTCGTTTTCATGCTGCAAAACAAAATCAATCGGCCCTCGAATCATCGTAAATTAACGCGGATTGACGACCCCAGACGTGGCCAAATATCGTTGAACGTCGTTGTCAGTCCACCGACCGGGCATAAAAATGTCAGTCCGCTCGGTTGTCCGTACAACAATCGTGCCTTGGTGTAAAAATTCTGTACGGCCTCGACCTCGGCGTCTTTCGACCCTCAGAGAATCACGTGCTTCCCCTCGGGGGATTCGAATAATAAGAATTCAAAGGAGAAACATTAATTTCAGAAGATTTATCCAGTGAACGTACTAGATCCCCGCTCTTTTAGGGTATTCACTGAAATCGCATGCGTGAGCGGCAAGACGTTCCCAAGATTAGAAAACCGTTTCCGGTTTAGCTAAAAGCGGTCACAGAAAATTATGATGATCCTACTTAGGTGGATCTCCATTAAGAAAGACGCATGACGGCGAGTCGCGACGGTGGACATTGTTTCATCTGTCTGGAGGTTGATTTATACCCGTAGGAGTTTCGAATATTCTTTTAATATTAATCCATACGTTTTTCACCGGTTGAAATTGCCATTGTTGCCACGCCATCGGTCGGAATGGCTGTCCGACGCAGATGGGAACAGACATAAGGTGCGGTTGTGGGTGAATATAATGACGGGGAATCGGGGGAAACTGCAGAAGGACGCGTGGACAGAATTGTCCAAGACCAGCTGGCTGTAAACAAGGGATTTCGCACTGTCTTGTGTGAAATAAACGCACGCGCGCGCGCGCGCGCGCACGAGGGCACGCCCACGCATCCTAAAATCCTATTGTTGCGAAGGCGTCGCGTGCGCCGTGGCAAATGTACTAGCACCTTTATTCCCATTCCTTTACTACCTTCTCTGAGGGTTTCGTGAAAGGATACGCGACATTATTCACCGGCCGGAGGCAATTAGGCTTGCTGAATTTTGGTAACGGCTACGCGCGCGTTTCGGTTGAACATCATGCTGAAAAGTTGAGCGTGGGATATTTAAGATGCTTGGACGCTACAGGGCGGTCCATTGTAACTGCAGTAACCGCTTATGGAATGTAACGCAACAGTGGACAGAGCTGCCTAAAGTTGCTGAAGAGGCTGCAAACTTACCTTGCTATAACCTAAATGTACCTGCCTACCGTAAAGAGGTCCTAAAATCATTTAACAAAATTTTTAATACGTTCTCTGCTGGGAGTACCCCTTTTGGGACATTAACAAAACTCGAGATTCAGTGTAGTGCATATATGTTATGTATATACATAAACTGTTAGAGAAAGAAACCACCTTTTTTATGACAAAATTCTAGCAGTCTAAAGTTTAAGGAGAAATTTGTTTACCATAGTCCAAATATCAAATTTTCATTGCCCTCTGTCACAAATAATTGACGTTGGGCCTCGAATAACATTCTTAGCGCGTCACACATGTGTAATGACCCAAATGGGTTCATGCAACAAGAAAAAAAACTATATATATATTAGTGTTCATTTCACACATTGTATTTTCATTCTACACTTTGTTTTAGTTCCGTTTCACGCAGCACTGGACAACCAAAAAAACATGCGAGCCGGTATCGACCAACAAGATATTCGAATCCTGTCGGTCCAAGGCAAAAGGGGCCCATCCGCGTCTCTCCTCTCTATCCGGTACTCACGTAAATCACGGTACCCTGACTTCGGCTTAACGTGAAATTTACTGCCACGTCGTGCATACCGTCGGCCATGGTCGAATCGCAAACGTTTACGCACGGCAGGCCAGAGTTTGGAGGCTGAGCTAATATTTATAGTGAACCGGGGCCGCATATGACACCGGCTCATCGCCACTTCAAATTCGCGTCGAACGTAAGAAGACTCAATAAAACCGCATCAGGGGAATACGTTCGAAACGAAGAAACAGTCCCGATATACTCATGTCCTAGCCCAGGACTTTTTTAATGTACACATCTCACCGGACATATACAGGAAATCCTCGATGAATGTTCGAAGGTTCCTCGGCACTGAAAATTAAATATTTTACAAACTAATGGCCATATGCGACTGGCACAAATACCATTTGCTTCAGGATTGCAAGCTCTATCGCAGTGCTAAATATCATTAAGAAAGTAGCGTTACACCTGGGCGCCTCTCTTTGTCAGTGCCGAGGAAACTTTGATCACTCATCGAGGATTTACTGTAAACGTCCCACCACCTAATACAGCATTTAAAAATTCTGGGGAGCAATTAGCAATTCATTGACATTCGTCACCTCGTCGACAAACAGTTTCACCTGTGTGCCTTTTGTATATAAAGCAGTTACTAATGTTAAACTTTTTCAGAACTTGGTTTACTATTATGCTAGGAGGGAATAAAGATCTTTGAGGCGTTGAGATGAAGAATCATCCAAAAAGGGTTGGGAGACACTGACCTAAAGTCTCGTGCAAGTTACTACATGGTATTAATTCGACCGATACGATCGATCTCCGCGTGCATCAACCGAGGGTCGAGTGAGCTGTACGAAGTCGCAGAGGAGACAGATTACAGTCCAAAAAACCGAAATAAATTCCGAGCTCAGGGTGACAGAGGCCCACGGTGAAATCGATTCGGATCTACCCTGTTTACTCGTGGGCAGGCTAAACCGAAGGACTTAATATGTTTATCAAACGGCGTGATCGCTGCTACCCATTCGTCACGTCCGGCAAGACGTGACGAGTGTGCATGCTCCACCGACAGCTTGCGAGTCCTGTAGGACTAATGCCGATGATTCCCCAAAGGATATTCAGAAACGTACGACCTACACGCACACGGGGTCTTTGGTTCGATCCTTGTGTATATGCACTTGTTGGAAGGGTAGTCGTAAAAACGACAGGGAGCTACTTATCTTTTGAGGAATGATACAAAAGAACCGACGGAAATGTAGGGTGTGAAGGGTCTTGGACCTTACTCCGGCGTACAAGCTATCTAAATTCTGTTTCACTTTTAAACGTCAGAGGTTATTTAAATGCAGAACGAAACTCCAAAGCTGGAAATGCTAATATTAGTATACCAACAGAATTCACTTAATAATCTGTCAACCGGAAACAGCGAGTTGACACAGCGTTAGAAAATGTTACCAGGGCAAGACGAGTTAACTCGTCATAAAACTTGAAACTGCACTAACAGATTGACAGATTCCGCATTACATAGCTGCTAGACAAGTTAACACGTCATAAAACGTCAAAATTCACTAACGGATTCATAGATTTCACGTTTCTTGGAAGGCGTTATATAGCGTCGACTCTGGAAATTCGTGATCGGACACAAGAAGCTTCCTACAGGACGACCTTATAGGTTGACAGGCTAAGGGTCTACCTTTCGACCGCATTGTTCGTCCGCATCGACTATCGCCCATACACACGTGCGCACGTATAGATAGGTATAGACGTGCATGACCGACCAGAAAATCCCCGGTTCCGAGGCGGACACACGGAGCGAAGGAAGGAGGCCGAGGTTGAAAAAGACGAATGGTAGACAAATATGGGCAGGACGGTTTCTATGTGCACTTCCCATTACCGGGCACCCACGCACGCCGGGGTAACGCGGGCCCCGAGAAGTGCGCGTCGCGCTTAATGGATTCTCGAGATTGAATTTATCTGGGTATTCACGCTACACCAAGGGAACAGACCCGTGGCATCGGCGTTACCGCCCGCCACTAATCCCGTACCTTAACGAGTATGAATATTACGCGGGCCATCGGTGATATTAATAATGTCGATCGTAACACAACGATCGACCCCACCCGACAATAATGGAGCACCAGGGCACGATAACGAGAGATAAGAAGGATAATCTCGCGGCTTAACGACCGCAACCGCACGGATTTCTTTGTGGTATCGGATACCGATTACTCGGAGGGTGGCTACCCTAAAGAGCTATCCTAAAGACGTTGTCAGGGACATTCGAGTGTTTTGGTATCTCGATAAATGAACGTTTTACGGCGCCGCCTCAGAGGCGAAAGATCACGATAACGTGGCAGGAACTCGTTTCTTGCTGTTTTTTAGCCACTTCTGGTTTTAGAATGATGACGATCTGATCTGGTGAATTGATTAATTGTGATTAATTACTTGTACCGATTCCAAAACCAAACCGTCTACGTGTAAATTCGACGCGAGTTTTTACTTCAAATATGAAAACTAGGTAGAGTATCGCGTTAAGAAGTCAGTTCTATACGAAATTTTGGACAGGTGTGTACAATTAATCTATGTACTAATAATTTTGTACAGAATGGTGAAATTCAAAGGAAAAGAAAGGTGGACATGCCACACTTGTTATTCCAGATTCATTTTAGACAAGTAAAATGTAGGTATATTTTAAACGAACCTTTATGAAATACACTTTTTTTCTGAAAACTGCAGTTTTCATATGTACTTTCTGACATGAATATGGTACCATAGCGGGCCTATTTTCTAGAAACCTACGAATAGCCCAGAAAATTTATAAACGTGGACGATATTTCACTATTTTGTAATGAGATCCTTAAAACGTCCAGTCTAAAGTCACAGTATGTACCTACTTTCATCGTTTAACAGACATGAGCCTACAAACAAAGAAAGAGAAAGCTCCAACAATTTCTTGAACACTCTTCTTACTCAACTTTTGGCTCCACTGGGCCCGGAAACTTAATTTGGACGTTTCTTTCGGAACTCTGTGGACTATCGTGCGACACAGAGTAACTGTCGTCTACGCGCGGCGATATACACTGACGAGCAAACTCCGGTTCCGCTAGGGGAAAAAGTGTAGTAGAGGAAAGGCCTCCAACAACTTCGTAAATTTATTTCGAGTACTGAAACAAATATTAAACCGAATGTTAATTTGGCATAAATTTCACTAACTCCCGAAACCAAGTAGTAGAAGGTACTTCCCTTACGCCGGTTTTTCATATAGCCATTGTTGTGAGCCTTCGAACACTCATCGAGAATTTACTGTATAGCAGTATTTCCCAACCGAGGGGCAATTTAAATATTTTTTATGGCAATTATCAAAACACTCACATTCGTCACCTCGTCGGAAACAGTTTCACCTATGTCCCTATTTGAAGAAGCTATTAATGTTAAACTTTTTCAAAACTTTTGTTTAGTATTATGGTAAGGGCGCATCGAGATTGTTGAGGTGGAGCATGATCGAAAAATGGTCAGAAAACACTGGTATACAGGCTATGTCGAACAATGCAAAGTACACGTGGATACGAGAACAAACACAAACAACAACAAAAAGGCGAAGGTAATGCCGGAGAGCGGGTGGATAAACGAGAAAAATAATATTCGAGAGTCTCGCAAGCGCACCAGCATCCTGTACCCACGTGTGAATTATGCAAATGAAGCCGTATGATCTGTCCTTTTTACGGCGTGCGTTGTAAGAGAAGCCCACAATGGCGCGGGCGCAAAAGTCAGGCGTATTTTAACCGGAGACGTCCCACGTGTCGAATCGTTCGCGGGAACCGCGAGTCGAATGCATAAATCGTAACCACGAGAACCGAGTTTTCTTTCCTCGATCGCGTAACCCGTCCATTCTCCACGGTGATACCGGTTTTCCAAATATGATCTAATCCGGCTGCTCGACACGGTCGCAATTCACGTCCGTTTGTTTCACCAGAGAAGCTGGTCCAGCCACGCGTTCGATATGCTAATACAAAGAGGGAGGGTACAACAATTTGTAGTTTCTCTCGATCGATGCATGATCGAGATCGCCGAGGATCGAGCAGAAAAATCACAGCAATATCGCTGTCCGTTTGTAAAACCGAGTACAGGAAATGACACCAATCGACTTAAGATACGCGGCACTCTTCCATCGCTACCGGAATTACTAGTCCGATTTCTTCCACCTTAGATGTTACAGTCTCTCCCCAGTGACGTTGGCCAGCTTCGTGAACGGTGGATGGGAGATTAAAGTGGTATGTATTCTAATTTGGACGGATCAAGGAATTGCTGTTTTGCGATATTTTCACTGGAACGTGGGAAATTGTTTCAGGAAATATACAGGGTCCGACTGAATATTATGTAAAAGCGGGGACTATAAAATTTCAAGAAAATTACAACGCAAATTGACTTTCAATATCTGCTGGATACGCGTGCAATTATTGTCTAATTTCAAGAAAATTACAACGCAAATTGACTTTCAATATCTGCTGGATACGCGTGCAATTATTGAATACGACTTGGCAAGCATGTCTGTTCATTGCATACCGTTTCTACTTAGCAATTATATTAGAGTTTAGAGTATATGTATGTAAAATATCATGTACAATGTTCGTTTTCTCATAACTTTTGAACTACGATTGTTCCACACGCCTCGGAGAGAAAGTGCATATTACCCAGGACCTTTACAACATATCCGAAATTCAACAAAATTGAAGTTGAAGCCCCCCTGGTCCCGATAATTTCTTAAATCTCTGATGTAACTGTGAAGCCATAGGAGAAGGGGCTGCTACACAGTATCATGCCTCGAAATATCAAATTTCCGCCAATACGAGACTACAGCATAAGTTATACACAAGGTGACGTATATCTGGATTCATAAATAAACCATTTTTTTTAATAAAAAAAAATTCATAAAAATAATCCTACTTTTCAACCAGTCAAGGATACATTCCGTCGCAATCACGTAATCGACCGCGACGAGATGAAAAGCACGCTAACGTTTGAGCCGTCTTGTTTACGCGGCGCTAGAAAGACCAGGTTCGAAACACGAAAATTAATCGACACCAGACGCGCCGCCCGCGGCGAACGATATACAACAAGCTAAACACGTGTAGATACCGTATCGACGGGAATCGGAACGGAACTTTTCGCTTCGGTACAGTCTCCCCATAAATCTAACGGCGACCGCGATTTCAGTAATTTCGTGTGGTCCCGTTCGCCTCTGATAAACCTACTGGTTCGCGTGGATTATTAGGAGCGTGGTTAAGTTTAGATCACGATCGAACGATTTTTCCGATATCGTGTACTAACGAGCTCGAACGCCACGGAATGTTGTACACCGGCCGGCAACGATTCTTGATGGAGAGAGTGATTTAGGCTGCGTCCGGGCAGAATGTAACCGGGGCTGACCGAGTGACTGAACGTGTTTTATTCTGGGTTACGCTAAAAAATTGTATAAACTTAATCGATTAGTCACTCGGCTGCTTTCTCGGTCGCGTGTCCATGATACGAATGTGTTTCGTCTTTATGTATCGCTGAAGTGTAGGAAAATATCGGCCAATTCTGAATCGGATAGGATCCATTTGATCTCTTCAGTTTCCAAAAAAGAAAAGGTCAATGTTTTATGCAAGAGGACCACTCGATCGCGGAAAAGAGCAGACTGAGAGAAACGAAAAGCCGAGGAACGGAGCCGGTAGGGGCCGTCGTAACGTAACTCAGTACCAGGACCGTTTTCTGGGGGACGTTGTAGCCACGTATCAAATATGCAAATGCGAGTACATAATTTGTCGTTTGCGGAGTCGCGCTCGCGCGCGCCACAGCCGCACCGGCTGAAAGAGCACGTGGAAAAAGGAGTACAATGGCGGTGCGCGGCGGCCCACTCGTGGACAACCACGTCCAGAAAGCCGACTCTCGACAGAGAAAGAGAGAGAGCTCGGCGTGTGTCCGGTCCAGGTCGAGTCGAATCGAGTCAGCTGCAATCGAATCGAGCCAGGTCCCGTCGAATCCAGTCAGTCCATCTACGACCGACGGTGCACAAGCCTAAGTATTTATAGCAGCGGCAACAGAGAGAGAGAGAGAGAGAGAGAGAGAGAGAGAGAGAGAGAGAGAGAGAGAGAGGAGGGATGCAAATCCCAATCAGATAATGTCCACGGTACACGGCTTTATTACTTCGAGGCTATCTACGGACATTTTTCCTCGATGATTTTTCCCGTCAACCGGCGAAGACGTGAGTTCGTTCTATCAATCTTCGAGCATGGTTGTACCTTGTCGGGAAGGTCTTGTACATGAACAAAGGCGATATTCCGTAAGATTGAGGAATGACGAGGAACGAGATGATGAATGCAGACGTTTACTCGATTCAGAGATCTTGATACACGTAAGAAGGATTAAACTGTGGCTCGATCAAGTTGGTCTAAATGTACCTATGGCAACATTCACTTATAAATCCAGGGAAATTCATAATATGAAAGGGAATATTGTTTTACGAAGATCTGAGGGAATTTATACACCAAGACTAATCAGATACTGTTTATAGAATTAAAGATCCTTTAGTCATCTTTAGATTTAACCCTACGTAGACAACGTGGATCATTTTATAACGACCCTATTTTTCCCCCCAGGATTCCTATTTTTCTCTGACCTTTTTTCCAAATGTTTATTTACGAATGTGAAAAAATACGTTTACCCACAGATAGTTAAATTATTAAAACTGTCAATACTCGCTTAAAGACAGTTCGAAAAAAGAGTGAAATCCATTTGAATGCAGTCGGCTCATCCGCGATCAGTAGGGTACACGTTAAGTATTTATAGCAGGGTAAGAAGGAAGATGCAAATTCCCATCAGATAATGTCCACGACGAGTACACGGCTCTATTACTTCGCGGCATATCTACGGCCACCATTTCGCCCTCGTCGATTTTTCTTTCGGGTTCAATGAAGTTTTCAACCTACCCCTCTTCCCTTCCTCTTATCTCCATCTCCGTTTCACCTGACTTTTCTTGCCCCCTTTTCACGATAAGGTAATTGGCGCCGCGAAATTATCTGATTCGTAGACTCACGGAGCCGGACGCCCCCGGAAGACTCTCATCGAAGGCGACTTCTTTGCTCGAGAGCCACGCCACACGGCTGGAAACGGCCATGTTCGACCAGTCGGATCTCCACTTGCAAACGAATTCGAATTGTCGAGAAATTTATGAAAACACAAACGTATTAAACGCTTCTTTCTCGGTCGGTTTTTAAACACGACTCGTGTTCAAAGCCGACACAGCGAATCGAAAGAAAAAGAGAGAGAAAGAGAACGAAGGAATGAGAAACCAAGAGGACGGAGCCTCGCTGATTCGAAAAAGAAACTTAAATCGATCCACCGTATTCGAAACGAATGCTTCCTGCTCGTTTCGAAACCAGTATCGAAACGATATTCGACAACCACCTACGCGTACCCCCGTGGAGAAAGTTGCCCTTCGCGGTTAGCGAATTTATTGCAATCGTTGCGGTCGCACAAGTATCCGGTAGGAATCCCGACGCCCTTAATTTCCCCCCCTGAGCACACATACACACACACACATCGGGACATAAAATTAAAACGTTGCTCGAACGAGTAAACAACCAAGCGATTCCATCCAACAACGACAAAATTTTATATGTATATAAGGCGCGTGCGTCCGTTTGGGAAAATGTAAACGATTCGAGCGCAGATTTAAAGTGGCCGTCGCCGTCTCGGGAACGTCGATTGGAACACCGTCTCGAAATTGTTAAAGTAACGACACGGATACGACGGGTAAGGAAGCTAGCAGCGGAGTCTCGTTTGGGCGTACTTACCGTCCCGTTTATCAACCACAGGCGGAACGATACACACACACGGACAGAGAGAGACCGTTGATCGTTACTCGCCGGAATGGAAGAAACCGTTTCGACGATCAAGGGATCGCGTCTCACGTGGCGCGCGGCTACGTTCGATGAAGACATTCAAGCTCGAGCCCGCCCGGTCGTCCCGTAAATTTCCCGGGCACCGGCAGATACGATCGCGGCCGCGAATAATTTCTGGATCGACCCTGGATAATGCCCCTGGTTTCGGTGTCCTGTTTTACGAACCGCCGCCCAACGAACAATAGAACCGCACAGGCGATTCATCCGCCGTACACGCCCGAGAAACAGTTCGCGACTTATTAACCCCTTGCCTTATGATTTTCTTGACGTCTGTAGTCTCCTGGATTACATTGTTATCGATAGTTTCCTAGAAACAAAAGGAATTCTGTACTTATTGCAACTGTACTTTTACTGTAAAAGTTAAATAATAATACCAGCAATGTGGTACTTCACTTCGACTCAAAGAAAACCGAATAATATTTTTCTTTGTTGAATCGATTTTCAAATCGTCAACACGAGTCTGACTCGATGTTATAGGGCAAGGGGTTAAGGGGGAAGCCTGGTGTAAACAGGCTGAGAATGAGTTCTTGTGAAGATATTATTGAACCAATCTCCTTGGAACTTTTAGATTACTTAAGTAAACTGAATAGAAAAATTTTTATTTTTACGTAAAATCCATAAATATTAGAGTAATAATATAACAGAGAAAAGGTGTTCGCTGTAACTCAGCGAATTTCACTCAGTAAATAATCGACCAACTGATCCGGCATTGCATGTACGTATTCTTCAACAATTTTTTTTTTTAACATGAACTTCTATTTATAATTTTATTGTTTGTGAGCGAAAGTATAGACATCCAACAGAACCGAATGACACCAAATACTTCGCAACTACACGAATCATTCGTTTCCACGTGTACCAATCGAAACCAATTAACCAAATCCTCGACACTGAACCGACCTGATATTCATGAGTGGTTGTCACCTCTAATCGGAGCCGACTAAGACCAAAAGAATTCCATTAAGAATATAAAGTAGCGTCACACCGTATGGTCATTTCGGTGTATAAAAGTGGCAAGAAACAGACGAGTGTCTTTCACTTCGATCGTAAATCGTTCGCGGGTGGAGGGCCACGCAGGAAACAAGAAGACGGACAAAGGAGGTGGGCAGACGGACGGGACTGGGGCCGAAAAAAGAAATTTTCCAATTGGCCAACCGCGCTGGATGCGCGCTCGCGTCGTAACTCCTGTGTCTTTTACGACGCGGCTCCGAGATAACGGACTCGTATTCGTTGCTTTTCGCTTTCTTTTTCCTCCTCCCCCGCGCCGTTTCTCTTTCGCTTCTCCTACAGGCGTTGGTCTTTCTCTTTCTCTCTCTCTTTCTCTGGCTTCTTTTCCATTCCAGGGCCGCGAACTCGAGAGAGCCCGCTCGAGGTTGCCAGAAATCATAATCTACGCGGGGTTGCATTCGACGGAAGCGCATCTCCGCCCCGCCGACGACGTCGTAAAACTAACGCTTTTGCCCTGCGGCGGCGAGTCAATTGTCTTCGGTTAAACACAAAGCAATACACTCGTAAAAAAAGTACCCGTGGGTACCCCGGCCAGGGAGCGTAAGAACCTTGTTTTTTATTCTGACGCTTAACGGGAAAATTTCGATATTGGAATGGAATGCAATGGAGTTACATTTTAGTTCCGTCTGTCGGATCGGTAAATGATCTTTGGAATTGTGTTTTCTGTTTAACACTAGAACTACCAGCCCTGAATATACACTAAATTAAATTGAACAATATCATAAGATACATAATATATAATACAATCTAGCATAATATAGTCTAATATAAAATTCATAGTAAATTAAAAGTCAACAGAAATTCCGCTAAAAGCACCATCGTAACTTCAGTAATGGTGAAATAACGAGTTTGATAGTTCCTAGTGTTAAATGTTCGCCACTGTATAGGCCGCGTACATCGCCAAAGAGGTACGAACGATATCACGGTCACCACACGGCCAGGACATACATCTGGCATCAGCTCCAAAAACTGTGGGAAAATCGGCGCCAGTCCTTTAAAAAGTGACACACCGCAGATTGTGTTCCGGTAGGTAAGCTTTGAGGGCGTCATTACGTGCGAACGACATCCCGCTTAAGTGCCCCATTTATATCCGTAGAGGCATAGGCAGCGAGCACGTAGGAATTTATAAGCTATAATATTGCTACCACGGTAGTAAAAGCGTACCAGTATATATCAGCACCGCGAAAATGATCGTACCCGTGGTACGTACCGCCGCGCGAGCATATTGCCGGATTTTATTGCCCGGCCGGCGACGATCGCCGCCGTTTGTCGCTTTTCTATATGGAGCAACGACGAGCCTAGGGTCCGTATAACTATCGACGGGGGAACGGAGCCCTTTTCCATCGGCACGAATCCAGCCGCGGGGCGTGTTCGACTTCGACCATGCGATCCCCTATCGCGAAACGATGAATTCGAACAGTAAACGTCGACCGGGTAACAACCGATCTATATTGTTTGTCAGGCCACGATCTATAAGGATATAATTGCGTATTACCTTTGTCGAGGATTCCATTCGCACGATCTATATAGCCTGTTTCTTATACATATATTTCAATAGCCTCCTATCCACATGGTGAACACGCCACTCTGCACGGTGGTCGAAAAATCTGGTCACCTGCAACTATCGAAACAAGTTTTTCCAACACTCTGTAGAAACACTTTATAGTCTGTACTAGATTGCGGGGATGTTAGGGCTGCATAGAAGTTAAGAAATTAGAATTATCTTTTCAGTTGCTATTTTAGTCGTCTCCTACTCTTATCCTTGACACAATTACTAGATCCCCTCTTGTCAAGGTATGTACTGTATTTCCTAGATAAAAATTTTCTTCAATTATGAATACCTACACGTTCGGCAATTAAAGATCTCCACAAGGATCGTGTTCTCCACTTAACTCGATCATTTCGATCACTGTACGCTCCGCGCCGAAGTCACCGTACACAACGAATATGCTCCCGTCGAGCGAGCCGTGTTCGAATAAACAAAAAAAAATAAAAGGCAAGCATCGAAGGTGGCAAAGGTGTACAGACGAAGCCGATTCAAATGAGCGCGCGTCAGGACACGACGGTGAATAGAACATCTCTATCGTTCCGGACACCGCCTACCGTATTATCGCGCTAGCTGAAAGCGAAGTGCCAATCCCGCCCGGTGCATTAGACGGCTCCTTCTCGCGGCGCAGCGTCCGACCACGATAATAAGGATCCATCGACGAGGAGAGATAAGGCCAGCGAAGCACCGTGGGGCGGACGACGACGAGAGACATCGACACGTTCCTGTCGGTGGTTCATCGTTAAGATCGAAGACCTTGCCGCAACCAGCCAGCCATCCAAGAGAAGAGGCCCAAAGGCAGCGTGCACGCCACACACGCACGTAATACACGCGCAACGCGTGGGCGAGCCACGCGACCGTACGAACGGGTTTCTTGTATACGCGTCCGCTTCACCGAGGCCGTCTTCGTGGCTTCCACGTAGCAAGAGAGTCTCTTCCGGACACGTCCACACGCACAATGCCTGCACGCGCACTCGCTTGTCAAAATAACGTATCGCGTCCAGCGCGTGCTGTCTTTGCCCCTCTTTGAATTCATCAAGGATTTCTGGTCTTCTTGTACGGAAGAATCACGGTATATACGAGGAAACCACGCCGATGCTGTGTATTACTGCACTCGCGATAATGGCTCGCTTTGAATGCTACTTGGGTACGGATGAAGTCGCGGGAGAGTCGCCTCGAGACCCAGACACTCCGGAGCCGTAAGTGGTGGACACGCTAAGAAGTATGCTGAATCGATTGGATACGGTGGAGAGGTTGCTGAATAACAACAACGGGTCTTCGAGTTTGGATTTAATTCGACGGGCAGACTTAATGGGCTTTGATGAAGATGTTGCTGCGGTCGATTCGAAATCGTAGAACGGTTTGATCGTATTTACGAGAGTGTCTTTGGGGGAAATGATTCAGATTTGTGAATGATTTTTGAGAACGTATTGGGGAGTGGCAGTTGTTGCTTTGAGAGTGGAGTCACTGAAGAAATGTAAAGATCACCTTATTGGTAACAATGCTACCAATTACAAGGACACTTAACCTAGCGGTATTTTTATCATCCCCTATGGAGATCGGAGATCCTAAACATGAAAATTATTTAACGCGATTTTGGAGAGTCATTGTTATCATCCTATTTCTATAGAAGTCTGAAATGTAATCCTAAAAATTATTTAATATGATGTCAAAGCACCCTGTATATTTCTCTTCGTGTAACTGTAAGGACGACTTTCAACTCTTAACGCAAATGACTTTCTTAAGGACATCGTCCAGTATCGTCGTAATAGAATCTAATTTGGATTGCCCTAGCGCGAAAACACAGCTCGGAGAGACAATAAAACGGTAGATCCCAAGTACCTGGGTATCGAGTAACAACACCATTCACGTGTCTATGCCGTGGCGACTTTTAATCGCGGGCATTTGTTACGCCCGGCGGGATAGCGCCTTTTCTAGGATAGCTTCTGGAGTGGCAAGTGGTGGCGGAACGGCAGTAAAGTGACCGGAAGAGGAGGGCAAGGACGCCGATCTGGCGAGGGCAGAGCAGTGGCGCGATAGTAGTTCCGAAGGTGTTACGGGATTAAATAGGGATTCTGACACATATGTTCCCTTCGTAAATATAATCAGCCACGCGCTGCTGCCTTAGAATTCGCTTATCGTGCAGTAAGTTGTGGGAGATATCGATGTTGGAGCACGTGCGAAATATGAGTAGAATCTTGATTGTTCAGCCGACCAGGTATTTCAAAAATAATACAGAAATTCTTATCAAACAGGCTGAATCGAAATGATTCCTTTCAAACATTTCGCTATGACATCACTTCCACTATAGACTGGAATTTTACAGCTGAAATAGGACATCTACATGTCTCTTTTCTGTTTAATCGTATAAGAAATATTTAAAGCACAATTTGAATGGTTTCAAAAGAGGAATACCGTGGAAGAAACACACTTTTTTAAGGTAACATTTTTCGTGTTTTTTCAATGGCATCGATATTTTTTTCAGGAAAGTATGCATTCTTGCTCCGTTATATCTTTTGAAAGATAAAAAAATGTATTCTATAGCATGTGATCACTTTTTTAGTACTGAAGGTCATCCGAAGGTCATAACTGTATAAAATGAGGTTAAGATATCTCCAAAAGCACTTCAGGTATTTGAGTGTTTTGTTAGTTGTATGGTAAAAATAAAGTAAATAAAAATTCGCGGAAAATAGTGATCACTCGAATAATTAAAATACGTTTCTAAAACAAAAAACCGTTACTTCCCTGAATTCCAAACGTTCATTCAACCGATGTACGACCGAATTCCAGTAATTTTTCAATCGTCAAGAAGTCACACGATATCCCAAAGTACATACAATCTACCACTACGATTTTTATAAATGATCGTTTCCAACGAGTCCACCGTGAAACACCGTATGCACACACTCGAGAAATCGTTTGAGCCGATCCCCCGAGATCAGTCTTCGGCGTCGCGGATCGGACGGAGGAGTCATTAGCGCGAAATATCCGGACAAGACACGGCATCAGATGTGTAAATCAGATATTTCATTTCGTCACGGCACGTTAGTCACCGGTGCGCGAGGAACACGAGAAAAAGAACGAGGAATTCCGACAGGGCGGTTTAGTGTGGGTGGCGAAACTGGTAGATGAGAAATACAAACATCGGGAACGACGGTAAATGTCCCAGCTGACCATCCGAAACCAGTGTTCGCGTCACCCAATGTCGCGGACCATGAATCACGGTGTCCGCCGTTCGGCAAGGTCCGAGGTATCGAGTGTATTTTTATATATTGCCGTCGGACTTTTTACTTTTATGCTATTACTGCGGTTTCTCTACACACCACCGACGTGTACAAACAAGAATTTAATCCTGTTGCGGTCTTTGGGTCTATTCCGACATTTATTTGACACTATTACGGTTTTACACACTTTTTCGACTTAAGGGGAGTAGGCAATAGTTTTTCCATAAAAGGAAACCTTTCTTTTCATTTATTTGTGAGAAAATGAAAGCAAGTCCAGATATATCCTTCTACCCAATGTTTACTACTATCATAAGGTTTAAAAAGAAAATTGGTGTGAAATATATATGTGCTTTCAAAATGGTGGTACAGACCGGTAAACATTTCAACATTTTTCTGGGGTTCTACCCTAACAGTGGTCTTAAAGAATGATGTAATTCAATTTCATAAAATGATTTTTGTTTGTTAGATCCCTAAGAAAAGAATGAAGATGGACTCTTATCGATGAAATACAATTGCCACCATTACTTCCATGTAACTGTCTGCCGTAACAAGATTCCAATTTGGATTTGAACAAATCCAGTGGAAAATTAGAGCACCTGTTATGTATAACCAACATCTGATACTTGATGCAAACTGCACGCTTTGCGTTACAATAACACAAATAGAATCTAAGTAGTCCTCAATTTCTTTTATTTCACATTTAATAAGTGACCTAATACTTATGAACAGAGGTGTATATGCTGATCGTATCGACGAACAGAACGACTACCAACGTTCGTGGCACTTCGTTCTTCACAGTTCGCTTATTGGTTTCACCATTCCGTGCGCGGTTTGCACAGGGCATATCTTGCGTTCGTGAGCAAATATTGGCATGCTCGTCCCTTAGATGTACAAAGACGAAAGAAGTCGCGACAGCCACCCTCGCCGCAGATTTTCGGATCACTTCAAATTTATCCTCGATAAATATTCCCTTGTTGGTATTCCGCGAGCGCCACCGTTCCTTTCTTCGCCGTGGCTTCCCTAAACGCCTGGATATTCCTGGCAACGTGGCTACCGAATATGTGACGCTTGAACGTCTCTCATCTTCTTATCCCAAGAAAATATTCTTTGGTGTAAATTTTCCGAGATTTTGCCGTCCCTTCTTCGATTAAATACGAAAATTCAGTGATAGAAAACAAAACTCGAACGATCTCCTAACTAAAACTTGTCAATTGTGTAGATACATTTACTCTTCATAGTTCTAGTCTCAAAAACGTTGCAATAAGACCCACGTAGTGTCACTTCCATTTAACAAGCCTACAATGTGCGTTCTCTGCGCAGCATATGTATCCATCCTAGTCGGTTAAACTACACAGATTTATTTATGCAAATATCTATGTCGCGGAGACAACCAATGTCCTGCGTTCCTTCGACCCTCATCATCAAGGTTCCACGGTCCGTGGTCTCGATCGGATCGATCTTCAATCCGGTCCGCGGTTTCTTCGAAGCGACTCGCCATCGAAAACCGAGTCAAATTAATATTCAATCTGACCGACGATAAAGACATACTGGGAACACGCGTCTTATCGTTAATGTGTCTCCGTGGCGGATAAACTTTACGAATTAATTAAGCGATCGACATTGCGCGACGGGGACCCTTCTTCCCCTCCCTCTCTTCCTTTCTTGGCGCAAAATCCTGGGCCCTATTTTTATGCCAATCAAAATTCATTAGCGGCGACGGAGGCTTCGTTCTCGAGCGGCGGATGAAAAAAAAAAAAAAAAAGAAATCGCGGTCGAGTCGCGAACTCGGAACTGCGAACTGATTTATTATGCGTTGACCGTTCCAATATTTATATCGCTGTTCGAAAGCACGATGTATTGGGACCGTCGAAATGTTTGACAGGCCCCACCGATAGCACTCCCCCTACTTGCTCCGATGGACAATGAAATTGCCGCCTAACGTAGACGAATCGTCGGGATAATTGCTTTTTCCATCGTGAAAGAGTGACGTGGGTGGTATAACAAATCACGGTGAGATCCAAACGGCCGAATCTGGCGTAGGTACCACGAGAAAGGTAACGGGGCCCGCCGTGTGCCATATAAGAGAACACCATCTCAGAAAAAGTCATTACTCTTTATCTCTCACGAAAACGATACTTCGACCGAGTCAATTTCAATCGTGACGAAGGCGGCCTCGTTCGAACGACCACGCAACTATGTATTACGTATAATACTCGGGATGTTTAGTGCGCTTTTGACCAGAAATTTCACCTACCCATGCAGTGTGTAGCTGGCACATCTCGGAAAGCGCTCATTAATAGAATTGAATCGAATTTGTATCGAATGGAATTTGAATCGAATAGAATTTGAATCGAATAAAATTTGAATCGAATCGAATTTGTCCAGATACGGAAGGCAGGTACTTTTCGTAAGTACTGAACAAACATTTTGTTTCTAAGCCTTGATAAAATATTCACCGCTCGAATACTTTCTGAGATACATTATGCCCATCACTGCGGTTGACTCGCAACCCGTATCGGTGGTCAGGCATCTCCTCAATAGAAGTATTCCTCGACACCTTTGCTCGCGTGACTCGAAAAAGATCTCATTGTCGGATGGTTCGTTCCATGGGCAAGAAGGTCAAGGGGACAGTGCTTCGGCGCATTATTCAGGGCTGTTCCAAATGAAGAACCAAACGGAAGAAAAGAGGAGTTAGGTGGTGCCTTTCTTAACGGGCTGATAAGAAAGGACCCTCTAGCTTTTTTGGTCCGTCCACGCCGGTCGAAGGTGCGAATTCTTGTATCCTGGGCGTGGCAAATTGCCGCACGCGAGCTTCTCTAATGATGCGAACAAACGAGCGAGACATTGCGAGGATAAAGAGGATTAAGAGAAAGAGGAGCGCACCTCGTTGATCCCACCGACAAAATAAAGGTCCCGGTACCCGTCGACGGGTAATCGCGCCGCAAGTATGAGAAACCTGGAGAAGAGACCCTTTAAAGACAAGTTACACGCGGTTAAAAGTCGACAGAAACGTCCTTCCACCTGGAAAAATCTGGACGTGGTTGTTTCAACGAATCAAGGTATAATCCCTTTAAACAGATCTCGAGTGTCGTTGGGATAACGTGTGGAGTGAGGTCTTGATCCGAGGAACGACACGTATTAACATTAACCCTCCCATCAGGTAAGACAGTGGACACCATTTCTGGATACTTACGAGGTATTTATGATTTTATAGTCATTTGATTTAAATACCAGGTTTCAAGCTTCTTCGAGGTTCATACTTTCCACTGTTCAATAAAAGATAATTGAAGAGTGCTTGAAGAAAACACTGTAAGTGCTAAAGTTAAAAAATGTTGTCTTTTTATGGAAAAATGTTCTACGTGCCATTGGGAATAATATAGTATAGAATTTTTTTTGGCACTTAGTGTTTTCTACAGGTACTCTTCAATTATTTTCAGAATTTTATATATGATCATATTTGGCGTGCACTTTACGAAACAGAAACAGCAAAGGTAATTTCTCCTGAAAGAAATTCCGCGACCAAAAGGGTAAAAGCATACCCGACGTTAATCTAGAAACCGTAAATCATGCTTCTACGTTCAAGTAGCGCGACATATCATCCGTGGCCGAAGCGACAACAGAATTTAGCGATATACGACGGGAATAAAATCGCAACATTTGCGCGTCCACCGTGACGTTTTCATGCAGCAAGAAGCGGGATGAACGTCGGAGCATATACGTATTATACACACAGAGAGACGAGGTACGGAAGAAGAGCCGAAGGAAACCGACTTGGCGCCCAATCGATCGATTCCCTTCGTTCCCTTGCCGTGACTCGAAGCCACCACGAAGAAACGGTGCCGAAGGCGGCTCTCGTTCTGGACCGACTGGTTTCTGTTTCTCTCTCGCCGTCGATCGGCCACATTAATCATATTGCGAACGACGCCGCGCCTCTCTTTATTTATTCATCATTCATCCCTCTTTCTCTCTCTTTCTCCCTCTAGTTCCTTCAAGATGCTTTTTCTTTCCTCTTCCCCCGACGGTATCGTCCTCGTGTGTCTCGAAACGCTCGATATTCGTTCGCAACATCGCGGATCGAAGACGATTCCCGCCTCGACACGGAATCAACCCTACATCGTTCGGCTCCACCGTGTGAAAGGATCGACGAGATTTCGCTCGCGTACCCAGTAAACTTAGAAGCTGAAATAGACGTCATCGATCTTTTGATATTTTGAACGATCGTGACGGTTTAATGGCCGGGATGATATATACCTATATATATACTTGTCACGAAGGCTGGGCCGATTCTAAACTGGTGAAGGAAGTGCCACGGTGAGAGATAAAATTAGCCCACGGTAGAAATTGTTTCACGTAGCGATACGATTTCACGATACGATGGCGCGGTGTGCCTTTTTGCTTTATAGAGGATGAGACGGAAGTAACAAAGTGATTTAAATTAGCCTTCCACTGTACATTGGAATGTCGATTGTATTTGTTTTTTTAACCTGCTAACTGCATTTGTCCACGACAGTGGACACCTACTGTATCATTTTAGCGACAATATTTGGAACATTTCCTGACGATCGGCAATACGAAACTTCATTAAATGACGTTCAAACATTAGAGAAATGGTGTTACTGTGACTACTAGTTCGTTATTTAGCGTGAGCAAATGCTTTAGTTTAAAAAAAAAAATATTTTTAAAAATGTAATAGCCTTAAAATGTCTATTCGTTCTTGATTTTATGGAAATAAAATGGAATAAATTGACTCCAGACTGCAACAAACATTATAGTACAATGAAATGCAAGAATCGCCAGTTAAATAAAGGACAAAATGAAAAAATGACCAATTAACTCGTCTTCTCCGGTTAACAAGTTCAAGACAGAGCTACAATGACCCAGTCAACGTAAGAGAACAAAAAAAAACAAAGGATCAAGACATTTGCATACAAAGGGACACACTCATAGCACACTAATTTTTCCTCTCTACTCGAAAGCAGCACGTGTTCCGTGGCAAGTAATTCAAGGTGCGCTGTGCTGGTCGAACACGAAGACGACGGATGCACGCAGTAATTTGTGCATCAAAAGTGGAGAAGCCGAGAATGATTGGATCGGGCTAATAAGAAGATCGATATTTATTGGCCGTCACGGAAGAACATCGAGAGCCGTTTTTGAACGCACAAATTACAGGCTATTCGTGCTAACAGGCTAAAACGATTCTGAAAAGGGAACACGTATTTTCGGGAGCCCTGGAAAAGATCATCGACTGGGCAATCGTTCAGGGAGCTGCCCGAAGGGGACTGCAAAATTGATTTCACGAAAATACAGTCAAGCCCGGGGACATATACGGAAGAGACCAGACGCGGTAGCAGGTACACGATGTTTTGGGATCGTTTCTTCGCGAGCCATCGAGGATCAACGATAAATTGAAGGACTTTACGAAAGAAAGTGGCGGGCACGTTAGCCCGAAGGACATTCGTTCGGCGAGGCAATCTCCGGTCAATATACCGCGAGAACTCGTGCACACGAAAGAGAAAAGAAAACTATGTATAAGATACACCGATCCATTCAATTTTATCGGGACGTTCGATTTAAATTGTAATAAGACGAGTTGTCCGCGACCTCGGATAATCCACCGCGACGATATTGCCGAAAAGAACAAAAAGGAATAACGGGGGATTGAAAGTAGCGGACAAACGGTGTTCAGAATCCGGAGTATTTCAAGATAAACGAGTATCCTCTCGAACCATCCCGTCGTTTTATTTCCACCCAGGGAGGAACGTGTATTCCGGCGAATTCAGTTTCGTTCCCTTCCGATTAAGGTACAATTTCTTACTCGGGGAATCTCCTTTTCGAAATTAGGCTTCATTCCGCCTTTAATAAAAAAAGCTAACATATCATTCAGGAATGAATGAGTTAATCACATTTATACAATGGGAATTTTTATTTTATTCTTCTTGGTGCTTATTAACACCATTGTAACCACCTCAGAGGATCTTAATCTTAAGCGAAAAAAAGTTTCTCATGAATTTAGGTCGTAAGGACCATAAACAATACTGCCAACCATCGCATAAAACGTGACCGTAATCACGACCATAATCATATCCGTGGTTCAACTCCGTGAAGTTTCCCTTTTCAATGCTAACGAGCGACAGATCGCTCCAGATTACTTCCGCTCGATGACCGACGGATCAGCGTGTCACTTTCCTCGAAGGATCACGAAAAAACGAGCACACACATCTTCGACCGGACCCATCGGAAAAACATGTTACGCGAGTACAGTAAATCATCGATTAGTGTTCGAAAGCTCCTCCTCTATCACTGCGTTAAACCTCGTTAAAAATTCAGCGTTACACCTGAGGACTTCTCCTTGTCAGTGTTTAGAAGCCTTCGAACACTCATTGATGATTTACTGTATGGATAGGTTCTTAAACGACAAAAAAGTGTCGAGCAAGAGGATATATACCAGGCGGGACGTGATTTGGGAAACACTGTTCTAGGAGGCCAACGCGAGAGAGAAGAACAAGGGGTGCGCCCACGCCCCGGAGGAACAACTTGATACAAGAGAGCCGTCTCGCTTACAATCTAGCCTTTATAGAATCCTCCGTTCGAAGCTGAGAAGACGGTTGGAAGGACGGAGACAAAGGGCGAGGGCGGACGAAAGACAGAAGGACTACAGAAATGGGGGGGGGGGGGGGGTAAGAAGAAGGCGCGCGAAAGGCGTGCACAATGGAGAACCGGAAACTCGAGCCGATGCACCGAGTTGCCGCATCTTCGGTACGAATACCACGCCGAGATCTTGTACGACGGACAGCTTTAGAACGGTGATGGAGGGAAAAGATGAAGGGGGATGCGGCTCGACGGGAATGGAAAGACGGAGGGACGAATGAAGAGGGGAAGGGACAATCGACGGGCACACGTCGAGATTTATTCGTGGCCGAGCGATAAAACGCGTGCAAGAACAACCGCGGTGTGAACGAACCCTTAAACGTGGAACTCCTTCCACCCCCTCTCCCACCCTGTGAGAGCCGCGCCCCTTGCATTATGCAGATTTATTAACGCGGTATCGAGATGCTTCTTCGGCGTTTGAAACGAAAAGGCATGAATAATCTGACCGTGGGATCTACAGGCGTGAATCAGCCCCTCTGATCCGGGAGTTGGTCCGTGGTCGCTTCTAAGGATTTGTTAGAACGGCCTTGGGGAACACCGGTTGCGTCTTTCGTTGCCGGCTACAACCACCGGTTTGCCCTACTGTTTGCGTGCCCGGAATTCTTTTTTTCTTACCGTGCGTGCAATTTTATTTAAATGCATGTAAAGTCGTGACAGCGTTATATAAACGAAAACATGATTTGGTTGAAATGAATCCCAAGATCGTAGGAAGGTTCATTCAGTTATTAAGCAACGTTTACAGTAAGTCTCCATTTTTATAAGTACACTGCAGATATTTATATAAAATGATATTTTATGAATGAATTATTTTTTCCCTCGGGTATTTTATTGGGTTAAGAATAAAATAGAAAACTCGTGGCGCCTGATGAAAGTTTTGTCCTTCGTTGTATTTCACAGAGTTCTATGCATAGGCTATAAATACATAAAATCCGCAGTCTATTCATAACAATTTTCGTGAGTTTGTTGGTATATTAAATAATAAACATTATAAAACTTTAAAAAGTAAAGCGTTACATCGCGACCCAACTAACCAAGGTAGGTATCTTCCGATTTTTTTTTGAACTTACAATTAACACCAACGTTCGCGAGATTATTCGGTGCACTTTGGCGTTCGGCCCCTAATATAAATATTACGGGTTACCGTGTCACGTTCACCGCATCGATCATGAAATAACCATCATCCCGGGGCCTGATGATGCACGATCCGATCCCGCGATCCCGCTAAAAGTGGCGAAGCGAAGTGGGGATATCCACGATCCGGCGGCGTCAACGCGATCACGCGATACATACACCGGGTCTCTCTCCTCCGGACCAGATTAAAAAGTTCCCTCTCACGAGTATCGCGTAAGTGGCGATTACCGGCCTCACACTTTACAATCATGCCCAAGGATCCGAGGGGCCCGTGTCCTCCACAACGGTATATACCCCATATACCGATGTCGTTAACGACGGCGTTAAAACCCGAATCCATCGCGCGGCTTTCCGTAATTTCGAACCGCCCACTATATACAGCACGAATCTACGCTATCCGATATACATTCCCCCTCCCGCCCCTCGAAACGCGTGCGCGTGTTCTGCGTGGAAAACAAGCTCCCACGACATGGTCTCGCATTATTATTTTTCCCACCCCCCTCCCTCACTCCAGGCCCCACTCCAGGCCCACTGTTGCGGCCTCGGAGATGGATCCAAGTGGTCCAACGAACGGGCGTAGTAGTAGTAGAATGTTTTTCTCATGAGCTCACGACGCATCGCGGAGACTCGTTTGGATCACGTTTGGAAGACTTTACCTCCGCCTTCCATATATGTAATGACCGGGCCCCTCGACTCGAGGTGGGGAGCCAACGACGCGGTGAGGAAGCGAGGGAGAGGGGAGGGCCGAAGGGGCGGGGGAGATAGAAGGACCCCGGAAAGTGGGACCGAGAGAGTACGATAAAGAAACCCGCGTGGAAAGAAGGCGAAAGAAAAAGACGGAGGCAGCTGGCGGAGAGACGGAATGACGGAGAACACGAGCGGCGGCGGCGACCGAGGCCCCGGGAGTATGGGCCCCACCTAGACGCGTGGGACCGACACCCACGATCCTTGCATCAACGTACCGACTCTCATCGCGCACACGCGGTACTTACATATACCAGGGTTTTACGACGGGGAGACAGCCTGTCGTAGTAATAAGAGGGGTCCTGGCCACGCGCGCACCAAGCCTGCCAACCACACGAGGGAAACGGAGGGGTCCCATCCTACCTACCTACCTACCTCGATTGCCAACGTTGCTGCTCTTTCGTTTCTGATCCTCGCCGATAACGGGCCGATCGCGGGAAAAGATAGATTGCTCGTGGGGAGTGGCCGACTTACTTACTTGCGCCTGAAAATGGACGGATGTGGTTGTCTTTTCGCTGGTGGTCACCGGAATCACACATTCTGGTTCCTTGTTACGAACAATGTTTTACGGGCGAATTTTCAAATGAATTTAGAAGGTTTATGATATGTAACAAAAAAACACTCCGTATTGCGAGGGTTAATAAACAAGTATAAAAAATGATTGATTTTTTTCTAGAACCGAGAGTCATCCATTGAATATAGATCCCAATGTTTGCGATTGTCAAGAACACTTTTTCGACTAAACGAGATAAAAAAAATGCACACCAAGAATGTAAAAAAAAAACATGTAAAATATACAAACAAAGCCTCAAGTAACTATTAACTGTCGTCATAAGAAATGTAATTAGTGTCATTAAGAAAAACGCCGCTTCCAATTATTAACCATTCCTTGTATCGATTTACGAATCGACACGGATTTATGGTAACGATCCAATATTGGAGGGCCATCTTTGCGTCATTACGATCGCGTGTTACGGTCCCATTTAAACCCGCCACACGTCCATACTCTACTACAGTGTCTCCATAAGAAGAAAGTCGCTTTGACGTGGAACAGAAGGTGGGCAACGTGACCATAACCACCACGAGAGCAACCTCGGACGGAACTGTATCGGTTTCCAGTTCTCTGTAAATTCCGGCTGTTTCCCACGCGAGGACTCGTGCATGCACCAGATATTATTATTCAAGCCTGAAAGCCGATATTCTGGGTCTTACACGTGTTACCTGTTCGCAACACGTGGCTGCCTGATAGATAAAAGACGGATCGCGGTGGCGCCCGCGCCTCGCGAATCGGACATATAATTTACAGGTAAAAACGAGTAGGTGTATGCCCGCGTACAGAACATTTAGAAAGGAAGGATTACAGACACCACTGGTCGGGAACACGACTTCGATGAAATAATGGCCGGCCTATTAGCGGGCACGGTGAATAATCGCGCGAACGAAATTGGCTGTTAATTAGGGAATGAAAGGTTCAAATGATTAATGGGACCGAAGGCGTTAAGTTCCGATCGGTGTGTACGCGACCGACCGACCATCCAGCTCGCACCGCTTTGTCTCGTTATCGGAGGGGGCCGATTGTTTGGGACCATTTTTTAAAACCCTTGGTAACGAGTCAATACGAAGAAGACTGAAAGTTTCCTCACGAACGAGTAATTATGCCGTTCCGATGGACGAGTTCGATAAAGAAACACGGCTCGCATTAATCACACGATCCGTATCCCAGGACTCTCGTCCCATCGGGACATGTAAGATTTATTTCCGAACCTCTAAACGCACTTGATCGATCTTAAACCCCGTACTCCCTTTTATTCCGCCCTTTATCTGCCACTCGGCTATCTCCCAACCACCCAGGTGCGTCATAATTCGAGACAACTAAATCTCCGGCTTCGAGAAACAATTTAGGGACGGATGATCGTGATCCAAAAGTTTTTAGGACTTAACTCTTAGTAATCGTATTTAGCTCAGGCTTGGGTACTGAGCTAGTCGGAATTAATTTTCATTGAACGAACACCAATAATATAACGTAAGATTGTAAATACAGGATTTCTTATTTTTTTATTGTTTCATTGTTTAGATTGTATCTCTTCTCTTTAGGACGAAGCAAAAAGAAAATACTCAAAATCAGAATCATTTTTTGCTTTAATGAGAATAGACATACAGAACAGAACGGTAAAAATGGACAAAAGCATGAACGTAGCCAGTTCGTTTAGGGGCAAAATTTATCTTAAGGTAAATTTCATATTATTTTTCTCCTCTAAGGTAGCGAAAGGGCTACTTTTTCACCTTTAGGAAGGGGAGCAACTGCCCCCGACTACGCCCATGGACATAGAGTTAAATGTACGTGGTGACACAGGAAGATGAGCAACGGTAATAACGTATTGGTTATAAATCACACGTTTTCCGTACGGAAACGACAATTTATGGAAAGAGGTACACAGCACGCTTAGATGTAACCGTCCATGTATCATAATTAAACGGCAAAGAAGTGCTCCGGGACTTGAACGCCTATAATTCTCTCTCTGTGACGTCGAAAAGCGAACGACTTGTTCCCTCCACCTCCGCGATCCTGTTTATGCATCGCCGCGATCATAGGAAATTATTAGATGTCGATGTATCACTTGCGCGACAGTCTGTAACGGTGCGCGCCCGTTTCGATAACGCGCGTGTCTAATCGTTTTTCTTTGCTGTCCGCAACGGAACAAGTGAAAAAAAAAAGAACGCGCGATAGAGGCTTGAACCTGCTTATTCGGAAAGTGTCTGACATTTATTTTCGACAAGGAGGGGAGGAGCAGGCAGTACAACTGTGTAAATTGGACATGGAAATGTTACAACAGGCGCACTCGATAATTAACACTTTAGCCGGTGGATGAATGTCCTGAAAGTTCCCACGTAACCGAATCCCACCCCTTCTCTTTTCAATGGAACAGAAGGTGTGTGAAACAAGATTTGCCGAAATCTTTAGTTATGTTTCTTCTTCTCGAATTCCAAGACGATTAAACAAAGTTGCGTTATGTAACATTTTACTTCGAGGACTTATGTATGTTTCTCTCCGAACCGAAAGTTATGCCTTTCATATGGAAGAACGTCAGTCAGTTCGTAAATATATGAATATAAAAAGGTGGTAAAGAGCTTATTAGGCTGTAAAAAGTTCTGAATGCACAAAAGTTCGAGCATAATAAACCGTTTTATAAGCAGCGAATTTTTAACACGTGGAGTGGATAATAAAGCCAGACGAGAAATTACGGAAATTCATGTGTTACTACTTTACGAAAATGAGAATCGAACGGAAATTTTATTAAGGTAGAAGTATGGTGAAAAAATTAATGAAACGTTACCGAGGTTCTTATTTCATTGTGTTTTACAGAATTGGGTTACTGTAATTCTATATAGTTACGAGTAGACTGCGAATTTTTATGCAAATACACACTATTCTAGACTACTTCACAGAAACTAGAATGAACCAGAAATTTGTTTACTCCATTATAGGTTTATTATATTATTATATTTATATATTATATAATTATATTGTATTCTATATTTTACTTCCGAATAAAGTAGATACATATTTGTTAAATCTTTTATCATATTGAGTTTTCAGAAAACCATGCCTTAGATGCACAGAATTGACAATTTAATCATGCCTCACACCCTGTAACAAGATTTCTATACCTTTAAGTCACAGAGTTATTTACATGTGCACTCTCAACCACCTATCTCTACGTGTAGTCGGTTTGATAAAAGAATGGCACAAAAATGAACTCCGAAACAGAGTTATTTTCACCTGAAAGACCGTTACTCGATTACATTTCTACCACAAAAAATTTGAAACCGATAACCTAAAAAATTTATTTCTCCCACATTGTATCACTCTTCCAGCCAACCGACGAAGTGTGTATACCTCCAGATTTTATCCACTCCGCCTAAAGCACCAACCTGACTCTACAAACTACCACCGCGTATTCGAGTACCCAAATACTTCATTCAGATCAATAAACATCACACGAAATTACATTGCAGCAGTACAAGCCCGTTCGTGAAAGCAAGTCTAAAGAGGCATCGACTGGGTGATTAAGATTAGCGATTAGCTGGGACTACGGTTAAAAATGGCGGGGCGACTCGATAAGGATAATACCTTTCGGTCTCTCTTCCCACACGACACATAAAACGCATTCGCGTGCTAGAACGGCAGCGGTACGGCTGGAGAAAGCGCTGCGCGGAAGCGACCGAGTGTTCTCCAAGAGGGGCCCGATACACATGTCGCGTTATTAATATTGGCTACACTCCCAGCACCGTCAGAATCCTGGAACCCTCCCCTCCCATTTCTCGCGTCTCCTCTTTTTTTTTTTTCTTTATGGCCTGGAATCTCGTCCCGAAGTGTATAATCTTGCACGCGAAGTTCGGGGACACGCCGCCACCCGGCAATCTGCATATGCTTATGCCGCTGTATATACCCCCTGACAACCGAAAACCCTCTCACGAAAAAGACCAAATAGGGGAGGGCCCCGTCGATAACGCGAGCTGTCGTCGACCTTGGATAAAAAGCTCGGCGGCTCCGGTGATATTGGAAACCATAGGAATTTTTATGATAGCTCTCGGGCGAGGCTGATGGACATCGCTATTATTCGGCGAGCCAGTTGAATGCACACGTCAAAACAAGTTCTGTACCTATTCTGTATGTACTCGCGATTCTAAAGGGCGAACCTTCGGATACGTATTTTTTTTCTGACTTGACTGACAACCTGGGATCGAGTGAACCTTAATTTTTTGTCTTGTGAAAATTCATAGGTTAGAGGTGATGTTGTAGAAATAGGGGAAGGTTGCCGAATTTGGACTATCGCCCTAGAAGATATGCAGGCACACTAGATATTCAAGCTCTACTTAAACAAATGTACATTTTCTAACATAAAACATAATAACACAAGCCTTTCAGAATCAAGGTATTCTCTGCAGTGTTAAAAATGTTCCAAAGTAATCAGTGTCGGATTATTCGTCTATAATAAAAGTAATCTATAGTAATGGGTTACTATATTTATTTAAAATCAAACAATCAACGAAAAGACGTCTCTCCGGTTGAAAAGGTTCGAAGCTCAACCAGACAAGAAATAAATGACCGACTCAAATTGGATATACATACATATAAGTAAAACTACAAAGACGCGTCGAATAAGTCGAGGCGGTAAGAAATAAAATGTAACGACGCCCAGGGGAAAGAAGAAGACAGAAAGGGTACGCGAGCGAGAGGATCTTCTCAGGAAAGATCCTTAGACGACGAATAAGCCCCGGGTTTTATTATTGATAGTTACACGGCCGCGAGGCCAGCGGGGCATGTACGAAATTAATTTCATACACGAGTCGAGTCCCAATATATTCGACGTGGATAGTGTATAAATCAACGATCGAATGCATTAGCTTCCAAAGGGCCACGCCGATTATAGCGTTTAAAAGACCCGTGCTTTTGGCGCTCTCGCGGGAACCCGCCTTCTTCTGTGAAAGAGTGGGACAACGGGGGGAAGTGGGGGAGGGGAGGGGTGAAGATCGAACGGCGGTTTCGCGGCCGTGGAAAAGGACGGGAACGGTTTCTTCGCGGTCCATTCGCGCCCACGCAACGCGCGCGAATTAAAGAGCCTCGGATAAGGTAAGATGCGGTCGGCCGCGAGATGGGACCCAAGGTGAAAGAGAGACGGGAAAGAATGGTCCCGGAAAAAACGTGTCGAGGGGAGGGGGGACCACCACCACTGCTGCGGCTAAAAACTGAAAACCATGGAAACGTGTGGGACGTGGAATTTCGCATGGTGGTTCGGCCTGCCATGAGAATCGACCGCTTCGGGAAGAACGTCGTGTGGCGCCACATCGACATTTTTACCGGTCGAACTCGCCTCCTCTTCTTCTTTCTTCGTCTTTTTGGTCACCACCTCGAACGAGAGTGTCTCGTTAATTTCTCCTCTACGCGAGGGTATACACATATATACACGCGTGTAATTGATACGACGGTGTTTTCTGTCGTGTGAAATACAGTGTAAACACGGCTAGAAAAACGTTACAAAAGGTACACGACAAACATATTGGGCGTGTATGTAAATCCAACATGCGCGCGTACGATGAATAATCCGCGGGAGAGACACATATTGCCCGAGGGGCGGTGGGCAATATTCCACGGGGAAGATTCGCACACTCTCTCGGGGATCTCTGGATCGCGCGAGACGCCTACCCTTTGACATTTTATAATTCTATGCTAATTAAATCCCCGAACATCATACCAGCCACGCGATAATAAAGTACGCTTCGATTCGTGGTGTGCTGAGCCCGAGCGTTCGTTTACCCTCGGTGTGTGTACATTGAAGATTGTTAAGCAAAAAGCATGTACTAAATTATCTATAGAAAAATATACACAGAAATCTACTAAAATTAATTACCATTAATTATTGTTTAAGTTACATCAATATATGCTTTTTAAGAATATTTTATATAAGCGAAATTTGAGAAGTTAACAGTCTAGTACATAATCTAGAAGTCTATGATTTAGGTAAGTCTTGGATAGGTTTAGGTTACTTTTGCATAGGTGACACATGGAACTGAAAAAGAAGAGAGCTTCTATTATTACTTTGGAGTTTCTTGTTTCATCTTCTTCTTTCTTAGAATTTCGTCGTAAAAAACTTTAAAAGTTATTGGACTCTACCCTGGATTACGATCAGAAAACCACTCCAGTTGCGAAAACTATTCGGCATCAGTGGATTTCGGAAAGAACTGGGCCCTGGATCTTCATCGGATAAGTTTTTACGAGACACGAGGAGAGAGTCGGAAGAGTAAAGACTACCCGATGCTGTTGGCTCAGTTTCTCAGGGCGTGACCTATTCTTGGGAAGATTTCCTTTTACGTGCTTCAAAGAGGACGACCGAAATTGTTATCGTGAACCTGGTGCCTAAAGAGCATCTTCCCTTTCTTTAGAAATTTTCATGGAAAAGAAGACACGTACGTTTGACAACGCTATCGCATATGGTCATTCAAATAGCAAAGTTGCGAAACAACAATTTTTGCGAATCTGAGCTAAACGCATACTTTTATTTGTTCCGTGCTGTATATGTAACTTACTTTCACACTATGTATTTAAAAGGGTTAAGAAATAAATATAAGTTGATGTATAAATTTACATTAATCGATAAATGGTTTTATTCTCTGCTGAAAGTTTTTGCAGTTTAGCAATTTTACCATTGGAACGACAATATTATCTATAAATGCAGATCTGCAAATGTCTTATCGATGATCAATATCATTGTGATTCTAGACATTTTTTGCAAATAATCGATCAAAATATACAAGATTGTTCATTAAATGAATTACAAGAGTATATGGGTCACTGACAGACTCCGAAAATCGATATTATATCTATATTTATGTATTAGGTGTACCAATAAGTGATCCACTATGTTTGCAATAAAGTTGTGATAAAATTTAAATTCAGAATACTTGTCCAATCTTTTTCAGTCAAAATGGCGTAGAACTAATGAAAAGAGACAACGAATATTATTAACACAGTAATAATATTCGTTGTCTTTTGAGTAATCGCAAGTAAAATTTCGGACGAACTAAACGTTCCCCTCTAAAGAAGAAAATTCTCTGAAGCGATTCGGCGCGCCTATACGACCCTCCATCCCCTCCGCCCAATTACACCGTGACTAATGCCTCGTGGCCGCGGGCTGCTTTTCGAAATTTATCAGAATAAAATCAGTAGACCACCAAGAAGATAACTCATTGCCGACGGAACGATCTAGACGTGGCATTTTTACCGGATCGGATCACGTCACGACCAAGGAAAAAAAAAATGACGACCACATGCAGTAGGTACACACATACGTTCGCCAAATTAGCATATCTTCGTTTCGAGAAGATACGGGAAAAAAAGAAAAGAAAAGAAGGAAGGGAAAAGGCGAGAGTCGTCGCACTTTCTCGACCTTATTCGATATCCGAAAACGGGGTGACGTCGAGGATCGAGAAGTTACGAGGAAACATTTTCGTCCCAACGACACCGTTTCCTTTTTCCCTTCGCGAGGTTCCCCGCGGTCGTACTTTAACCGAAAGATTAATCAGGCTTATTAAATTAATTGCCAATTAGGGAAGCCCGCGAATCCCACCGATACAGGGGCCAGGCAATATCGCCGTACGGATTTGATGTTCGCAATAAAACAAAGATTCGATGCCCGTGTCAAAGGTGTTTATGGCGTATAAAGGGAATGGAAAAAAGAGGGGAAAGAGGAAGAAGTGTCGATGATAGAGCGTATACGAGGACCGTTCCAGATGAAAATTATACTAAAGGTTCCATTCGCGTCGTTATTTCCGGGATTATTAGGCGAGCCGTTTCAACGACGAGCGTTAAATCGCGAATAGCTGTCGTTAAATTAAGCGTCGCGCGCGCGCAGGGAAGGAGAAACCCGCTGAAAACGGGACATCACGGTTATCTTTTATTTTTTGTTTTTGCTGTCTTAATAACGTTGCACAAATTGTCTCTGAAAAGGCCAACTTTAAGATGCTACGAGTTAGGTCGGAAACAGGAACAGAACGGATAAATTATGCGAACGTATAACCGTCACCGTACAGGACAAATCCCTGTCACTTGAACGATACAAGGATACGACGTTAATGAAATAATAACGAACCCGACCACGGTCGTTTTTCACGCGATCTTTCGCTGGCGTGACCCGTGGGGCCGTGGCCGCCGCGGACAATAACTTTCTTGCTAATTATGAAATAGTGATACGAGCATGCCACGCATATAAACATCGTAACACACCGAAAAACACGAAGCCAATTATCTGCCGCCTGGTGAGAACGGACGGTACGCCCTCTCATAAAGTGGGGACACGCCGTGCGACGAACAACGAGCAAAAATCAACAATGGTCCCCGGGGGCCTGGTGTCCCCCAATGGCTAAAACAATGCGTTACACGATACATCGTTAAGACCCGTTCTAAGACCCTCCGAAAGACAATCTTGCGATTTTCGTGATAATGCGATCTTGTCCGTTTTACTTCGTCCTTTGTAGTAACTATAGACAAATGTACGTATGTGATGAATAGACTGCGGATTTTATGCATTTATGGTACACTCAGGTGTCTGCAATTCAGTGTAGTAAAACGTTTAATGAAATTCAATTAGGTCTGTGTTTTACTTAGAACCTAATTTAGGTTCAAAGTGAAACCATTGAACTAACTGAAATCATACAGAAATGTCTTTACTTCGTTAAAGAACTCAGAAGTCTCAGTTTGGGTAAAGTTGATTGAAACAAGATCTACAGCTCGACTTAGAATATGATTTTGGAATTGAAAAATCCATTGCCAGAAAGTGTGAACCCGCCAGAATTAAAGATGACCAAAAGAAGAAGTAACCTCGGATCTTAAAATAATGGAACTAATTGCATTACATTGTAAAAAATTTGGGAAATCGAGCAGAAGCGATGGTAATTGTATCTCGCGCGAATAAGTTCGACGTATAAACTTTCGCAATAATACGTTTAAACGAAGTAACATTTCTTAAGGCATCGCGGACTGGTGTTCCCGGTGTCAGCAATTATCGAGGTTACGCTCTTCTTCCGTGAAGATATACAAGTATTTCTGGCGGCTGGCAGCGACCAGGGCCCGCAATTTCGGCACCGGGGGCCATTAACATTGTTACGCGGGTGGCGGTGTGTTGTCGGGCACGCGGGGAACCACGGGACCCCGCTTGACTTTAATTTTAATTTAAAATCGTTGCGCCCGACGAAGAGGACCACCTACGATCAGTGAGGCGGCGGTTCCCGTCTCACTTCCAGTGAAGAGAGCACGCCGCTGAACACCGCCGACCAAACTGCTAGCAGTTCACTTTGGATTTCGTTTGAACACGGCCAACAGCTTAGAGTTCAACTCGAGTCGATCAATGGGAGGAAAAGAAAACAACGACGAATCGTCGAATTTGTTCGCCAGGGGGTTGGAGGAAGACGAGAAGAATAGACGAGGCGGGGTTAGCGATGAGAATGAACAGAAGAGGCGAATGATCAAATCTTTCGTGTACGGTGCCATTCAAACGTTTAGGATATTCACTATTTATCGTAGAAACCCAAATTATTAACAATCGTTTCGGTAATCTAATGGTCCAAAATGTATCTTTTCCAAGAGACCCTACCATACTCGAAGATTGACATACTTCTAATAAATGAGCCCTTAGTGTATTAATTGCGTAAGTTGGTAAATATGCTTTTCAGATATTTAGTGCTTTTTATACTGACTAGAGATCATTATATTGACATAGATCGATATCAACTCATATTGAGATGATATACTCAACCTCTTCAAGCAGCAATAATGCACAAGGTAGAATAGATTTCCTATGATGCCAGCTAAACTTTATTACAAATCAACTTACACCACTAATACATTCAACGGTTCGAATATTGGCACCTGTTCAGACAGAACTGAACCAATCCCACAATAGACACCACAGACCACAGCAGAAAATTCTAAAAATTCCTCGACTCAAGCCCGCATCCTATAAAGGTAATCAACACTCCGCTAAACGTGTACCCCTTATAAGATTCGAAATTTAAGAAGTAAGAACCCAGAGTTTTATTGGTCGTAAAGTGTTGAGTTTCAGTTCCGTCGATCCCGTGTTGAACGAATCTCAACAGCGATCGGATGCCATCAGTAGGGATGGCCACGAGCCGAGGTACTCCAGGTAGCGGGGTATCCGAGTCGGAGGCGGACGGTCATTGTTAAGACCTCCCACTGGGTCCGCGACTCCTTGTCATCGCTCACATCGGTCTGCGGTGAAGAAACAGTCACAACACGGCCGCGAGTGACGAGGAAATCCGTAATTACTTTGTCGTGAATACGCTCGCGCCCGACCCACGGTGTCTGCTCCTCTTCGCCTCCACCGACTCGAAGAGGACACCTCACCTGGTGGACCATAGACGGCGATTTAAACGATCACACCAGTGTGATTAACAAGATCGAATAAAAATCACGATCGAAACGGAACATCTATCGAGGACAATTAACCCAATGGCGACGATAATCATACCGTAAAGTACATCACATGATTGATCTGCCATTTCTGGCATTACCATTTAAATTATTTTACTGCTAATAGATGTTCGATCGAAATTTTTTTTTGGCTAGTATAACATGATTCAAGAGAGATTTAAGATGATTGTACCAAATTTTTTGTCGACCAGAATTTTGAAGGTCACCTTCAGTTTTTTATAGATAAACCTATATTTTTTTACACCTATCTTTTAGCGGATACCAAGACGAATTCGGCAAGCATCATAACAAATCATTTTTTATGTTCTAATTCTAAACCAAAGAAACATTAAAGAAGTATAATTTATCGTAGTTAAAACAATATTCAAATTGGCGTCCATCAGTTGCAATATATTCATGTACATAGCTCAGAAACGAATACTTAGTTCTATTTATGCCATCTGCAATGATAGTTAACCATGCAAAAGAAATTTTTGATCGAACAGCTAGCAGTTTCGTGGTCCACCCTATGGGTTATCTAGAAAAAATAATAATTTGACTTTGCCAGGTTGAAATTTCTTGTAATTACATTTAGAGATAAACTTTGCATAACGGTCTTATTGAAACACAACGAGACCCACGCGAGAAAATTAAAACGCGCAGTAGTCAGTGGGTTAAGAACGGACACGAGCTCTCCGTCACGTAACGAACCGTGATACAGTATTTTTTTTTTTTTTCGTTATACCCTGGTCTAATATATTATCACATATTAATATACTAAAGAAACGGAGACAAATACGGAGTAGCGGCACTAATGCGGCGTACAAAGATTTATGGTCTCGCGCGTGCGCTCGCGAGCGCCTCGATTTATCAAGAACCACACAAACGGCTACTTCCACTCCACGGTCCGACGAGTCACGTGAAAGAAGAAATATGATCAGGTTCGCGAAGCCACACATGTACACGTTTCGTAAATCTTGTCGATTCGTTAAGTTAAGCCTGTTGTATTAACCCGGGGGATCACGGGGCCGATAAACGTCCTGCTAAGCGTCGCTACTAAGTCGGCCTACCCAATCGTCTGCAAGGATTTCTCAGCCGTGAACCTCAGGTTCCGTCGACGAGGCGACAAATTGATAAGAAAAAAGAAAATGGACATCGGTGTAGCACCATGGAAGACATCATTTAAAGGGTACACCACACGCGATATCGGTGTAATGACAATAATAAGCACAATTTATAAAGCGATTGCCAGAGATTTCCATAAATCGTCGCATCAACGCGTACGTGGCTTTAATACATCACGAATTCTATTTCGGCCACCATTTGTATCTATCCCTATTATCCGCTGTACCCAATAGGCATAACTTGCACTCTTGTGTACTCCGATCTTTTATTGTTAATCTTCTATATTCTTGTATAGTTATTTCTCTCTTTCTATTACGTTATTTGTTATTTTATCAATAATTACGCATTTCTCTCTACATAATCGTACACTTCCTCTATATTCTTGTAGATACTTTTGTAAATTCCATCTCTTTTTGTTGCTTATTTTTGTAATTCTTTATATAGAAGTTCGAAGGATCCTCAGCACTGAGAAAGAGAGGTCCCCAGTGATAGAACTTGAAATTCTGAAGCAAATGACTTTGTTTCAGCCGCATATGGCCATTTTTTTATGAAATATTTAATGTTCAGTGCGGAGGAGCCTTCGAGCACTCATCGATCATTGTAAATCTAAACTGTTCGTTTGTCCTCTAGACTTCCATGTACTTGTATACTGTACCAAAAAGCTGATAACCAGTTTATAAATAAATATTATGTTATTACCATCATTATTATCGTTATTATTATTATTATTATATATTCTCAGAACACGCCGTCTCTAATCGTGGGGGGACAGAGAGCATCACCCTTTTCCTTTATCTGCCGCCCGTAGGCACACTGGAACCCACGATTCATCGTCGGATATAAATCGACATCCTCACAGGCGGCGTGTCGCGCGACGTACACGCGTGGTGCGCGCGATACACCACAGCCGCGGCCACCGCCACCGCCTACTGCAGCCGCATATGTATATCCGGAACGAGCTGCACCGTGTGCGGCCGTCCGGTAGGTACCTGAGAGCGCGAACGATTTGTTGCGAATCTCGCCGGGGTCTGGGTGACCAACCTTCACACGCCGGGCATAGGCAGCAGCTTTTAAATCGCAATTTTCCACGCATAATTCCACGGCTATACACGCAAACGAACTGCCCTTCCGCTGATAAACACGATCCTCGGGGTGTGCTTCGAACGTGATCGTGTGACGATGGATGGTTAATAATGGTAACGGACGTGTGTTCGAATTAAATGGTGAAATTCTACCGATGTATTGTGGGTAATGTTGATTTGTTAATGCTTCGTACTTCGAAATGGTGATTTCAGGGCCACTGGGGAAAAACGTGATCAGGCAGATTTTCTGATTTTTATGGGGAACTATTTTAAGCAACGGAACTCCCCTCAGAATGACACATTTCAGATTTGCTTTGTAATTAGATTTTTGTCAGAATTTATTTTGGCCTCTAATTTATTCCAGATTTTGTATTATACCACGTGCATAGTTTACAGTGATTATATTACATGTTATTATATCGTACAATACAATTTAATTTAGTGTACACTCAATGCTGGTAGTTCTAGTGTTAAAGTGCAAAACGTTCTCCACCAATCCCATATTGCCGAAACTATATTTTTATTTAGTTTTTGGATTAAATATGTGTTTCCGACTTGTACACTATACCCAAATAAACTTAACTATAAAACCACCCTAAAATTTTCAATTCTCATGTACTGTGGTTAAAATAAAAACGAACCAAGTATGCCACGTCTGAAATCGTGTTGAAAAGTAATATTTCTCCAGAAAAGGATAGCTTATATTCCCTAGAAAAAAAAGTCGTACGATTTTATTTTAACCACAATACATCAAAACTGCAAATGTTGTGTCGTTTAATAGTTACGCCACGCAGCATATACCTTAGCCTTATTATTCAGTGTTTCCAGCAGGTAGTCATAAAATTTATTTCTGACCAGTTCGCCATCACCCACCTCAATAGCCACCGATCGACGAAAAATACGATGTCATCCGTTAAATTATTAACACGAGGTCGAACGGATCACCCGAGCTCTCCCGTTTATACGAGCAGAAATGTAAAACGCGGAATCGAGTGACCCACACATTCTACACCGTGAAATCTAAATCGAAGGTACGGCAATAACAGACGCACCTGCCGCGACATACCGCTTCCATTTCGCCTACCTTTTCAACGGGAACTTCTTATTTTCCATACGATAGCGTGGGCCTTTTATCGCGAGGAAGATAGGGAAGGCAGTTCTATAAAATAGAACGGCCCTGTTGGGACCAGACCAACATCCCCAGATTCCCCTTAAAACGGATTTATTTTATCGGCCCGAGAGAACACGTGCACGCACGCGCGTGTCTCAACCCTGTGGAGACGTATGTAACATACATATACATTCATCGGTGAAACTTCTCCGCGATACACCTTCCTCGATCAACCCACCCCCACCTTCCCCTTCTCCTCTATCCGTACCTGATGATCCTCGGCCTCCTCCACCCCCACGATCGCGCGCCACTTTCGAACCGGAGGGAAGCGGACTTTTGCCCACGTGCAACACAGGCGTCGGTCCACCCACGGGGGCCGATACAATGAGAACCGGGATTTATGCCGCGACTCGCGCTAATATAAAGGCCAATTTATTTCATACGCGAAGGTGCAACAGAGAGCCCCCTCCCCTTCCCTTCACGCCACCTGGTCGATCTCCCTTTCCGTGCCGCGTGTGTACCCTTCTTTTCGAGGCAAGGTCTACCATCAGGGGCTCACAACACAGCAGCGAAATTTATACATGATAAAACCTTGCGCAACGGTCGAATTTATCGAGGAAACAATGCGCTCGGTATTCGTACGATACGATTCGTGTATCCGCTAATACACGAGCCCTTTCGACCGCGGACGGTTACGATAGTTTCGCAATGGTTCCGTTCTTCCAACTCTTTTCGTGACTTGTCTTCGGACAAGGATGCTTGTACGAAACGGCTGAAATTATGGACATCGTTGAAGAGGTTTGAGCAAGCTGGAAGTTATGGGATTCGAACGGAGGGCTGAAACTTTGACGTTCGGGAGGGCTTTAAGGATGATTTGGTGGCGTGCATTAGAACCCGAGAATTCGTTTCTTGACCCCTGAGTTACTGGAAATTTTGTTTTAACGCGTTCGCTACCAGACGTTGTATACATACACTACAGGCCAAAAGTATGGGACAGAGTTCAGGATTGATGGAACAGTAACTCGGTATTCTGTTACGATATAATGAAAGTTACGTAATCAGTATATGTATACAAATCATTCGCAATCAGTTTTAGCACATTATTTTTGTCAAATCTTTGTAGAATAATATTTTTTTCTTTTCTTTAATATTTTCGATGCTGGCTGAAATTTCATTCCCCTTCCCAGGAACGGTTCACGTTTTTCTCATCGGAAATGGCTTTGTTTTATGGAATAATGTTTGTTTTTACATCATTGGTCATTGTTTTGTTTGTCTTTCTTCGTCATAACGCAGCAGCCAAAGTAATAATTATCAGACCTGGTCCCATACTTTTAGCCGTTAGTGTATGTGTGACGCGCCGATTTCTAAGTCAGCATACTTTATTTGATAAATCTTGAATGCAGTTTGCAGTATTCACCTATAGTTTATGTTATTTGTTGAGACCTAGAAAACAACCAGCCATCACATCGGATCTTCTTGACAAGATTAACAGATGTTATCGAAGTACCAAAACATTCCCTTTCGACAAACTATTATTTAGGAAAAATATTTCATTTTTAATTTTCTATAATTTGCCTCCTAGAAACTTAATATCGACTTAAATTCAACCGAAGTAACAAGACCAAAGTAATTCCATCTATACAAATTTATATCTACACAAAACATTCACAGCCCGTTGACAATTAAGTTAACAAGAAAATTAGAGTGTAGGTAGCGATCGGTAACGTAATTAGGAGCACAAGACGCGAAACACGCGCGTGATCGACGGCTGGGTCACAACAACCAGATCCGGGAATGGAATTCCAACGCGAGCGAAGGGACGATAAAGGGATTGAATAGAAATCGTAAAGAATTCCGAAGCGCGGTGGGTCCCCATCGGGCAACGAACGCGAAGAGCCGTTTTCTTTCTTTACTCCGTCCCATTCACCGCAGTCAGGTTCCAAGGGGTGCCCTCCGGTAATTTATTTCCAGCGCATCGGGATCCCCCGCATAACGACTGCAGTATTTGGTTAATATGATTTCCCGAAGTGGTAGTTAAATCTAAACGGGGGTCTTAACGTGGCGCTTACGAGTGTTATGTAAATAGAGAGGAGCTCCGTAGACGGAAAACCGGCAACCACCAGTTGAACGTGGTCAACTACAATATATGACCAACTACGGACACTGCGTGCGCCGAGAGTTCCCAGAAATATATGTACACATACACACTTTGGGGATGAAAGTGTGCAACAAGAGATGCAAGGTGTGAAGCGTGTTGAAACGGATGAATTACTATTGTCCAGTCGATGAGACGAGTCAGTAGAAATAAACGGAACATTCGCGTGCTAAGCTCAGCTATTGACTAGCAACTGTCCCTGTACCACCTGAATGATTATCACCTGGCCTTTGTATATTATTAACTCGACTCGTTGAATGAGGTATACAGGTGGTCCCGAGTAAATGTGTTGCCACGAAATTTCAGAACTTTCCTTGGAAACGAAGGAAGGATTTGCTTAAAGAAAATATAATTTTGGGTTTTATATGATAATCTACGGAACTGAGAGTTTGAATAAACATCTGACTCTTACAGTGGCTGATAGAAACAACGTAAGTTACGAAAAAGATGTAACTCAGGGGATTGAAGTACCTACTTAGAAATGTGTAGTCGAACTGTTGCCAATTTACGACCTACTACAAATTGCGGTATTAACGAGCATAAAGGATAAATGACGAAAATTATGATCCCCGCGGTTATAACATTGGTATTGGCGGGGGAGCCTGAAGAAACGTGTGATTTGAACACGATAACTACTATGTGACGTGTTAGTTACGAGTTATGTTTTGCAAAATTCGCATCATGCCGTAATTGTAAATATCAAAAACCAATTTTTTCAATACTTTTTGACAAACGTAACTTACACTTTGAATTTTAGTATTTTCCTGCATTAAATACGTATATTATACGATCTTAAATATTTCTACACGCGGAAGGTGAATGTGTCAAATGAACGTTCAACCGTGAGAAAATCTTACGCTTACTTTTCCAGTACCTACGTCGCTAACTAAATCGGCACTCAACGATAAAATAACAGTCTACCCGTGAAGAATAAAATGAAATCGCTCTAGGGACCGAGGAAAGTTTCAAAACGATAAAGTATTGTCAGCCATCGAAATCCTGATACTCTCCCCCAAGGTACGAACACGTCCGGTGGGTGCCAGTGCACACGGGTTCTAACGAATCGAGAGAGCGGTCACCACCCTTCCCGTCTAACTAACGACCCGGGTACTTTAAACTGTAACTTGTTCCGAACGTGTTGGCCGTGGCTACGTGGGCATCGAAACAATGCGCCTGATGGACAATACTTATTAGTTTCGGAGGTGGGCGAGCATGCTCTTCCTCTTTCTCCACGTCGTTGTACCCCCATTGTACAAGTTGAAGGTATGAAGCGAGGCGGGCGAAACGCCTACAAGTCTGACAAGGTGCCAGCGCATCACTCCTGAAGTACACGAAACCGTCTGGAAGGGAACAGCTTCGCCTCCCCCCCTTCACCCACCCCTCCTATACGAATAAAAACCCGACAACGGATTTCCCGACTCACTGTGATTAATTCAGACCCTCCCTGTTACACTGCGCTCCGTGGCCAGACTGCCTCGGACCTCGCCCTGTTTCTTTTTTCGAGAGATTTCGCGACGCTACCGCGAACGAAGTTACCTATTTGGGGAGATCGTAACCCAAGTAGGTGTTACTACGTATCTATTAATGAGTAGGTACCATTACTTCCTCCAAACTTCAATATACCCTTCGAAGAAATGTAAATATACACGAGCTTATAATATAGTTCTAAACATATAACACTAACTGTTCCACGTAAGACCTCCCCTCGATGGTAGGGATGACGTCTGAACACTCAATGACGAGGAGCCTTCGAACACTCGTCCATGATTTACTGTAATTAATTTTTGGAAATTTCCGATAATCGACCTTCTACCGAAATGTTCTCAAAGACAGCTCGCGATTTATCCCCAGCGAATACACGATTCAAAAGAAACCACTCCCTCCGTTTCTACCCTTCGAACACCTTATTGATAGCCGTAATTTACCTATTAAACGTGCTTGAAATGCACCGTGATGTCGTGTCGGCAGGACAATAAGAAAGCATAACGTTCGCCTGTCCAAAACCGCGGGAGGATTACCAAAGCGAGAGCCACAACAAAGTCGATACACCGCCGATCGATAAATCAGGGCTCGCGACCGGTTCGAGAGAGAGTGGTATTAAGCCCCTATCGCATTACGCGGAAAATAGGCCGTCCGAACGAATATTTGGACCGCGCGACCAGTCGGACCAGTCCCCGTTGGGGTTTTGCTAAGGATGCGTCCGCGGTACCGAATCATGAATAAATTTTAACGAGATTGCACGCGGCGCAGACCGTTCCCGTACGTGGCTGGCCCACTACACGCTATAGGTATATGCGCCCAGAAACGAGGATGATAAATCAAGCCGCCTAATCAGACCGCTTCATCGAGCCCACTTTTTGGGAAGTTATTACAGGGAGGGGTGAATGGAGAAATGGAGAACCGATAACGCGGCCCTAGCGAAAAAATCACCGGGGTGAAATTGAATAATGATAGCGTCGGAATGTGGCCGAAAGAAACGAGCAACGAGGCTGTATTTTAACGATGTAGGATATAAACGTTTCATTAAGAGTGTATTCGAATGCAGAAAAAAACTCCTGGAATCTTCCTACGGTGAATCACGCATTTTTTGCTTTATATACATCTATACAGTGAGTCGTCGATTATAATTATCCAATATTATATATTTCTATCGAGAGAAAAATGTGAGATAATGATGCCAATCTTTTGGCATTAGTGTCACCTAAATCTGCCCTAAACCTGTAGGCTGTAGACACCTCAAACATTAACATTTCTCTGTTAAATTAGTTTCATTTGTATTCGAACAACCTAATATCAGTAACACTCGACGTCTTAGATTAAGGGGGACCGCGGTATATCGGATAACATCGTGCTCGCCGTAAAGTCATATAAAATTATCGTCAAGGAGCTGTCGAAAAGACTTTGACCGACCTGTGTGGTCTAATGCGACGAACACGATACCGACCTGGCTAATCGGTGCTTTTCGAGAACATTCGAGCCAATACCGAGCTACCAAGGAGCGCTCGTGCGCGACCAAGCCTAATGAATAGCATTTAATTAAAGCCTATAAATCCACACTCTACCGTCGAGTAGTCCCGCCGTTCCTCGGGGGGACGCGACAGAGAATTTCACGGTCGGCCGAAAACACCGAATCGAAAGAAGCTGATCGTTGGACGGGGCCCGAACAAGGATTTTCGACGATGCAATAAAATTTCTGGAATGTGTTTCGCTCATTTGGGTACACTACACGCAACGGGCGACTCGGTAACTTAGAATTCTGTTAACGCCATTCGATACCTTGTAAACCTGACGAACTTCGGGATTAATTGAAAATGTTATTTAAATCACGGACAGAGGAAACATTCATTCGACCTGTAAATTAATGCAAACACAGAAGAACCTCGATTACTCAACGTCGGTAAAGTAACCCGTTATAATTTTACACGTTTCGTTCGTTTTAATAACTTTTCCAACTTCTCCTCGGACCAGTTCGGCTAATCGACATCGTTCCATCGTAATCGTATAAGTGCACTTTTAGTAACGACGAGTACACCTCCTACGTTCGATGTTTCCATACAACAAAAATCCCGTTGAATTCGAAACACGCAGAACCATTTCGGAGACGTTGCAGAGGCGTTTTCCGCGGGAAACCGCGAGGGAATTAAATCAACGTTACGATTTATAATGGTAAACCGACATTAGTTACTTGTATCATCTTATCGGTAATTTATATGATAACCTTCTACAAGCGAATGCACTTAATGAGCTAAGGATGTTTAATAGTTTTGTTTTTTTTTTTTTCGTTGTTTACGCGTACTGGAAACCGGATAGGGCGCGCTTAGAAACACCTCGCCCAGTCGTAAAATCCTACACAAAGTCCCTGCGCGCAGAGACCGCGCACAAGAACACGTGATGACGCAATATGGGATTCCTAGGGGGGAAAAAACAAAAGCAAACAGGCCGAATAAATTGTACAACGAAACTCGGAGACGCGGGGTAACCTGTGCTGGCACTGGAAAACTCGTACGGGAACGCGAGCAGCACCCGACGAATATTTATGCAAATGAATGCGTTAAAACGCTCGCGATACAATTTACTCTGTCGTTATCCAACGCTTTACTATCAACGTCGCGCTGCCCGGTAAACCAAGGAAACAGTTAGCGCGCACCTTCTCGTAAAGCTGCGACTAGAGAACGAGCTTTAATTGCAACCGCTGTACGCATGGCGGATGAGAGGTTGTCGATTTTTACTCGGATCGCTACGCGACAATTCAATACTGAATTTAGATCCGTTACGAATGGGGAGCACAAGATTTTATAGTTGCGACCGTAGTAAGTGGAGTGTGTCATGTGAAACGTTTCGATTGAATATATTATAGATATGGTATTCTTCTTGTGAATATCCAAGCGGATTTCTGTACTAATGTTTCTTGCTATTTATAGCTCTACGATCGGAACTATTCTCCTGAACCTGATATTAGAATATAAAACTAAAGTTCCTAAACGTGTGTATCGTCACCAAGAAATATAACTATCCCTTCGTATAATCTAATGAAAGGACATCTAAATTTCCATATCAGTCAAGAATTACCAAAGAATGTTGTACGAAAAAAAATTCCGTTCGATACATAAATCACAATTTGCGAGGTCGCGCATAGAAGCAAAAATGCAAAAGAAAAAAAGGAATAACGATCGTACGATCCTTTTTTTTCCAAATCCAACCGTATTTGGAGCTACATCGAAAGTATCCTCGGTCACCTACGCAGGTAGCTGCACCATGTATCTCAGAGTGAGCGGACACACATGCCTGTGACTCGCCTTCGTCCAGTGACTTTTCGCTTACAGAGCACCGGTTGCATTGTGTCTCGAGGCACGCTCTAGTAAGTATTTTCACGAGGACCGTTTGTAGCCCATTGAGGCGCGCACACACCGCGACCGATGTAAAAGCGATAACGACCGTCGTAGATCCGTCGCGAGGACATAAATAGAGACAAGTCTTCTTCCGGGTGGAACCTATTTTCGGAATCGTCGACGTTACGGAAAAAGTTATGTTTCCACGGGGAACGGAATGCTGCGTCGCATCAACGGGTTGCGGTTGAATGAGACCCCAAGCAAGAAATAAGGGATCGCACATAAAGAAATGAAACGGTACAATTCCCGGTGGATTGTCTGAATGACTCGAACCTGGTCTATGTCGAGGATGACAAAAACGTGAATGCCTTGAAGAACAGAAAACAGAACCACGTTGTCCTGAAGTCTAATGGAGACCTACGACGGTACTGAGTTACGCAGATATCGCATGAATTAATATTCATATCATGAAATTGTTACTTAGAGAAGGAGTGCTTAAACGAGCGAAGGAAAGAGGCACAGTATTACGAGGAACAGCAGAGAAAGGACGGAATATTTAAACAGCAACGGGTACAGCAAACTTGGAATAGAGCAAGAAAAATGGGAAGGGAAGGGAATAACAAAAATACTAGAAGGAAAAGATAAAGTAAAGCAAGAGCAATGGCAATGCAACAAGATATGGGAGTCAAAATACATTGTGATATAGCAGCATCTAAAGGTGTAAGAGGAAGCCAGAGCCTTATGGCTAGAATAAGATGTGGAAATATAGAAAAGGGAAATAGATACTAGAGGAAATAAGAGGACAGAATGTGTAGAACATGTGAAAAAGATATTGGAACGATGAGGTAGTAAGAATAACGAAAGAAAAAGACAACGAAAGAAAAGGGGAAAATGATACCAAAGAGTAGATAGGTGCAATAGTGCAAAGTTCTTGGTCGCGAGGTAGAAATTAAATAAATAAATATACATAAAAGTATATATCATCAAATTGTTATTTATCGTTCGGAGCGTGTCAAAACAGACCGAAAGACAGGGAAGATAAAATAACGATCGAATTATAATCTGGTAATCAAAACACCATGAACGAGCGATGAAACTGGTCGAAAATATGCAAAATATTTTCCCCCGGAAAAAATGATAATTCGCGGCAACCACGTATCCGGTGCGTCACCGGTTGGACGGCTTGCAAACGAGTCGAGGAGAATCGATTCGACACGATCTCCGGGAGGGTTGAATGAAGAAACAGAAAGAAAAGGGAATTGTAAGACCCCACCCTTTTTACGGCCTAGGGGCTACGGTGGTCCTTTTTCCTTTCCGAGAGCCACTGTGGATAATTGGAACCGCACCCACGAACTCTGCCTCGGTCTTTGCGATTGTCTCGCTTTTTCGTTCCCGTCCCTCTTCCACCAGTCCCGTGTAACTTCTTTACCGAAACTCATGAAACGATGTCTGGGACCCCTTATAAACGTAAAGTCTGATAAAAACTCTTAATTAAATGTCTATAACCTGACGTTAGAACTTTCCAACGTTTGATAGGAGAAAGGGGGCAGAAGGTGATCCTCGTAATTTGAAAAGAGATTATTTGCTGAACTAACAGGGTTACTTTGAAGAAATAGAGTAAGTTCTTGTAAATATAATACCGACTTTGTTGCATAAGAAAGTAATGTAATTGACACTATATTACAAAATTGAGAATTTTATCGAAGACAGATTTGATTGATCAGTTTGGCTTCAGAAGTTTAGATATTGTAGGACACCCGGTGTATATAGAACTGGGATCGTATTAGTAAGCGTGAGAGCCAGTTAATGACGAGTCAATTCGTTTCTTCTCCCCCTTAATGTAGGATGCATTCCACCGTGTGTGATAATGGTACACATACAGCCGATAAGCTTTTTCCCGGTACAGTTTCGTTAAAATGCCACTTCGACTCGTAAGTGCGTCAGGTGCTGGTGCCAGACGGAAATGATAGAAGCTGTGGTACTTAGAAAGAAGTACCTCAATCATTCCCGCCATAAGCATCAAATGTGAGAACGTTTGTTTATCTTGCAGGCATATTGGATTTTAAAGTATCTATGGTACGGTTACAATCGACCTCTTAACATGTGAGTTCAAATCCCGAGGTAAATACAACATTTTTAAACAACGGAATAAAATTAATTAGATATATTACTATTAATGTTATCAACGGGTCAAAAGAATATTTACTGTCTTTACCTTAATTACTAAATCTACTTCGGGACACATTGTATGCAAGAAAACATTTGCAAATCTTAATATCTTTAACCTAAATCGTTATTTGACTGTGCATAATGTAAAGGCAGTAATATAATTTTCTCTTTTCTGGTGTTTTATATTTATTTACTATTTATTTCAAGAATGGCTATAAATTCAATTTTCTGCAACGAACATTCCTTTCGCGACCGGGAAAACGATGAATCTGACTTCTGTGTTAATATATTGAAGAGACAAAATTGCGGGTAAGATTTTATTTTTTTTTTAATATTACCATTCTTATACTAAACTCCGTTTCTTTATTTAATTTCGCAAAGAAACAACGCCACGTCCAGTTGCGAAAATTGCGAAGTGTCACCGAAAGAATCGAACTTCTGTATGAAAAAGTTGTACCGAAATACTAGGTAAAATATTTTAATATGCAAATATGTCATATGCATCGAACATGTAATTCTTCTTATCGATTAATGTTTTAAAAGGTCTAGAAATATTCCTACATGCGTAATACAGTCAGTGTCTTGTAATGAGTCAGGCGATTCCAATTCACTTACTCGATCTCTCCAACTACCGTGTACGAGGTAAATAATGTTCCAGAATAAATAAATTCATATAAAGATAAAGTTGGTGTAATAATAACACATACACCAGCGAAATTAAAACTCGATTAAGGAAAGAGGATACTACCGTTTGTACAAGTAATTCTGTCTGTCGTGATGAATCAAACGAATCTAGATCATCTGCTGAACTCGCCACACCGACATGTACTAGGTAACATTCTAGCAATAAATTCAATACAGTATTTTCTCCCTATAATCACGCTTCCTCAAACTCTTTATAATAGCATCACCATCCTCATTATATCATAAAGCAAGTTGTCAGTAAGCAATCTTTGCAATCTCTACAGAGATGAAGAAAATTTTATCACATGTCTTTTTCTTTGAATAATATTTCAGACAAATGTTTATCTTGATTCAATAAATAATGAACAAAAACTTTCTACAGAATTATTGTACAAAAACATTTTTTTAAAGAGCTGAGACCATCACCGTTTGCCAAAACCCAACAGTATGTGCAAGTACGTCAAACGAATTTGATTCCCCCGATATGGTACTCGAGAAATCATGCCCAAGGTATCATTGGTAGTATTACATGAAACATTAAAAAATCCGTACAGTATTGAAAATAATGCTCTCTCTGTTTTCAGAAGAGAAATGCCATTTTACGTTTGTAAAAAACAATCGGTATGTGGATATAATGTATGGACCATGTGTAATTTACGTACTCAAAGTGTTGAGTCGTGTACTAGGTAATGTCTGTAACTATTTAAAGAAAAATTAGAAGTTGGTATAATCCATAGTATAAACATGTAAGAATGACAAAAAAAACCGTACTCCCGTTTGCAGAGAACCGTGTACATGTGACGTTGCATCAAAAGACTCCAATTCATCTTCCGATGTCATCCAAGAGCCGTGCACTAGGTTATAAATCAATTAAAATTATTAGAGCAATAACTGAATACCGCCTTGTACGAAGATTTATCTAAATACGGTCTTTTTTTATTTAAGAGGAGAGAAAACAACTGTTTGTGTAAATCAGTCGGTATGTGGCAGTTCATCTACTGAAGATCATCAACAGCCTTGCACTCGGTTGCAAATCAATTAAAATTATTAGAACAATAACTGAATACCGTTTTGTACGAAGATGTATGTAAATATGTTCCTTTTATATTTAAGAAGAGAGAGAAGAACTGTTTGTGTAAACCAGTCGGTATGTGGTAGTTCATCTACTGAAGAACATCAACAGCCATGTACCAGGTAACAGTACAACAATCACTAGAATGAGAATTTTTAAAAGTTATTATAAACTTGTCTAAATAGTATATATCTTCTCATTTCCGAAAGGGAAGAAGCATTATCAGTTTGTATGGACCAATCGATATGTGGACAGAAGTCGGCGGAGTCCAGCATATCTGTTGAAAATTTCGAACAACCATGTCCAAGGTAGCGCTATCAATTCTTACGTATAGGTGAAAAATATATGATTCGTATTATCCATCATCTATCTAAATTTTTATAAACGGTAATATATGTGGGAAATAAATAAAACAACAGTTGTTCTATTTTTTTACCCAAAATCGACAAAAGAAAACTGAGGATATGACTGAATCTAATATTCTATAACTCATTTTTCTCTATAGAAACGAAGCTTCTCGACACTCCACCTGTGGAAACTATTCAGTATGTTACAACATAACGGAGGAACAGGATCTTCTCGCAGAAGAGCTGCTGAAACGACTTTCAAGGTAATATTTCAATTACAATAACGACATAGAGACGCGCGACAATAGAATGCCCAAGAAGAATAAAGTTTGAAACAATGCCACACAGAACGGGACACGGGGACGCGTCACGAAGACATTGGGAAATGATGCTGCACTGCGAGAGGGCCGCGTTTCCAAGGGGGCCCTCGAATTTGCGTCTGCCCTCGAGGGAGGTGCGTATATCACCGAAGGAAACCCGGTGAATCGAGACACACCGGGGAGAACTCAATTAACCCGAACGGCTAGGACTCAATTACGAATGTCGGTCGGCGGGAACGTGCCCCCGTGGCCGGTAATTAAAAAGTTATTATGCCCAGGCCCGTTTCTACTGGCACCTGTACTCAACCGCGGCAAGAAACTCAGCTCCGTACCAGAAAGATGTAAATCAAGCACTCCTCGTGACCCTGTCCAAGTGAGTACGTCGATTGACGTGACGATTTGTCAGAAAGAAGTCCAACGATTCTATGGATATTCACTTTAGATTTTATATCAACGGTGTCACGATCAACCGATACTCTCCAGACGGTTCCGTATTAGGATCTACACGCGTTCAAACATTAATTTAGTGCTTAAGCAACATTCGGAAAAGTTTGTTTTTATTATTAATCCTCATAGATTGATACGTAGTCGGCAACAACAAAAAAATATCAGCATATGGGAGCAACTAATACGTCTAAGAACCTTCGATCCTATTGGCCGTGAAACCCTGATAAACAGTCTTGCAGCACTCATCTAGTAAGTGAGTTTTTCAAGAATTTTCTGTACGTTCGTATACAACTATAAGCACCAGCCGTATCCTGTACGCTTGTTAACAAAAAATCATAAGCATCACATACCGGTCAGTAAAATTTTATGCTAGACGATCGTGCAGCTGTCCTATTTCCATTGTGTAAAATCGATACATATATAAAATCATAAAATCTCGATGGAATAGGGAACGTCGATTTCAACATACTAAGATTTATTTTACATGCATATCGTACATTGTAGTAAACAGAATAGCCTAGAATCTATTTGCCTGGAAGGTTTGTCATTAATACCGGATGAAGGTATACGACTTCTCACGGCGTTGTACAACTCTCGTGAAACAATGAAATACGTGTATTGTTGGCGCGCGTTCGAGAAAATGGTTGGCATCTCGACAGACGATGACTGTCGGGCTGGATCAAGATTTCGTCCGATGAAAAAGATCAATAAACGCGACTGGTTCTGTGCAATCGGTTGTTTAGAATGTCTCACCACCCTATCTATAAACTACGAGTACATAGCGACTCCCACGGGGGATCTGCTTGTAAATCTGGCCAGGTACATAAGCTGCTTAATCTTTTCGTTAGTTTTGATTTGTTTCATAGTACTACTTAACAACACGAAACTTAATGATATTCATAGTCACCGATAAAATCAATAAGCATAAATGCAGCCAACATCTAACCTGATATAAAAATTTAACCTCGAAACTATTTATATAAGTACAATGCTTTAAGAACACACAAAATCGAATACGGAAATGAACTTTATTAAAAATATTCATTGTTCAATTCACACAATCAATCATAACGAAAATTATTTCCCAGTGAAAAAGAAATACGTTATAAAAAGTGCACAACTATTTCTTTTGGTGCTGATTAATTAAAAAGATGTAGTAATATGTTATAAATAACAGTACCGTCTAAAGAGCTTTTAACTAGTATTTAACATATTGCTGTGAACGCAGAAAACTTCAGCGTAATTGGCAATGGCTACAACTACTGTGTCTAGAAGAAGAAGTACAAAATCGTGTTTCAGTGAAAAATAATGGACTAGTCCTGATACCCGACAAAGCATGGAGAAAAGCGCATTCTTTAGCGCCAGCACTTAAAATACAGTATGCTATAAGTAAGAAACTACTCAATTGACAACTATTTAATAATATATTTTTAATTTACATCCTACGCAACAAACATGAATTACATTCGTCTCTAGTTGGAATACCGGAATACGATATTCACAAACAGTTCTTGACAAAATCTACACGGATACACACCTTCGCACTGTCTACAGGCATTGACCTTAGATTTCGACAACCCTGGTGTCTTGATTGCACGATTAAAACACTTTGCTCGTGGTATTCGAACTCATTAGGTAATCAAAACTGAATCATTTCTATTTAAACTACGAGTCTCTTTGTCGTTAATCTTTCGTACTGTTTTACCCTACGACTATTTCCAACTTACGCACTACATATTTCAAATCACGGGTTGCTCCTTAGTGCCACCTGTGAGGAGCCGACCACACGAACCCTTCTTATCGAGAGAAGATGCCGGTATCTCAAAAAACTAGTGATTACAAATACAATAAACGCTCGTTTATTGCATCTTTCGGGGTATAGGGGGCCAAATTTCAAGGAATTGATCAATTAACGAGTTCAATTGTTCGACGTAGTTAAATGTAGGGTGGACTGAATGTACGCACCTTTTGATCACTTTAATCGTGTGTTACGTTGAACGATAACAAAAGAGTTTATGCTCAAAAGTTATTTAGTATTGAAACATTATATTAAAACAATATTATATATACCGCATTTTCTATGATAAAAATATATAAATTAAACGCGACATTATATGTAGCCGTTCATTTCTTGCTCGGTGACAGACTGGGTTACGTCCACTTGTACATATGTATGATAAATACATGTGAACGAGGAGCATTCCTAAGGTGCAATAAACTGGCCAACACTAAACGAACGTCTACTGAACAGTATACGCTCGGTTAATGCACGCACGATTAATCACGATAGGAACACAATACTACTCTGTCGCCCAGCAAGGAACGAACAGAATACACACGGTTATTGCGTTTAACTCAAATATTTTTCATTCCCAGAAACAGCAGTATATAAAAAATTGCAAATGAAAAAATAGCAGCCTCCTACGGGAGGCTCAAACTGTCCACTCTTTGCATTCCATTTACTTAACCGAAAACCCCGTGAGAGGACCATTTGTTTTTCCACAACACTAATTTATTAAATATGATGTGAAAAAATCCCAAGAGCAGCCACATAGGCGCTGATCACCCGCAACACTAATCAGAATCATTTGTTAATAAGTATCCAGATTCTCAAAAAACGCGAGAAGTGCATTCTCTATTCGCCACACTAATTTACTGAATCCAAAAATAAAAAAAAACTCCCGTGCACCTTCATCTCACAAAACGCAACACTAACTTTAAATTGGCGAAATCGGTACAGCCACTTAGGCTGTGAACCACTCTTCGCAGCTATTTCAGCTACTTTGTGGTTCTGGTGTGGTTTCAGCTTCGTTTTGGGCATTTCATAATTCGCAACACTACAAACAAACCCGATCAATCTGTATCGCAACACTAACTCAACAGAAAAAACTGACTATTTGAATCAATCAACACAATGACTTTAATTCAACAAAACTTTAATTCCAATAATAAATATAAGCAATCGCGCTCAGTCATTATCGCAACACTATCTGGAAATATAAAAACTATCTCAAAACAAACGCGAACTCATCATACGCAACACTATTCTTTAAGTAATTAAGAAAATCAATAATTACAATTTACAAGACTAATGCAACCCGTGATCTACTCTTACGCAACACTAATACAATCCGCGATTTTGCCCAATATTGCTGGTCGTTGGGCCGATATGGCGGCCAACATAAAGACTACTACTACAACTACAGGCGAGTACAGTGAAAAACTAGTAATGACTCCACATCCGAAGATGCAGAGCCATTCGTTGCTGCCCTCTTGAATACACAGTTTGTGCTGGGCCTCTTCTTTTCTTCAGCGGTCCGCCCATCTAAAACCCTCAAACTGCTCGGTTGTGGACGACCAACAACTCCAATCCAACGACCCCTTGGGGTTCGCCGAATTTGAAGAATCGAAATCAAAATCGAAAGCAGACAGCATGCTCTGTCTGGACCAACTTCGAATCGACGCTACAAATTATCCCGGTAGCAGGACTATGACGCGAAACCTCAGCGTGATCAGAGAATGTGATAGCCTGCCCCGGCCCCTACCTACTTACAGTCTAATCGTACATTCACAGACCAGAAAGTATGCTACCTACCTACGTAGCCCTCTATTTAAAAAAAAAATTGGCAAAAGACAGATTCTCACCAACACACAACACTCCACGGTTCTCAATCATTTGCCCGGGTGCAAATTAGCCTAACACCTAGGGAGGACGTCCCGGGACACCTCCGACACCCGAACATGATATTCAACTTGCACACTCTAATAGGTACGTACCATTTTCCTGAAATCGACTGGCAAAGGCTAGCATCCATTGCGAGAATAGAAAAATTGTTTAAGCAATATACGTATACTTAGTACACTTTATATCGATTACGCGTTAATTTTCTCGTCTGATAGCGAGATACTCTAAACCGGTACATATTCCATGGAAATTTTATTATAAACATTGTATAAAGCAAAGGAATATGTACGACCGATACCGGAAATTGTGCGAAATTGTTCCACGGAACAATTACAGATGAAATGTTAATTGATAGAAATCTAAACGACGCAATTCCACTGCCTAATCACACACACACATAAGTGGAAAATACGTCGTGCACGGTAAGCTAACGCATTGCCAGTCGCATAGACATGTTATTATTATATGAAATCAAGTCATCGTTCCCCGTTGCTCTCGCCCAACCAAGTAGCACCTGGGCACGTGAAAGGGTTCGAGCAACGAACACGGAATAATTATCCTGAAAATCCTAACTAAAATAATTATTACTTTTTGCTCTTCTAACGGGCTACTTCTCTTTTATTCTTTTTCATTTCATTTTGCAATAAAAGTGACTCGACTTTGTATTAATAAAAATTGAAAATCAAAGATTGACTATTTATTAATATTGTAGAATTTAGTTATTAAGACTCTAAGCAAGACTCTGCAATTAGATAAATGACTCTATGTATTGAATAACCCTCGGGCGATCCCGTCGTCAAAGTCAATATAAGACATAACATAAGTGTAACAAACATGTCACTTTGACGCAGAAATCTACCCGTCGCGAAACGCCTTCTTGTACATGGTCTGTAATATCATTTTTTTTAGTGTATCAAAATACACTACTTAATTTTTATTTATGTCTTAGAGCAACGTGGTAGTACGTATTTCTGATATAATTCAGTACAAACTGTTAATCTAGAATTGCATATTCTCAATGATGCTTCATGAATATTCTTATTTCTATTAAAACTATCAATGAAGACAAAAATATCAATCTCAAAACTTCTTCACAGTAAACTGATATATTATATATTGTATTCAAATAGTAAATAAATTTAAGTTATATTCATTTAGTTATTTGTCTACAAATGACGGTATAACTGTTGAAAATAATAATTAACAGACTAATAGGTGAAATAAAATTGTATTAAATACTAACTATCATAAAAATTAACTCTAATACCAAAGGTGTCCAAATGCCGCCCACGAGCTACAAGCAATTACAAGCTTCCCCTCGTAGGTTTCCCCGACTACCGACCTCAGATTGACTCGAGCGAGTCAATCCAAGTCCCATAGTCAGGTTACCTCCGGAGGGAAAGAATGCTGCTCGCAAGAGTAGATGGACACCTCTGGGCCTGCCCTTTTTTTGAAGGACAGAATACAAATACTCATTCCTTCTGAGTATATACGTCTACCATACCAATATGTTTAAGGAACGCTATACATGCTGGTGAAACACAGTAGTACCTTCCCTGCATTTAACGCTCACACTCCATAAAGTGGTCATGAGTAAACGCCAGTACGTTTCGGTACTCTACCCGTATACGTAACCGGATGCGTTCTTTGCCACTGGCAACGAAAACACCGGCCACGATAACTGGAAATCGCAATGCACTGTTCAATGGTCATACATACACAACGTGTTAAATTATTCCATAACACGCGGTTTTTCACTAGGGCGTGCATATCGATGCACAGGTGGCATAACTTAATACGTCTTTTTTTTATGCACCGATACTTTATTGCGATTTCCAGTACACGTGTTCCACTATTTCATGGAACTTGCAAATACGAATGATACCTTTGTGTCTTGCGACACTGGTTCCGGTATTTGAAACGTGCTGTCGTGTCTCGTGGTATTGCGCTAACTGCTCTAACATTCTGATCTGAGAAGGCACCACCGCGTTTTCCCCTCTATTTTAAACATACCAGTATGATTTCCATTCCTTCTACTCTACATTCAAATCTACCGTCGACATTTATCTCACACATTAATGAGTTGAATATTATTTTTGTATCAGCTAACCGTATTTCATTCTATATTCATAAATGATATCATAGGACTATATTGAAATGACTGCAGTGAAATTATTGCACGCATCATAATCAAATTACTACATTTTCTAGTGAAATGCATAACATACTACCATGTTCTCGATATATACTGAATTAATAAAAAAATACAAATTGTTCAAACAATAGAACACTCTGTCTTAAAATCCAAGATCAATATTTTGCGTTCACTTGAACAGTTAAAGGAACTACATTATAAGCAGTATGATTTCATCTGCATCGTGTTCACCTCTAAACTGAACTCTTAACATTTAAATCATAAATATACTTGTAATACGAAATATTTATGAATTGTATTACTAATAATAAACGCAGCGTACTAGAAGACCCTAGCCTACCTAAGAAACACAACGGATCAATGTTACTATTCGCTGATATGCAATCGTACGATTGCATATCCGCGTTCACTGTACTCGCCAAATTCAACACGTATACAACCAGTCACCCGTGTCGCTTCGGACCAATCGTCCTACGACATGACTGGGGACCAGAGGAATAAAAAGCATGCGACTCACCCGACGATAGAAGGACTCCTTGTAAGAGAAGAATTTCATTTTTTGGAGAAGAATCTGAAAAAAAAAGAACAGAATACGTTACAATCTCTTCCCAAAGTTCTAGCTACTTTGGCTGCATAATGTAAATAACAAAATATAAAGATACTTACATTCCTTGGTGGTGGAGCTTTGCCTGAGGACATCTTTTTGAGTGTTCAGTGATGAAATATGTAATGTATGTGAGCTTTGCCTGAGGACATCTTTTTGAGTGTTCAGTGATAAAATATGTGATTAATCTGAAAAGAAGTGAACAAAATTGTTATTATCTCGTCTCAAAATTCTAACTGCTTCAATTGAATAGTGGAAGTAATAAAATATAAAGATACTTACAATCTCTGTTGGTAGAGCTTCGCTCAAAAACATCCTCTTCAGTGGTGCACTGAATCTACCATTTCCGAACGAGCATTTTTAAATGCAAAAGAAGGGAAAAATAAAAGACCATCAATCGCGACCGAAGATTTCAGCCGGCGAACAAGTAACTATTTTCACGACTCAAAAAACAGAAAGAGTCCCGACACTCTGGAAGTAATGAATAATACGCAATAAACACTGACTCTAGTATCGCGAAGACTTAACATCTCCGGTGAGACTCTACACGGAGCCAGTTCGCTCCGAACAAACAAAAAAAACTTCTACGATTTGAACAACACTGACTTTACTCGACCGCTTTGCGCGCGGCCACCAAATTCTCCGAAAGAAAAGTATCCTTTTTATTTTTACATCTTACTAAGTGTTTACGGAAAAAATAGTGCCTTTAAATGACAAATACAAAGTTAAATATGCAAATATGGATTTAACTACGCAAAAATATAATAGTTTAAAAATATTCAGTGCTAAAGTATTACAAAATAATTCTTGAACTTGTGAATATAATATATCCATTATTTCTATATACCTGTTATTAATATATTGTCTTAAAGACATTCGTTATTAGAGTTGTAAGCATGATCGTCGTTTTTCTCTAAACCACGTTCCGAATTTTATAAATATTCAGAAAATCATTGTAAGTATAAGGCCAGGACTACACGGGCGTTTTATACTTCGCGTTTCTTCCGCCGAAATAGGAACTGTACGGTTTAATGTTAATGCAACTGACTTGACGGGCGTAGACGTATCACACGCGAAAAACAAAACATGCCGGCTATGCGATGTATTGTTTAGACTTCATAATGACAAACTTGGAAAATTATAAAAATTAAAATAATTTCGCGACCGGGATGCTTTAAAGTTCGAGTATTTCCAATTTCAATGTCTGGAAGCACTACGGTTTAAATTTTCTAACTGTCACAGAAGCCATATTGAATGCTTGAACTACGCATTTGAATGTAAAATACTTTTCGAAAGAATTTTTGCTTGATCTTAGCGCAGTAAAGCACGAAATCGCGATCATTCTTACGATAAAAAAAGTAAAAATGCAATAAAATAAAAATATGTAATGGAGTGTCTCCTATTTGTTGTAATTACTTACCAGAGTTGACCAATTTCCCGCCAATTTGCGTTTCAAGGGAGAGTCCCCTATCATGGCGTCGTTGGCGCGTTCTTTCTAGCCGGAATTCTGAAACAGAAAATAAACGTTATTACAAAGTAATTATACTAAATTAACAATGGTTGGGTTACAACGAAACAATTATTGACTCGAGAGTGTCACCAAAGATTGCAAATTATACAAAAACTGCGTAAATACTACTTGGTATCGGGGCAAGACAAAAGTTGTAAAGATCGGTTCACTTTATCTCACAATACCAAATTAATTTACGATTATTCACACTGAATTGAATAACTATTCAACGAAAGTAACGATAGAGAGCTAATGAAGTAATAATAGTACAAATGATTAGACGTGAAAGGTAATAATACGTACTTTCGCCACGAGCGATCTCATTTCACATCTTATCACTCCAGCTTCCCCGAGACAAATGACCCTCAGGCCGTGTTTGACTGGCTACGACCAATAGAAGTGATTATGTTACGAAGTTCGTGATTGGTGGCTCGGTAGAGGATGATAGCCCCCCCCCCCGCCTCCGACCCTCCTCCACTGTGCTATTTCAACGAAATAGAATATTCACCACCAAACTATGTATATTCCAATATATTTTTCTTATCCGTACCCAAAATTAACTCAACGGGGTATGACCCTCACAAAACGGAAAAACAGAGGCACAAAGACGATTTCGCGGAAATTTTCTTATGTAGTAAACCCGTAAGAGACCAATTGGTTGTAAACAAATCGCAGATTCACACATTTAACGCATACGTTTAACCATTTTACAAAAACTCTCATTTTAATTTACTCTACGATTAATAAAGGAATTCAACTACGTACACACCATGGCCTATCTCCGAAAATTTGGCATTCCAATTCATTTTAGATGGAAAATGTTAACTTTGCTGCCGTGTTCTCGAAGTTTGAAACACTGAAACTGCAATGCTACCAGATACTGCCCTTACGCCATCTACGAGAAATAGGTCCCGCCAATTTGACAATGGCGGCAAATTTTATGAAATATGTTTTTGACAGATATTATCAATTAAATAATAGATAAAAGCTTTTCTTTATGAAGAAAATAAAGAAAACGCAAACTTGGCAATTCTATTGAGTTGGATTAACTGAGCACGAGTCTAATTAAATCACAAACGAGATTCGTCTGTTTCAGTCACACATGCTAATATGATTTGGCGGGAACAATCATTTGCTTTGCTTAGGTTTAAAAGACAAATAACGTCATTTGATCACATCGTTTCGCTCCAATACACATTAACATCCTTTTGAATCCTTATTTTCTCCTTTTTCTACATTCTATAACGTTAAAGTACTATTAACTTATAAAATCTATTTTTATAACTTTGTTTTCACAATACATGTGTTATTTTTAGATATAAAAATTAAACAACTATTGCTTGCTTATCTTTAGTGTACTTATGTTTGCAATTGTGGCACAGTCGAGAGAACTTGGATATACAGTTAAGAAAGCTATTTTTGAACTTACCGTCTCTTCGAGTTTTTGAATATGTCGGTGAAATTCGGACGTTGAAAACACTTTGCATTATGTGTTGTCAAATACGATCGGGCAGTTGCAGTAATTATTTAGTCTTATGATTGTTACATATGTCTACACACTGTATCTGTGTCTATCAACTAATATATGTTTCAGGTGTTTGTCACGTCAATATGCAACTTCAGGACATTATACATGAGAACATTGATGAAGAAAAATGGGTAAAGAGTATAAAATGCTTAATGGTTTGTTTTAAACATGATTTTGAAAAACTGGGTATTACGTTCAACATTAACTTCTACAAATCGTGATCAAGGAACTACTATTAACAAGGAAAAGGAATTGTGAATGCGAAAAGTTTATTATTATTAACACTTGTGAAAAAATCTAAAAAAGTAAATGCTTAAAAATGCAGAATACATTAAAGCAAAATAAAAAATGGCTATTATAACAATTCATTTATATATTACAAATAAGTTATTTAGAAAATTTATTTAATATATTATTGTTATTCTGTTGATTCTTGTTGTTCAAACTTTGGATACTTTGCTTCCACTTCAGACCATGTAATTTTACCATAGGACAGATCCCTTACAACACTTGGAAGTTCATCCAACTGTAATTAAAATAACAAATTATTCTTCATGTAATCATTTGTCCTTTTATTTCGAATCTTCAAAAACATTTACTCACATTTATTCTAACTTGTCCCATACTGTCCCTTTCGCGCAATGTAGCACTATGAGGTGTTTTCAAAGTATCAAAGTCTATGGTGATACCAAATGGTATGGCAATCTCATCAGTTCGTGCGTATCTGCGTCCAATACTACCAGAAGAATCATCTATTTTATGAGAAACATCTAGCTTTGTAAGATTCTGAGCTGTAAATAATAAATAAGATTTGGATAAGTATATTTTGATAATTTTGTACCTTGAAACATATTTGAGAAATAACACACTTACACAATTGTTTTACAAATGGTACAAATTCATCATTACCACTAAGTGGTAACACTGAACATTTTAAAGGTGCTACAACCGGCGGCAAACTAAAATAAGTTCGCTTTTCATCTCCTTCCCTTGTTCTAAAGTTATGTTCAAAGATAGCGTACATAATACGTCCTATTCCGAAAGATGGTTCGATTACAGAAGGAATTATTTCTTCTACATGCACAGTTTTCTGATATCGTTTTACTTGAATCATATCTTTCGTAATTTTTATTTTAGTATCATTGGAAAGCTTCAGATCGTGTTCTCCCTTCTCATCAAAATCGGCTTCTAAAGCATTGATTTCACTCTCATTTAATGCTTCTAATGCACTCTGAACTAGTTTACTATCTTTCTTAAATGTTTTTCCAATTAAAACTTTGTTTGGTACTATTTCACATATGTCAACATTTTTTGGTGCTGGTAATTTTTTCTCAGCAACTAGTTTAACTCCAGTGGCTTTAGTATGTTGAGTTAAATCATAAGCAGAACGATCTGCACAACCAACACATTCAACCCAACCATAAGAAGTTAAACATTCAGCATCCCAACAATCGCATGCATAATGAGCCATTTCATTTCCCATATGCTGACGGAAACGTAGTTTTTTTGGATCAACTCCCACTTTCACTAAAAATTGATAAATTCTACCCATAAAGTACCCTAATGTCTCATTAGCTATAAGCTTGCTCATCACAGCATCACCCAAAGTTATGTGCTCAGCACTCTTCCCATCCATTTGATTGCAAGCAGAATATAAAAGTAATTTTAAATCTTTAATTGTTTCAAATTTAGGATGACTTTTATCATTAGGATCACAGAAATGTTCTATTTCTGCCATAGTGAATTCTCTCACTCTTATCAGCCCAGATCTTGGAGAAATTTCATTACGGAATGCATTTCCAATCTGAGCTGCAGCAAATGGTAGCCTTTCTTGATTAAATGCAAGTAACCTTTTAAAGTTTACAAAAATACCTTGAGCAGTTTCTGGTCTCAGGTATCCCTTTATAAGACCTGAAGGACCAATTTGAGTTCCAAACATTAAATTAAATTCTATAGGTTCTGTTAAATCATTCCCAGAGATAGGAGACTTCATATTGAACTTGATCAAAACAGCAGCCATTTCACCTTTTGTCATTCCATCTAATTTTATAATAATGTCTCTGCACTCTGCACGTGTATTATCATCAGTTTTTTTATCGCTAATAATTTTCTCTAAATGTGCTTTAATTAAGTGATCTAATCTAAAGCATTCTCCACTCTTTACATCCTTCACCATTAAGTCTGCAAATCTTTCAACATGTCCAGATGCTTTAAGTACCGGTTCTGGTGTTAAAATAGAACAATCAACTTCTAACATTTGTTCCTCTAATATGAAAAAGTTTCTCCAATGATTTAATAAATTTGTCTTAAATGCACAACCCATAGGGCCAAAGTCAAATTGACCAGTGATTCCACCATAAATTGCAAAAGACTGATCTAAGTAAAATCTTCGTTTTAAGAGATCCTCCATTCTTGCTTTATCAAATAATGTTGTTTCTGATAGAGATAATTCTTTGTCTTCCAACAACTTCTTACGAAGTTTAAGTTCAGCAACTGCTTTCTTAATGTCCAATTCTGGAGCTCCATTAGATTTAAGTTTCCGGACATAATCGCCCTTTAAATCAAATTTAATAAATTAATAATATAATTAATTTTAAATGCGAAATATTTAAAATAATTGTAATAATAAAATACAATTAAATACATTAATTCAGTATACATACACATGTACAGTAGTAATATTCTATTGTTATACAGACATATATTATGATCTGTTACACGTGCATTTTATAATGAATAATAACGATCCATATGGTACTACCTGTTCCTTAACATTAGCGCGAAGAGGTGACAGGATTTCTTCAATTTTTGGATCCGACATATCTGTGAAAATTTGTATTTTCACTTTCCGGGTCTTTTTCACTGTACCCCAGTTGTTAAAATCGGCTAACCTAGCGGTAACGGTAAATTTTCGCAGAGGCTGTTTGTTAATTGTGTTGTCCTTACATATGCCTCGTGCTGCTGTTCTGCAAAGAAAGAGTAGGTTACGCGAAATGCACTGCATTCGCAAGACTTTCCACTTTGATGCCTGACGAATACACGGAATACACGATTTCAACGATGCCTCTTACTCGGAACAGTAAAAAATTCAGTGATTCAGGTCCCGATTTCTAATAATACGGCACTGTTGGCGGCAACAACTGATGTAATTTCAAATAAACTTACGTAGAATACAAAATGGAGAGATACGATTAAATTATAGCGTATGATTATTCCCAAATAGTGTATCTTTAATTACTCTTTGTATAATATGTTTCAAATGACAATAGTTTTAGCGAAACATACGAAACAAATAATATACACTTACAAACACTTTATAATGTTACTTTTTTTGTACTCTCATAATATGCAATATCAACACTAAAAATAAGGATCATATTATATGATCTATAACGATGTTTTTATATTTTTGTCATAAAGAATATATCCCAAAACAAATAACATCATACGAATAGAATTAAAAAAACTCCTAGTTAGAAAAAAAAAATAAAAAATACAAAATGTGACGCACACTACACGTAATTATAAGTTTCTCAAATTTTTTTTATTAAATTAGTGAAGTATCATCAAATGAACTTATATATTACAAAAAGAAAAGAATTGTTTTTCTTAATTTCGAATGATTTTATTTTCATGGTACACCATAGCATGGTTTATAGAAAAATTACAATTAAAAAAAATTATGTATTTATTTAAAAAAACAGAACTGTATCTGATATTTCTCTCCTACGAATTCATTTATCAATTATAACTTTTCAATAAACCGAGCTTCCGTGTGACACATTAAATCACATAATGTGCATGGGGGGAAAGTGTGTAATCAAGAATGTTTCGTTTGTGCTACCGCAGGGGATGTTAGAGCTTTTACGGGTAGGTTCATTTCTTAATTACAATCTTATCATTTCACATATAAGTAATAGGTTCTTACTCCTACGCATTTACATGCACCATGTGTTAATTCCAAGTTAAATTGTTGGTCAGACATAAGGTTAAACGTTATACAAACAATTATATATATATATACGCCTCAATCTTTCTGTATAACAACGCTACAATCAAAAACAATTTCTTGATCAGTGTAAACAATTTATTTTACATAAGAGCAATACTCTGACATCAAAAAAGCGATAATAATGAATAATGTATAGTAATAAATAAAGTATGAAATGTAAATAATGGGTATTTACAAGTATGTAAATGGCAAAAAAGCTATAACAGAGACAAAATAATTGTTCTCATCTTTCGTAAATATAATCTCGTATGTATTTTACAATGGGTTCTGTCGTTTGTTTGCAGACGTGCACCTTACGTTAATATCGCGTTATGTAGTACCTGTACACTTAGAACCTAGAGAACGTACAGCCACAACACGTATCAACATGTAAGATGCTTCTATTTTTCGCTTGCGGCAAACACATGACAGACTTGATGAGAAATACATACTAATAGTATTTAGCATGAGTGCTTATTCTTCATAATAATTCGTCTATAATATTTAGAGGGAGCACCATGATAAACACGCGGGCGGCTCTGTATCCCACTTGGAAAATCGATTAAAAATCTCGTGTCCGTACCTTCGATTAACTTACGTTAACATAAATGCACAATTCCGATCCAGTACACTAACAACCGCAATTATAACTTCTCGCTTCTATAGTTTCACGCAAGGTTCAAAGTTAAACTTTGAATCTAAATAAAAATATACAAGCAAAAGTGTCACACGAGAATATATGACAAAATATCACAGTTCCGAGTTTGAGAAGTCGCTTTTGAAAATCATGGCTCTCCCTGTCCCATCTCTTTTATCTATGTTTCAAGACAGTCATGAACTGTAAGACATCCTAGTTAACAACAACCCTACACGCTACTATGAGATTATCTATTTCAGAAATCGTAACGTTTAGTAGTAATACATAGTCATATACAACTTGCTAAGGATGCTGTAAACTGTATACTGGCTGCTAAATGTTCCATGTGAATACTGTACGTATAATGTATGTAAAAAGTCAGACGTGACACATAGATTCAGAGCGTATTGTGTAAATGAAGCCTAATTTCACTGTTTCAAAGATTAATTGCTATGAAAACCGAAATAACGATGCGCAGTTTGCAATTTGTTTCTATGGAAGAGTGATGAATAATCTGACAACATATTGTACAAAAAATGTCTCTATTGTATAAAATATACAGAATAGTTCAATCGAAGTATTAAAAGTATTAACATCTATGGCTATGTATATTATGCTACTGCCCTCAGGATATCGGTAACTTCTTCAAGCATTTTAAATAATACATCATTTTGTAAATAATTTATAAAATATCCATCACTCTTCGTACATTAATTTAGGAGGAAGAATCAGTTGATTGTAACGCGATGTGTACTTCTATTTTAAGTATATATAAAATCGAAGATGGAATGCTGATGTATAAAATTTTATGAACAATGTGTTTCTCAGTTTTCCTTAGTCTTCATATATATCCGTGTACTTCATGTAATCAGGATGATTTTTTCTCCATTCGTTTCTTATATTATATATAAAATTGATCGGTGTAGCATTTATGCACAAAGCTAAACGATAGTGTACAGCATTCCTTCCTTCTTTACGTTATCATTTGTTTAAAAGGTACAAATTTCTTTCTCCTTTGATATTCCCGGTATCATTTGCGTTTATTAATCAATCTTCATAGTTTTTTAAATGACTTTATAAGTTAAAAATGTTGCGAACATTTATGCTTAGTGATTAATTCAGCACTTACTGACTGTGTAAAAAATCAAAGGGTCCAAAAAATTCATGAAATATCGTGACTTCTATGAAACCGCAGAATATCAAACCGAGAAATTACTTGGATCCCCTTAAACACTAACGTGTTGTTTACTCGAATAGACGCATCGTAAAACGGCATGGCATTCCAGGCTAAATATTTTGAACATTTCAACAAATTGCACAGTTCAAAGTTAATAGAGATTATCCCATCTCCCTCGACATAAAATCATCAGTACTCCGGAAAGTACCTGCATAAATTTGATTATCTTAATACAATACTTGTGACTAAATATTTACATCAATGCGTTTTACAGCTTCAGTCTATTAAGCTTCTGAACCGCGACAGCCTTCAATCTTTCGCAATATGCGACAGTTTACGAAATTATTATACTATAATCGTTCGTCGAATTAACCACGTGACTTTCCTACTGAGCAGGTGGTTGCGGCTCGCTAGGCATATTGGGGTTTGGATATGGCGATAAAAATGAATAATTGGGATAAGGTGGCGGAGGATGTGGGAATGGTGGATAGTAATTAGGCGGATGAGAAGACGGAGGCGCGTAACCTCTATGTATGTATGGGTCCGCCGGTGGAGGAGGACCGTGAAATGCTGAATACATACGAGCGTAATCTGTATTATAGGTCGGCCCGCCGTATGTTGGGTACCCAGGCGCACCTACATCACAAACTTAGTTTCAACAATTTATTTCAACAATTAGTACTGTTGTACGGTATGGAGTATGTAAACTTACCACTTGGCGGATAAGTAGCTGAAGAACCTGGTGCTGGCGGATAGTGCTGCGAATATGGATCGTACGGTCCGGGCGGATAAGGTCCAGGGTACCGGCTACTTGTGGGATGACTGAACGCAGTAGGTATATGCGTATCATCCCTACTAGGGGTACTAGCGACCGTTGTAGTTACCACTGCTTCGGCACCTTTAGTTTCCGTTGTATTTGCTAACGTTTTGGCAGTAGTATTAGGTACTTGCGAATATGTAGGAGGTACATTCATCATTGTTCTATCTTCCATCGGCTTCCCTAAGTCCGGTTGCGTCTTAGTGGTGTCTACAGGCAATCTGGGATTCGATGTATGAGGTGGCACGCCGGGGAAATATGTACCGTAGGGGGTAGCTAATGATCGCGATCTAGGATCACTGTAATCGTAGTACCGAGGGTACTGTGCATAAGGATAACCTTGTGGGATATTGGGTTCACCTTGCATAGATGTTTCACGTATACTCGATTCCGTCATTTTTGGAGAAGTCATTGTATTGGTGCCAGTACATACGGATGTAGCAGTCGAGCCCACAGTCGAATCTGTTATACCTTTAGTAACTTCTGTGCCCCGTAACGTAGGTATTGGTGGTACCTGCATCGTCGATGGTGTAGACTGTTGCGTTAACAATGGCGTCAATGGCGCGGAAGAAGTTGCTTGTGTCCCAACTTGAGATGACATTTGAGGTGGCATTTGTGATGGCATTTGTGGAGTTACCTGTGGTGATACTTGTGATTGTACCTGTGGAGGTATTTGTGGTTGTACATGGGCCGGCACTTGTGGAGGTATTGGAGTTGGTATCTGCGGTTGTGCCTGTGGTGACATTTGTGGAGGTACTTGAGGTGACATCTGTGGTGGTAGCTGCGACGGTACTTGGGATGTTACTTGAGGCATCACTTGAGGTGGTACGTGCGGTGGACCTTGTGGTGGCATTTGCGAAGGCATCTGAGATGGTAACTGTGTCTGTATCTGAGACGATACCTGTGGTGGATCTTCAATTATAATCTCATCGTTAGGAGCATCCCTATTTTCTTGCTGATTTTGAAAACCATGACCATAATTCGTTAATGCGTCGTTTGTTTTCATAACTTGTTTCTCGATTGAAGGGGAACATTGTTTATTATGTTTTGATGTCAATTCCGTTTCCGTTTGCTCGTGTTGCGTTTGAACACCTTGTGTTGTTACAGTATCCGAAGCGTATACTTGACTATTCTCTTCGGATGACTTTTGCAAAGACGTATCGGTATCGGAATTGGATACCCTATTGTGATTGGAAGGACTGTAATCAGTGTTTGAACTTACTTCCGCAACAACATCTTCTAATCGAACTTCTTCGACTCTTTGTTCCGTTCTAACTTGACCATCCGATGAGTTCGAATTTTCTCCAAGCGTTGAATGATCTACTGGCTCTTGTTTCACTCTTGGTAACCTCGACAGAGAAACTTGATTCGTTAAATTAACTTGACTCGTGTAAGGCTTAGCTGTTGCGGTAGCAACGGGTTTTGGTCTTTTTGAAATTTCTTTATCGGCAAATGGCCTATAATTAGGTCCAGTTCCTGGTTTATTAATCGGACGACCACTTGTCTGATTACTCGAAGACGATTTCGGGATTATAGATATGGCGGAATTGTTTCTCAATGGAAATCCGACCTCTGGCTTAGAGTTTCTCTGCACAATCGCTGATACACCTGTAAGCATATAAATATTAAAGAAAGTAGAATTTAGCAACAACCAATATGGCTACAATGAAACTAAAACCATCACGCACCTTTTTTCGGTTCTTCTTCTCGTTTCTGTTGATTTAACTTCAGAGCTGTTCGAATCGCTATAATCTTTCCAGACTCTAATTGCATATAGATTCCTTTCGGACTCTTCAGAACCATTACTCGCTGACCAGCTTTAAGGACAATACTTCCTTTATCAGGCGAATTAGTAGGAATAACGACATCCAAAGGTAGCGTCATCTCTTGTGCACTCATTCCTTGTCTTTGCCATACTTCGGCCGGTATCCAGCGACTTCCGGTCACACCGCGTGTGCCTAAGCCCTCTGCACCACGTTGTTGCATCGGTCGAACTGAAGCGACTGGTTTGGACGTAGTACCACTGTCACCACCTCGAATTGCTCTAATTTGTAATCCTCCTGCTACAATAATACGTTTTATTAAATTATGATAAAATTATTTCAAGTAATTCAAATGTAAAAGCAAACTAAATCGTACCCCGTGTCGCGGTATTTCCAGGCACATAATTGTAACTAGGTCTCGAACAATTGGCAGCCATTTTTTCAAGTTCATATCCACGACGTGCTAATCGCTTTTCAGCTTGACTAAGCTTTTTATCCTTCCGATCTACGAGAAGGCTTTCGTGATGGAATGGCTGCTTCGTAAGCAAAGACGAGTATCGTTCCAATACACGATGCATAACTTCATCGGTATAACTATCCTTGGTTTGCGAAAAATCTTGCACTTGACTATCCTCTTCCCAATCCCAAGACAATGTAGTTGCTTCTTTCAGTGAGAGATGAGCATCTGGATTACACTGATCAACAACTCGATCTGCCATTCCCTGCTTACTAATTTGCCTGTCGTATATCTTCCTTTCCAGGCAATTGTCAGTAACTAAGCGGTAAACAAAGCACGGCTTTTGTTGACCGTACCTGTACACTCTGCAAACGGCTTGTGTATCATGACAAGGATTCCAAGAAGCATCAAAGACAATGGCTCGATTCGCGCCGACAAGATTTATGCCTAGTGAACCAGCACGCGTTGAAACGAGAAAAAGATGTATTTTTGGATTGTTATTAAACTCATTGATAAGCTTCTCTCTGTCTAAAGCGCTGGTGCTTCCGTCTAATCTATAATAATTTACATTTTTTATCCAAGCATCTGTTTGCCCGTCTGGATATTTCAAACTATTCCTAGCTAAAAAGTCTTCTATGAGATTCAATGTGAATAAAGACTGAGAAAATGCTAAAACGCGATCACCAAGCTTAATTGCTTCTTCCAAAATGCAAAAGAAAATTGTCATTTTTGCAGATGCATCAATTAATCCCGGTACGTATCCCTTCATTAATTCCGTTGCCTGCAAATTAACAAATTAATTGAATCCTTATAAATTAATATAGTTTAATGTCTATTTATATTATATTTACCCAATCATATGGAATTCCAGGATCTTCTTTTCCTCCTGGAGAACTTTTACAATCCTTTTCTTCGTCTTTTGTAAGAATTTCATCGTCTGACTTGTCTTCTTTATCTTTGTCTAATAAATCTTCTTTTTCTCGATCTTCTTCTTTCACTAAGTCAGTTTGATTCAGTCGAGGACTATGCGACGAACCAAGACTTTGAACAGATCTGGATACTGGAGTCTGGCAACCAGATTCAGAACTATAGTTGGAACTTGTAGACACGTTACTTTGGTGTATTGGTTGACTCTGTACACCAACACTCGATGTCATTTCTTTGCCATTTTTGTCGCATGATCCTGAATTTGGAATATTACTAACAGGCTGCTGGGGTTTCGAATCGTCTGTACGCGAATTCGCATCTGAGCTATGATTATTGCTGTAATCATTGAATTGATTCTGATAATTTTGTGATGGAAAGTAATTGTTTTGGTATCTATTCACATTAGGATTTACATCCCGGTAATATGGATCATTACACTGATCAGATCGAAATGGTTGAGAATAATTTCGTTGCCAATAAGGATCTTCTGGTCCCTTCATTTGGCCTACTTGGTTTTGATGCGTACCATCAGACGAGTAACTCGATAAAACCGGATTCTGTGGCTGTGTTTGGTTTACTGGATAGTTATTTGTTGGATTAGCGGACGAATTTCCACCTTGTCGATCAGTTGAAAACTCATGGGCCGTATTGGATGTCGGTGCGTAATTCTGACCTTGTTGCTGACCATCCGGTCTGGAGTAAAGTTGATCACTTTGATTCAACGAAGGAGCTGGTGTTTGCTGATTTTGGGGATATGTAAGAGACTGATTCTGAGATTGCGATACTTGTCCCTGTTGAGAAGGTCCATATCTATGAGTCGGAGTCTGTGGCATTGATGCTGAACCTTGATGATTCGAACTGTACGCATGATTTGGTCCTGGAGGGGCTCCTGGTTGGTTTTGTGCATTAGGCGGATATGAGGACTGACTCTGCGATGCTGATGAAGACACCAGATGTGAATATCCATGCAGAGTGCTCTGTGAATTTGAAACTGTGCCCTGTTGATCCTGAGGATATCCGTGTGTTTGAGTAGGAGTATTTGAAGTGGACTGTCCTGTTGGATAGGAAGATGAATTTGGTGGCACGTTTATTTGATTTGGAGCTGTTGCGGGGTATCCACGCATTTGATTCTGTGAAATCGAGGCTTGATTCGATGAATTCGTCATATAAGGGTTTGACTGATTTTGTGACATTGGATTTGTTGTTTGTTGATTGAAAGGAAGAGATGATTGTGACGAAGAATTAGTATTTACTTGAGGAGGATAATTATGGGGCTGATTAGGTAATGGCATGTTTTGGGACTGTGGCCCAGTATAAGTGTGAGAAGAATTTTGTAAAGTAAGATTCTGATTTTGTTGATTAGGTGAAAAGCCACGATTCTGACCAGCAGCTGCGCCCTGTCCTTGTTGATTTGGAAGATATCCAGTTGTTGACGTTTGAGGAGTTGCATTTGAATTTTGTTGATTAGCACTATATCCCAATGTAGAGGTTTGTAGCGGTTGGTTTTCACTTCGTGAATACATTGAACTTGTTTGCCCTGGTGCAGAACTGTAATTTTGGCCTTGATTTGGTGTGTATGGAGAATAATCGGGCATCGACATGTTTGCAGACTGATTTGGCATTTGTGATTGAAAAGACGACTGATTTGGAACTTGAGAATAATTACTGGATCCTTGATTTAAATTCGATGTATAATTCCGTCCATGATCTTGATAAGGATAAGCCTGCCGTGAAAACATTCCAGGTACTTCATAATTATTTCCTCCTTGACTTTGGTCTGGACGAAATTCGGAATTAGAAGAAGCAGTCGGATACCTTTGAGAATGACTATTTGTAGTCTGTTCATTATTTGGTACATAGTTTTGTGACTGATTAGGATAGTTTTGTGAAGTATTGTAACCTGGGGCTTGTGCATATGTTTGGAATGATTGATTTCCATACCTCTGTGACCCTTGATTATTGTAAAATTCATTATATTCTCCATGATTATTATCATTTCTGTAATATGAATTCTGGTCATTTGATCTGTAATTCGGATAACTATGGGGATACGAATTTTGTGACACTGGATTTGAGTACCCTGAATTATTCATTGGCATAGAATAATTAGTGTAATTGCTTTGTTTGGAAGTAGTATGCGAGTTATCAGACTCTATGTTGTCAGCGTTTGACGATGATGATGAAGCATTAGGTTGCACACTAGCCGCCGGTTTATTTTTTATTGTTGTATTTGTCTTCTTTCCCTTTTTAGTCTCTCCTTTTGGCTGGCGAGCTTTTGAACGTTTCCCTCCAGCTGCAGCAGGTTTTTCACCAATCGTTTCTTCTAAATCCAAATCATCTTCTTCATTAGCTTGACGCTTACGTAGAAAATGATACAGAATATCAGGATGGTTCCAGATCTTGCAACATACAGCGAACGCTTTTAAGGGATTAGGAACGGCGCGTGTTTTAACTACTTGATTCATAAATGTATCGTATAATTTGCGTTGATGCGTTGTCATCCGAACAAGAAGAATATATTCCTCTTTACGCGGCAATGAAACTTGTAATACAGAATGTGACCTTCTTTGTACAAAACCTTCCAGTAAAGCGTGGAGTACATGAGCACGATAACGCATCAATCGTATGTCCTGTGGCGTTGAGTCAATACACTGCCCATTCTGAATGGGCCTTTCAAACATATTACAGAACTCGCTTTTAGTTCCTAGGTAATTAGGTCTTACGAAGTCAACCATGCACCAATATTCCAAGAGATTGTTCTGCAATGGATAGCCAGTCAATACAATCCTACGTTTTGTGCGCATTTGTTTCAAAGCCATACTAATACTAGCATGAGAATTTTTTATTCTATGGCCTTCATCGCATATAACCAAATCAGGCCCTGGATTAACTAGAGCTGCATGCATCTCATTTAATAATCCTTTATTTTTATCTTCTTCCTCGACATCGACAGTGTCTTTGAAAGGTTGTCCACGTTTTCTCTTTGCCTTATTTGGTTTTTTTAAAGATAACTGTCTGTATAATTCATAACCGATTAACAAAACACCGCCTCCTACTTGCCACTCTTGAATTACTTTGGCTCTTGCTGTCATTGTTTTATGAGAATCATTTAAGATATGTAATCGAAAATGCCTTGGTCTTAGTTCCATTCCAATAGGAGCGTCTACACAGTCCGGAGTTTTAACTTTTTCAACCTCCTTTTTCTCTTCACTAGCTGTATCCTCTTTTGTTGTACAAGTACCTTCCTCCTTTTTAACTGGTTCTTCTGGTTCCTTCTTTACATTAATTTCTGTACCGACAGAAGACATAGCATTTTTGAAGCATTCTTTTCTCGATTCTTGATCCGATTCTTGAGTCGGTCGATTTGTATAATTAGGAAAGGAATTGGTAGAATTATCATAATTTGGATACATTGACCCAGGATGATGATTTTCTGGACTAGGGTACAAAGTACCAGGATTTCGGTTTTCTATGTTTGAATACATAGGTGGTTGTGATCGACTTTCTAAACTAGGATACATGTGACCAGAGTTCTGACTGTCCACACCAAATTTAGTATCTGGCATGCTTAGTCTTTGTTGCATGCCATGACAATTTATTTCTGGCTTTATTGGATCGAAATTAGACAATGGATTTGGATTCGTATTATACAGAGTATTTTGTGAAATGTCTGCCTGATAATTTTCATTCACATGTACTTGTGGATCCGACATATTTTTGTTTAACATACTGTCCTGCATATAACTAGACATCATGTTGTGAGTTTCATATCCTTGATGAGAGTATGGATTTTCTGACATGATATTCATAGGTTGCGGCGGATTCTCTTGCCCGAAACGATGAGCTGATTCTGTACTAATAGGCCTTGACATATTTGAAATATCACTCTGATTTCCACATTCATCTTTAACTTCCTGTTTAAGTTCTATGCCTGGTTCAGATTTAACACTTAAACTCTTAATACCTTTTTCTGTTGCATTATGGTCCTTGTATGGTAACCACATGTTAAATTCTGCGAGCCAATTTTGCAGTGTATTAATAGGCATGATACAAAGAACTGTTTTAGCTGTAGTGCATCGAAAAAATATATCACAAAAGCTAGCAACCTGAAGAGTTTTCCCTAAACCCATACTATGAGCTAGAATGCAACCAAAGCCAGAACTGGTTTTATACCTTTCAATGCTTTCTACAATATTGTCATACAGGAAACGAATACCACCAATCTGATGAGGCTTAATAATACGAGCTACCTGTGGCGCTAGAAACACATCAGGCTCAGTTTCTGGATGACCCACATTAATTAACACTCTACCATGTTCATCTGGAATGTTGTATCTATCATTGGTATGCATGCCAGAATTGGATGGATCATCTTCGTTGTCTGTTTCTTCTTCTCCGCTTGGATCGCTTAAAACTATGCAGTCGTCATCTGAACTTTCACTAGAACTAGATATTGTAACCACATCTTTGCCTTTAGCCCCTTTTTGAGGCTTTGGCCCAATACACAATTTTCTAGTTGCGTGCATTTGTTTTTCGCGTAGTGCTTCCTCAGCTTCTATGTCTGATAATTCGGAATCTGAATAATACTCAGACCTATCCATAGGTTCCTTTTTAGGAACAACAGGCGATATGCTCACGGAAGGTGTCATCATTCGAATTCTTTGTTGCAACATATTGGGACCAGTAGGACGAGTTGGGACTCTAGAAATTGATGTCTGTGCCCCTTGATACACACCCCTGCCCTTTTGCCAACGTGATCCATCTACTGTCCTTCTTTGCATTTGACTTGCTTGCATACTAGATGTGGTCTGAGATCCAGTCCCAGAATTTACTTTGAGAAGCACTGTATTTGGTAAACGAACTGGTGTAGATGAAAACGACGCTGAAGGCGATTGCGAAATGGTAGTACCTGCTTGATTTTGTTTTCCTTGTAATAGACTGATTACTCTTGTCTGTGTTTTATTATTTTGTCTATTTATTGCTATTTGTCTTTGAACTTCGCGAATGATCCTCTGTTGTTCCTGTACCCTTCGAAGACGTTCCATCTCTTGTCGTTGAGCAGATAAAGTAGCTTCATCAAGCTGAGTCTCATCCATAACTTCCCGAATGTTTCTTCTCATATTTGCCAATTTCTTTTCCGCCTTTGTTTCACATTCGGATGCAGTTCCTTCAGATCCATCATCTTTTCTTTGTTTCTTTTTAGCTGTATCAGAAAGCTCTAACTCTGCATGCCTCTTATTATTCTCACTATTGTCATCTTCCATGGAATTAGTTTCATGTTTCTCATGATCATCATGTTCTATACTGTCTTCATCGTCTGTGTCCTTTGAGAGTGGTTTTCCAAGTAAATCAGCTTCAGATACTTCTTGACCTTCTATTGGAGCTCCTTTTAATATAATTGAAAATTATAAGAAAAATATACTTATATAATTTAATTGTAATATTAATTTTATACAAACCTTCCAATGGCAAAGTATCTAATATGTTGACAGGTTCATCGTCGTCCTCCTCAGGTTGAGAATGATGTAACTGTTCCGATTCCATCCTTACCCCAATTTGAGAATCAATTGTTTCATCCAAATCCATATCATCCCCTGAACCCTCTGAACGTATTTCTTCTATTTCCTCTGACTGCAAAGTATCATTTTTCTTCTCTTGTTCTCCATCAGATGTTTCACCACTAGATTCCTCTGAACTTTCATCATTTCCTGTTTGACGCTCTGCATTACTCATGTTTGTATTTGTTGAGTTTTCATTCGAAATTACTGCTTCATTAGGCTTAGAACTTGAACGAGGGGTCACACGTTCAATAGTAACATCCCCAATACGTGTTAAAAAACTGTCCAAACTATTAGACATGATGTGCACAGTTCATTAAATCACAATGTGTTTTCATTAAATTTCATATGAAGTCATGGAATGTCTTGACACTTTTCTGCATAACACTAATAATTATTATTATTCTGAACACCACTTAAATTATTTACTCATAATTTTATATCTTCCCTTGCCTGTAATAAGAAATGTATTCCTTTATACGCTCAATTTCAAAAGACCTGCATATTCATTGCATTGATTAAATAACTATAAAAATCACACAATTAAAGAATGCACATCTGTAAACAATATCAAAGTAACAAAAACAAAGTGTTGTCATTAACCATGCAACACAAAGAATAAAAACTAAAAATATTGCACATTACACATGCATTTAATAAACATAGGATTTCGTGATTTATTCAATTTCCAATGACAGAGTATAATGTATAATAGTTTTAAATGGAAATATGTTATTGCATATTCATGGAATACATTGCTATATCACATACAATTATCTTAAATAATACACATGTACCAAAATACACTTGTATTATATATAAAAGTAAATGTAAAAAACAAAGTTTATTGCATTCCACAAGAAGCAACAAAAATATATATTTAGTAATAATAGAATGAAAATCTCTACATATTTAAGTAGACGATAATCTTAATGAGTTTATGTATAGGAATATTTACATTGAAAACGGCATGCGTGAACGAATGTTATTAAGATGAACACAGACTTAAAAACGCAAAGAACTCCGTAATAGTATATAAGTAATGAATCATTCTGAGACACTTGCAATTAAACACACTTGTTGAGAGATTAAGTTAGTCGCATTCTCAAGCTCATGAACGAACCCTAACAGCAACGAATTGGGCAGTACTGTTTAACGGGAAGGTACCGTAAATGCACAGCTTAACTCGTGACAACGTAACCGAAGGAATCGCGTTGAGGTATTCATAATGTTCCTGGTTATTTAAGGTAGGAGCTGTCAAACAGGGAGAACGAAAGCAGCCCAGAATGTTTGTTTTCGGACGAGCCGATCCGGCTCAACAATTAACACCAGGAAGTCGCGTCGTTTTGTAACCGGCGTCGTCATGTATCTTGCACACGTCAAATTCTATCGATGGTCCGCATTTACGATCGCTCAATTAGCCGTTAATTACGGATTAAAAATAATGACACACACATACACACGTTTGATAGACGCCATAGCGTCGTTCGCCGCTCGACGATCACGGTTCTCCGCAATGTCCAATGATCAGCGAACGAGCCTTGTCACTCGGGTTAATGCACGCATTATTTCGACCACGGCGTCCGATTCTTTTTCATTTAAGCCGCATGGCGAGGTTACGGAAGATCCACTTTACCACCAAAATTCCACTTAAGCTCGCACGCGTCGCTCTCAAGCTTTCCGCGGCATTTTTTTTCACGCACTTTTTCTAACAAGTATATCCCACTCGGTGGAACGCCATCTTGGCTGCGCTATAAAACACATCCGCCGAGTGTTCGCGAGGGAACGACACCCAGAATTGGGTAAAATAAGCCTTTCAAATTTTAAATAGTACGTAATTTATTCTATTTCTGAATCTGATTCATTATCCTGGATATAAAGTACCGGTTTATTTTCCATCGATTTTCTAACATCGTATTCGGAAAGAACATTTTACTTACAGATTATTAAAGATAGAAACATGGTTCTATTCAAATTTAGGTAAATTAAATATTCAAATAATGTCAAAATTTGAGTACCTTTTGAAATTGAAATATCTAAAATACTATTTTAAATAGTGAAATCGTAAATTTAAAGAAAATAATATTTCAAGAATAATAAAGATTTAATACTAATAATATAATTGATATATTAGAATGATTCAAAGAATAAGATGAAAATATTTCAAATACTTTGTAAAGGTTGAAAATAAAATTAGATAAATTTGAATTTATACTGTTTTGCAGATTAATATAAACAATGTATTTTGTAATCTTCCATATGTTCATATAGTGATATAAAAGATTTTCGGCAACAGGTCATTGTATTTTCAAAGAATACTTAGTTTAAAAAATCAATATGTATATGTATTTCAGATTTTATTTAATCTTGATGAAATTATGTTTTGTTATATAATTCATAATCATAAAGGTGTTCATGTAAGTATACACAGTATTTACATCATATTATTTTATATTAGAAATTATATTATTATTTATGTCTCTGTTTTATGACATAAAAATTACTCTAACAAAACATACAGTACAAAACATTACATGTATTTGTTGTTTTCATAAATATTATGCAGATTATAGTAATTTCATCACGTTTCTTATGACTTTTGAAAGTATATATTTATATACCTACTAAGTAAATATGATATATATATATGACATATATATGAATATCAGATGACTAAAATTAGTACAATTTAGTACCTAGTGTAGTATAATAGGAAATGTGTAGGATTCTATCAGTCTAAACTATAAAAAGTATAGAAATATAAATGACATAGAATTGTTGCTTTGCATTGCACATAGGTTTGAACTGACATTTGAATGAAAAAAATGAATAAAGCTGTCAGCTTTGTACTTATGATACACAGTGATAACAAATGTTCAATTTGCAGTCTCACATGCATCAATCCAATCATTATATACATCTAGAGGTTCCGATAGCAAGTTTATTGTAGTTTGAAAATCTTCTAAACAAACTCTACAAGTAATTCTTGCTGTATTTCTTGGTTTATCCCTGAAAATAAAAAACAAAACAGTAAAATACGAACGATAAGTAACAGTAGTCTGTAATAAACATAGTATACGCACATCTTAACCTCACATGATTTTTCGTGGTTGCAAAATGGGCAATTAAATTGCGTATCTAAGGGTTGAATAGCTTTTTTTTTACTCGGTGGCTTTCGCTTACTTTTTCTTCGTCCCATTACGCCTTAAGTATATAAAATTACGAGTGTTTTATGCAAACAATTGTCATTCGAAATATAAAAGCTGTACCAACAAGTGCCAACAAGCTTCGGTACTATTTGTGTTGTGAATTAACGCGTGAAATCAGCAGAAGTGGTAAAACACTGTAAAGTTCATAAAAAATTATTAAATAGCTCACATCGCTCACATCAGCTTACATACATATACGACACCCAAGCATCACGTTCTTGCACTTACAGTACTGAAAAGTAATTTGAAAATTACTATTATTCGTTTTCGAAAAGTACTCAAACTATTGAATTATATGCATCATTTTATTCATGGTCGATAAACGAGTACTACCTATTAAATAACTGTATTATTATAAACGGTATCTTGTAACTAATGGTACAATTTTCGTACAAAAATAAGTCGAATAAAATTTTTCCATATTTGGTTTCGTCTTTTTTACTTATATTTTCATATAATAGACTCAATTCATTTCAGGTTGATTCATCAGCAGAAAACATAGTGTATATATACATTTATATAGGTTTTGGTTATGTAAATGCAATCAAAAGACACGTGCGACAGTTTAACATTCATGCATTGTTAAAAAATGGTTTTTCAAAACGTAGTATAGAAAATATTTTATCATTGCCAAACCAGTGTTTGTTATCGTTATTATTGGGATGCAATGAATACTTTAAATTTGTATCCTTTTAAAAAAGTAACTGTATACTTCTTAAAAATATTACACAAATAACCTTAATTTTTAATAGAAATTTGTCTATACCTTTCCCTTCGGCAAGGGAAGCGGAAATTGTTTATCAAGTACTTAGAGTTGACAAGGAACCTTCAAAAGGCAGTGTTTCAAAAGAACTTACACTAGATAATAATTTATTGCAGGTGTAAGTTTCGATCATTCATACTAAGTTTTAATATTTAACTACAATTATCTATTTGTGACACTAATGTGCATTACATTTTATAGAGTAATTACTGGGACAGAAGCAAGGAAAGTTCGAGTGGCATTGACAGCATTTTTTGATAGTATAATTTTGGTAACAGAAACTATTCAAAAATTTGGTCCTCCTGCATCTACTTTTAATTATTATTAAATAAATATTCCATTGCCTATTGTTTTACATTATTTTAAATAATATTATGTAAAATGGAGCATACTCCAGCTCCATATGGACCAAGATCTGTGTATGGATATGCTTTATACATAGGATCGAATATGCTCTTTTTTTTGTATTTGGTCTGGGCTATAGTGCCAGATTACATTTTACATAACTTAGGATTAACATATTGGCCCTCTAAGTATTGGGCAATAGCAATTCCTATTTGGGGTTTAACTGCCCTTGCAACTTTTGCATTTATCATTTATCCAGCTATAAATTTATCAATGACACCAGAAATAGATGATATTAGAAGCATTAGAGACAAATATTCACATCAGAAAAAGGAAACAGTTCCAGGTGGAATACCTCCTGTGTTCGATATTCCAATAACAGAAGTTTCCAGAAAATTATACTTGCCAAGAAAGAAATAAAAATTCTATGAAAAACTGAAATAGTATAGCAATTTTTAATTCAAGTACAATAATATAACAATCTAGTAAATATTTCCTGTACAAAAAATGTATTGTAAATAAAAAAATTCATATCAATCTTTTCTAAATCATACATAATATATGTATGTAATATTACTTTTTTGTGAAGTTATTTGAAAGATTGTACTGTCGTACTGAACCAGTTATGAATCTCATGTATTGCATAATCTGATATTATCAAAATCCATTTTGTGTAGCTCAGAGAAGAAGGAAAAACTATCCAATCGTTAAGAGTGACTTTTACGGGCAAGCAATGAGTAGGTAGATTCGTTTTGGAAAATAAAATATCCAAAGATGCAGTTGGTGATAATAAGTACAGTAAGGTTATGAATTATTTTCGGTTTAAGACACTGGACATGAAATCGTTAACTTAAAAAAGGTATTGAAATCCACATTTGAAAGAAAAAATACATTCTGCAGTTTCGAGATTTCACCAGTAAAAAATAATGACTTTTATCAAAGGTTCGTATATTACACACTGTATATACAACATGAACATATTTATACGTCTGTTAATTCCTGATTAAAAGCTTTTTTAGTGAAATGGATCAATATCATCCTCTTTTTTACACGTTGACATGTCACATGAAAAATATGACAAACAATTTTCTATCTTTAGAGTTACTTGATCAAATTCCAAGCAATATAATTGTCCATCTAATTGCTACCGGTTTAAGACGTGCCGATATATTATTTATTCTAAACAGAGCTTTAGACCTTGGCGTAACCAATATTTTTGTGTTGAGAGGAGGTACTTGTATAAATATTCATGCATAATCTTTTGCAGCAAAATGGATGTTTTTTAAATTTTCCAATTTTTAATCCAATAAAAATTTAATTTCAGACTCTAAAGTTGCGAATAGCGATTTTCTATACGCTGCAGATTTAGTGCGTTTTATAAGAAATGAATTTGACGATATATTTTGCATAGGTGTTGCTGGATATCCAGAAATGCATGCAGAATCACCCTCCAAAGCATTAGACTTGCTATATTTGAAACAGAAAGTAGTTATTTTAATACAATTTTACTTGGAATTTACATACATACAATAATGGCATATCTTAATGTTAACGTTATTTAAAGGTTAATGCGGGTGCTGACTTTATAATAACACAAATCATTTTTAATGCTGATGTTTTTATTAAATTCGTGAACGATTGCAAAGCAATTGGAATCAATGTTCCGATTATTCCTGGTATTTTACCAATTTCTAATTACACGTGTCTCGAAAAAATGGCGAAGATTTGCAATTTTAAAGTACCAGAGAATATTTTAAATGTTTTACAATCCATACAGTACGACGATGATAAAATCCGCAATTATGGAGTAGAATTAGCTATAAGTATCATTAAAGATGTCATTTCGAGCGGAACTACTTGTGGTTTTCATTTGTTCACATTGAACAGGTAAGTTTCTGATTCGTTAATAAATTTCAAGTAAAAAAAAATTTAATTTTTGTTTGACATTTGACTTTATAGATGACTCAAACCAAACCGAATCTTGTAGAAATTCAAAGTTTATTAATATAATATACAATATATGTATTAATGTTTTAATAAATTGCAGAACATCATTATCATCAGAAATATGCAGGAAATTAGATATTTTCAAATGATTATACAAGGATGGGAGAAGTTCAAAGAATACAAAAAAGATTTGTTGTAAAAAAGATTGTACAATGTATTCAAGTTTTAGACAATAAAATACATTGTAATAAACATGATTACATATAACGAAATTGTATTACCCGCTGAATTAAAAACTAATTACCAATCGTTAAAATTCCCTATACTGTACACTAAATTTTTTTTATACATTTGAAGTTCAATTACAATAACACAAGTAAATGTCGTCTTTGCTTTATTGAACTATTCACTGACTAAAATACCGGAAGAATAATATCTTTTAGACTGTTTTGGACTTTTCGTAATCATAACATGGCAGACTGTTAGATACAGATGATCCTTCGAGGATTTTGTCAGTATGCGCATGCGCTGTCGGCGTATGTCTGACGAACTAACGGAGGAGTTAGTTGAGTTGGGCGCCAGAGCTCCGCGTGGTCAGTTGGATAGTTGGTTTGACGGTAACAAGAAAGAAGAAGGACCGTAGGTCAGGATACACAGAACAATGGCACTCTTTCGTTTCAGTGCAAAACGGTGTTTGGAATTTCAGGTATGTGATATACGAATCCACTGAAAACAGATCGATCTTGGAACGCAATACGATGTTTGAATCATTCTTAAAACAGTACACGTTGTTCCGGTGCGAAATTCGAACGATGAGCAGATGTTTGACGTGTACCCGTAATTTTCGTGAATTCACCGGTTCAAGTTTAGTGTTCTAATCATTCAGAAATACATACTTCACGTCATTTGATTTCGCAGTGGTAGAACTTTGCACACTGCAAAGAGTCAAGACACCGCAATTCTAGATACAGAGTAGGCGTTTATCGACCGATGGCCTAGTAACTTATTCTATATTCTGACTTATTCTGTAAAGTGAAGATTCAAACAAATTCTTCTATACCATGCACATCAATCATACTACGGAATATCAGGGAGCCAAATTCGCTTCAATCAGATAAAAAGGTCGTTTCGTTGTCACTCGAAGGTTTCCTGACGTATCGAGCGTGGGTCCAGGAGCACCTTCGCGAAGCTCCAACAATGCATATTATTTCGGGGCAAACTGTCTTAATATGTGAACACCGTATAGAATTGATTCGTTCGATTCAACAGTGACGTAAAGTATGTCAAGAATAGAAGAACGACCACGTATCTGTCTGATTCCTGAAAAATTTACGTAAAATCGTATCAAGTGGTACAAGATTTACCTGCTCGATATACCGTAGTATTAATCTTAGAGCCTAATAGTAGTTACGTAATAAATTTTTGCAAGATATATAATCATTATCATCCATCGCAAATTATACGTTGGAAATAATCGTTTAACAATTATGATAAACGACTTTAGGTTGACAGGAGGACACGGCGGAAAATAGAGTTTCAGACGGTTTTTTTTTTGTGCATTGGTTTTTGGACATTCGCAGGTGATAGTGATCAGTTAGGGCGCAAAATGTAATTCGTACCAGAAACGTATGCTCCAAATCGGTAAATCGTATTGAAAGATGCAGGACAGACGGGAATAATAGTCTTGTCTTCGCCGAGAAGTAGAATTTCTTGAATTTGACAGGGAGAAGGTTCGCCAAATGTTGGCTTCCATTCATCGTCACTAAAAATAAAGGGGTAGCCAGTCCAACCGAATCGTGAGAGCTGTCAGTCGATTTCTGTTACCGCGAATTCTTAGAACACAGAACGTCGCGTTTACGTGGCCAATCGTTAACCAAAATGGTCCCGCGCTGAATTATAAGGCCACGACACACACGTTTGTAGGTCACAGGAAAACACCGTGCGCGAAATAGTTTAGAGTGCCTCCTCCGGTGGCCAAGATGCCCATTGAAGAGTGCACTGCATTACAATTTCGTAAGGGATGATAATTTTAGAACGAATTCGAGGTCAAAATCTGTTCCGCCCTCTTGATCCACATTGGTCGTGACCTGTGCTTGGCAGACACCTGCTTACCGATCGTGTCAATTCGAAATCGTAATTGAACCAATTCTTTTCTGCTTGTATAAAATGAATGATACATGGTTTTCATGGTATTAATTTCTTGACTGAACATATAAAATTTATGCAAATACTTCAATTAACATACGTTTGTATAAATATATTTTATAGTTATATATTAGGTCTACCGGAAAGTTCTGTCTGTTTTTGAATTGAAAGAAAGTAACACATTTATTAATATTTACTGAACAATATAATGATTTGATTTGCGCAGCGAGAGAATCATCCTATGCAATGGTAAAAAGAGACAGCCATATATGTTTCAAACGAACACATTCATACGTGTTGAAACTTGTCATGACATGATCGAACAGAACTTTCCGGTAGACCTAATACATATATGTAGAATAATATTTGTACTATATGTATATGATTGTGCATATATAACAGTGTATGTATATGCACTTAATTTTCATAAAAAGTATAATATATATTTCTGTAAAATATGTACATAAATGCAATATAGTATATGTATAATATATTGTACATATACTTATACTATATACCTTCTACATATAAAATGAAATAAAAATGTTTATTTTTTTAATACATGTGTTATTCATGTATTTCTTATAAAGAAATGATAATTAACATCTTGTATTACATTATACAGTAAAGTGCAAATACTGGGTAAAAAATGTATTTGCATAATCAGATAGCTTACAATCAATACATATATTGCTGAGGAATGTAATCTAAGTGTCCATAAAATTATTTTTATATTCTATATTTTTAACAAAGGTGATTAGATATCAGCTATTATTAATTAAACCAATATGTATCGTTCATTTTATTCGGTGATTGTATTACAAAGTATGGTGTACATGTATCATAATTTAATATTTCACAAGTACCGTATGGGTCACCGATGACCCAAGCTATTAATTTATCTATTAATTCACTGTTAATTTAGTTTTACACTTCGAATTCCTTAATACCAGTTGACGTGAACAGTACAAAGTCTATTGGGTCTGATTTTTGGCAGATTCGAATAATTTTAGCCCAACTTATAGATGGCTCGCCTATTACCTAATATCGTAGATATACGAACGTGACCTTCGGGATCGCGTAACACGCTCAGAAGCGTATGTCTTTTTGTTTTTTTCATCGTAGGACAGAATCATGTATTAGTAACATTCACTGCTCCCAATCGCAGCTGTCGGTGTGTTCGATCATAGGCACATATCGTGTATCCAGTTTTTCGATCGTCTGTCGATCGAAACCGGTCTATTAATAAACTTCCTATAAATAATTACAGAAATTAACGGGAATGCTATACCCGATACCTTTGTCACGAAGAAACGTCGTTTCCTCTTTTTTTCATTACACCGTCAACACACTCGCGATAAACGAGCGTTTTATTTTTATATTCGTTTTTATCTTTCTTATGAACGTTCCTTCGATGCATTTAGCCGAAGTATTGTTCTTCGGTTTGTCGATTAAACATATCACAAAAATTGCGTAGAAACCGTATTATAGATCGGCCAGAATTTCAATTTTAGTAGTTCAAACAGAGATAACGTCACTTCACCTCGATGTTTGTGAATACATTAGGGGAAAGATAATCATAAAATCAATCGTGCAACGTTCGTTACATAATATTCAGATCGTAAAATCGGCTGTGTGAAATTGATTATATAAAACATATTCTGTAAATTTGCATGTTTGTAATTTTACAAAATTTTTTTCTTCTGTCATATTCTACTTCGAAGTATTTCAATATTTCCGTGTAAAAGTCATTCGAAGCGAATGTTTTGGACGAACCTGTAGAATTTTGCATACAATTATGGGTCTAGTTGTTCGGTAACTTTCAGCTCAAGTACAAGTTCACTTTAACTTCCAATCGTCGGCAAGACACGACAGAGCTGTTAATAAAGGTTGGTTCGCGCGTGTCACCCTGTTGGATCATTTTAGCGCCATTTGACGATTATATGGCGCGAAATCAATTAGATAATTGTAGCTCGCGGGTGTTTTCCGTCTGGTAGTGCCCTTCACAAGCTGGTCGGTTATGCAATCAGTGATAACGAGTGCTATCAGTGCGGATATATATGATACTGCCAATAATTAATCAAAGGGACTGTTAATGTCCCCTGATTCCATCGAGATCATGATAATGTGTTGATAAGAACATTAAAATGTGTCCAATAATGAAATTACAGGACCACTTAACAGAACTGCTAATAACTTTAAAATTGAACAATTGAATATTTTTATAAATGAATAGGTATTAATATTATATATGATTAATATGACCTTAAACAGTTATTTTAACCCTTAACCACAGACGATAACGTCTCAGAAGATGAATAATCCGACAATGACTAGCTTGGAATACTTTTAATAACCAACTGAACGTTATTTTTCAGTGCCACTCACTGAATCTAAGTACGTCAATTGAGGGTACTCAAACGCTAAAGCTACCAAAATTCTCCACTAGGTTGTGATGGTGAAATAAAAATGCAGACTCTTCTCTGCTCATGGACTAACACAGTCCAAAGCTTACTTTCCAAAAAAGTAGAAGACCCGTCTCTGAGACGAGTTGTCTATAGTTAAAGGCTACATTGAGGAAAGATTGTTTTGAGAATATCGATTTATGTAAATTTTTTCTCGTATATTTTGCATCAACGGGATTTTGTAAGGGTGTCTTATAGCTCGTTAAATCATAAGTCCAACGAATGATATTATGGTCTTATTCAATTGAATGTATCTGCATATAATTTCACGATTAGAACTCTATTACGTTGATATCGTTCGGTCCAGAATGCGTTCGAAAGTCTAGGAGATTGAAATTCCTCGGTGAATGAAACAGAAGGTCGGCAATCTGCGGTGGATTAATTCCGGGGGCGAGAGGAGGAAGGCTTTCTCGCGGCGAGGCAGCGATCGTGCTAGCCTACTTTTGCTCGGAAAAGGAAATAAGGGTCAGATATCTTTATTTCCTTGAAATACAGATAATCACGAAAATATTTCTATCTGAACGCATCACTTTCGACAAACTATACGTATTCGTTGAAATCATTTATTCAACCCCCGTTATTCGAAATTCATTAGTTTCAGAAAACACGTGGTCATCCAACCTTTAACTTTTTCTTATTATCTATTAGAAATAAGTCCTAAAATTGTTCTGACCTTCGGCAAGAATACGGTAGATGAACATTCCGATTTAGTAAAATCTTATTTGCATTCCAAATGGTACTGTAATATTCGCGGGCCGTTTTTCATTCTTAATAACCAGTATTTCTAGGGGCAATCACGTGGAACGTAGTAGATTTTTTCATTCTGTATTAGCCAGTTATATAGGATATTACATAATAAGTGTATCGAAATATTTTATAACATTCATTATAGAGAATTTATTGTATAACATCCACGAAATATTATTCAAAACGTCAACTTCGTCGTAAACGTCCGAATCTCGTGAACAATTTGAAATACACCTTGGGTCCGACCTCGAACAAGCGTCACCGCATTCTTCAGCCGCATCGCTATTTCATCGATGAACTTTGGGTGCACGGATCAATGGCACCGCATTGTCCGGGTGCACTGGGTTAATCGTATTACTCATTGCCGTATTATCAGGACTCTAATTTCATTTCGTATCGATCTTTTCGATAAGAGCTTCTTACTTTACCCTTATCGGTACGTCTCTGGCCACTTATCTAAAATTATTAAACCAATTAATTATAACCATATAACAATTACAAGTAACAGTAATGATAATTTATTCAATACGTGGCATAGTTCCACTTACTGAATACCTCTTCGAGCTCACACTTTGTTTTTCAGAAGTGTACTAACTTTTACTTAATTGTTAAATTGCATAGACCACCTTTAACGTGTCTGGTTATCATCTGCTGTTTCTACTGTATAAGTAACCACGACTGCACTCGTATCAGATGAATTTTTAAATTCGAATTTCTCAGGAATATCGAACGACAAACATTTTTTCCTTCTTTATTTTTTACTTATTTTTATACGATGACCGGATAATTGTGCCATACTCAAATCGCGGTCCAAAGAATGTGAAGTACGAAAGTTTGTTGGTACATTGATTCTTGAAATGTCTACCACTTACAGAACAAATTACAATTACTTTTTGCTGGTCGTGGTTTACACGTGTCAAACAGCTTTCCAAGTGAAACCACAAGTGTTACTCTCAGTTTACGTGTTCGCTTTCCTAGAGATGACGGTGACGTAATGCGGCATAAATTTTCCTTTTACTTTAAAAGCAGCGGCTAGGAGACGGTATTTTATCATCGGAACAAAAAAATGTTGAGAAGAATGATGGGTTCTTCTAGAAGTTACGATGAAACCTGTATTAGGGATAACGATCACACTGGAATTTCCGTGAAACGTGTTTCCCGATTGCTAAAGTGTATAATTTTCAATATAATTTATTTTACCCAGAACAGGAGTTCAGTCCTTACATTTTTATTTCTTGATACGATGTAATCCATTACGTTTACCAAAGATACAATATCGGGTGTTCAAGGCGATATGTATACGATATGAAGATTTTCATTTATTAAATTTATTAATAGATTTTAAGCTCTCACTATCAATACTGCAAACAGAACCAACGCCCACTCTGTGACGTCAAATGTGTAAATATGTATATTGCAAACACGTTGGTCGGCAATCTGTTCACCGTGTCGGAACAATATCCTTTCATCCCAAAATTGTAATTGGCAAGACAATCTGGATTAACAGTTCTTATGAATAAACGATTCCCCTTCAAAACGTTATGAAACTGTTTCACTCTTTTTTTGGAACTCGTAAAAATGTTCGTGTACAGTCTGTGATTAAACCTTGGTGATAAATTTATTGGATGAAAATTGAGTTGCATCTGTCTCGACGAATTTCTGTTCTATATCTTACAAGATATTATCTTTATTCCATAAATCCGGACAGATTACCATGAAATACATTTGTCGTTGATTAAATAAAATTGTGGGTGATTATTTAAATTGCCTGACAACAGGGTAATTTTATCTTCAAATCGCGAAAAGATTTTTCGAGGGCCACCAGTCGTATCTAGCGATCGAAATTTCGTGAATTAATTTCGATTAATTAACTTCGTTATCAAGCATCGGTGAACATTGGAAATCGATTCGTGTTTCGAGTATTAGCAATTTTTTTTTCTGTTGCTCTCAATTCGTACGAACTTTTTAAGCAGCATTTCGATTTCGTTTTGGCATCAGCGGCGGAAAAGGTAGCGACTTGTACGTACTCATTGAATGAAAAATTGCGGTATTACGTCCGCATATACGAAGGATAATATATGGGTACACATATATACATATAGGCCGTGTGTCTGCGCTATTACGATAATCTGACGTTACGCGATGTTTTACGTAGACACGTTCTCCGTTAGGTACTATAAATCGTTATCGTTCACTCCTGTGTCAGTGAAATCTTGGCTTCTTTGTTTCCTACACGTGCCATTATGGCGTGCAGTGGTTTAATCAAATATTCGATTAGATTGCTGCTTGCATCGACTTCGATTGAAATTACATTCAAACTTTTATCAAGGACTGTACAAAATTGCTCGAAACATTTTGAACCTCACGCAAACTACATCGCATGTGAAATGATCGTTTGATTCCAAATTAAGATTTTTGAAAACGAAAATTGTTAGTCTTGAAGCTTTTCTTTGGATCTAGTTTTACATGAGTTAGGTGTACAATGCGATTACTCGATTATTGTTAGAAAATTATACAAAGATTAAAAGATTGTTAACACATAATTAGATAGACTTTTCTGATATTAGGACGTACAGGAAATTAACGTTTCGATCAGGTTTCTAGACCTCTTTGCAGATTCTATTGACTATAAGAATCCATTTATCACACTCTGGTATAACATTGTTTAAATGGCAATTACGCAGTGATTAACTAACAAATACACACAAGTTAATTATTACTAAAACACCAGTTATTAATTACGCGATCCCAGGGATCGTCTTCTATATTAGCGACATCGCGTGTTGAACTTTGTTCATAATCGACTAATTATCGCACAGTATAAAAAAAGCTAACATTCGTGAAAAAAAAGAACGATATCGTCTACTATCATTCAAATAGCAATTGAGTGCCATTTTTTCTTCGTTTGTCTCGTTTTACCGATTTTTTCTAAGTACATCACCTGAATTCGTCATTGCCGTTGTTCATTAATTGCTAAACAGTTTATACAGGTTATTTCATAAAATGAAAGGTTATATAACAAATTTTGGATTTTTACAACGATATGCAAATAATTCTCAAAATCGTAGTCTGAGTATGTTTTCGACGGTCATTTACTTCCCACGAATCTAATATGGAACGCTTTGTACAGTCGCAGTTAAAAAACGTTAAAATTTACATTTTATCGTAAAGCTTGCCCACAACCTTTACTCACGCGTTAGTCTTTTTCGCCATGCATAAGAAATTAGCATTTAAAGATCGTTTAAAGTGAGTTTTTTTTTTTAACGTGCCGAATAATAATACATATCTATTAGCGTCACGTTCGCTCAAAACATCCTCTTCCACGAACGAAATTTAATGTCTTATTACTTCCACATTCCATCATTTTCCACTCCAGTTAACTTACCATTCTTAATATATTCTTTCGATAAAAAACTTTAATTTTTGAATTTTTGAGGTACCAATAAACTAGATTTTTGATTAAAATTCATCAATGTTCTTATTTCATTGTATTTTAGATATTCGTATGTGTTATAGCTGCTCGTACGAGAGAAAAGGAATTAAACGAGTCGATAGAATTAACATTACCATCCTCGAATGCTAATTAAGTTTGATGGGCTGGATGCCTGCGAAGGAATTGAATCAGAAACGGTTAAATCCCTATTCGATTGGCAGCGATACGCGTAGCGGAAATAAATGTCATTGTCAATCTGTTCAATTAGTATTTCGTTACATCGTCACGGCAATAACTTGATATCTTTCTTGCGTTACAATCTGAGTATATTGTTACCTGCACATCGGACGGTAAATTCCTGGGGTTAACAGCGACACGCGACGAGTAATAGGTTTTCCCACGTTATTCTTGTGTCGAAATTCAATCGGCCAGAACTGGAGCATGTGAGATTCATTTTTTTTATAGATATCATTGTCTAAAAATAATATTTATTTTGCACTCATTAATGTATTTAACATTCGTATGTAAACGACACTAAGTAATGAAGATTGTTAAAAATTGTTAAGTTAATTGTTGAAAGTTATTTAAAAAATTGTTAAGATTAAAATTAGGCAATGAAGATTGTTATACATTGTTAACATTCAGATGGACAAGACTATTACAAACATGTCCTGTGTTTTACATTTACAGAGATATAATTATTCTTCTTTTTATTTGTTATTTGAATCAGTTCTCGTCTTTGAAGCAATGTATACTCCATAAAATCTTACCGTTTACAACCGTGTAATTTATGGCTTGTACAACAAGAATTATTTTAACAGTTTGTACATTATACACTCCAATAATTCCTGCGGCTTATGGCCGTACAACATATATGGCCAAACTACAGCAAGTATTTATTCGATCGTATTATTTATATATAAATTTAGTTTAACTTTCGAATACATCTATTATTATCGATTTTACATTGTGTACAAAAGATATACCGACGAACATAATTGGCAAAATTTCAGCTGTGTCTCGGACCTGAGATCACCTTTTGTAACATTGAATGTCATTGTGTTGCAAAGGGCACACATTTCTGCTTCCCAATTTCTTATCACGTGTGTATTATGTGGGATGGGCTAAATTATACAACACGTGAAACTGTTTATTTTTAGTCGACCACTTATTCGAAACGCTGGCCGTTTTCCAGACACAACGTTACTCACACATAAATATTCGGACGACGTTCTTGTGTTTTCGATTCGCCGTTACTTGTGCATGTATTAATGAAACATAAAGTAAAAATTTATGCCCGATATACCGTGGTATCATCAAGTATTTTTGAATAAGTTTCAGAATGAAACATGTTAAAAATAAAATTGTTGTTCGTGTTCGTTTACCGATGGGTCATCGTTGACCCGGCCACAGGACCACAAAAGTTACAAAAAATGTCAATAATATACCTCTTAACAATTTATAACATCAAAAGTATCAATAGTGTCTCTTGCATTCCCTAAATATTATCACCGAAGAATATCATATAAATTATGTTTTACAAATAAATTTTAAATAAAATCAAACGAAGAACAAAGTAAAGATTTATAAACACACAATTTCTCGATTTAGAAGTATGAAATGTTACATTTTTTTTCCCCCGTACTGAATGAATTATGTCACTGTTAATAAATAATATCATTCCTGTTCAGTTTCATTGGTTTATTAGCAGAAAAGGGACAGTTTCACTGAAAGAACAATTTCGACGGTGACGGTCCACGGTGAATTCAATAGGTGTACATACCGATGAATGACAAACACAGCGGAAAGGTCAAGGTTACGGCAATTTATACTGAAGAGCACATCGTATACGTTAAAGAGACATCCTCGTTCCGAGTTCGGTGTAAGCATAATACATACACTGTCACGCTTACGTAAAAACGACGTCGATCAAGACCGTGCCACCCTACAGTGTGACATGTTACACTTGATTTCTCGTAATTCTACGTAACGTATCCTGCATCTCGAAATATTTCAGGTAACAGAAATAGAAATGTAAAAAAAGGAGTGAGATTATATTTGCGGTTGGAGACACATCGTAAATTTTAACCGCTGATACGTGTTATCTTAATCTTGCCAAGCACCAGTCTTCTTTTTTTCATTCCCTCATTTCTTCGGTGATTTCAGTGAAATTCTGTTAGATTTTTGTCTATCTGAATTTGCATAACGAGTGATTTGCCATAAAGGAACAGTAAGAGTTTCATTCTGCCATTTGAATAATAGATTTGACTCAACGGTTCTTTGGATTAAACACGTTATATTTTCAATATTGAAATTCTCATGTTTATTCAATGAAAAATGAACAATCTCTCATCTTTTTGGGTTAGGTTGGGTAATAAGATTTGATAGGTACAGACTCCTCTCGATTATCGTCTGGCTTGTTCTACACGATTATTGTCCAGGCCTTTTCCCACCACTGAGGGGGAGGGGTCATGGAATCTGTTAAACGCATACTTTGTTGCGAAAAATGACCGCCCATTACTGTTTCGTCATAAAACAATCGAGGTCTGATGAAAAACGCCAGAATCCATAAAGACTACCTCGTCCATTGTTCTCTTTATTTGCACATCGAGATTTCGCCTCGACCTGATTCCTAATCGTGAAACATGGTACTCGTGCATCGATGTTTGCTCCCAGTTTGGCCGTAGAATTCCCGTTGTTTGCAGACTTCGACACTATTCTAGCTATGCACCTTGTTGCGTTGAAAAAGTCCCGGTGGTAGAAGAATACGTGTAATCACGAGGTCTGAATGCCTCGTTCTCGCACGAGCAGCTCCGAATAACATAATCGTGATCAGCTGATGGAGACTGACATTTTCTCTATACATATAACACTCCATTGACTCTATATAACAAACCCTGATTCGTCCCTCATTTTCCCAACTTAATTTGTCCCTCGTTCTCAAATCGACGCATTGATAACAAATTAATATAACGAAGCGATTAATAGTTAAATTTGACAGAACAACGTCATTTCTTAGGAGAAAAATATCAAAATACTTAGTAATAAATAATAGAACACGAAGTATTGAATATTTGTTAAACTATACTTCGAACGCATTAAAACACTTAAGCAACCAGCAGAGTTCGAATTGAGTAACTAGTCAAGTCTGGTGACGGAGTTCCGTGGGGGAGGTTAGCTAGATGAAAGAAGCTAGCACAACGGTCTTCCTGTATCACGAGGCTCGATGATACGGCCAACGACTAGACTGCGTGATGATGTCAATCGGGAAGTTTTTTTTTCTTCGTTTCTCTCTATGATCCACCGTTTCCCGGTGCCATTTTTCCCCAAGGCCGTCACTGGTCAGACGCTTTGATAATGAACTCCAACGGGGGACCTCGTGACCTCCAAAGCGAAGATGATTTGTTCGAGATCGCGTGATCTTTGATTTCGTCCCGATAACGAAGCCGCACGTACGATCTTGTCGTAAGGAAACGTCACATCGACGTTCCCGGTGTATGGACGTTTGCGTGACCTTTTTTTTTTTCTAAAACTACGAAGCTTTACGTAATAGCATGACGATCTTTGTGTAGCGTAATTCGTGGAAACAATTTTGTATATTACATAAACGAATGGCAAAAGCTCTCGTGGCCCGAGCAATGAAAGCACAATAGAATCTGACGGATAGGTACGTAGATAGGTGTTCCCTTTAGTACCTTAAAGTCGATATATCGGCTTTGTGGGTTTTCTGAAAAATACTTTGAGCCGATACATCGGCTTCCCATTTTTAATATAATTTAAACAAGTATAATGACATTTTATTTTTATAAAATAAGTTTATATATTACTACATACGTTTCACAATAAAATAAAAAGAAACGTGAAAATATCTTCATTTTGAAGCGAAATATGTATGTTAATTTTAATAGATACCTAAAAAATATCAAGCATGTTTTTCAAGGTATTTTTGGACGATACGGAAAGTTTAGAAGGTACTATAAGGGTTAAGAACCTTATATCGACTAGGTTCGGCCAAATGTTGTGTCGTTATCGGTCGACATCGATTTTACCATTCCACGTTGCGATCAGAACGTCTCGCGCGGAACTTGAACTTTCACGTGCGATCTCTATCGTACAAGTATATCATTATGAGCCGTTCGTTCTTTTTACGTAATCTAAACGTTACGTATTTTTCTTCGTTAAAACTGGTACCACTGTTCCTTCGAGTAAATAGTACTATTAATTCTTACACAAAGCATACATGTAAAGTATTATAATTTATTATATAACGGGGCAATCATCATAAATTAAAAAAACGAAAACAATCGATCCTCTGTCGCAGTGAAAGTTCCAATGACCATTTGAAAAGGAAATAAAGACTACTAAGGTTAATATATTGCTGAAGTTTATTCAAATTTACAATTTCTGATACCAATATCTAAAAATTCAAACGCATATAGAAAGTAGCGTGAATTTTTATTTATAACCGAGTGAAATTTCAATCGAATTTCGTGCACGGTTATCTCGCTCGCTAATCCGCTCGACGTAGACTGAATTTCTTCAGATTGATTCCATCGAAAGCGATTACCATTATCACCGAACAGGCTCGAATTTGTCACTTGACCGTTTACGTTCTTTTTCTCTTGTTCCAGAAATTGACTTCCACGGTGTTCCTGAGACCGTTATCCGACTCCTCCACCGATCTGAGGAAGGTACTGGCCGATAAGATCCCGAAGGAGCAGGAACGCGTGAAGAGCTTCCGGAAACAGCATGGAGCCACGAAAGTCGGCGAGGTCACCGTGGACATGGTATGCAGCTCCGAACGTTACGTAAAACACCGACACACACGACTGGTCGGGTGCCCGATGACGAATAAATAATTATCAGTCGATTGGGACGTTCGCGAATGCGATGACACGATCGACAAGGGAGGCATTGATTTAACATCGGCCGCCACGTGGAAGGAAGATTTTTTTCTTTTTTTTTTTTTTCTGTCGTCGCGAGATGTACTGTAACCGGTTATTTTTTGTTACTCCGATAAGGAACACCGCTGATAAAAAACGTCTGGGGGCCGCGAATCGGTGTACATCGCCTGTCTACCATGTGACCGCGATAGGCGTGACATTTGGTTGCTACCTAAAACCTCTATTGCCAAGCAGGGAATACAAAATTCACGGTCTTTTTTGTAAAGATACTTTTTATTCGAGATTTATTTCAGGGTCGTTTCTGACTATAATTTCTTATGTATGTAAAAACCGACAGGAGGATTTACATAGGAATTAATGATTTATTGGATCCCTTGTGGAGTTTGTGATACGCAAGTTTGATTTTGCTTGTGCTCATTCAGATTCAGTTTTTTGAACTTCAACACTGTGTGTTAAAAGGTTAACGGACATTTCTTGATAACATTGTTCTAACGATAATCCGTGTAACGTTCCAGATGTACGGTGGTATGCGTGGAATCAAAGGTCTGGTTTGGGAACCATCGGTGTTGGACCCGGAAGAAGGTATCCGTTTCCGTGGCAAATCGATCCCCGAGTGTCAGAAGCTTCTGCCGAAAGCATCCGGTGGCTCGGAGCCCCTACCCGAAGGCTTGTTCTGGCTTTTGATCACCGGCGACGTTCCCACGGACGCCCAGGCGAAAGCGATCTCGCAAGAATGGGCGTCGAGAAGCGCCCTGCCCGATCATGTTGTCAAAGCTTTGAACAATTTCCCAAAATCGCTTCATCCGATGACCCAATTCTCCGCCGCCATAACGCTTCTGAACAGTGAGAGCGAGTACGTCAAAGCGTACACGAACGGCGTACACAAGACCAAATACTGGGAAACGGTCTACGAAGACTCGATGAATTTGATCGCGAAATTACCCGTAGTCGCGGCCACGATATACAGAAATCTTTACAAGGGAGGCAAAGGCCTGGGATCCGTGGACGCTGGCAAAGATTGGTCGTGGAACTTCGCGAACATGCTCGGCTACGATAACCCTCAATTCATCGAGCTGATGCGCTTGTACTTGACGATTCACTCCGACCACGAGGGTGGAAACGTGTCCGCGCACACGACCCATTTGGTTGGCTCCGCTCTGTCCGATCCGTACCTGTCGTTCGCGGCTGGTATGAACGGTCTGGCTGGACCACTCCATGGTCTCGCGAATCAAGAAGTATTGGTATGGCTGGAGAAACTCCGTTCTCAAGTTGGGGACAGTCCCAGCGACGATAAACTCAAGGACTTCATCTGGAACACCCTGAAGAGCGGCCAAGTTGTGCCCGGGTACGGCCATGCTGTGCTCAGGAAGACCGATCCTAGGTACACTTGTCAGAGAGAGTTCGCCTTGAAACACTTGCCAGACGACAAATTATTCAAGGTAAAATCCATGTCTAGTCAATTCGAAAATATACCATCTTGTTTCTTTTTGTACTGGTTTCAGTGATGTTTTAATGATCGATATTAATGTTTGTACTTTCAGCTGGTTAGTCAAGTATACAAGGTAGTTCCTCCAGTCCTCTTGGAGACTGGCAAGGTGAAGAACCCATGGCCGAATGTAGATGCTCACTCCGGTGTCTTGTTGCAATACTATGGAATGAAGGAAATGAATTACTACACCGTCTTGTTCGGTGTGTCTCGTGCTCTTGGTGTCTTAGCCTCTCTTGTTTGGGACCGTGCCCTCGGCCTTCCCATCGAGAGGCCCAAATCTCTTAGCACCGATCTCCTCATGAAAGCTTGTAAAGCTTAGACAACACCTTTATTTATAAAAGAAAAAAAGAAAGAGAACGGAATCAGAATCATTGAAACTTCTATGTTCGTGTTACACCATCATCATAACTTCCACAAAACGAGGAACTGACTGCTTTGAATCATGGTTACGAATGTTATCGATGCACGAAAACTTGTAAACCTCGAGCTCATTTCGAATTCATTTTGATATGACTTCAACGAAGTCGTTTTAATTGCTGAGTATTACTGAGACAATACAAGGCTAGGTATTAGAAACAATAATTAATCATCTAACGTAATAATGTATTGTTAAAACGTAGACATTCTAAAATGAAATTTCGTGGCGTTTTCATATTGTATAAACCTTCACCGAGAATTATGCATTCTATCGGCGATGCAGTAAATGTGGCGAAGTTTTTGCACTATAAAACCACGTATATAAAGTATAGATTGGTCCAGTATACATAGTATCAACCTTCAAATCAATTACGAGAATACAATACCACGCGTTAATAGTAGACACGGTTCATTGTAAATATATTTGTCGCTTTACGTTTAACTTAAATAGTAACAATTTTAGAAGTAAAAGAAAAACGGTACACAGATCATCATAATGATAATTGAAACGAACCCACTAAAATAATCGGTACAAAACTTAGCTGTGTGCATAGTTAACATATTGCAGACACCGTCTGTCGTTCAACAGACACTGCCAGAAAAATATCGGAATTTTTAGGATGTAATGGAATCACAATAAGTGTCTTCACTTCGATCACTGTAGTAATGATACATTACGTAAGAAATTACTTTTTTGGAGAGGAAAATCGCAAGCAGCTGCTCTTACGAAAATATGAGTATGTAAAATAGAAAATGAAGTGCATAGAGCTAATGAAAAATGTAACCAGTGTTGCTGTATTAGCGCACCACGTATTGGTTTTAAATTCTTTTCAGTACACTAAACGTACATGGCTCAATCGCATCGAGTCACTACAATTTACATAAATTAAAGAAAAAACGATGACCAGTGGTAGATCCACTGTTAAGAGAATGAGTGAGTGTGTGCGATACTTTATTTATAACGAACGTGAAAATAAATAGATCTTTAGAAATCATATTTATTAGTACCTTTTTCCCACAATTCGATACATTTATCTAGAAAATAAGTGCAATTTTTAAATACTTATTTAAAAAAAAAACAAAATACGATATCATAAAACATTTATTTTAAATTTAAAAGATTTCATTACAAAATAATTGAAAAACTTCACGATTCTTTAATATAAAATAAATATTGAGAAATGTACATAATTTTTATTATAATTTTGTGTTTTTACACTTTTATTTCATAGGGTGTTCCTAAAATATACAGAAATCACCAAAATAATACAAGGAAATAGGAAATTGAGTATTGAAAAAATTACAATGTAGAATTGATTATCTATTTCTCGCAAAAGAAAAATTTGATAAATTTATTTTACATTAACTTCAGTCCTTATATCAGTTAACAACCTTGTTCACGATTATTTGATTTATATAAATTGATTAACAATGACTGATAAGAATAACACATATTGCAATAATTTTAAAAATTTGCATTAATTTTTACGTTAATTCAATCGAAATTAAAACATTCGTGAAGCTTAAATCTGCACATGCATATCTGACCCATGTGAATTGTGTATCCCTCATTAAAATAAAACAACTTGTAACTCGTACTGCATACTACACAACTGTTATGTAACAAAAGCTGTCAACGAGAATATATATGTACATAATAATATTGTGTTAAATCTGCAGTACTGTATCGTATATGAGACAATTAATGCTTCGATTCTCAATATGAGAAAACTACTGTTTTCACTTTTACGAAACTTTAAATGTATGATCTCACTCTGGCTTTAGACGGCATTTATCTTTCATACAATGGTCTTAACAATTTCTATAATGATCTCTTGCGTACACTATTAATATTTCAAATTTCAATAGATATTAAATACTAGAGTATTTCTAGCTACACGAAAGTTAGTTGTTCTAAGTTATGAAGTAAATAAAATACATGAGACAGCTGTCAATTGGATATTTATGAATCGAAGAATCAAAAAGATTCATTAATATTTACAATGAGACGATCAGCTTTTCTCTACGAAAAAATATTTTTTTCATGTGTAAAGAACATTCTTCTAATACGTAATCATTATTCTCCCATACAACTCAAAGTCAAATGTTCCCAACAAACAACCATCCCATTGTTGAATCCACGTATCACAGAGCAGTTCGTATTCTGCTTACAATTGTCTAGTTGAACTGGTTGAATAAACCTAGTAATGAAGTCTTACAAGACGTTTGCATTAACGAGCACTGAGACAAGTTTAAACTCTCACACAGAAACTGGAAAAATATGTGGTTTAATTGGTGCTAGATCGGATTTTACTTTTTACAATTGTTTACTACTAATGCGGAGTATAAAAAACTATGTACATAGGTATCATTTTGGAAGTCGCACAGGCCAAACAATTTCTGTCCGCATATCAACCAAATAGAACGACCTATTCTTTCTTTTTTACTATATAAACATAGGTGGACGGGATCAAGATTAAATTCTATGTTTTTCGACACATGCATGCAAATTTTTTCTTTAACACTTTCTACTGAATTAAAAATAATATTTCATATTTCTCAATTTGTAACTTAAACACAGCATTTCATAGGTAGCATAAATTTAGCAGTTCTGCTGTAAAATCTTCATGATAGGTATTTTTTTACATACGCATCAAAAAAATTTTTGCTATAGATATTTCTCTTAACATAATAACATCCTGTATACAAGACTCTTTCGAGTCTATATCTTTTCCATTTCTTTCGTAACATGATCATTTTCTTTCGCATATTTTTTATGAAGAGAATAGTTAAAACATTGTTTTACTCTTATATTATACATATAATAATCAGTTGCCAGTATATTTTATATCACATTAATAGATAAGTCAAAATTTACCCGTCCACCATTTGATACATTAAGTCTCTGCAGCAATAACTGTAATCAACATATGCAGTTAGACTTTAAGTTATGCATGAAGCTTGTGTACCATATGAAAAATGATCAATCATTCTCCATCCATTTGTACAATTGTTAGAGTGGCACAGTAACTTACAATGAACATGTACTTTACAATTTAGATATCTTATTATATTTATGATGAATTCTCATAATGTACGTCATGTCTTCTTTAAACGTCCAACAATCCATTCAAGACCTTGATAGAGTCTGAAATAAGTGATGACAATTAGATTATTTTGTCTTATAAGTTAACAATGTCATATAAATTAATTTTACTCTTACCCTTCTCCAGTAAGTGCACAACAACTTTGTATATGCCATTGATGCTTTTTAATCGATGTTAAATCTAGTTGTCTAGAGATTTCAGCAGCTGTCATGCTACCTTTTAAATCTTGCTTATTAGCATAAACTAACACATTTGCTTTACTTAGTTCTTCATGGTTTAACATAGAGTATAATTCTTCTCTTATTACACCGAGTCGTTCTCTATCTGTGCTATCTATGACCATTATTATAAACTCAGTGTTAGTGTAATATGTAGACCATGCTGCTCTTAGACTTTGCTGTCCACCTAGATCCCACATTATAAAGTGGATATTTTTCCAAACTACTTCTTCGACATTGGATCCAATAGTGGGTGATGTGTGAACAACTTCATTCATTAGGAACTGGTACAATATAGTTGTCTTACCAGCATTATCCAAACCAACCATAACTATCTTATGTTCTAAAAAATAACAATAAAATAATCTTAATCAGTTAATATTCCTTCAAGATATAATTATACAACATAATTTACACTTGGAACTGGATATAAAAGTATTTTTCTTTACATATACTATTCTATAAGATGGAATTAAATAAAACATATGTTAACACATATAAAGTAGGACAAATGTAAATTTTTTTAAATGAACCATATGTCAACTAGGAGAGTTAAATTTGCATTTATTACCATTTACATCATTTTATCAATTAATTACATCAATAGAAGTTAAATGTAAAAACATTTACTTGTAAATTACCATGTTACTTGTTACATAAAGATTTCAATGATTGGAATGTACTTTCACTCCACTACATACTTTCTTTAATGCATGAGCTGCCATTAAAAAGAGACAATAAACACAAATATATTATGTATTAAAAGTTTTATTTATTATGTGTGACAAATTATATTTTAAAAAATGTTTCAAGGTTTATAATCACCTTACATATTTATGAAGGCAAAGAATAATAAATATTTAGTCGTTATTTTTACGTGTTTAACGCGTTAAACGAATCTGAATGATTCTTCGTTACTAGCTGCAAATAAATCGCAGTAATTTTACTCATATAACGTGATGCACAAAGAAGTAGAAAATCATGAATAGTGTCAGTGCACATATTGAATTTACCTTCATTGCCAAAGAGACTCCACAATTTTGCGAAGAGTAGTCCCATTTTGTTGTAGTCACTATACAACTTGGATGATGATAATTCTTCTGTTGTATCACTATACAGTCTTACTCTTGATAAAAGGGACGTTTTCGGTCTCAGAAATAGGACATCTCATTGTCGTAGGGTTATGTTCACCTTACGATAAACTTTTTTTCCAGCAAGTTTCTGAAGGAGTAGCGTCATCGTTGACGTTTTACAATATAAGAGACACAATAAAAAAAACTGTTGCAAATCGTTCAAAAATTCACTACGTAGAATGGTAAAGTGAAAGAAACATACAAGGACCTTCCCTAATCTAATCAAGCAAATCGCGACATGTTGCGTTTCCAATTAAAACATCCATAGACTGACTAGTCCAATCATCGTTCGGTGATAGTTGAAAGTAACGTCAGTCTTGTGTATAGAAGCAATGATTGGAGGCGAACAGCTCCTGGAAAAGCGCGGGTAACACAATATTTTCTTTAGAACTTATTAGTGCCAGACTAAGACGCTATTTTGTTAAATAAATAACTCAAAAAAAAAACATTTTAACACTTAATTTAAAATAAAAACATTTTAACACTTAATTTAAAATAAAAACATTTTAACACTATAATCGCGAACCAATAAAGTAACCCGAGTAAAATAATGTAACAATTTATTTTTACTACATACTTAAAGGATAATTAATAATCTACTAATGTTATTCCACATGAAAACATGTTAAATAATATTTATTATTGTATAGCAACTATAATGTACTGCGATTCATGTCACTTTTTTACATAGTTGTTTAATAACGAAAATTCTTTAAAATAAAATGAATGTTTGTAGAAAAAAATATCTAGGAATTGCTTTTTTAAAAAAGTAATAATCTTTACTCGTTAATTGAACATGTATTCCTGAAACAACGATCAAATTAAATAATTGGGGAATAATGAAAATTAAAAATATCGAAGTAATTATCGAATGATATATACACATTATATTGTTAATGGAAATACTATTCTGTTAAGAAAAAAAGGATGGAAAAGAGATATGTATTTTGTGACTGTATAATATTATGTTTTTTTTAGTCATGAATATTAATATATTGAAGTTCCTTGCTTTGCACGAGGTTGAGTTGGAATGAATTAGCGTATTTTAAATCACCGCTATTAACTGTGACGCAAAGATTATTTTAACTGACTTCCTTTAGTTTGCAGTCAAAAAATATTTTATATCATATAAAGTAAACTTTGATATTAAATTTGTTCGATTATTCTCATAAATATCCAGTTTACTTTAAATTCATTCAATTGACCAACTAAGGAAACTGACATCGATTAAGTGAACGTAGAATCATCAAAATAATGTGTTATTTGAAATATCTATTTAGAACAAGTTTCGCTGATTTTCGATTTTATACTTACAAATTTCTCATAGTGATTGTGTAGAAGTCGAAATAAAAATACTATTTTGAGGTAATCGTTGTATAATATTCCATTTAAGGCGTATCTTTGTAGTGGTGTAGTTATGAAATTCTGTGTAGTAGTAATGTTCATGTAGTGTTGACTCCATGCTGACCTTGGTGTGTATTGTGATTGGTCAACGGAACGTCGGCTGATGCCGAAGACTACTTGAGAATGAGTGTTCACTCTCAATCGGCTCAGTGGAAACGTTCGGACACTTGTTGCTCTTTGAAATTACGCTAAAGGAATTTCATTCCATTTTACATTCCATTCTGTTTGCATTTACTACTCGTTAATATGAGTAAACCGTAAGTAATTTTCTCTTCATTTCTATGACGCTTAAATTCAAGTTTATATTTAAAATTCAAAATTGTATTTAAAAAATCTATATAACACACTTTTTGTTTTATGTAAACCGATTCCAACATTATTACGTATTTACGTTAATACAAATATTATATTATATTAGAATTAAAACAGGAAATTTTTTCTTATGTAATGTTTCATGCTATTGTAAAATGTACTCTTCTAATTTGCAATTCTATAATATACTCTGTTTTACAGAGTCGCAGATATTGCCCTGATAGGTTTGGCTGTCATGGGCCAAAACTTAATTCTTAACATGAATGACCATGGATTTGTTGTATGTGCATATAATCGTACAACAGATAAGGTCAAATCTTTCTTACAAAATGAAGCAAAAGGTACAAAAGTTATTGGTGCTTACTCATTAAAGGAAATGGTAGAGAAGTTAAAATCCCCAAAGAGAGTAATGCTTCTAGTTAAAGGTATGTTACTACTGTATATTATATATAATATGACACCAATATTTTACTTTATAATAGATTATTTATATTAACTTTGTATTGTTTAAAGTTTATGTGTTAATTAACCACATTTAATATTAACAACCTATGATAGTAATCTTATGAAATTTTATTATTTTTTCTTTTAAGAACAATTACAAATCAATATATATATATATATATACATACATACATACATACATATTTTTTTTAAATAGCTGGTGTTGCTGTGGATGCATTTATTGAACAACTGGTTCCTTTATTATCACCTGGTGATATTATAATTGATGGCGGTAATTCTGAATATCAGGATACTGACAGGCGAACTAAAGACTTAGAGAAGAAAGGAATTTTGTTTGTTGGTAGTGGAGTAAGTGGAGGTGAAGAAGGTGCTAGGTATGGTCCATCTTTGATGCCAGGTGGAAACCCAAAAGCTTGGCCACATATTAAAAATATCTTTCAGGTATCTGAAGTGCAGTAGTTTATTAAAAAATGATCTAATACTTTATTCCAACTTAAAATGACCAACTACTTTTTTTTTAGTCAATCTGTGCAAAAGCTAATGGAGAACCCTGCTGCGATTGGGTTGGAGAAACAGGTGCCGGGCACTTTGTAAAAATGGTACACAATGGTATTGAATATGGTGATATGCAACTTATTTGTGAAGCATACCACATTATGCGAAATGGCTTGAAACTGAATCCAGAGGAGATGAGTCAAGTCCTTGATGATTGGAATAAAGGAGAACTGGATTCTTTCCTAATTGAGATCACTCGTGATATTCTTAAATATAAGGATGAGAAAGGCTATTTGCTTGAACGAATCAGAGATACTGCTGGTCAGAAGGGAACTGGAAAATGGACAGCTATTGCTGCTTTAGATTATGGAGTTCCTGTAACTCTGATTGGAGAATCAGTCTTTGCGAGATGTCTTTCTGCTTTGCAAAGTGAAAGAGTAGATGCAAGTACCATATTGAAAGGCCCAGATACAACGTACCAAGGTGACAAGAAACAGTTCCTAGTGCATTTAAAAAATGCTCTTTATGCATCCAAAATTATTTCCTATGCCCAAGGATTTATGTTACTAAGAGAAGCTGCCAAAATTCACAACTGGAATTTGAATTATGGTGGTATAGCACTTATGTGGAGAGGAGGATGTATTATAAGAAGGTATGCCCCTTTATTAAATTTCAAAATTATCCAAATCATATTACTAATTCTGTACTTTCTACAACATTCTTATTTTTATTTCCAGTGTCTTCTTAGGAAATATAAAAACAGCATTTGATAAAAATCCGAAACTCTCAAATCTGTTGCTGGATGATTTCTTTGCCAGTGCAATGAAGGAATGTCAAGCGAGTGCTAGAGTAGTAGTATCCAATGCTGTACAACTTGGCATACCAACACCTGCTTTATCAACTGCACTAGCTTTCTATGATGGCTTTAGAACCGCCCGACTCCCAGCAAATTTGCTGCAAGCACAACGGGATTACTTTGGTGCTCATACTTATGAACTCCTTGGTCAAGAAGGAAAATTTGTACATACGAATTGGACGGGACATGGTGGTAATGTCTCTGCCTCCACATATGATGTGTAAAGATCATTAAATCTACATATTTTTATAATATTTTATGATGAGAGAATGTGTATTTGGTATGCAGTTGAAGTTAATGTTACAGTTGACAGATATTATAATATACGTTATACAGTCTAATGTATAAATGGTTGTGAAACAGTGTTGGGAAAATGTTTATATTGAAAAAAAATTTTTATTTACAAAAAATACATCATATATTTCCAAATGTCTAAATTATTTTCTTTTAATGTACCTGTAGGGAGAAGGTTGATATTTTATTTTCACATAGATTTATTTAATTTTAATGATTAAAACTAATATATACTAAGTTGGATATAATTACTTATACATAAATGCTTAAACCTCAATATAATAAGAAGTTTAACAAAGTTGAATGAGATTTTTATTTTATTTTGAATCTAATAGAATCTTTAATCAGATGCGAATTTTCTATTTGATTCCATTTTGTGTAAATTCGTCTATAAAAATTTGTTTCCATAAATATCCACATTTCGTAAATAATAAGGTAGGTATACAGTTGATATGATAGTATATATTTACAATGTAAATATATAGGTATATTGGACAGGTGAAAACTACAACTATTACAATTTCATTTCCTACATGTCTCTTTCACGTAAGAAAGGTAGCGCAAAAAAGTAGTAGAGCATGACTTGTTAGGTTGCTGAATAATACGAGTGAAATCAATGCGGAAGTAATTTAACCTAACCTATTTTTGGTCTGAATCTTATCACCACGTTAGGTTTAAAATAATGAAATTTCGATATGTATGCTTGTACGTTTAAATATTTCATTCTATAAAATTGAAATTTTAACAGGTATAGTTTTTACTGTGATTCGATAAAAAAAGGACATACAAATTTACATTAGAGCCTGCATCGACTAAAATGGAAATCTGTGAGTATAAGTAAAAATAATTTCGCGCCATGAGTCATCCAAAGTAAAATAAAATTTCAGAAAATGATGGAATATAAAACTTTTATAATTTCAATTTTTAATTGTCTTTTATGAGAAATATGATTAATTGCTGCAATTATATTACAAAATAATGAAAGTTGTCGACATAATAACGAAAAAATTGATCTATTTTAAAAGTGGCTAAAATTATACAGAATTTAAAAACAAGCTCATTTGTTATATGTACAGAAGAATAAAGTTTATAAGAATTGCTTTCAGAATACTGATAATTTGAATAAAATTGTGTATTTCATAAAAATGACATGGAAAAACAATATTTGAAAATTGATAGCATAAAACTCTGGTTAAGCCGTCCCTGAGATGCGTCCATGCGTCGGCTTCACTGGCCGAAGACCTGAGTAGCTGCAGGCTGCAGCGTTCATTTGCAAAATGGCTGACCACAGGGAAAGGGATTCTTTTTATTCGCAAACGGATTTACGGTCGAAAAATGATGATCCACCAAATTCACGTTTGTTCGTCATCTGCCACAAAAGTTTGGAGGAAGATGATCTCAGAAAAGCTTTTGAAAAATTCGGAAAGATCGAAGATATATGGGTGGTCAAGAATCGGAATTCAGGCGAAAATAAAGGTAATTTCTTCTGACTTCAAAATAAATCAATAATCTTTCTACCCTGCTTTTTCATTTAGTTCATACAATTTTTCTACATTTGTAACTTCATCTTCTTTCGTACAAATTTCCTTTTCAATTTCGTACTGGTTGTTTGTATGTTTTTAACACATTATTCGAAATATTTATAATGTAAGGTGCATGTTGTTGTTTGTGTAGGAGTCACATACATTAAATTTTCAAAAACATCAGAGGCAGCTATTGCTCTGGAGGAAATGAACGGTAAAATGTTGGGTTCTGTTGGAAGACCTATCAAAGTAATGATTGCGTCAAAGTAAGTTGTCAAACATTACTTCAAGCTGTCTGATATCTTCTTGTTACTAGTATAAATGTATAAAATATGTCTGGTTTCAATATACATATACAAAATTTTTCTAACATTTGAGAATATGAATAACTTATTCAAACGAGTTCTATTACTTTAAGTAAAGAATATAGTACAATGATTTATTTTTTTATAAAATACTTATTTGCAGAATCGTTAGTATTAACTTAATTTTTTAAATGAATTCACATATTTCTACTTTATGGAGTTTATTATAGTATTAGAAAAATAATTATGTGTGCACATTTAAACTGGACATAAATTTATTCTTTTTGTAAGCATATCAATATAAGATTTATTACAGTCGTGATCAAGGATCTGTAAGAGAAACAAATGAAGAAGAAAGATGGGTTCGTTTGTTTTGTGTCTTACCAAAGTCTATGACGGATAGTGAACTTCAACAAGAATTTTCTAAATTTGGATCTATTGAATATGCAACTGTGGTCAAAGATAGAAATACAAATGAGTCAAAAGGTTTTGGTTATGTGAAATTTAAGAAAGTATCCAGTGCAGCCAAGGCATTTGAAGAGTGTGATAGGAAGTATAAGGCTGTATTTGCTGAACCAAAAAAGCCAAAACCTGAACACATGGATGTGAAGTATAATAATGGACTATCCCCACATTATGACAGTGTTGGCGGAGGTAGTACGTCATCAAATTTTGGAAAGAGTAGTATTAGTTTAGAAATTGCCACAAATTATCCTAATTCTGAAGGTTACACGCATTTGCAAGTAATTGCACATCCAGCATTAAATCAAGATCAATTATGGAAGCTGTTTGATATTGTACCTGGCTTGGACTATTGTCATTTGAAAAATGATGTTAGGTACAGAATGCCAAGGGGCCAGGCTGTTGTAGTATATTCAAATCCTAGTGCTGCAGCATATGCAAGAGAAAAATTTCATGGTTTTGAATATCCTCCTGGTCATAGGATGATAGTTAAACCAGATTTATCGAGTGTGCCTCCAAAAAGTGTTGTAAAACCTGGAAGTTCTACAGGTGGAGGGGCTAATGCCAGGACAGATTTAGCACATTTGGCAGAAACCATTGCTCAAGCTACATCACTAATTCAAGCTGCAGGGTTAACTGCACCGAGTAAGAGATCATATTATTTTTTGCAACTTGGTAATAGTTGGCTTGTTATATAATCATATTTTTACCTACTTAGGTTTAGAACATTCTATATGTGTTAAGTTACCACCTGTGCAACCAATGGCCAGTATAGATGCAGAGGTTGCAAAAAGATGTTTTATTGTATGTGGTCCTCCAGTACCACCTATATATGCTATGAAGGATGCATTCTGCAGATTTGGGAATCTCATAGATGTGTACATGCTCCCAGGGAAAAATTGTGGATATGCAAAGTATGCTAGTGTGGAAAGTGCAAATGAAGCAATTGAGGTATGTTGCACAATATATTATTGGAATGTTCATTCTATATTTCAAATAGTATTCACAATAATGAAGCTTACTCGTTGAAATAAGAGAACACTTTTAAGATATATAGTTGATTGGTGAAATGTTCAATTTTCTTGATAGGTTCTACATGGGCAAGAAATTTGTGGTTCCCGATTGAAAGTGCTAGAAGCAGAAGAACGCAATGTCGGTGATGATCGTAGAAAACGATTACGAATGGACGAAGACGAAAATTAATTTTTTTTTTGTGTATCTCGTAAGTACATCGCTGAGCGCATGGCAAAGAGAAAGAGAAAAAGGAGAGAAAGAGGGAGGCATTTAAATGTTAACACCCTGACGTTGTAACTGACGATTACTTTACTTAAAAGTAAATAGTAATTTTTCTATTTATCTTCACAGACTGACTGGTATACACAAGCTGGACGCACGCAATAAAAGAGACGAATTTTAAGACTCACTTGACCACGTCGGGCCCGCATCCAAGGAAACTACTCCAACTACCTACTTTTAACTATCGCTTACGTTCGCGATTTCAACGTTACTGAACTTTAACGATACTTTACTTTGTCCTTACACATCGTTACACATACACCTGACTTCCTAATTTTATTATTTTAAGAGGCCTGTGCGAAAAGTGATCTTAAATATTCAAGTCAAAAATATATAGTACACATAAACTAGTTTTACATATGAAACTTCTTTTTTTAACACAAGAGAGTTTACATGATGTAATATGCTTAAAGTGTTTTTTTATTGTTACGTTAATATATTGCAGATATTAACTCGAGGTAAGAGAATTTCTGTATATCTGTACTTGTGTTCAGATAAAATTTATTTCACATAAAGTCCTCTATAGGTTGAAAGAAATGGAAAGTTTTTGAAAGAAACGAAAGATAGGATTACTTTTAAAAATTTTGTATCCTTGTTTGTAAAACAGATATAATAATTATGAATAATTGTAAATAATGAAGGCAATTGTTTTAACTATTCGCGCAGGCTTTAAAACACACCTTGTGCTTTAGAGTTAATGAAATGAATTTTTGTTTATAATTTATATTTAACAGTTCTGTACTATCCTTTTATTAGCTATACTGTGTATGGAAGAAAACGTAAAGTAATTTATTTCTTGTACATGTTTCAAGGAATATATTCGCGATGATAACCTCGTAGAACTTGAATCCAAAACAAGGTATATTCTCCAACGCATTTTTGTTTTTTTCTGTGCTTTGTAGTCGTAGTTTTGGTTATTAAAGATATTAACAATATATTCTTATGAAAAGAAATATATATAACACAGAGCATGCTTTTCAATGGAAGTATTTATATATATCACAATTATGCACTGTAATTTAGAAATTACAGTTTAAAAATTTATTTACTACATTGTAGTCTGAGCTATATACAATAATTGTTAATTACCGCTAAATTTTCGGTGGATATAACATTTTGTTGTATCCTGTTGTAGGCATAAATGTTTGTCTATGTAAAAGAAATATTAGGTACAAGTTAAAGGGGAAAGTAAACTTCTAAAATTTTTTATGAGGTATGGGTACATCTTGTTTTGGAAATACTTCGACATCACATATGTTCACGTGTATAGATATATTTGCATAAAATATATCAGGATATTGTTTTTTACAATTACTTTGAGTATGATCAAGAAACATACGTTTTCTTAGGCAATTAATATTACGTCCATGATCACAATTTCGTCAAACACCAATTATTGACGCACAACATGAACCTTTTATGGTGGACACTTTTGTACGTGTATTAGACTGTTTTACTCAATGACCATACGCAATGATGTTTTAGGAGACTGTAACAGACTTGTTTGATGATATTAAATACACATTAAGTATTGAAAACCTTACACTGACTTTCACTTATTTTTTTTAAATTACACTGAACAGAGTGTCCTGCATTGTGCATGTATGACTCACTGACCTGACATGTTGTTTCTTTTCACTTACAGGATACCTGAAGGATTCAAAGATGCGTACCTGATGACTGTGATATAGTAGAGTAAGATATTTCTGATATAATGTACATATATCAGACATTTAAGATATAAATAATAAATTATAATTTCATATTGTTTTTCCGTTTTATTACTAGGCTTTTTATAATGTGCTTGCAAGGACAATTGTTTAAATTCGGTTTCTGTTAGTTGCACTGCAAAAATTCTGTGTCTTTATAATAGAATGCTATATACGAATCTGGGTTCTTCGTAAGACTTAGAACTAGTCGCATCGATAATTTTACGAGTTTGCTATATCCACCAAATATAAAATTTTGTCTTCCCGGTTTCTAGGACTTCGTTCAAATAAAGCCTATTTGACCGCGCAAACGATAATGTGGCTGTTGCGCGGTAGCTGTAGTCATGTAAATGAAACGTACATATTTGTAACCAGGTGATTTCGAGTTTTTCAAAAGATTCACGTAGCGGAATGTGGACGGATTTCATTTGATTCTATAAAACTGCATACAGATCACGCGGTTAAATTCGTGATATTTCAACAGGTCATAAATATTCATAAGCGGTTCATACACAGTCGAACATTTTCCCTTCGATAATGCAAGTAGAATTTTGCGCTGTACTTAGATTTTTCCTGTTGAATCATCAGTGCGAAATAGTTGTTGGGAGGAGACTATTTTAATCGTGTTCATCGTTCGGGGGGTTTAAGAGGGGCACGTTTTGCATCGATATAGGTTAACAGAGAAATAGTGGGGGTCGACTCACGTGTTACCAAACGTGCTGTGTGATGCGGAACAGTCGCTCCGCGCGAAAGATATGCGATGTTCGACGCGGTTTCAGTCCTCATAGATATTGCAGCCTGGGAAGGCATCGTATTGTGTTTACATACTTGTTGTGAACCATCAAGTTTATTAATTTAGTGAGAACAATTGTTTCGTCGTTAGTTCAAGCATTTTTAGAAAGAAAATATATATACGTATACATGATCGAACAGGTGGTGCATCATTTGACATTTTAAATCGGTAACGGTGAATGCGATATATCCTTCAAACTTCTGTCCCTTTTACGTGATTATTTGGGACAGTTTTATCAACCGCGATTCACCTTATCGAGTCTCAGTCACTTTTTCGCACAACGAATTGTAGAAATGACGCATCAACATCGAGTTCATTTAATTTAGCAGCAGTGTTTGTGACCTTACGGATATCGTCTCGAAGGAACGTTATTCCGGATAGAACAATGGAAGAGGTGTCCACCGAAAATGCTAAGGTGTCGGATTCCGGATATTCCAATACTTGCAGCAATAGTCAGTCGCAACGCAGGTACGTTTCGAGTTTATTTTCTTCCGTTGTCACGTACATTTCAAAGTACGTTGAACTCACTGATAGAGCTTATGCTCATACACTAATTTGAAAAACCGCCTCGGACTTTGAACTGCGTTTCATCGATGTAATTACTAATGAGCGTGAGTCGGTGCTTTTTCTTGCATGCGATTATAACTCCTTTATAAATTGTCTGGTGTCTATTTTTGCTTGAAATGATTTAAACAAAAAGATAAGAATTTAGCTAATTTAGTACTAGTAATACAAGGTTATGCCGATGAGTTAAAAAATCGTATCGCTAGCTAACTTTGTAACAAACTTTAAAATAAACAGATTGGAGTACATATGAATTATGAGTTTACGATCAGATGAAATTCCTGGCAGTACTTAGATTACCATCCTCTCAACTTATTAAATTCTGTTTATCACTAATGGTAACTGAATGATATACATACGACCTGAATGACAAAAATCATTACAGTATTGTCTTCTTAAAATTTCATCTGTATTTGCACAATAATTTTAACATTATAATGATTTGTTTTTTTTATTCGATACATTGAGTAGTTAAAATATATTTAAAGCAACATTCAGCAAATGATAACAATAGTTCGTATGTAAATCGTTGATTTTAGTTCGAGGCTTCATTGTCCATAGAAAAACTAATTGTGAACCTTCAGTCGACGCGTCGAAAAATAAAGGGGCTCGTTGAGCCCACCTCCTTCGTATTATTGTTGGTTGAAGCATACTTTAAGAATAAGTACTTTGACAGTAATAAATTCGTCGCGTTATCTTTGACACATGCATAATGAATCGCCTACTTGATTTAGTAATAAAAATGACCTTATTGAACTCCTGATTATATTTACTGGTGTACTCCAAGTCATGTATATCGTAAACATTTCTTCAGATCACACTTAGTGATCGCTTTTCCACTACAGATGAAGTCAAGAAAGCCATCGAAACAAGTATGAAAAAGTTCTCCATGGCGAACGAGATGTAAATTTTCTTACCACAGATTCTATTCATCTGTCTTCACTTGATTAGCTTTTTTTTCTGAACTCGCATTAACTCTTTTTCTATTTTTATAGTCAATTAAATTATTCCCGTATTTTTCTATTCGCTCCCGTGCATTTAACGTTCAGACAAATGGGTGTTCGAATTTAATTTACCGCCTTCGATTAAGCGCCAACGAAATATGCATGCGCCGTGATGGATAGTAAATCATTTCGCGCGATGCAAAACGCGCCGTTTCGATATGCTAGAATTTTTGCGATTTTTCATCGCGACCCGAAACCTTGCGAAAAGTTTAAGAAAGTTTCGTCACAGTTGCGTCTGGAAACGTTAAGAAACTGCTAACCATATTTGATTCTCCCATTTCCTCCGGATTATTATTTGAATATCTCCCTCTTTCTTCTTCACAGAATAAACGTTCTATTTTTTAATACTTCACCCAGCTTGAGAAAATTTGGCCTTTTTGTTATATCTCTAAGGATAAGAAGATGGCAAGTACTATCTACCCCAGAATGTTTGAGGTAATTTTTTTCTTTCACCCTGTAGATTGGCTAAACTTTGTTTTTCGGAGGGTGCTAGAATTTACAGCGAGCTCTCTAGTATATAGGTATATAGTGGCGCAGGATGCTTGGCATTGACACGCTTTGTCAGGTGGTACAGGTGAGAGGTAGACGGAAAGCACGTCGAAACGAGAAAGACGTAAACTCGAACACCTACGGTTAAGGCTAACTAGTTCCTCGTCGAAGTATGCCGGTTGCGATTTCCACGTTTCCATTAAATGCACACCTCTATATGCGTCTATCGGATTGCGAAACAACGAGAAAACAGGTCGCACGAATACAAGATTGCCGATTACTGTTTTATCGAAAGTGCCTGAGATTGAAATGCTTCCCGTAGCTGGTTCACATGACTCTGCTAATTGCAAGGAGCTCGTAAAATGAGGAATTAATTGTTATTTGCGAAATATCGAATTAGCAAAAGCGTACAGTCACTTGTGTTTAGAATACAATGTTTATGAAAATACAAATTCTTATGAATTAATTCATTTATAGTATCGATTACTGTATTACAGATTCTTCTCGATTATTGTCCTGAATTCGGGTCCTGGGACAATAATCTTATAGGCAGACATGCTTCAGACCTTCGTAAATTCGTTTTTCGCCCGAAACCTGAAACAAATCGGAGGAGCAACAAAGTATGTTATCCCCCGCCCTCCCAGTGGTGGGAATAACGTCTGGACAATAATCGTGTAGAACAAGCCAGACGATAATCGAGAGGAGTCTGTACGTTTTTTAATGTACAGTGTTTCAGACAACAGCCTGGCTGTAAATTGACTGCATTCCACATTTGATACGCTGTTTTTCCAAAGAAAAGACTCACGTTGGGAATGGCTAGATTGCCATGTGAACCGTTTTCCTAACACGTGCACGCGGAATTTTTGTTTGTCCTGTTTTCTGCGTTTTGACAAATACCTTTCGATCATCTGCACGTGTGTTGTTACGTATCCCCATTCGGCGCACATGTATTCCGTGAAATTCTTCGAGGGTGCCCCATCCTGCGCAAGTTTCCATGGTAACTAGACCACGTGCCGAATTTTATTGGGGTTTGGGAATTGTCACGCGTCCGTGAATCGTTCACTATCTACGAAATTGTTTTATCGAGCAAGTGAAAAAGACGTTGTTGTAATAAAAAATAGAACGAAATATGCAGCGAGTGTTGGGTCCTCTCCATGGTACCCGTATTCTTCTTTCGAAAAATAAAGTATAGTTAGACAACATAGGAAAGGTTGAAGATGTAACTGGAAGATTTTCGGAGAGAATTTCAAATTAGTTAACAGTTAATTATATGCTAACATAGCACACGTGTTACAGTACTATTTAACCCTAGATTACTGAACTATCCTGTAACTTACATAATCATTCGTAAAAATTACGACCGAAAGGAAAATATTATTTTTATTGACATAGAGACCTACGTTATAAATATTTATGATAGTCGGACCTAAAAATAATGGAAAGTTACGACAGTAGTTATTCAGCAGATTCTGCACACACGTTGGCAACATGTGACAGCTTCACGGCAACGTCCGCCGATTTCTGAGAATCGCGAATTCGAGGTCATAATTTTTACGATGGTAATCTACGGTTACGTATGTATAAAAACTGGTCCGTTATTGGTGGTGTCGTGGATAAAAAAATGATTCTTGATGAAAAAATAAAATTCATGGGGCGGTACTGTACGTACATAGACGTATTTTGAGCATCGTACCCTTAATTAACGCCATACGTGCAATAGGTCATAACGATCCTTCGTAATTACAACGGACATCGTGGGCGATCCAGCTCGATTTTATCAGGACAATTGAGACGTGCCGATAATTATAGACACGCAGAGTTTGATATTCTCACGTGTTGCTTGTCAAACGAAATCGCATACAATGCGAATTCTCGTCGAAGAGCGAAACGTGATGCATATCCCGGGAACACGAAAAAATTCTGAAACGTCTCGCCTAGGGATTCGTTGTATGATTATTTCGGTATACTCGCTTTCACGTTTTAATTTCAACCCGCAATGATGTACATTAAAGCGAAACCGCGGTGTTATTTAACCATTTTCCTTTCACGAATGGCAAAATGTCATCGACTAACTACTCCCCTATTCTAGGTTGTTCCGCGTTAATGGTAAACATCAACGAAGTAAATGTAGTTCTCCGAGCAGAAGCGAATCGAAAAAGAAAGTGAAATACGATTTCGAATCTTAATAGACTATTTTATAGAAAAATGGGAATTAAATAGAATTTCATTGTTTGATTTGTTACAGAGTATTAACGTAAGTTAACAAACTCCTTAACTGGCGTGATAAATTTATTGCATTTATTTTCGTAAAAGGATCTTAATCTTTGGAATACCTCAGAAGTTTTCCGGGTACCGTCCAAAAATACCTTGAAAAATATGCGATTTTTGAGGTATTTATTGAAAATTGAAATATCTATTTCTCTTAAAAATGAAGATATTCTCACATTTTTATTATTTTATAATTTTACAAAAATAAAGTGTCATTACGTGGATCTAAATTATATTAAAAATGGAAAGCCGATATATCGATTCAAGGTATTTTTCGGAGTACCCACAAAGCCGATGTATCTCCTCTAAGGTACCAAAACGATTAACAAAGGTCACTTGCGCAAAGAATCCGTAGTCTGTTAATTACGACTTCTAAACCTACATCTAATAAAACGATTACGACGATTGTACAATCTATTTGATATTTGGTTAACACGAGGTTTCCTTGGCACCATTCGTGCAGAGCCCTGAACGGAATCGATAGCCGGACTACACGGTCCCGTTTCACGGTTCTAGTCACGGGGCCACGAGCGTGAAGCAGACCTTCTTATGCAATAATTTTTCCTAGCAAACGAGGTGCAACAAATGTAGGAGCCCCGTGCCGGTTCCCTGGGAAATAATGAGGGCAGTGAAAGGCCAGAAAGACCCACGTCGTAAGAACGCCCGGGCGTCCACGGTGGTCACGTTTGCCGAACATGTGATCGAACCTCTTTTTCTATTTTTTTTTTATTCCATTGCCTCTACCCCTCGGTTCCACGACTGGTTTCCAAGAGATTTTCTGTCGGCGAATTGCATGACTTTCCTGCGCGTCGGTTTAGTCGGCCAATGGGCCGAGGCCGTTCGTGTGCCGTTCGAGAAATGCGCTTTTGCAATTGCTCCTGGTCGCTGGGCCAGTCAAGCGAAGCAGAACCCGGATGATCTAGTCTCGGCGAGACACCGTACAAATTCGATCGACAATGCAGACGATTTTATATCTGGCGAATAAGTCTCTTTGTATCCAGGAACCCAAGGACAGGAAACCACCGAATTTAGAGACCCACGTTAGAGAAGGGTCCGAGATGTTCTCTGGCCTGAGTCCCAAGACTGCAGAGTCTTTGTGCTTGGGTTCCTAGGTTAGAAGACTTCCTGACTTGGGTCCGAGAGTCCAGAGGATCCTCTGGATTAGATTGGTCTTATTGATAGTATCGGTTCCTGGAATGGATTTAAATAGATATTGTAATTTATGTCCCAGTTACATTATCTGGTTGAATATTTGATTACATTTTACATAATACCATGCAGTTGTCAGTAACAATTTAGAATTTAAAAGCAACGTGTACGTTTGATTTTAGTATCATTACAGTATAGTAATATCGTGCGTCTAATTCACGCATTTGAGAAGCTAATTGATTTAGAAGTTATTAAGTAGTAACAGGCGTTTGAGGCCAGACCTGGCGAATAAGTATCTGAAGTAGTTTGATCAGTTGATGTTCAGACTTGCATATTATAAAATGTACTATGCAATTGGTTTTATTCAAATATTAAGTTAAAGTATATTTTTCACATCATTGTCTCGTTGCAATAAATATTCTTTATGATTCAGAAATATCCAATTACCCTAAATATTAGATATAATTTAAACATTCCAATGTTCCCTTCATCTAAATGGTCTCATTACCTTGAATCACTGTTTGTAAAACAACAATCTAAGAAAATTATTAACCTTATCTTTAATTAACGTGTGTTTCAGCAGTGGGAGCTCGATTTCGAGAAACAGCAACCGCTCCGAGAGTAGCGGTTATTGCGGTAGGCGTCCCTCGACATTTGGATCCAGGTAACACACCGCTCAGATCAATTTTCTACCATCGATCAATTACGAAAGAAAAACAGGAAAAGAAAACAATACATTCACGATAGAAGCAATCGCGATGACGCGCGATACTTGAATGTAGAATGTAGAATGCTCTCCAGTGTTATCCCCTCGGAGAGTGCAAACGTGTTACGAAGGTTGTCAGTGATCAAACATGCTCACGATAGTAAAAATCTCACGCATACGATTCTTCAATAGACATCATCAATTCCATTAATTCCATATAATTGACAATCTAATCACCACCTCGAGTGTAGACCATAAACAGTAAGGAATTCAATGAAAGGTAACTTGATCCTCTTCCTAAAATGTCCAACTACTAGCAACGTCCATTAAAATGTACTTTGAATATACGATGGTCCACAATCATATCTCCCCCAAATTTATACAATTACCCGTTGTTACAACAATATCTCCCCCAATATTATACAACTTATCCAATCTCAAGATTACATAACTATATCATACTTCCTTATTATTTGTCGAACATCAAGTTAACCTTCAAACAATAGATGTCGTTTACTGTTAAACAGAATACATTATTTATCTATTCACGGTCGTCTATTTATATCGCAGAACGTATAAACTACCGGTTCAACGTGAAATCAGTAATCGAAATGGTCAATACACAGTCGCCGAGACGAAACAATACTCGTGCGGAGTGCGGACATTGCATGGAAACTTGAGCCAGTCGTGCGGAACATATTCTCCTATGGAAGAGTATATCAACGTTTATCAGTCTCGTATCGTAAATTAACACTGTGTAGAATGTTATTACAATAACCAGTTGGTCGGAAAAATGCAGATTATTTCCATCTGCATGCAATTACACGTACCGTTTTTAGAAACGTTACGTAACAGGCATATGCAGCTAGTTGCATCCCTGATTACAGTAAATTCTCGATGAGTGTTCGAAGGCTCCTCGGCACTGAACATTAAACATTTCATAAACTAATGACTAGACTGCGAATTTTTATGCGAAATCGCATTTTGTAAAGTAGATGTATAAACAGGCAAAAGTAAAAATGGAAAATTCGTTCTCCTTTTAACGATTTTAGCAGGCTGAAAATATAATTAAACTTTTGTTAAGGTCGGTGGAAGTTGTGTCGTTTATTGTATTTCACATACGTCTATATGCTATAAATGCATAAAATCCACAGTCTACTACTGACCATATGCAAATGAAACAAATATCATTGACTTCCGATTTCCAAGCTATATTGAAGATAGATAGATCCCACTATATTGAATCTTATTAAAAAGTCAGCGTTACACCTGGCGATCTCTTTTTTTCAGTCCCGAGGAGCCATCGGACACTCATCGAGAATTTACTGTGGTCATTCCAAAAATTTTCCTTTTTCTTTCCACGACTGGACCGTGTCCCGTATCGTCAACGACGTAACGAGACGCAGAGACGTGTGTTCTATTGTCGTTGTGCTTTTTATTCCTCGATGTACGCACGTACATACGTACGTACGTGTGATTAACGTGCGGCCGTTCCATAATTACCGCGATTGTAAAGGTGACACAGCGAACGTTCGAGCACACACGTACACATGTTCGATGGACGTGGATTTTTAGCATCGTGTGAACGCGTCCGCCCGTATACGTGCAGGACAAACGATTACATTCAGTTACGAGAAAGCTCCGCGCACAAACGCTTACGCCAGGCTCCGGGCAGCTGTAAACATTGGTGCATGTGCCGTGCCACGTGCCTGGGCAATGTCGCCATCGGCGTCGGCCTACGTGCCATGAGAGATATTCCACCCCCACCCGTGGTTCGTTGCATCATAATCATAATAAATCCGTGAATTACAAATGCATGGTTATTTTTGGTATTTTGCCGGACGGGCGATCGCCGAAAACCGTAAAAAAACATACAGTTGTCCACTTGTAGAACCTTCATTATCCGAATTGAACCCCTGGAACCCAAATTTCATTTTTACCGTTCGAGAAATTTGTTATCTGTTTATCGAGTTTATCTATTTTTATTATTTAAAAGATTTCTTACCTGTTCATCGAATTTAGCAATTTTTATTGATTAAGAATTTTTTTTATCGGTTTATCAAATTTAACAATTTTTGTTGATCGGACATTTTTTATCTGTTCACCAAATTTATCAGTTTTTATTGTTGACAATTTTTTTGCCTGTATCTATGTAGGTACTGTCCACTACTGAACAGTTGAACATACGGAATTCGAATTTTCGACCTTGAAGGTTTTAGTTTTTTCAAAATAGGTTTCTGAGTTTAGGATTATACTGGCCAGTAGAAAAACGTGCTCGTTTGTTTAACAATGGCGATACTGACTTGTGATCGTAGGGTTAATAGAGGAACAGGAATCTTTGGATAAACGATTTTTTAAAATGAAATTTTTCCTCAATTATTAAGCTTTATATCGAACTCTTCTTGTACATGACAGGATCAATCATGGTGTTAACAGTTCTGTTTTCGAACGTCTGATATTGTTCATTCATTAAACAAATTACGCCTGTTAACACTCCCGAATTCCTTAAATATTTCATACTTATTTTCTATATTTAGCATCGTCCGTTTCAGTTCTGGCGTCATCCGACATATCGATTGTTTCCCCGTTAGATTTACATGCATATTGCGTTCAGAAAGAAGGATCGTTTGAATAACAGGTTGCTCAAGCAAGCAACAAGATCAATTCGGATAAGGGAGATTCTCTGTTCTAAAATGTTTAACAGCTTGATAACCCGATTGGTTAGATCTAACCTTTTCAAAGTGTATCGCTAACTGATTGACTAAAAAGTGTATACTATTTACACTATTATTAATATTAACATTTAATCAACATTTTTCAGTTCAATATTCTTTACAGTAAAGTAAGAGCAAAATTAATAATTCGAGTAAAAAATTTAATTGGAAAAAGTCAAGGCATTTAAAAAGAAAAGAAAGCGTTTGCGTGCTACAGTTATTCCGAACGATGATTGTCATTGCTGTTCGATTCGAAACGTTTTCTGAATGACACGCCTCGTTCACTCATGCAGTTATTGGTCGCCGCCTGTGCGTTCCCCACGACTAGAACCAATGGGATTGGGAGTACGCCCCTGCCTCGTAGGAAAAGTTTACCGTCGAGACTTCCTCGTCGTGGAAATTCTCAGATGTGTCGAGGCGACAGGGGTCAAGGTTGCCTGCCATTATAATTCGGCGCAGGCTTTATTAATATTCACTGAAATACAATCACAATTGGGGGAACTTTTGAATGAAGAGTAGCCTTTCATGGCTCCATTCTGCTCCATAATGGAGACAAGAATAGAGGATTATAACAGGTTTTAGTATGGTAGTAATTAAGTTTGAAACAGTGACCAAAGAACACTGTGTTTATACGTAATATAGAATGGCTAAAGAGATATAAATAAATTGAGAATAGAACACACTAATGTGCATTTAATTAACGAACGGTATCTGACAGTGATCCTTCTTACAAAGGGCAATTGGGGCTCTATTGATAAGATATTAGGGAGAATTAGTAATCGTGTTCGTTTTAATATTACATATATAGATTCAAATAAGGGGTGAAGCAGAGATTTATTTGCAACTTGGGTAGAAGTCACATGTAAATTATATCTTTCTAATATACGGTTTTTCCAAAGTTTTGGCAATTTGACGTAAATGTCCATCGTTCGATGCATCTGCAGAAAGTAATCAAATTTAACTGATATTAATTCTTTACTTTAATTAACTTCAACATTCAAATAGGTGATTTTACTGCTCTGTTAGATAGTACTTTGAAACGAATAGAGTACTACTGAGTAATGTTTTAATGAAACAGGAGCGATGTTAATAATTTTCATTCATAAAAGTAACCTCGATTACACTTATCACTAAAATCGGTCATTTCACGTGCAACGACCTAATACTATACGGGAAGTAAACATACGTGTAAGAAAAAATGTTCATTTATCTGAAAGATAAGTGAACAGGATACTTCAGTGATTATTGCTCATTAGCAGCTGAATGACATACCGTAAATTGAATGCAATCGGTAATTGCACGTTTTCTGTTCACAAACGTAGAGTATTTACTCCAACTTTATCTTTAAACTCTCAGAATTTTCCACGATAGAATGAAATTTCTGTTCAAGTCTCGTGTCGACTGAACAGCCGCAAAGAATCTCTTAATCTGCATAAATCTTTGTCAGGAAGAACGTTCAAGTCTCTGACGTAACACGTGTTCGTATGAAATTTATGGTCTCGAGAACCTTTAATCCCGAAGCAGGAAACGATTGTCCCCCGAGAAAGTTTAGAAAACGATCGCTAGAGAAATGCACTTTCACGTGTGTTACGTAACGAGTGCAGTCACGACTGGTCGGTAAGGATACGTGTCTTATACCGCCGGGCACTTTTTGCAAACGATGCTTTTCCTGGAGAAAGCTATCTCACGACTAGCCTCGGGCGAAATCTAGCTTCTACATCCACGGGCGTAGCTAGGTTATCAATCACGGGGGTAGGGGTGAAATTTATCCTCAGGCAAATTTCATATTACTCGAAAAGAATTTTAGATTTTTTAAAAAATAGGTAATATTAATTAATATAATCCCCTAGGGGATGGGGAGGGTAGAAAAAAATTGATTTTAAGGTAAATTTCATAATATTACTCTAAATGGATTTTAGATTTATTTGTAAATATAAAATATTAGTACAATGTAACATTTTTTTTCCTGCGGGGGTTGGGGCAGGTCAAAATTTATCTTAAAATAAATTTCAGAATAATACTTTAGATGGATTTTAGATTTTCAAAAAATACCAAATACTAGTTGATAGAATATTTTTTATTCTCTGGGAAGGGGGGGAGGGGCAAAATCCAATTTTTCCTTTAGTGTAGAGCAAAGGCCACTTTGTTCCCTCAAGGGAGAGCGAATGCCCCTCCCTCCTGGCTACGCCCATTGCTACATCCAACAATACCGTATTTCTGGTCTCGACTCGTCCAGCTATTAGACCCTCCTGCAAAACTTTCATTTCGTCTGAAACGAATATGTATACTTTTATGTAACAGCTGAACCTGAGTCTCACGTTCGCTTGCATGTCCTCGGCCACGTCTCTTGTCCGTCGACTCGGCGAACCGTCGCTGGTGTATTTATAGAACGCGTACACGATTGATATTGCAACCCGTCGGAATTGCACGCTGGATATCAGCGTTTCCGGTATCACGTTATCGCGGCGTACGTGAGAGAACGGATACGCTCTGTTCCGAGGTGTTTGAGGGTGTTCCGATTGGATTACGCGGTTAACACAGCTTGTAACCGAAAATAGACTATCCGATAACTTGGTAAATGTCAGACGACTTTGTATAGACAATTCTACAGGAAACATTATCTTTGGATTGGCGAATGGTTCGATGGTGGACTCATCTTTGTACCATATATTGTAAAAATTATTGGTTGATACTCTATAAAAAATAAGTGAAATTTTGTGCTGCGGAGCATTCTTGTTTGTTATCTCAACTTTTAAGAATCATTGATGGTGATACAGTGTTATCTCTTAATAATTCTCAACCTATCAGTTTATATTAAATTGTTCTAGGAATCAAATAATACTTCGGTACTGATAATGTTTCGAAACATCGGTATAAGTAGAAGTTGTTAATTATGGTCAGACATCGTTACAGATCAGTACTTTACACGTTGACTGCCGACTACGAGATAACTCGTGGTTGAAACATTGTAAAGAGGCTGGATTCTTTAAATATCATTACAAGTTGTTGTGTAAAATTAATGTTTAACGTCTCGTTAACTGTTTAAAGGTCAGGATGACAGTTTTACGATACTGCTGTTTTTCACAATGTACCTATTATTCGAATAAAATTCTGCCCAACCCTGGTTCTCGATGAACTTCTACAGTACAAAATTTCTAATTCAAACGATTCGTCATTCGAAGGTTAAATTAGCAACCGAAGTTACATTACGCATAATTAACGAACCAATTCCATCAATCATCCAGCCAGTAGATGTTATGAGTAGTTCACGTCACCGATCGCGATTGCTTTGTTGGTAAAAGTCCTTTAAGCAACGTCTAGAGGCTGTAATAGGCCACGGTGAGCCAGTATCGAAACAACACATCGTCCTTAATGTATCCCATCAATCCCCTCAGAACAACAAAAACATATATGTATTAATTTTTGTTTTTGGATATCTGTCCGCTAGATAAGATTAGAGATGTCTCTTTGCATATTGTTACATGTAATCTCTATATGAACATAGCAATGAAGCCCTACCGCAGCCAATCAGCAAAAGAAAGGATAAAGAGCACAAGAAGAAGAAGTCGAAGACGATATTGGCTGTTAACGTCGAGGCGGATATCGCCTTGAAAAACGCCGGCACGCAGCCGGAGCCACTGTCCTATAATGTTGTCGCCCCGTCGAAACCTATTCTCGAAAAGAAACCAGGTTGGTTGCGATTCACAGCTCGATCTGGAAAGAAGTGCACGTTAACTGTAGTGTTTTTTGAGATTTTATATACTTATCTTGTTCTCGTCGACACACGTTCGCTCGACGAGACCTTCGATTACGAAAGAATACCACGTGAAAATTGCAGGGATAAAGATCGAATTATTGTCACGGTCTGCCATTACGTTTGCTTGTACTACTGACACACCTGACCGTCCTGGAATAAGGTAGATGTACCAATTACTGCCACCTTAAAATTGTAGCGTAACTTCGTATATTCATTTTACGTGTTGTTTAACCGAAAAACGTCTCAGTTTAAAACATAATATTATTTAATATCTCCTTCGTTTAAATGGATAATTTTTTACGTTAAATATGAAGAATTAATTCATAATTAATTAAAATCTCCGAACAATCCCAGTGTCCCTATAACCGTCACCTCAAAAATTAAACTAATTCTTATATACTTTAACAATTCATTTTGTACAATTGATGTAGGATGAATAGTAAAAATACAGCTCTCTCTTTACTATGATTATTGTCATCACTTTCTACGTACGTAGTCCCGTTTTTAATGCTTAAATTGCAGTTTCAGTTTTTAATATTAATTTTTAAATACCAGAATCCTAATTTAATTATAAAATTTTTTTGTACACAATTCTTTATACGTTATGTTGTTATTCAGGAGAATAAATAAAGTGATTGTGTTAGGGATACTGACAGTAATTGGGACATTTACGCTATCTGTGTCTGTTGCGCAGACACGGTGGGAATTGGTTGGAGTAGGAAAATTCGAATGCTTTCTCGTGTGTTGCTGTGTAATACGCGAAGAAACGAAGAATCCTTTGAAAACCGAGGAAGGTAATCGAGGTCTTATGTAACAATTTGGTTTCGTGCATTCTTTCCTGCAGTCAAGTTTCGTTTACTTCACAACCAAAGGCTTCGAACGATCAGCCCTTGTCCACATCATCTATCATATTCACCTTAGTCCGTCGAATCCGTTGATTAATCCTGAAAGTAACTGTGATTCTATTCCATTTTCGTTCAAACTTTGAATCTTATCGTGGTTGTTGGTTTAATTTGCACCGAAACGGATTCGATAAATCGATCCTCGAGTTCGGAGACTCTGTTGTAAGCTTTTTCGCGTCTAGCTCAAGTTTAATTTTTGAAAAGTTGTATTGCAATGTAAATTACAAAAAGTAGTTGTATAATATTTACTTAAATATACGCTTCTACAGGTTGCGACCGAAAGAATGATACAAGCATGAAGGAGATTATTCTGCAAGCAGAACTAAGTCGAGAATGTGGAATAAATTATTTTCGTATAATTTTTCATTTTCATGGTATATAACCGAATTCGAAAATCTACTGGATACTCGTGTAATTGAATACATAGGACTTATCTAACTCGTCTGTCCATTGCATTCCGTTTCTACTGATTTCCAGCACGACTACACGCGTTTCAGATGAATTTTCAAATTCGATTTTCTCGAAACTTAAGCCTCGGATGACAAAATTTTATTCCACAGTTTCGACTTCTTTTTGCATAAGGAATCATATGCTGTCTGCTTGTATCATCCTTTTGGCCGCATCCTCTGTAACACAAAGAATTAGTCAACATCGAAGAAAATTAACCCCATGTGTTGAAGTGGAACAAATTAAATCCACTTATTGAAGAAACTTTCTCGGTGATCAACGTTGGCGTTCGACCTTGCTCCAACGTCGTGCACGGTAGAATCTCTTAATTGATCACGACCAATATTAATTTCAGCGTACGGATACGATTACGCAAGCTCGTAATTGCCCATCGAAATAACACCGTCCATCGACTGCGCCTATAAAAGATTGGGTTTTTTAAGCGTCGACGGGGACAGCTGCCAAAGCAGATAGCTAGACTGAAATATTCTAAACGTTTATCAAGCCGTCATCTTCTGCTTGTTTTACATAATCACGCTCGGTACTATTCCGTAGACAAAGGACAGGATCGGGAGTACCATCTATCTTTCTCTTTCTTTCTCTGTTTCGTTCTCTCGATCAACGGGTCCGACTGCAGCAATGGCGATCCGCGGATTCAGCCGTGTTTTATATAACGTCGAGAAGCGCTACCGATTTACGTAATTATTTATATAATTTTTAATAAACCGTATCGAACGTACGAACGGATTCTCACGTGTACCAGGCTTTTTTCGTCGATTCGTTACGAGCTAAACCCCCGATTCGCTGCTGTTCACTGATACAGTTCGTTGCACGGCGAGAAAACTGCATTTGCAAGTTTTTTCATTTTCATCGGATTTACAAGATACGACATTTCTCTTTCACCGATTAGAGGCCGCCAGAAGATCGGACACGCGCGCGTAAAAAAATCCTCGGGCGTGTAAAAATGTTTTTCTTATTTTTTTATTAACTCCTTATTCTTATTTACAATCTGTCTTGGTGACAATAAGCGTGTAAAAATGTGACGGTATAATCCTGGCAAAGATGTAGCGTGGTCGTAAATTAAGGGGTCATTCTACTTTGACGGCCGAAAAAGTCTATATTTAGGGATTTTTTTCCTAGAATCACCCTTTTTTCGGTTGCATCACCAGTTACGGGACACCCTGTATATATCACTCTATGAACGGTTAATGAAACGAGATCGAGATTCGAGAAGTGAAAATTGCCTCGGTATCAACCCCTCGATGTGTTACACACTTATCAGAGCTTTGAAATTGAACTTTTTCAGTGGTATATTTCTCTTCTTTTATCGTTTCCTTTCTGTCAGTTCCGTTTAGAATGATCTAGAGCTTCCAGTTCGTTACTCCTCTCGTGGATCGTCGCGTTGGACTAAGGAAACATTCAAATCTCCTTCCATCCTTCGTCGATTCATTATTCATGCAGCAGATTACATGTTACACGTTTCTTGGACGTCCCCCCACTACCTACCTTGTCAGTTGCCAGATGTCTTCGATCGAATATCTTTTCTTCCATCGCCGGATACGTCTGCACAGGATGTTTGTGTTTCCTGAACGTTCCGTTGTGTTCGTATAGGAAACGATTCACCTAACTTTGACGATCAATTAACTTTGCGTTTATACGGGGATATTTTTGAAGTGAACGTTACATGACTTCACAGGTTGCATAAGCTTTAATTACTTGCTTTGTAGTCGGTTAACTGGAGAGATTCGGGTCACAGAACATATAAAGACTGTCGTGAATGTCATGTAGATTGCAGAATAATTCTGTAACATTGAGTGTGTTGGTTTGTCGGTACGTAGTTTCAATTCAAAATGCCATTTTCTGTCTTTGAGCACGATCAAAATAACGTTGATTATGGCGAACAGTGCAGAATATTACCGAATGCCATTACACCTAATGGAAAAAAATGCCATGATCAAAATCGTCGTGAATCTTCTGTAAAATACATGTTTCATTGTGTTACATACAATGAATAAAACTTCAGTGATCATTAGACTCTGGATGTATTTATGCAAGTTGTTAATCCCATAGGCTATTTCATAAAATCCAAGATAAGATCAAAGATAAACCAACTGCATTTATTAAGAAACACATAAAGTGAACCCTAGAACGCATACATCGTTTCAACGTGGAGATTTATTTTTTAAGACACTGCTTTATTATAATAGTTGCATTATAATATTATTTAATATGTGATAATGTTATTTGTTTTTTTTTATTATTAAAACGTATATCTACCAACCTAAAGACATCAAAATAATTACAACTTTTAGAGTCCAGTGGAGTATTCAATTACCCCTGTTTGCGTTCCAGGACTAAGAATAAAATAAACACTTAATTAATGCATATTAACACTAGAACTAACTTTCTTTCTAACTTCGAATCCTCACTTTTAGAGTAACTTTCCTTTCACACGCATTTCCATATAAATGAAGATTTTACAAACAGTTACGTGAATCGTCTCCAATATCCGTTCCCTAAAATACATACCCATCGGGGACGTCTATGGAACGTCTTTCAGAACGTGATCGTGCTTCCTGCGTATGAACACTGTCCATATGTCCTCTGCCCCTTCCGCCATCAGCTAAAAAAATCACGGGCATTTGTGTTCGCGAGAAACGCAATCTAACGAAGAGAATTTTTGTTGGGTGTGTTATACAAGAAGAAGTAACCACTGTAGAATTGGTGGACGCAACGGATCCTGGCGAGCACAACAGCGATACTATCACCGATCCGGAAGCGGGACTTGCTTCTCGCACGAATCCCCTGGATGATTCCATCTCTCAAGCCAACGTTAGTATTTTCAACAACAAAAAAACGAACGCAAACGCGGGCGACAAAAACACTGCACGCACGTGTACGCAGGTCATAATCACGTAAACTAGATAACTGTGGTAGAAGGAGACACGTAGATTACGAGACAGTAATTATGTCACTCGAGACTTGCACTTACAAGGGGAGAACACCAATTATCCGACTTCGATTTTAACGGGGTTTTCTAAGATGATAGTATACAAGTTCCTAATCGTAGTCGGACAGTTGGGTTCCTTTCTTTGTTAGGGAAGTCCAGGATCGGCCATGCTCGGAAACGCAACAGGCTTACCAGTTTGCAATCTTAACCGTAGTATATAATGCTTGACACGATGCGATTTACCAAAATTTCATTCACTGGGTCTCTTTAAACGATGTACCGTTTGGGTATGAGTGATTTAACAAAACGGTAGTATGATTGTTTGCAAGGGTCTGGTGACGTTAATGCATGGAGAAGGGAGGTTTATCGGGCACTGATGGTAGACAACACCTCGATGAGCGATCAGACTAACTGAATCTTCTTAGGAAGTATAATCCCTTTCCTTCTGATATATTTTTTTTAATTTTATACTAATATAACACGGTATTGGTTTAAAGTAGTATGAATTGAGTGAAATGCCACTAATCGAATTGATGCTGGTATTAAAATGCCCACTAATAAGGTGTACAGTAACAAGCAAACTCGACTTCTGTTGGGGGAAAAAGCGGCGTAGCTAGAATTTTTTTCTGATTACCTTTCAATTGATGTTGCAGGATTATTAGTTAAGTAGAATGTAAAAGTTAAATAGCTTAATTCTAATACAATTTTACTTAATACTTGAACGTAATGAGGATAGTATTGTATTTTTTGTACTTAGTTGCATTGCATATTTCATTTCGGCCCATGTATTTATTTTTTATAATATAAGATTTTACCAACTGACGAATGTTTTTTTTTTATATATTTCCACAACTTCGGGATGGGGGGGCAGGCTCACCCTGGCCTCTACCTAGTTACGCCAATGCGTAGGGGTAAGAGCCACCTAACACTTGGTAAATTTATTTCATGTATTGAAATAAATGTTAAATCGAATGTTAATTTGGCATAAATTTCAGTAATTCCCAGACCAAGTGGTAAGAGGCCCTTCTCCTACGCCGCTTTTTCCCCTAGGGGAAGCCGAGTTTGTTCGTGAGGTTATAGAATGGTAAATAAAACGGAACACGTAGTAAAGGATAGCTTTTCCTTTAATGTTCCGACATGTATTTAATTTGTTTGTTTCATTGTCTGGTTTCACATGTTGTTTAATGTTATATTGTTTATTTTTATGTGTCCTGTTCCGTGTCAAGATCAAAGAAGATTCTGGAATAGTAAGATGAAGCTCTTTCCTCCTTGTATAATATTTTCATATTCAACGAACGGAAGTTCCATGAATATGATAGACGCATAATATGTCCCGCTATAAATCGATCTAAAAATTTGCACGTTACCGTTGCGTACATGTTAGTAAATCATGTATAATACAACGAAAACGAGAGCATTGTAGCGACGAGTTCGCTGTACAAGCTACGGTTAGTAGATCCGGAAACGATAAGTCGTCGAGATTTCTTTCTTGGTACCGAACCTTGATGACATAGATTAAGTGTCATCTACGTGGTAATATCGGCTTCCCATGGTTCATTTGGTATTGCGGGTCTGTCGTGATCCACACATCTCTGACACGTTTTGCTTGTATCCTGTAGGAGGGATTTTGCGCGGTGATTTCGATGCATGACGGCCTTGTGTTGTACACAACTCCCTCGATATGTACAGCTCTAGCATATCCGAAGGACGCGTGGATCGGTCGGTCGTTCATCGATTACGTGCATCCCAGGGACAAGACGACTCTGGCCGATCAGATCACCAGTGGTATTATTTCGCCCCAGGAAGATAGTCCGAAAGGTATGACTTAAAGTTTCTCGTGATTGATAAATGGTCCATGACCATAATGACCCGTATTTATTACGTGATGCATGATTAGAAATAAGTGTAAGATAAAAACTAGTAATAATTTATTGTAACGGACGTAATTTGACGAAAGAACATATTTTAATAAAGTCGAATTTAATCATAATTAAGATTAAAATTGAAAAGAAGAAGAAAGAAAGAAAGAAAAATGAATATAAGAATATATATGCATATAGATAAAGTTACGTTTGCAAAAATTTCATACTAGAAATTACAGTAGAAAAATATCCTTTTGTCGATTCTACCAAGAATAAAAAATATCGTAATAAAATTATGATTGAACTATCTCGAACGAAAATTCTCGTATTTTCTCCTGTGTCCAGTATTTTTATAATTTCATTAATTTAACAATACGATTGTTGTATTTTTGCAGGTATTAACGGCAGAAGAGCAAGCTTATTTTGCGGATTGAGAAAATATACAAAGTCCGCCGTTCACCAATCGATCGGTTACCGTAAGGAGGCAAGATCGAATTTGTACCTTCCGTTCCACCTGACGTTGTCGTTCCGAGATTTTCGGGACCGTGCGACTGAGCAACAACACAAAGCAATGTTCCTGGTGGTTACAGCCCAACCCGTTCATTCTGCATATAAAGGTAGTACGGTTGCAGATCTTCGAGGAGTGTCGACTGACGAAAAGATTCGATCGATTCTGTCTGAAATATTCTCGCTATGTGTTCGATCATTTATACAGAGTGTCCCAAAATAGCTTCGATTCCCGGAAATAAGGGGTTCCTGGGATGATTTTAAACAACTTTTTCCTTAGCAAAAAATTTTATCCGAGGCTTTGTTAGCGAGATATTAACGAAAAATCCCGACCAATCAGAGCTCGGCCGGCAGGCTCGCGCTCTGCGAATCGAGCTGTTTGCTTTTTAACACGTGCCATTTAAAACTAAAACAATTTCATATGGAAGGTAGCGTTAACCCGGCAATAGAGAAAGAGAGAGATCGAGAATGACCCCGACCTTCTTATTATCGTTATCCGTAGCGCCAGAAGAAACGATAATATCTTCGATATTCACGACCCGCCACACCGCGACGTGCCACCTATCCCATGTTGATCCCGACGTAGTCCATTACTTTGGATATCTACCTCAGGATATGGTTGGCCGTTCGCTGTTTGACTTCTACCATCCCGAGGATCTGCCCTTCATCAAAGACATCTATGAGACTGTGAGCATGCGCCCCAGAACAACACAAAAACAAAAAAAAAAAAAAAAATAAAACACAAGCTTCACATAGGTTTCGATTGAGTATAACGTTTGATACAAACAAAAAGTACAAAAAAAAATCGAAAGTACAAAATGATAGTAGAAAAAAAACAGAAATATATAAAAAAATCCGCAGAACCAAAGTGTGCAAGCAAGCGAATCCCGAGAACCAAACACGTCGAACGGAGATGTGTGATAAATCATTTTTTTTTTTCGTTCCCTCTTTACTCCATAATATACTTTAACACGTGTATCGTTGAACAGGTGATCAGGCTCGAAGGTGCGTCCTTCAGATCGAAACCCTACAGGTTCGAAGTGCAGAACGGCGGCTACGTAGTCCTCGAAACCGAGTGGTCGTCTTTTATCAATCCCTGGACAAAAAAACTAGAGTTTGTCGTAGGTCAACACAGAGTACTGAAAGGCCCGACGAATCCGGATGTGTTTCGCGACCCTAATTTGAACGAGCACGGCCAGGTGGTCAACATCAGTGAGGAGGTGCTCAAGGAGGCGAAAATCATACAGGGAGAGATACGTACACTTTTGGATGAGGTACGTCTACCAACACGATGATGATCCCTCCCGATCCAGCGGTATAGTTTAGCGGTATTTTTTCTAAATCGTGTACGCCGACGATTTAGATTCCTATCGAAAAGGTAAAACTCGAAGTCACGTTGCCGTATGTACGATCGATTGTCGCTCTTTTATCGCGTTAATTCTGTTATCAGAAGATCTTTCATTGTATTTCACAATAATCTATGGTTTATACATGCATAAAATCCGCAGTCTAGTTATGTATAACAGAATATCACGATACTATAAGATCGATTTTTATAAAGGGTGAACCAAAAAAAAAAGGTTCATAACTTTCAGGATAGATAGTGTTTGCCAAATGATGAAGAAGAGTCGTAATAAACATGGGTCGAAAAATGAATATTTTCAAGTGTCCCGTGTAACCCCGTGTCCGAAATGAAATTCATATTCTCGAACGACTGTGTCCGCTCAATCCCCAAATTTTTCTCTTTTGTTCTATCGTACGTCTGCGCAGAACATCCAAAGAAAGTCAGATATAACCGAGCTCGACGTGTCAAAGAGGTGCAAGGACCTACCGTCCTTCATGGAAAATCTGCTCCAGGAGACGAGGGCGACTGGTCTCGCGAAAGATGTGCTAGCTGCCGACGACAGGAGTTTTTCGGTGACTATTAGCTACGTTTTAGTATCGCCGACACATACCTATTTATGGTAGTAATTACGCTATAACGCGCACTCTGATGGTATGCTAAAACAAAGAGTATACTAACTATTCTATACGTATATATTATATATATATATATTATATATTACCCACGTTACGCTTACGACAACAGAACGTGGAATGTATTAAAGATCTTACTGTTAGATCCTGTAAACACATCGTATTCAAACGATTGTATTTTCGTTTCGATCCGTTTAACATTGTTTTCGAACTCGTTGGCACTTCCGTCTATATGTAGATTGTCCTCCATTTGTGGTCGTTGTTCAGTTAGCTTTAACCCCTTAGCTGCGGAGGATCTACATAAGGATTCACGAAAACACGGAACGTACTCTTATATTTATACTCTATTTTTATGAAAATTGTACCAATAGGGTAGTGAGATTTTCCAAACACGATTTTTTTTAGTGATAATTTTTAGTAATCCGAATTACGTACAATTGAAACTAGTTCGAATGGTGTCGTGCTCGAACTCATTTTTATTGAAAAAGCGACTCTACTGTATATAACTTCGTTACACTCGTCAGAAGAGGTTACTATATCTTACTTTCATAGCCAAACAACCAAGTAAAAATCATCTGATTGATCTATGAATGGTCTTCGTATTTAAGGGGTTAAGTTCATTAGGTTCTAATTTTGCTTTGCGTTATTTTCTTTATCTTAAACGGTATCGTGTACTATTTCAATCTCCATAGAGAAAACAACACGAACGTATCGTATCGAAAGTGCATCGTAATTGTGTACGGCACGGTAGAGGAAAAAAGAAATTAGCACGTCTTCGTTAAGAGCGATCATTCGAAAGTTACTCGCTGTTCGGGATTGGCGACGAACATTTTGAGATACGAGGAAAATTTTTTTTTTATAAAATTAATTTAAAAAAATTTATTTTTAACACGATTCAATCTTCGGATAATTTCTTCTAAGAAGGCGAGATAGTTTTGAATCGTCGCTTCACGCCGTTATTCCAGAGCGATCGATGTTTTGTTTTATTGCTTTACATAATGATCCCAAAACGATTAATTTTTCGTTTCGTTTGATCCGTATCGCAAGAATTTCTTTTTTCCTTACTGGTCCCTTCAGGCAAGCATGACGTAAGTAGAGTGTAACCGACATAGGCGGAGGGCTGGGAAAAGTTCCATGCTAATATATCTCTTCGCGAAGCAACCAGAAACGTTTTACACGTGATCACGAAACGAATTTTCAGGAATAGAATTTCGTCGATGAAACGAATCTGAGATTCTCGTTGCTTCCGAACGATATGTCGTAGAATTTATTAGATGAATTTTTGGAAAGCTGGTCGACACAAAGAAAGGTGCACAGCGATTGATTAAACATTTTACAGCCTGGTGTCACGATCGTAAAACCGGATGGTCGTCACGCAAAAAAAAAAATTAACTCTAAAGCCCACGAATGTTAATCACGAGTTAGGGTATTCACGCACATCTGCTACCGTTAATTCCTTGCGTGGCTAGTCATAAGTAAAGCACAAATCGGACGTGATCAGAAAAATACTGAGGTATCACGATGAGAACAGAGAACAGAAAATAAAACAGAAACAATCTACCAAATTGTTTTGTACATAGACACCGACGGAGGGCAAAGTGAAAATTGTTTAGGTCCGTTGGTGGATAGCGTCAATTTCAAAACCTTGTAGGAACGTTATTGGTAAGTCAATTTACGTTTTTTTTTCTTCATTCAATATATTATTCGTTAAAGTTTACACTCAATTTAAAAAAGATCAAATTTCAGAACTACTTTATTTTTTTAAATCGACCTCGATTGTACCAGTTTGGAACATACAAGTAGCTAAATTAAGTTCCGTATTATTATCGACAAACAGAGGTACCGATGGATCATGGAAAACGCAAGAATATCCCTAAAAAAATTGTATATTCAACTCCTTACTGTGTTCACTGGTCTCGAATTTCTACGTTCAACGGAGTGGTCATCGTGTCCTCTCGAGAACTGATAACGTAATCGAGTCCCAGTCTTTTATTGTCTATGATGCTTTGTTTATCTAACCAACAGCACATTGAGTACGAGACGTCGCCTGTATTTCTTTTTGACGGTTTCACGTATGTTTTGTTGATCGAGAAATTTGTTATCTTCGCTTATTTTCTCGTAGTTCTCAATGAAACATGTACTGTCCATTGTTGTGTTCTCTCGTGATTGATGGATAATAATCTTCTTCATCGCGTCTAACTTGGGGAACATTTTTTCTTCTTTTATGTTCAGTCCCAAGGTTTTCTTTCGTTTCGAACTCTCTTTGAGTGATCTTTTGTATCAGTATGACATCGATTGTGCCTCAAGTCTGTTAATGGATTTACCACGACAAGGGAATTCGATGCATTACATTGTCTAGATATGGATTACGAACCTTTACTTTTAATAGTTGATATAGAATATCTTGTTTTATTAATATAGGTATTTAACCCTCGAAAGGTGGACGGTTCTGATAGTACCGAAGGGTGAGTCCGTTTGGACCCTCATACATTATTCCTTCTAAATGCACTTTTGAACTTTCGTTGTGAATTCTTTTTTTTCCATTTAAATGAAATATAAACAACTAACAGCTTGAATTATTTATCGAAAAGCTCGTAATGGAAACGAGTATAATAAGTTACCAAGAACCGAACACAGGATACGTTATAACGGTTAGAAGTGTATTGATTAATTATTGCAATATGACGTTCGTGACCAGAGAGATCCGGTCTGTCTGTGTGTGCCTCTTCACTTACAAGGTTTTGAAACTAACGAGGTGATACGAGGGAACGAGAACAGGAGGATAGAGGAGTCCGTCGAAACGTGCACGACTGGCGGTCACGTTTTCCCCCGGAGTTACGACGAGCAGAATAAATTCTCGCCTATCGATCGTTCCTCGTCGTCCGAGCGTGAGACTGTGTGTATAGCGATCTTTGAAATTAATATTCCCCGTGATATCGTAATGCATAAATTGTTCAAATAAATTCCTGGCGATCTCCAAAATTATTCTTTTTTAAATCTGGACATTTCAATCATTCAAATCGTCGATTCTCCGTTATATATCGCAAATTCAGAGGGAAACAATGACAAGCATTTCTGAGTGAATAGGGTATTGAGGGTTGGAGGAGGATGTTCGAAACGTGAGGACAACGGCCATGGAAGGCAACCATTCGATCGTAGCAGTTGGAAGCAATTATAACGGGATTGTCGCTGGTCTGGAGAAATTAGTAGACGAGCCGATTGGTTACTTCAGTGTGCTGTAGTTATTGCATTTTTGTTGTCACGTGGATGGACTTAACCACGGGTTCCTTGCTAACCCGCCTTGCACACACACAGGTCCTCGCTTGCTACATTCATTTTCCAATGGCTGTGATCAAAGGCTACGCGGGGGTAATCGTACTAATGGTACCGTAGTCGAAAGAGCCGAAAAAGAAAACTAAAACGGTAACATTAAACCACTCCGTCGCGTGCCTCTAACGCAACGCAACGCAATTATGCAAAACAACTGACAGTGACGAAAATCATGTGACAACTCACTCTAAGGCGCTACAATATACTTGTGAAGGGATCACGCAATCCCGTGTTACAGGAGCACGACAGCGTGATGCTCGGTGAGATATCGCCCCATCACGAGTACGACGACAGTAAATCGTCCACTGAGACACCGCCGAGCTACAATCAGCTGAACTACAACGAGAATATCGAGCGGTTCTTTAAGAGCAAACCGCTGGCCGCCACCATATACGGCAGCGACGAGGAGAACATTAATTCGAGCAACGACGAGGGAGAGAAGACCAGTCCGAATTCGGCAGGTTAGACACTTTTTTCAATAATATTTACTCGAATAATGCGAATACATTTAACTAAAAACGGGTTACTCGAAACCGCCCGGAACTTCGAAAAGAAAAAAAGGGGTTGGTAAAGTTTAAAAAGAATTTTCTTTTATACGATATCTCATTGAATCAGTAGTAAATCAAAGTAAACAAATTTCGGTTTGAATTCAGACTCTGTAAATTAACCATGTCCGTAAATATCTGCAGTCTGTTTATGATTATTCATTGAAAATTCTTTAAGTGTAATGCAAAATGGAAAAACTAATAAAATTTTCTTCGATTGGGGAGTTTTTTTTTTAAAGAAGATTTCTTCTACTGCATGATACGTAATGTATTATGTATTGTTGTTGACAGCAAGGAAATGCATGTCGCCAATAAACGGAAGCGGTGCAAGCGGCAGCGGTAGCGCGGAGAATCTCAGCAGCGGTTCAACAAACAACCAAACCAGTTCAGCGAGCCGAGACAACACCTCCAATACAACCAGCAACACTACCACCACGGAGAGCTTCAAACCTCCCACCCTGACCGAATCTCTATTGAATCGTCACAACGAGGACATGGAGAAGTTAATGATGCAGAAACACCGAGAACTCCGTTCGAGTATTAAGAACAGCGACAAACTGAAGGATTCACGGATAAAAATAACCACCGAGAAGATGAATACAGACCTGAACGTTCATTCCGCCAGTCAGGGTCACGGAGTGAAGAGAACCGGTAGCCACAGTTGGGAGGGAGACAGTTTCAAAGTGAGTATACCACAATGTTTCATTTGTAAAATCCATAGAGAGCTCGTGATACACAGGGTATATAATTGGAGTCATTTTGGAGTTTTATAGTTGGATAGTTTACCGGAACAAGTGTTAAACAAAGGCATAACGTCTGTGTTAGGGACTTCATTAGACTAAAAATAAAAACAGAACTTCATTGCTTCAGCAAAAAAAGAAAAAGCTAAATTCATTTACGGAAGATCAGTTGAGTTGAACGTTCCATAGTTTGAGTCAATTTTATCCGAGTATAGGGTAAGAAAATATTATTAACACTTTGCTGGCGGGAGAATTTTTGTGTTTGCAAATGTACGACTTTAGGTGTTCTAAAAATATTTAGAAATCACTACTTTTATTCGTCGAACGTTATATACAGGAAAAGCAATTTTTCCCTACTTTTTACTATTCTAGTTCTTATTTTAGAAAGACGTGCTATTACGTTAACCGACGTCAAAGTGTTAAGTATGTACGAACACGTGTGATTCCGTTGTGTCAGGTTTCGAAGCATGAAGAGATGTCGAGGACAAGCAACGCGGGTCAGTTTCCTACAAACGTTACCACGACATTCACAAGCATGAGCGTCGATCAATCAACTGTTATTCAAACAGGTGGTAATATAAACCTGTGGCAGCCGCTCTCGGTTACCGTGCCGCCCCCACCGCCTGCTCAACAATGCAATGTGCCAGAAAAGTAAATTTTCTGTACAACAAATTAAATGAAAATATCGAGGTTCAGTTAATTACACTGGTCAACAAAATTTAACTTTTTTTTTGTCTTCGAACATCCAGTAGCTGATTCTTATAAATTCTTCTGTGCTGATTACGAATCTGTAAACAGTTGTTTGCCATCACCCTCAGTTTCCGAGAAATTTGATTTAAACAAAAATTTCAAATTTTCACCTTCGAACATTTCCTGTGCTCAAACATTAATAGTTATTTTGTTCGGGAGACTTTACAGAATAATTTGACGCAACAATCAACTAAATAACTATTAATGTTTGAGCAGAGGAAATGTTCAAAGTTGAAAATTTGCATTTTTTTGAAAAATCAAATTTCTCGGAAACTGAGGGTGATGGCAAAAAAATTTTTACGGATTCGTAATCAGCACAGAAGAATCTATAAGAATCAGTGTAAATGTTCTTTGAAACAAAAATCATGTTGACCAGTGTTATCGAAATACGTAACGATTCGCGGTCCTGTTGATATTTTAGCGCCAGTTCACAAGCAATACCCAGATTACCAGTACTGCCGCCGATGATACCAGTGTACTACGTGCCGGTTCCGCACACTACCGAGCCCGCGGTATTATCGCCCATACAGGAGAAGCTTAGCCAACCTCAATCAATCCAACATCCACCGATCAATCCTTACGTATCCAGTACGTATGTTCTAATTCAAGAATCAATTGAGAATAAAGAATAAAGAGAAAGATAGTGAGAGGAAGAAGCACTAGAAAAATAAGTAAATACACACCCCAACAGAAATTGTCAAACAAAAAACAATTAAACCAAGAATTCTATCGTACACTTTCTTTTGTCATTTTATATGTAATTCTGATCTTAAATCTTTTTACTCCCTAAGAGCATAAAGAAATATGTAATATCACACTCTTGTAGCGTCCAAAGAGAATTATTACATAATTTTCTTTAATCGTTACGTGTCCGCAAGTAGAACACAAGAGAAGTTACTAGAAGACTGTTGGATGACGATGCAGAAGTACAAATGAAATTAAATTGGAAAGTAAAAATCAACGTGATTACATATTTCTCGAATTATTTTCATAGTGTTCGTGCCAGTGTCGTACGTCACCACAGCAATGGCCGGACTGATCTATCCTCCAGTGATCGGTGCTCCACCATCGGGCATGATGTACAGGCCTTTCGTGAGCCCAGAACAGACGCCAGCTCCCCGAGACACTAATCTATCCAACGTCGACAAATGTTTAGATAGAAAACGACCGGCCAGCCAAGCGACGAGCGTTAAAGCAGAGCCTGGCAGCATCATGGCGATGTCCGAATCCTCGAAAAAAGTAAACCGATCACGTCTGATATTAACCCCAGATCACTACATCTAACATAAAAATTATCACTTCAAATTTGCGATTCTCAGAAATGATGACGAAAGATAGCCTCGGACTTAATGTCTACGCAAAGACTGGAGGGAGAGCGAGTTTATGTGCTCGGAAGTACGTGTGAAGGGGAAGTGCCTCGCGTGGCAATATGTTTAGTGGCAATATAGTTAGAGTCTACTGTAAAATATCACGTGTTTCCTTTCAGTCGTCATTTTTACGAATGATTAGTACTAACGGATAATTTAGCGATCTAGGGTTAATGTTTCCTTGAATTATCCCGAACGTTTATGTATATACTGATGGTTTTATAATAATTAGGTACTATCACCCGGGGAACTGTTCTCGTCTTGTGTGAGCAACGACGGAGGTTGCTCGAGCTTAGTGGACGCATCGACGCCGGTGAATCCGAAAGTCCACAAACATAATGATTACAGCGTCGACGAATCGAGTTCGTCGAGCTTTTACAGTAGTTTCTTGTACAAGAGCAGCGAGAGCAGCTGCAACCCGGACCAGAAACCAACGGAGTATTTGCCTGAGGTGTGTAATTGTATTGCTTGGATACATTAGAAATAGCATGTAGCACTATCTACTAACTAGAGTTAGAAAATATTTAGACCAAGAAGCTGTAGGACTAGACTTGTAGTGATGGATTATCGTAGGTAGTGGAGTTTATTAATTTGAAAGGGAACGATTGTTTACAGAACAACGCGAAGCAACAACAGGACAAGCGAAGAAAAGAGCCCCCGTGGCTCGAAGGTGTCCAATTGACCCCAGAATTGATATACGAGTATCAGGTACACCCGAAAACACTGCAAGAAGTACTTGAAGCTGATATGGATGCCTTAAAAACTTTGAATCAGCCCCTGTTGGTGAACGATCAGCTGGGCCAACTCTATCTGGACCTGGAGGTCGAAGGTTTCGAGACCAAGCTCGTCCTCGAAGACGGAATGACATCCAGCGGGAGCGACAGCGGGAGCAGTAACGGAAGCTGGACAGCGGGGACGATGTCTCAGGTAAAACAGTTTCAAGGTCTTATGTTAAGTTCACAGAGCACATAGGTATACAGTAATTTTAGGACAATTGTACATTATCGCTTTTACTTACGAGGAAAAAGAAAGAAGCATACACTACCACAAGTTGTTGTTGTTATCAACATTTTATATTTTTTCTGATTAATTTTGCATTGACGATCGCGAAATCGTTTGAAAGAAAATTATTTATATGTTTGTACTACATACACATATATATTTAATATGAATGCTTGAAAGGAATGGCAAAATAAATTTGTGTGCATTTATTTATTTGAACAGTATACATTGAAACAGCATGATTTATCACTTGGTGTTAGAATTTAAATACAAGTGAAAAATAGAATACAAAACCCAGGATTTTTAATCATGTTTACGACGATGGTGAATGAGATAACCATTATTTAATGTACATAGGATCGTTTTCGTTTCTTCGAGAATGCACACGAATTTATATTATAGAATACGATAGAAGCGATTTTTTTTGTAGAAAGAATCGCGCACATCTTACAGACACATGTTTGTCATGTCAGCCCCTTAGGTTCAGGTTTCTTAAGAGATTATTTTTAACCATGTTAGAATTGAGAGTTCTAAACCGACATACACTACAAGCTTCTTAATCGACTTGGTGAGTACTGTTTACCGTTTAATCCTGAGACTGTCTTACATAACACTGTCATATTTTTTAATACGTTCAATAATTTATTATATGTATATCGCGTGATAAAAGAAAAAAAAAAAGAGGGACAAGTTTTATCAGTTTCGAAAGTCGAGTAGTGGAGAGTCCGATGGAGGTCTTGACTAAACGAACAAGATATCTTGTTTGCAGCAAATGCATGGGAGGAGAATGGTGAAGTACGGTAAATTCGTGATGATACACGAAGAGAACGCCCCGTTGCCACCTGCGCTGCCATCGAAACCGTACCTTGCCAGCCATTATAGGAACGATGTTGTGACGACCAATTCGTGACTCAACGCTGTGTCTAGGTTCGAAGGTTTCGTCTGCAATGCCGTGCTTCGAATTTGTGTCTGGTACTCGAGTTACAATTGGCCGCTGCGTACAACTCCGGTATCGTTTGACCGACTTCGCTGCTACAATCGCGTGTCGGATTTCGAAGCAGGTAAAATCACTGTCCTGTGTCGCGCGTGAACACATTTAAGAACAATATTTCCATTATTTTTCTTTTACGTATAATCTTAGTTATTTGAACAAAGAAAACGCATATTCGTTCATTCTCTTATATGCATACGTCATTGTTATTGTACTGGGGGCCAGTATAAAGTTCGTAGCGTTTCAGACGCGGTGTTTCTATATTTTTATTTCGCCGTCGAATAATGTTTATCTAAATGAAACCTAGATACATTCGATACACTACTTAGATACCAATATGTAACGAAAGATTAAAATAGAGACTGAGTCATATGTTCCGTAAAGAAATATTATTATTTATATTCAGTTCACTGTTGTTGCTTCATCGCTGAAGCATTCCGGCGCTCGAATGGTCGCGAAACACCACGAACTTTCCGACCTACCCAACACAATATCAATATACTGTCATATATTGAGGCACGCAGTGTAAAAAGAAATACGACGATTTGTTTCATGTCGAGACATAAGATTACGTGTGTGTACATTTTAACTGCCTCCAGAACGCGTTATCCTGTCTCCGAACAGTCAATTAGCGCGTTTTTAGGGATAGACATTAGAGCTTAAACGATAAGGTGTCGAAGATCGTATTGGCATAGGATTAGGCCCCCATTTTAAGAGACATTGTACCGTTCCTTTCTCAGTTCTCCCTCGCGTCCGAATTGTTTGTGTTTTTCACGTTGATTATGTCGGTGACAATTTTGGGACAGGCGACTTCCGTGTCCCAAGGATAGATGGAGCTGAACACGGTCGATCATAGACATATACTACATATTTTACTAGTAATATGATAGCGTATCTAAAGTTTTTGTATTTTTAATATTTTTGTAGAAACAAAGGTGACCTTAATTTTAACTAGGAAAATATTAAAAATACAAAAACTTTAGATACGCTATCATATTACTAGTAAAATATACTACAACTGCCTCCTCTTCGGTTTTTTTCTAATATTTATCGTTTACGAAAAAAACGATGGTACAAATTATCGCGAACACTCTGTATAATAGACTGCCTAATGGTAGAGATGAAGTCAAAACTAGAAAGGGAGGACAATAACTGGAGTAACATTCCTCTCCTGATAATGGGGTTGTTGGTGGGGGATTCTCCTACGGCTGTAGTGGAGACATTACATGCGTGCAGTACAGTAAATCCTCGATGAGTGTTCGAAGGCTTCTCGGCACTGACAAAGAAAGATTCTCAGGTGTAACGCTGACTTTTCAATGAGGTTTATCACAGTTATAGAGCTCGAAATTCTGCAGCCAATGATTTTTGTTTCAGCCGTATATGGCCATTAGTTTATGAAATATTTAATGTTAAGTGCCGAGGAGCTTTCTCCCCTCCCTCTGCGATGTGTGAGCGAGAGAGGACTTACTCCAACGCTACTTCTGTCCCTAGGATTCATTTCATTCCTACCATAAGACCGCGCAGTCTATTATACATATATGTCTATGCGGTCGATGCATTCCTCCCGCAGTTACGAGGCGCCCGTCATCGGGCAGATATTGATGTACGGAGAATTGCCTCCAATTGAATCCGCGGTTTCCTTTTGAAACTGACGCATTCTTCCTGCATAACATGATCGATGGATCCTCATTGTCCGGACAAAGCAGGTACTCCGCCGTAAAGTCTGTCACCCGCACAACGTTTTAATATAGATTTAATAGAAATGAATATAGGACAGGAGGGAAGGGGAGGGGAGTGGACAGTTAGTCAACGAGTGTAACTCTGTCAGCCGGGGGATCGGGTCGAAGCGTTTATTCTATTCTTTTTATACACCCATTGTCCGTCATACAATAATCTCCGTTTCGGCTTCCAATACAATTCGTGATAATTAACTTAATAATTACGGTGTAGATCGACTCAATTGTTATCAGGTCCAGCTGAAGGTATTCGTAGCGAAGAATGAGAAATAGATAGACTGCGACATTTTATATATACATTTATGTATACTGTATTCTGTCTGGCACGAAGTATCGTGGAGTAGAAACTTGACAGTTTTTATTTCGTTTCAACCAAATAGGTGCCGTTCATGGGTGGAAACATTAAGTGAACCAGTATGTAATCTGTAGAGTACTATATTTTTTAACGTACTTGATGTTTACCAATGTTGTCTAATAGCTTGCCCCATTTTGTCCAAGCTAAAAGCTGTAAAGATGTTTCGAATTCACATCACATTGGCATTTCATTGAAAGAATAATAGATTACTAACTGGAGCACTTGATAAATGTTTAGTTAATTTCTGTTCCTGTTAATTGTACGACTAAAACCGAAACAATTTACAGAAACTGGAATCTAACATTGTTTTTACCGTGTTAAGGGTCCCGGGTGTGTCAAACAAAATAAAAACTTCACTGCATAGATTTTATGGGAGATCATGCTATTTTGTTTTTTATATATACATGTATATACTCTGCAGTCTAGACACTATTGTACATACATGAGAAAAACAGAATAGAAGTATTAATTACATTTGAAGAAAATATCAACAAATGCAACGTGTCGTCCTATAAGCACTCTGGCTTCATCTTCTAATTCCGTATTTTGTACATAAACAAAGATATTTATTTTTCTACTAATATTTCCCTCGCACAGGAATAGCTTCTCCATCGGCAATGAAAAAATGTGTTGCATTTTGTGACTTAGGGCAACTGCGTGTAAAATATTCTATTTGAAAGGATGTTATTTAAAACAATAAACGATCGAATTTTCCACTGGACCTGATACTTTCATTATCGTCATGTCGTACTTAGAAAAAATAAATTGACTTAATTGGAATATGTTCGATCGTTTTTTAGCGTTTTCATCCGAATCATGGTTATATTTTGAGATGGAATTAATGACGATAAGATCGATCAGCTTTGGAAACACATGTCCTGTCAGTCATAAATCAGCCCCAACAGTCACCAGCATATGAGGACGTGTCTGACGAAATAAATTAAAAACCCGAACAATCTAATTTTACAAACAATTCCCAAAAGACGTTTACGATTTTTTTAATCCTCTGGCAAATTCGAATCCTCAGGTCTGTTGGATAAAACCAAACAAACGGGTGCCTTTACGGTTTATTTTGATCGTCAAACGAAATTCTCCTTTGTAATCGCTATTTTTGTACGTGTTTTCACGACAGTTACCTGTTTTCCCAAACAGTCTTTGTTTTCATCGCGCGACAGAACTGAAAAGGGGATGCGTACTCCCCCGACAGATGACGTCCACGGCACCTTGAACCACTAGCATTTATACGGTCGTGATAATATTTTGTATACCTACCATCTATTTGTACACAGAAAGATATTTTAACGGTCGATCGGCGCGCGTGGATCCGACGAGTGAAGTAAATATTTTGTATACCAGTGAACCGCGCGAGTAATCCTTCAGAATCCAGGTCAGTCGCCGTTGATCCTTGTCGATCGAAACACGGAAACGGAAGACTTACTTTTTCCACACGCGTTTGTAACCGCCGTGACCTAGTCCAGATTGTGTATAAAGTAGTTGGAGCTCCGCGATATTCGGGGTTTCATGTGACGACGAAAGTTGTTCGCTCGAAAATCGTGAAATTCGTCTTTTCGTCCGAGAAAAAACGTCGTTCGTTTCTACGTGAAATCTCCGAACGATTTCTATGCCTCAGAACGAAGAAACGTGGGCATCGGTAATGCGTTATCTCGACCAATTCATTTTTCATCGCAACACATCCGTAGATACATGTAAGTGTTCTTATTCAAAGGGGCGAAGCAATCGAGAAAAGACACGACGTCTTTGGAATTTTATCAAGGAGGAAAGCGAACTGTTTCGGATATTGATTTGAAACCATGGGCCTGTATTTGTAAATTGTTCTGTGTACATGCGTACATTACTTTCGTGCAGAAATACGTGATAGTTTTCGAAATGTAAGTTTGAAAGCATCGTGCGCAGTGTTGAAGGACTTTTCTGTGTGTGGTTGCCATAATAGCGTTACTTCTCACGAGTGAAATAAAAGATAGTTTGCAGATTGTTAATTATTCTTTAAATAGAAACAAATCACAAATGTCAAAAAGGAGTATAGTGGTTGTGTTTTACATTCCACGCCGGTTTTTATCAAACAAGAGAAGGTGTATCGAATTTAATGTATCGATAGTTATGTTATCACAATAATAGTGAATTGCTCAATAGTACACCGAAATAGTGTAAAGACAACAGATGTTTTCCGCAACAGCATAGTTCTTCAAACTATTACGACTGCCTTCATAAAAACACGTGCAGGCAAAGTATTTTCAAGTTAATATCTTGAATAAGTTTCTTTCGGATACAATTCGAAATATGTCGTATATTTACGTAGCCACCTTAATCAAATTTGTACTACATTTCATACAAACGACTAATAATAACGTTATCTAGTAATTAGTATTTTTTAGCAGTACGATATACATACATATAAAGTTTGTAATAATTCTTATTATCGTTGTATTGAATTTATAATTACGATCGTAAGGAATACAGATCGAATTTATTATAGTCCTGAACGTACTCGAGTCTTAGGTACCGACCGCTTAAACTTCGATACATATTTCGTTCGCTGTTTACCTACGACGATCGCGTCACGTGACCAGAAACATTTACTTGTAATTTTTTCGTCAGAAGCGATCGTCGAAGGGACTGTACACGTATTAACTACAGAAATACGCCCACACGTGTATTTATTTGTATTCACGCGGTTCATCCTGCGTATTTTCCTTGAATTTTACACGTGGAACGATGTTTTTATCACGTATTCAAAAAAAAGCGGAATGTGTGCCAATATAATGTGTGTATAGTGTCGATGATTTGTGCTGTAAGCACAAGGACACGGGTTATTTTTTTTTTTACATCGAGTCCTCGTGTGTATGCTTCGATTCTTTACATTTGTCACGTCGTCTTAATCCGGCGTTTCGTGAACGCTTCAAAGTGCCAGAACCTTGAAACGATCGCGTAGATAGAAACGAATGGAATGGATGGGAAAAACCGTAACTTTAGAACCTCTTTGATTGTATATCGTTTGTCATCGAAGCCACACTCTTTTCTCGCGCAGTATTTGAATGAGTCCAATAAGACTGTGATTGGTGATCGAGCACCAACGGAATTTATGTATCGTTCGAATGTATTTATTTTCAATCAGGTCCCGCAGAAAGCTGTGCAGCGTTTTGGTTTTTTTACTAGAACGTAATAAACGAAGTATGTCGAATAGATTCCATTGCATTTAATAATTTTTCCTCGAATTTCATGTGTTTCGTTTCTCGTAAACTGAAATTCTGTTTTTTCTTCGACTGTTATTAATTTCTGGGCTAGTATAAATGCCTAATGCAATTTTAAGAGTACAGTCGTCTTCGACGAAATACATTCCAAAACGAATACATATAGAAAAAGAAATGCATGTGGGATCTAAACGGACCTAGGCGTCATTTTCAAAAGCTGTTACGAAAATTTCTATTGTACAATTGAAAATTGTTATACTACCTAGAAATAAATGCTGATGAACGAACAAGGACAGACCTTTTCCGCGGGGCCTGGTCGACATTTTGAGTGATGGCGTTTCAATCGTATAACGAGCATTTCATCTAAACGACAGTTTCGTGACAAACATAGTTAACCGCCGTGGGATGTTGTCGCGGAAAGGTGTATTTCGACTGTTTTTTTTTTTGTAACAGTGTACTAAGATGCCGTTAGTAGAGTAACTTTTTATCCACCAGAGGAAACTAATCTACCGCGCCGCGACGAATATACTGTTACCAATAGAGAAAGAATTTTATATCACGAGGAAAAGGAAAAAATTTCTAATCGCATCGTGTCTTGCGCTCCATTGGAAACGATAGAGGGCACTCGTGCAGTTTTGCCCACCTACTTTTTACCAAGTACAAAATATATCAGAGGACACCTGTTATTTTTTTCGATTAATTCATTCTTCGAGCCTGGAGGCTTTCAAACACTTGATCATGATTAATCCGTGGCAAATACGTACGTACATTCACTCCAGGCGATCTCACGTTCTGTCGTTCTGATCTCTTTAAATCTCTCCGTTACGATATACTGATGCTCAACTATGCTGGACAAACGCCAGACTGCACGGGTCCCCGCGAACTGGTTCCGGTGTCAATATCAAAAGTGATCTTAAAAAAAAGGAGTGACTCGTTACAACCACCCACGAGAAGAGCTGTAAATTGCGTAATAATAGTGATAGCAATATACGAAGCATTATAGTGATAGTTGATTGTGTTTTGTGCATTCCTCTCGCCGATGCAATTTCATTCGCGATTTTTCTCTGGTACCGCTTAGTTGCCCTATTCTTCCGTTGTTGTTTTTTTTATCGACAAACGGGTTAGAGGAAGAATACGTATCATGTTCATGTGTCGTTTTATTGAGACTTTATTAGAAATGTATTCGATCGTTTATCGAACCACGATAACCAATCTGTTCACACGTTCACCACCAGGCCAGCATTTATAACATTGCCACAGAGTTCAAGCACCTCCGCTGCCGTGACGGTAGTTATTGTAAGCCAAGATTTATCATCCGTCACCTATGCTTTCGTCGATCTCGAATCTCACCCTAATCGAAATCCGTTATCTTTTACCTAATCGGATATGACGTAAATGAAAATTTCGGTCGGGGAATGCTTAGTTCTTCGTTGGTGTATTGAAATTTCCACGATTGACTTTCACAAAAGGGAAAAACATTGCCCGAAAGGTGTTTTCCACCGATTTCGATTCAAGTTCAACAATTATTCCTCGAACAATGAAGAAAAAAATGAGGCATATCACCTATAAGCATAGTTAATTTAAATATCATCGTATATTTTCAAATGCATCATTTATCTAATAAGAAACAACATCCCTAACTGTTCCCCGTGTGTATAGAATGATACAAGCAGTGAGAGAAATACAGAAAGTCGAGCATGTATTATCCTTGTGTTTCAGTGTCGAATGGTTTCTTTGTTTTTATATTTTCTCTTTTTCCCAATGAAAGTACAACATCGTTAAAAGAATAGCTAAACACACATTATTAGATTATAATAATACTATCACACATGTTATCTTTGTACGTCTTCGTTAATATTGAAATATACTATAATCTATGGGTAAATGTAAAAAAAAAAACAAGAAAATCGAAAAGAAGAAACGTGATTGTTCGGTCTCTTATTGTTCCTAATTACAGCGACTCACAGATTTGTTCACGAAACCATGTTACCTTTATTTTCAGTAAAATTACGTGCCAAACTGGGAATTTCGTTTGAAAACTAGGAAAAACTGATCCCTAAGCTACAATGAAAGTATAAAAAATAAAGCTACGTAAACAGAAATTGCATAAAAATTTGTACATTTAATTGTTATTTCAGAAGTATGTGAACGAATATGAGTCACTGTATCAACGATCGCCTTGTAAAGGTGCGTATCCATTTGTTGCGTATCCTCTTATCGAATCATCGTGCGTATCATCGTACCTTATCACTGTACGATACATTTTCACAAACAACGATGCAACGCTTGCCCGTCCATATTGATACGCAATAAGTGTATACGCACCTTAACAGGCTTCGTGCGGCCCGTCCACGTGAACTGTCCCTCCCCCCCCTTTTCCCTCTTCGTGTCGTATCCGCGTGCCCCGTTCCCGCTCGGTTTGTACACGTCATTTACTGTCATTTTGTGGCTTCTTCTCTCACGCGATCGCTGCTAACTTGTTTTATATTCCGGCTCGTCTAATTTAATATTTCGGCTCGTCAACGAAACGCCTGCCACTGTGCACGGTTTGTCGACTCCTGATTCGATCAACACCGAATGATGATCGTCGTCCAAGGTCGTACCAATAAAGCGTCACCCGGTCGTGCTTTCCTCCCTGGTTCCTCGTGCCTCGAGAGAAGTGCCTATATTTCCAATCTGTAAATAAATTTGTGCAATAATAAATGTGACGTGGAACGATCGTATTACTTTGGACAGAGTTACAAAAAATGAAAAGGTCAGCGTGTAAGTTGATGGGAATATTTCATACCGAAACTTAAATCGATGTCTCAGACACTTAAATTCTATGAAAAAAAAAATGTAATCTATGTATTATGGTTAAAATAGAAACGAACCAAATACGCCATGTTTGAAATTGTGTTGAGAAATAATGTTTCTTTAGAAGAGGAGAGATTATATTCCGTAGAAAAAAGTAGTTTGTTTTTATTTTAACCACAATACATAAGGACGTAGTGTACGTGGCCAGACACACTTTATTTCCTTTTTTTTAAGTCATAAATCGTCGAAAATATATGCGGTTTAGTTAATAGAGGCTGTTTGTCTTGTTGTAAATTATACTGCGATATTAATTTTACGCAAAAATTTTCTCATAGTATTTAAACAATCCAGTCTCTGTGTAATGTTTCAACTACAAGTTATCTCGTTCTCCGAATGTTAAAACTGTGTATTTGATGTTATTCGAGTATCGTTTACCTCGACTTGTTGAACTTCCTTGTTGGATGTTTTCACGAATCGCCTTATGCACGGGGCCAGTAGCATTGGATCTAGTTTTTCAACGTTTTCCGACGAGACAAGGCTCACTACGAGGCCGACGCACATCGTGACCAACGCGCCGGTGACCGTGTACCAAAGATAACTGAGGCGGTACAACGCTAAAGGCTCTCTAAACATTTGAACGATTACACCTGATCATAATTATTATTAAAATTCCATCATATGCAAAAAGTATTCATTTTTTCTATACAGGCTCTTTCCGAACTAGTGGTACAACCCGAACAGATGTGATTCTACATAGAAAAATAAAGCGAAAATGTAGAGCAAAATTTTTGTTGTTAATTAATAGGACGTGGTTAACACGTCTGGTCATTGCATTCCGTTTCTACTTACTACCATGTGACGAATACAGGCGTTTCAGATTAATTTTCAAAGTCCATTTTCTCGAAAACCAAGCCGTGAATAACAAAAGTTTATCGCATATATTTTTGTTATTTTTTCATAAGGAATCACATGGTATCCGCTTTTAGATATTTCGGTTAGAGATTCGGTCGGAACCTGTATAGTGACCTTTCTTTGTTCTTCAATGAAAACGCCATTAAAATTTGACCACCTATTTTAAAATGTCGTTGACTTAATAGGGAAAAAAATCTAATAGAAAACACACTTTCTGTTATGAAACACTTACGGAAGAAAGTCATCATCGCCCTCGTTCAAGATGGCATCCGGAGGATAGAATATCATCAGATTCTCTACCTGAGGGAACGAGTAGTAGCAACCTTCCGTAGTAACCGGTTTCTCGTCGAATCTAATTGAATAATTAATATTGTGAAAATAATAATACAATTCTTAGACTACATCGTACATTCAACAAACTAACTTTAATCTTCCACTAGCGATCGCTGCTTCGGCTGAAAGACTGATCCATCCCATGAAGCTCAGACCGGAGAGACCGCCAAGAAGAGCGCCCTGAATTTTTTTTTTAAATAACATCAACGTGTTCGTACTTTATGTTAGTACCATTTTTAAATTCATCAAATATCACCCATCAGTTTGACATTAAATTTCAGAGTACCTTAGCGTTTACCCAGGGCAACAGTATTCCCATGCTGAAGATACCAAGGGAAGGCCCACTGGTAATGGAGCTCAAGCTCGTAGTTAACTGAAAAAGTAAAAAAATATTAAACAAAGTTAATAATAAGATATTCAAAAGTTCCTGCCTGATGTGAACACTTTTTTTTCTTCTTACCTGCAAAACGTGAGACCCTGTTTTTTCAACGACAAACACAAGGCCAACGCAGACTATTCCCAGAACTACCACCGTGACTTTCATCAAAATGTCCGCCGCTCGGGGTGTAAAGGGTGTTTTACAGAAAGGTTTCACGAAATCTTCCAGCACCACCGCCGACATAGAATTCAATCCAGTAGATAGAGAGCTAAAATATCAGAAACGGGGTAAAATTTGATGGTTCTGAGATCAGTGGAAGATCCATTTTTTTTCCTGGTGTACCTTAAAGCTGCACTGAACACGCCAGCGACGAAAAGACCCGGAAGACCTGGCAGATCTCGTAAGACGTTCATGACCAGCAACGGCAATAACTGGTCCTTCGCGCCTGCTAACTGAACGAAAAGTATTTGCCCTTAAGAATAGAACGGTAGATTGTTGAAGTGTAGAAGTTATTCTATTGGTATCGATACCTCAGTGTGATTTTAATTACATTTACCTTCGTGAGAAATTAATTGGAAAGGTATGTGGACAATAGAAATCGAAATTTTGAAACTATAAGTTCCAATGTGTATGAATTTCGAAAGGATGTTACAATGTAGAATATTCACTGTCGAACGTACCCTGCGTGGCAAAACTATAAAACCACCCTCAAATTTTCAATCCTTTTATGGTAGTGTGGTTAAATAAAAAGCACTTTTTTCTAAAAAAAATATAATTTTATTCTTTTCTAGAGAAACATTATTTCTCAACACGATTTCAGTCACATGCCATACTTGGTTCGTTTTTATTTCAAGCAAAATATAAAAGAATTGAAAATTCTAAGGTGGTTTTATAGTTTTGCCACGCAGTGTGTAAATGATGTCCGTTGAATGTGAAATGAATCGGTCGTTTCTAGTTCAGAATGCATCGTGAAATTAGACTATCACGGAAGCCTGATCATTACCTTCGTCGTAAGTGGATCACACTCGTGGTACCAGGCATATATTAACATTCCCGCGTATCCGCATATTCCCATTATGATCAAGACCCCGACTGTGAAACACCAGAGCGCTCTGAAATCCATAATTCCTCGCATCATTATTTCCCCCCTGATTACCTTACTTGCGCAATTTACAATGTGTACCAATGAGTATTCGATAAATCATGGTGGCAACGGAAAAGCAAATGATTTCAGGAAAAATCTAATTTGATCTGAATTTTCAGGAACATGTACTAAGCATCGATATTACCATATACGATAATATTATAATAATATTTGTAACGACGAATATTCTTAAAGGAGGATCTTGTTTTTTTTTGGAAAGCAATATTAAACAGAACCGAAAAAAATTATGAACACTCATTTGTGCTCGTAAAAGCGGGCACCATTTGATTCCTTATAAAAAGAAGAAGACAAAAATTTAAAATAAAATTTTGTCATCCTCAGCTTAGATTTCGAGAAAATCGAATTTGAAGGTTAATCTGATACACGTGTATTCGTCGCATGGTAGTAAGTAGAAACGGAATCTACTGATCAGACACACACGCCATGTGCTATTCAATTGCACGTGATAAAATTGTTTTACGTAAAGAATTAAACTGAACAAGTAACTAATGACTATATTAAATTAAACGGAACAATTAACTAGTAACTGTATTCTATTATATTTTCTTATTTTTGATTATACAACAAATCTATTTATATTACTCCCTCTTTGAAGATTTTTTTCTGAATACCCCTTCTTGTTTTTTCTCCTCCTCCAATCTTTTGTACAATATCTCCACTACACTCGGTCAAACAACTACTCCTGATTGTGATCACGACTTAATTCATACGTATTCTTTGCCTTGAGATATTCAAAGTCCTTTCAGATATTCAAAGTCGATTTTCTCGAAAACTAAGTCGTAATTTGGCATAAATTTCAGAAACTTCCGAATTCAAATGATAGAAGGCCTTTTCCCTACGCCACTTTTTTCCCTAGCTGAAGCCGAATTTGTTCGTAAGAGTACTATCTAACGATCTATGAAATTGTACGAATAATTTCGTCTCTCACAATGGATGCAATTAATATACCTTCTAGCTGATCGCAGGGTGGGCAACGCGAGGTATCGTTGTATCATACTTTGATTGATGGCGGATATGTGCAACCAGTGGAAGAAACCGCCAATCACGAGGGACCAGATCGTGTGTCTGGTAAGTGGATTCCAATCTGTCCTATTAGACAGTTCGTGTCAAGTCAATGACATATAATGGCTTTTTAATCGTGTCACGATAGCGACGTATTACTCACGTGGGCAACTCGAGCCTGCCGGATTCCAGATTCCTTCTCAACACCACCGACAATCCGCCTACGTTTGCTGTCCCTTTGATAATGATCAGCAGCATGGAACCGAACATCACGAACGTCTGAATAAAATCGGTCCACACTACTGCCCGAATGCCACCCTATTCAGAAAAATTTCGAGATCACCTTATCGCGTTCGATGATAAATCGATCGAAAATAAATGTCTTTGGTCGTATTCTATTAAGTGTACAAATTAATTCGTGGCTTTCTTTTCGTAGATTTGTTGTATACATATATAGAAAACACCATAATACAGTCTAGCCTTGAAAATATTTCCCATCAGATTCTACACATTTACCTATTTCTTGGGCAGTTTGTGAATACCCTCTCGAAAGATGACAGCTGGTAAATCTTTATACCCTCACGAGACCATTCGGATTCCCACAGACTTTTCACAATGACAAAATTCGTGAAACCTTGATTTTCAACGAAACGATTTGAAAAAATGTTACCAATTTTTCTCTTACACGAGAGCCTAAAAAACCTTCATCTTTGATTTTATGTGCCTCGAAACTCGACAAACATACACCGCCAGAATAGAGAATTAAAAAATACGGAAATGTTCATTTCTTACCACGCAAGTGTAGAAAATGCACACGATACACACGAACGGTGTCACTATGTGTACATTCGCCCCCGTAACTGCAAGTACAATACAATGATTTACTTTTTGCCATTAGACGTTTAACTATTGTGTAGGCAACCGTATATCCAGGTACCCATTTCTAAATTTCTTTTCACAATTTTTGATGTTCTTGTCTAAAACAGCACTTGGTGTAATATATGTATTATAGGTAGGGAAAACTAAGAGTTCCGGAAAAGTATAGAAATAAAATTATCTATGTTTATCTAATCTATCAGAATAAGAGTATTCTAACCGTGAATATTTTGATTGTCTACACAAGGGTTAATTGTACGAGGTGTTCGCTACCTTGATTAAAAGCCAGTGCCGGCACATAAATGACAATAGGCAGCCAGGTCATCTAAAAGAAACGTGTCTCCGTTACAAAACAAAAAAAAAGCTCGAAATCTAGGGTAATCGAATATAGGGGCTGTTTTACGAAATCGATCGTATGCAAACTTACGATGCCAATGGAAAAAAGCAGCGATCCCAGTAATCGAATCTTTTTATCGAAACGTTTCTCGAGATACTCGTAGGTACTTGTCAGTCTGAGATCGTGGAATACCGGCAAATATATTTCAGACATGACGAAAGCGACGATTATGATCCCAAAACCGACGCAAAGATAGCTGGTGCCGTGTACGTAAACTTCGGTCGGTGTACCCAGCAATGATATACCTATATCATCGTAATAATAATTCTTAACTTTGTACAATAGAGGAATCCGTCAAAATTAAACATGCTAATCGCCATTGTCGTAGGACACAAGTAAAACACAATTTACGCTTTCATCTAACTATCTGCACAAAAGCACACCCTGTCTTTTTAAAAAGAAAATACTTATAAAACTGTTCATTTGCAATAACATATTTTAATTATAATGTAACACTGAATTATAAATCCAGATTTTGAAAGTTACTCCATTTTATAATAATGTGGTACGAATTTCTAGTGGTGCACCATGGTAATTATATTACAATTTAAAATCCTACCTGATATGAAGCTCGCTATGAGACTAAAGCTGACAGGGAACATCTTCATATTTCGACCACCGACCAGGTATTCGTCCACTCCCGTGGATTTTTTAACGAAACCGAAGTAAATCCCGATCACACCGCAAATCAACAGCATGAACGCGAAAACCGCGTAATCGTAGATGCCGAAGCTCCGTAACATATCGCCGACTTCCTGGACGGTGGGCAGAACCTGGGACCAGTTCGGCAAACGGTCCTCCATCGCGGTTTCCGCGGTCATTTTATTGCAAAATGGAATTTTCGTGATCGTTCCAACGCCTACGGGCGCTTCGCGTTAGAAAGGTAGTCCTCTTGACAACTAAGTGAATTCATTGAAAAAAAAAACAGAGAAAAAACATAAAAAAAAAAAGGACAGTGAAAGGATACAATTACACAAAAATATTGCTGTTCCTCCGTTCAGATTTCAATAGAACACGTATCTAACGCCTGTCTTGGTGAAATTTCGTAAATTCCCTTGTACGAATTTCGGTGTAAAATCACGGGAATGCTTTTTAATGTTTCCTTCTCGAATACAATAAACAACAGTGGTACTTACTGCAGTTATTGTAGCTGACTTTTTGTCCATTAAAGCTTCTCTGTCAGAAATGCTGAAGCATCGATGGACTTCCGTTACTTTCACTCAGGTACATTCGCGAATGAGGAATGTAGATTAATAGAAGAACCATGAAAAATATATATTATTATATAAATATATAAATAACGCGTTTCTTGACACTGTGCACACTTGAAAAGTAGATTGTTTCTATTTATATTAGGAATGAGTAAGAGTTGACTGAGAGTTGGTAGGGTAGATGCAATGTATACTGACCGTAGAAGGTCGTAGGGGTATCACGGAAGACCGACCACAACTACCGTGGACAGTTCATCTGAAAAGAGCCGAAAGCTCGAAGCGACCCGATGTGATTGCACACATCATGATTGTGCCATTGTGCCAATTTTCTCATTAAACCGACAATGGACATTAAGTACGATGTTAAAACGACCGGGTATATACCGGAGTGAATCGTAAGTGGATAATACGACCTAAATATAGTTGTGATCGTATGGATGTGGTCGGGTCACATGTACGATTGTTAAGTTCCCCTACGATTTTTGGGAATTAAAGATTTATTAATAGTCCTCCCGATTCATCGTAACCATTCGGATTTTCGGTAACTTGATACGATATTATTATATTAGTAATGGATATTTCTGGAGTAGGTTTAAAATAATTACGTTTCCTTTTCTCTTTTGAATTTAATTAAGAATCTCGACCTGTTCGATACAATGTTTTCAGAAGTATAGAATAAAGCGTGCGTAAATACGTCGTTCTTGTTTAACAGCTAAAACGTTCACCCCTCGTAAAAACGTGGCAATTCATTGCCCAATATGACCCTTCTGTCGACTCCTTTTTCTGTGATAACGCCCATTCGAATGACACCGCCGCTGCTGCCGTCACGTGCCATCGCCAATGACAGTGCTGCGAAGACGAGGAAGCGCCATAAGTACCAAACCATTAGATGATCATATTGTATGAGAACCCAAGCTTAATAAGTACATACTATTTTCAACCAGTTTAATACACTCATCCTTTGACATGTTTGACTTATACTGTGAATCCATGTAACCATACACGTACGTCGAACCGGACCCCCCAATGGAAATTGGTTGCCGTACGCACATACCGCCTAGGGGAACGCTATAAACTTGACCTCCCTTGCGGCTGTCCCATCCTGCTACTAAGATTCCAGCCATTAACGAATCTCGGTAGTTGTAACATATTTCACGGAATACATTTGCTGCTGTTTCTACTAGTGGTTCCGAGCCTAATTCCATTCTATAAAAACATCATTGTGTTTTTTATAACTTAATAGTTCAATAAGGATTGTTATGACCACGGTGCTATAGCTCTGCACAAAGCACTTACTTGTGGAATGCTAAGTGATACGCAACTATATCAGCAACAGCTTGAGTGTCTGCTGCAGAACCAGAACGACAGCAATAAATATAGTCTGTTATTTTTGTAAGCTTGTCAGCATAACGATCAGCAACGTAAGCCCTGAAAGATTATTGATTATTAGCAGAATTATCATTGAATCAATATACATATAAATTAACCTTTGCGACACCAAGGGAAGGGATACTTTATGCCCATCGTATTATTGAATTGCATGAAATCCCATTTTGAAGCACATTCTGTATTCTTAAGAAAATTACTTATAAAACTGTTCATTTCCAATAACATCTTTTAATTATAATGGAATACTTGATTTGAAACCCTTTATTCCCAGATATTTTTGAAAACAAAATTCTTCTAAAATAATTAATATTATTAAGTAATAATACTATAAGCTTTTATATATTGAAAGCTGTAATATAACTAATATTACAGGTTTTTATTAGGTGGGCATAAACATATCTTCCTCTTGATGGTGCAAATAACAAAAAAAAACCCTGGTACTGTGAAGGTTGTATCAGTTTAAACAGAATTTATTTATTACCCTGTTGTTGATCTAGAATCTGCTCCAATCACAACTCCTCCGTTAAATTCACAAGCCATGATAGAGGTCTAATAAACATAATATTTGTTAAAAAAAAGATGTAATTTAGTTACATCGACGACTTTCCATAGATAGAATGACAGTGTGTAAAAGTATAAAAATTCCTTCAGAAATTATAAAATTATTGTCATGCATGAAACAATCGTTGAAATTTGTAAAATTAAACACGCATCGCAAGAAACATTAATTGTATTCTCAATTTTTCGTTAAATGAAAACATCTTCAAGTTTGCACTGTCATTCTAACCTAACAATATTATCTCACGATTAACTATAAAACTTACGCCAGTACTTTGCTCCGAATGAAGCCAATCTGGAACCAAATTACCAGTAACAGGCCCCATTGTAGGTTGAGCTAAATTATCCACTACATAAGCCATTACTTCAAATTCTAATAAAAACTGTTCTGGAGCCGACCACTAGACAATTGTTTAACGTTGAAAACTAATTCGCGACATCTACATTTGCGGCTACATTCTCTTATTCATTCATATTCAATGGTGAGTTCCAAATTTTTAAAGTAGATAAACAGTTTCGAATTTTAAGAAATTTATAGTCCAATAAAAAGTGAGAATTAATTAGAGCTTAATCTATGTCCTTGTGCTTTACGTTCTGAGCTTGGTAAACAAAAAGCTCGAAAAATAACCATTGAAAACTTAATCAAATTTCGTGAAGAATTTATATGTGACACCATCTAATGGTGATCGTTTGAAGAAGGATCATAGAAGTTGCAAAACTACTTCAACTAGTCTCCGTGAGATGGAACAACCAGTCAGTTTCAATTAGGGATCCGTTTTGAAAATTTATACCTCATCTGTGGTTACATTTACATGCAGTTACATGTCCACACAATGAAAATTCATTGTGTATCGTATTGATAATTACACCATGAGGTGTTTCTTGTTTTGTTCTTATTTTGACTAATGACTTGCAGATTGTCAAAGTAAGGTAAACAGAATATTTTACTGCCATCATGTAGTGTTAATTCCAGGACATCCAGTATATACGAAATGGTTATATAAAGTGCAAAATATATGATAATATGCACAATTCTATTCAAATTTCATTTTTGATACTTTATTCTATAAAAATATCCATAATGTGTATCCATATATATGTAATATGCATACAATACATATGTATATGATTGATTAGGTTATGGCGCGAATAAAATGAATGTGCGCTAAAGGAATGAATTGACCATAGAATATACAATCATTTTTTCGTCATAAAATGAAATTGTAACAAAGTTCGTAAATGAAATCATTGTCAATTGTAACACATTTAATAACAGCTTTAAAACATTAAGCTATTTTATTTTAACAGAACTTAGAGTACGGTTTACAAAATACAACGTCATTTACAAAAAGTACTGAAAATTAAGTTGATCGGCGTAATTCGATTTTGCCGTACAACATGTGAAGGATAAGTGAAGTATTATTGCCTCAGAATTTCAATCCTTTGAATATCAAGTCGTTTCAAACTATGTTGAGTTTCTTCTACAATGTATTTTGTGTATACATTTACATACGGGGAACATATTGCGATTTCTTAAATAATACATTCGGCGCAGGAAGCAGTCTATGTTTGGTATAATGTCTTATACGGACAAAAGATTTAATAAAAAAGGACAATGTTTTATGAGTTTTTTGGAAAACTTGAAATAGAGAGCACACTCGATCATTGATTTAACTTTCTTAGGTACCCACAAATTTCCCGAAGAGTGCGGCACGTTGAGTGCAACGTTCTCATGTAACACTTGACTCGTGTTACACTTGATTTATGAGTAGTGCATTTATAGTGCTTCGAGGCTCCGGATAACAATGAGAATGTCATATCCCACGGAAAAAATCCGTAATAACAATCGGACAAAAAGTGTTAATTGTGATCGTGGGTAGCAGCCGGTGAAAGAAATGGCATTTTCTGTTTGGAAGTCATGGGGTAGAAACCTTCGTACGAGCCATCGTACGTTAAATATCGACTGACAGTTTCTTTATTTCGGAACTATGCTTGTTTTCTATTCGTGTGTTCTTTTTATAGGTCGTCAAAACAGTGAAGACAGCTGCGTGCAACTCGATCTGTCAAGAGGTTAGTAACCTAACCTGTAACTTGCAACTTTCTAAATAGCCATAGTACTTTGATAACGTGACTATCTGGCATCGCTCGGCGATTATGTATGCGTGTTTATCTTCAATTTACATCTTGCGATTCGATAGCAATTCTAGACGAAATTTATATGAAATAATGATTATAAAATGAACAGTTTCAAAAACACCAATTCGTATTTGGTAACTAATATACTTCAGTTGATGCATTTTCTTTAGTTGACTGTTTAATTGAATACAGAGAAGAATTTATAAAGTAAAGTGGATACATGTGAAAATAACAAATTGAGTAAATATTTACTTAAAGAAATAATGTTTATTTGGTAATTTCAAATTTGTTTTTGAAATAATGCACAAAATGATGGTTAAGTAATAAGTGGAGTTATTTAAAGAGATCTATTTAACTGGATGTTTTGTACTTTTTTGAACTGAATGTTTATATTGACAAACATTATTCAATAATTCAGAAATTTTTTACTACATATTGGCATGATAGAAGTTTACCTTACCTATGCATAGCACTTATCGCACAAACATTAGATTGGCTAGTAATTGAAATTTGGAAGCTTTAATTATAGTAGTAAATAAAAGTAATCTTTCGTAAATACTCTTTTTTTATTACCAGATAATCAATTTGATACTGAACTGCTTTTTGCATTTCATTGCTTATTTCTATAAAAATCAAATTTTCTATCTTGGTTTTTTCTTATTTGAGGTGAACTTGTTTTATAGGTCTGGAGGAAAATGTCAAAGAAGTTTTGACCAATCTTTGTCAACGTCACAATGTTCCAAGCATAAAGAAATTGGCATATCTTAATGCCATTGTTAAGTTAATCAGTGAAAATGATTCACCAGATTATGGATATTCCATTGATGATGTCTTTTGCTGGTAAGACTTCAAGAATATTTATTTTGTATAATACAAGATTATTATTACTTATTATTATATTCTCTGTTAATCTTATAGTCTGCGTGTGGGTCTTGTCCAAGAAGCAACACAAGTTCGTGCTGCTGCACTGCGAGCAGTACGATACATGCTCAAAAAAGAGCAAGATGTTATTGCAATTAATAAATTGCAATATCCATACTTTGTGGCACGTAGTATGGATGTTAATGTACGAAATGAAATGGAAGGGTTGCAAGCTCTTAGACTGGTTAGACGAATTCTAGTATTAGCTCCAAAATATTTTAGTCCTATTTTAGCAAGATCTTTAATAAGCTTGATAAATGGAGGAATAGAAGAAAAGGACGGAGCATATAGAGCATTCTTAGCAACTTTGTGTGAGTTAGGAGTTTTAAATTCAAATTTATTAATCAGTTGTGGAGGGATTGGTGCCCTTGGAAGAGCTGCCATGACTGGACAAAGCCCTCCTATAATTGAATCTATTGTAGGAGTCCTATTAAAATTATTGAATACTCCTGAAACTAGGAGTAGTGTTTCTCTTTTATGTTTTGCAGCTCCCTACTGTGAGCTTCATTCATTGAGTATAGATGGAACAAAAGAAGAGCGAGAAAGGTTCGCAGCAAGTAAACTAGCACTGTTAAGCATATTGAGATCTTATTCTGGTGTTCTACATTTCTGTCGACCTGACGATAATTCAGGATTGAAAGCTATAGCAGATATATTGTATGTTGAACAACTTGAAGTACGAGGTGCTGTATTAGAATTACTTTACGAATTGTTGGATCTACCCTTACCTACATGGACGGATGAACCCGATGTTGCTCTTGCTGCAGTAGATCCGAGTCGGACACGCGATTCATGGAAATTGTCCGAAGGTTTTGTTGCAGTGGAGGGAAAATATATTCTGCCATCTCTATCGTCACGCTGTCCAAATATTACAGAGATACATCTAGCATTATTGGTGTATGCTTTACTGGAATGTGGCTTACATCATGCCCTTGCAGAAACTATTATTTCTACAGACACTTTTATTTCTGTACGTGCTGCCGTTCTCTTGGGCGCATTACTCCATCTTGCACATTCTTTACTACCGTCTGAAGTGTGTGATCTTACACCACCGTTACCGAATTTATTGGAACACGCGAGTACGGGAAAGCATCAAGCCTTAGCAGCTGTAACAATTTTGGAACGAATGCACACTATGATGCGACGTAGACCAGCACCTGCTAGTTTATTTCTTGATAAAATTCTACAAGCCGGTACTTGGTTGAGACCAACCTTACCAAGGCGTCAACGAACTTCTAGTAGACACTGGCTACGTCGAGAATCAGCAACCACTCCTCTTTTGAAGGATGCTCAAGTACTCAGTTCGAAAGACGCGCTTGCATGGAATTGGCCTGTGGTACGATCCATATTACGTTCACGAGATGATACCATGCGAATTCTTCATGATTCTGATCATAGATTGTTCATGAAAAGGCTCGTACGCTACTTTAAACCGTGTTCAAATGGATATAGTAGGATAGAGTTAGCAACAAATGCCAATTTGGCACGAGAAGCTACGTTAGCTGGTTGTGATTTATTGAACTGTTTATTGGAGCTCCATGAACCGGAAGGTTCGAAATTATTGAATGAATTGATCGGAGATATAGCTGAGCAAATTGCTTGCTTGCGGACAGCACAATCTGCTCACGAGTGTCTATTTTCACCGCGGCACATGTCCACCACTTGTTGTCAGAAATATTTTCTATTTCTTGGACAATTGAGCCATTCAGCGAAAGGGACTGTAATTCTGAATGGATTTAATTTATTAGAGAAATTGCAAGACTTAGCTTTAGCTACTAATCATGACTGTTATGTTAAACTTATAGTTTCAAGTTTAGATTATTCTAGGGATGGACCTAATAGGAAAGTAATGACTAAGATTATTACAGAAGCAGCATCAGAGAGTACACGTCTATATGCTACACAGTTCCTACGATTGATACTCAGAGCCAGAATGTCTGATGCCTATCGTTGGGCAATTACACTACTAACAGCAAGGTTGTCCGATTCCAGTAAAACTATAGCATTAAATGCATTAGAGTCATTACACGAAGCTTGTGAAGAGCCAGAATATTTAGTAGCTCTGTTGCAACAAGGAGGTCAATCTCGAGATTGGAGTAAATGGCTTGAAGAGTTAGGTGACAAAGGCTACCTGTTGAAAATTCGACTTTACTCTCTTCATCAAGGTTTCACGACCCTCTCGTCTCCCACCGAAGAATTAGAAAAATGGATCAGTCCTGGTGGTTTTGCAGAGAGATACGTCGGCTTAATAGAAGGAGAAATACATGATTCTTTAACGCGTCGTCAAAGAGATGAAACCGGAAGTTATCACAGAAGAACAACAAATGTTCCTATGACACCTCATGATATTTTCATTCTACCACACTTAGTTGGTCAACTGGCGCAACATGATTTAGGCATGCAGTTAATTGTACGCCGAAATGTAATACAACGTTTCGCTCGAGTCGTTCAACGGTTTAGAATGGAAGTGGGTGATACAGACTCAGAGTCAAATTCAAGATGCACCAAAACTAATTGTTCTGTGATCGACGATGTTTGTGTCATGTCCGAAGAGTCTAGTACAGATGAAGCAGTCGAGTCAAATAGATTGGAAACAATAATGGATTCTGAAGTTGCAGAAGCAACGGATGAATCTACTCCCCAAAAGATTGACTGTTTAGCTGATGTTCGTCGAAAAACAAGCTTAGATGATTCAAGGCGTACCGCGACAGAAAGAAATTGGAGATTGGAGACTAAATCTCGAGATGAGCAGGCCACCAGCTTGAATAAAAAGATTTTAAGAGTGAAGTCCGCGTTGTGGGTGCTTGGTCACGCAGGAACATCAACCGCGGGTGTAGAACAGTTGAATCATTTAGGAACCATAGAATTAATAACATCCATGGCACAGACATGTCTGTATTATGCGGTACGAGCGACAGCTATGTACGCTCTCAGTCTTATTGGCACTACTCGCGCGGGCGCTGATGCTCTGTTGTCTTTTGACTGGCCGTGTGTTAGACACAGGCGCGGAGACCATTGGCCAGTCTTGCCTCCTACGAGCAGGTATCCAGCGCCGAGTCCAATTCCCATACAACGACACCATAGAAGTCTTAGTGATGGTAAACCAGAGTTACCTGAACCAGTGGCTCGAAGGACCAGAAACCGATCTGAAAGTGCAGCTACAGACCTTGAAGCCAGACGTTATGCTCTACCGTAAGATCCCTTTAAAGGAAATCTGATTCTGAGCATGATTCAGTAATTGAGAATAGCACGCGTTATCCTTTTATATTACATGAGTATACTTGCAGAGAAAGAGGAGAAACACCAAGTCCTGTTGCCAGTATTCAACGATTAAGTCAACAAGACGCTGAGGGATATGCAAAGCTTCGTAGCTTGCAACGCCATCGAAGACCCAGTTATTCTCACAGTAGCTTAGAGGTAGACATATCTTAATTCTGTCAAAATTGATCTTTTATGTAATGGAATATTAGATTCAATATGTACGGTATATTTTATTCCAGATGTACAGTTTAGATGGCCGTCTTTCGTTGCAAAGTTTATCCGAATTTGATTCATCTCGCAGCTGGATTGCGGAACACGTACACACCCCAACACCCCCACCGCCTGAAGATAGTAACGATAATTTATTTTACATGGGTGTTGCTCTTCCAAAGAGACTTATAACTATATTTCCGGAACCGCCGCAATCATCGATTCTGTCTAGATCCGACGATATACCAAAATCAGACATAGAAACGACTGAAGTAGACGAAGAGTCCTGTTCAGAGTACGATGTAGATGCGGAACATTGTCGTATATGTTTAGTGTGTTACCACGGGAAGTGTAGCAAAAAAGATACGGATTCGGAATATGATGTTAAATTGCGAAGGTAAAATTATTTCACTGCACTAATTATCATCGATGAGGTATACTACAGATCTAACATTCAATACATTTTTATATCGTACAATGGGGGAGCTCTAGAAAATAAAATTACAACGCCGTTGATAATAAGAATTTACTACTGGAAAATTTGATTAGCATATATACCATTCTAAGATTGATTTACATAAAGCAACGCTTAATTTGGACAGGATAATACTTGGACATACACAGCGGTTAGCAAATCCTTTATGGTACCGACATAGTCGGCAAACTCTACTTAGACTACGACAAATGCATTCGGAAATATTTCAGGTATACCTTAATGATTTTAGAGAGAAAAAATGTACGATATATTTGAAATTATGTTATTATCATATAATCGTGTTTTACGTTATAGGATACTTGTTTATTTTCGGACGTAGCAGCCTGTTTAGGTAGCGGTACATATAGAATGCCAGCACGACGATTTCTACAGGAATTATTTCTAGATTCTACATTTGATGCAGTAAGTTTATAAATGTTTTATTGAAAGACATGGTTATAATTGTAGTACATAATGAAGAATCGGTTCTAACAATAATTGTACAATGCAGCTTTATGTAGAACCAGTTAATATTCTAAAGTTAAACGACGGTAACGAGGAAATACCGTTGCAATCGCCCAGTTCCACGACACCTGAACCCAAGCCCCTTGTGCCTTCAGAAAATCAAATTAATGGAAGACTTACGTTTCCTGAGATTCAAGTAACGCAACTGGATGTCGTTGCTGAAGAGGCCGGTGGTGATTCTTGTAAAACAGAGCATTGCAATAAAATGCAAGAGGTTTTGCGGAAACCGGAACGACGAAGCGACGAAACAATAATAGCTGAAATTTTAAAGCCGGAAGAGAGAATACGTCTGTCAAAGAGTTCCGATAGATTATTAAAGGTAACAGGTACAAACAATGCCATTAGCCTTGATTAGCAGTCACCAACTCTCAAGCAATTGTAAATATTTTGTATTAAAGTAATAACGAAGTATGAAATAAATTACACTGCCAAAAGTGAATCATAAATGAATGAAACAATATATTTATGTAATTAAGTTAATGCCAATAGGTAAGGAAAAAAGAATCCCTTCAACCAGAAGTGGATAATAAGTTTTAACAAAAGAGAAAAAAAAGTCTTTGTTGAATAAACATAATTTTAGTTGCGAAATAAAATATTTAATTTAATAAATGAAAAATAAGCATAAAACCTTTGTACGCTTAAAAGGAGCATAAACCGTTAATGTTATTTCATCATACAAACATCCTGCTACACATTGCTTAGAAAAACTGACAGTAGAAATTCCATATGAGTAACAAGAATCATTTTATCTCTAATTGAATATTTCACTACATCTAACAATTTGTTAAAATAAATTGTACTGCATTATTCTATGCACTACTGCGATTGGAGACCCAAAGAAAGCTAGATGGAACCCAATCCCATCTATGTAACCATAGTTACATCGATGGAATCATTGGTTTCATCTACCTCCCTTTTTACAACGATTTACAATGAACTTAAATCTAACTTAAATTTAGATGCTTTAATGTTGATTTTCCACGGTGGATGTCTTTTTTCTTGAGTTTAACTTCATTCGTCTACCTGAAAATAAAATGAAGATCCCACGGCGAACGATCGTACTCTTCTTTCTTGAACTTATACTAGTCTTATGATTGACTTAACTAACTAAACTAAATGCAAGGTGAAGCGACAAATGAAACCAAGATTTCATCAGCCCCATTTTTGTTTTATTCGTTTTTATATCTTGCCTTAAATTTGTATATTTGTAACAGATAAATTCAGAATAGATGTAGTTTCATAAATAGTTTATCAAATCTACCTTTTAGCCGGCGGCGATGATGTTTGTGGTGTAATAAAAATCTGTGTTTCGATTACGTTTTTGATACGTATTACTCACTTATATGTAATAATATAGAATAAAAATATACTGTTAGTCCGATATTTGAAAATATACATGCGTTCGTTGTCACTATTAAACTGTTGTAATAACACTGGAATAATAAAATAATTTACTCAAATGTACATAATAATACATATACATATTCATAAAAACAATATTAAACGCAATAACTTTTTTGTACGCAAAAAAAAACCAATAGGTTCGCCGGGACTGGAACCCAAAACTCCTTTCTAATACGTCTACTTTACAGCAGAAAATCCCTGACTTTTTACACTATCGGTATTTCAGAACATGAGACACGAAGTCCCATAAGATGATAGGTCTATCTTATACCTAGTCGGTGATAATACTCTCAAAATTAAAAAAAAAAGCGCGGGAAACTGCAAAATCAGCATATTAGGGCCACCTGTCAACTACTTTCCGAACTAGATTAAGAAGTTTTGAATTTAGTTCCAATTCCCGCCACCACGGACTTTTTCCCCTAATCTAAAATGATTTGGTAGGATAAAATATCCAATGCTTCCGTTCAAAGGATGAATATTTTTTCACTTATGCATGAGATAACTTGTATATTTTTTATTAATTATATTTTTAAGTAAATTATATATTTTCTTACGATTATTTTTCCAATAGACCACAGTTACATTCTATATACGTGTTATTCATTCATCCCAGCACTATCTCTACTCCTACTCCTAACTTCATTTTATCAAAAAAACAATAAGTGCAGAAAATTTTTGGAAAAGCTTTTGATCTCGTCTGTGAGATAATGTCGCGCGAAATTGAGTCGCAGACATCATCTATGCTCCGTGTTAATTCGAGTTACTTCCACTTGGCGCTATTTCCGATCTTTCAGCTTCTTTTCTGTCTACGAGTCGGCTGTACTATTGCTTTTAAATGAGCAATTGCCTTTTTTGAAGTGTTCCTCGCGTGGTTTACGTGTCGTAGATACTGATTTGGTGATTATGGGTGGTGAAGAACGATTAGGAGTGACCACTGGTCAACCAAGCCTTTATAAACAAGATCTCTCAAAGCTAGTGAGTAATATTCATGCCGATATGCCTACATAATTTGACAAGGTTTCGTCACACTTCGCATAACCTTAATTCTCGTTGCTGGCATATCGTACTGCTTTTCGTCCGCCATGAATTGAATGAAAATTCTTCCGAGTATGCGTGAAAGAAAGCGATATCATATTCTTACAGTGTCCTCTGTTTGAAGGTTTTCTTTGATTATTGCACCTTTTGTTTCATGATAATTTGTCAATGACATCTGGTTTTGGTGCCCAGCGGTTTCGTTACATTAACAATTCTTCGTATATTTCTATTTATTGTTGAGTTATTCTGTAGCACTTGTCATGTTAATTTATAGATATCTGTCACTTGTGCAACATTGTTTTGTTTTCCGTAAAGATGGGACTTAAGTGTAGCAAGTACATTTTTTGTTATTACAATGCTCTTTTGTGAAAAATTAATGTGTGTTGTATCTTTAATATATGCATAAATATTCTTTGTGTTTTAATGAAATACAAAGTATTAAAACTTCTTGATAAATTTTCATTATAATTATAATATTTATAACTGAGATCAGAGATATAAAATTCGTATTATTTTACTTTTTATCTTATGTTTAGTAACTTATATTAAATCCAAAATAATACCAAAATTGAATAAAAAATAATTATTAGTATTTTTTTTGGTTTTCATCTATCCAATATCTCTATAAATTTTGTTAATAGTAAGTTTATAAATAATGAAATAAGAAAGTATGTTAACAATGAACATAAAGAAAACACTGTAGTTATTTCTGTTTTATACCAATTTAAATTTATAAAACTGTTTTATTATTCAGGATGTAAGTAAATTAACTGCATTATCACCAGAAGTCATCAGTAGACAAGCTACAATTAATATTGGTAATTACAATACATTTTACTTTAAGAATCATTTGATGCGTAATATATAACCATGTATATACACACAGCATACAATCACAGATTATAATTAAATCCTTGTACAGGTACCATTGGCCATGTAGCACATGGAAAATCCACAATTGTAAAAGCTATATCAGGAGTACAAACTGTTCGTTTTAAAAATGAATTAGAAAGGAACATTACCATTAAACTGGGTAAGTAATGTCAAACATTTTTATTATCCAGAAACAACATTATCTTCTGTCTGAGGTTTGCATGTATTTAAGGAATCAAACTATTATAATATTTTGCATGCAATGCCAACAAAAAATTTCATTCCATAACATGTGTCTTATGTACTATGTCATTTGATGTTTCCTATAACTTGACAGTGTATGAATGATGCCAAATGATATTCTATATTGATGATTCATTTTTTATATCCATTGTAGACAATTGATTAATCATTAAATTACCATTTAACATAAATAAACTTAAAATACAACTATGATCAACTAAATGAAAAATATTGCAATAATCTGATTGAACAAATGTATAAGACACACATTTAATTTTTTGCTTATGGAACTTTAGAAAATGTGTTAAGTGACTGTATCAACACATAGTCCTTTTCCTTTACTTTTTATTCTTACAAGTACATATTAAATGAAAACAGAAATAATTATATCTACATATAATAACACTAAAAAAAATGCATAAGCAGTTATATCGAGCACTATGTATTGTGTATCCACCAGTCTATCATGTTTCTACAAAATTAGAACAATAATTAATCAAATGGGATTTAAATTATAAAACAGGTGGTATATTTCTCTATTATAGAATATAAGTATACACGTTGTCCTAGAAAAAGATGATTTCGCTAACCTTTTACTTGACGTTTTTCACATTGTTGCGTGCACCGTGCACTAGATGCCTATTTAATTTACCTGGGGTGGTAAATTAAACATGGGACTGTGCACGCCGTTGTGAAACAATGCGCAACACTATGAATTTTTTTCTGCGTCATTTTTCACAGTAGAATATACGGGTAGGAAAGCAGCACAAAAAGAATTCATTATACATACTTGTAAAGTGCGTTGCTCAGAAGAAGGCGTCCGCAGGGTATACGAGTTCGATTGGTTATTGGTCACTCGCGTTGTTTCTATTGGCCAGCGCGATGAAATCGACCAATCAGAGCACATACTAACCGAGAGAGCAAGTGCCCCCCTTGCACCTGTGCCGTCTCGGAGGACTTTTTCTGAGCAACGTACTTCACATGTCTACTGGTGACTGTACAGTTGAATCTAGCGCCCACTGCAATCACGATCACTTGAGCATCATGTAGCGCAAATGATATTTGTTGTGAGAGAGTTAGCCGTGGAAGTTAAGTGATGTAAAAAGTATCCTATCAGCATAATATTTTAAACGCATCTTGAATCAGATAACTTGGATCAGAAGTTTTGTTCGCTATTTTTTTGAGCACAGTCCTATCAATTCGCTGTAAATGTGGTCAACTCATCTGTTTATCTAATAACATTGCTATTCATCACAATAATGCAAGTTGTTATAATTTTTATATTATTAAATATGTATTTTCGTCGATAAAACATTTCTTTTGTGTTATTTAACCTTATTATAACGCTTTTAGAGGAGAAATTTTTTAGAGCAACTTGTACAATTTCACTAGAAAAGTCTAGTAATTTCGATGCAGGTGCGGCAGGGTTGACAACCGTGGTATGTTCGTTAGTTATTGCACTGTCATGTAGATGACCTTCGTTTCGTTAAAATTGACGCCATCTTACAAAATATTCGTATTTCCGGATCGCGCGTACCAACGACCTTTTACATTTTTTCTAGCTGCTGTAGAATCATGGTTACTCGATACACTATGTAACCATTTCAAACCAGTATTTTATTTCTTTAATTTAAGGTAAGAATAACAATATGATTTCGTTGATCTTCCAAAAATTCCTAGTTCATAATTTCGTGTGTTTAGGACGTTGTTGCGAAACAACAAGTATTCTAAACATAATTATATTGACACTAATTTTTATCTGCATATGGCATATCGAAACGCGTCTATTAATGCTACACAGAAATTGTTTTTCAAATCAAGTCAAATTTATTTCGAGTGTATATTGATGACGTGTGAACGTAATAATATTGTTTGCAAATTCATTATTTAATAAAAGCGTAATTTTTTATTTGAAGTGTTCAGTGTATGAGTGTTTTTTGTTAACAATAAATAATTCAATCAATACATACATTGCACATAATTCAAGTTGAAGATGTACAAATTTGTATGGACTATTGATTAAAGCATGCCTTAATAAATGTTTTTATAACTAAAGTTTTTGAAGAAGTATACTAAAACAACAAAGGTTTCTTAAATAACTAATTATGAATGTAAGTATGATTTTATTTAATTATAAGACATACACAGAGGTAAGTATAATTACACATGGTACAAAATTCATAAATTTAATATAATTTTTTCTTAATTTATATATACTACGAATTTATCATCGCAGAAATTCTTTTTTGTGACACAGTTACTGTGTATAATGTGTAAAGTACTTGTATTGTATGTGTATTTGAAAACAATAAAACACATACTTCTTTCATCTTATGACTATATTTTATTCATTGAAATCCTTGCATAATAGAAAAACAATCTGTAATGTAAATAGGACATTTCTGTCACCTGAAAAACGTGTACATTGTATGGATTGTTTGGCATTTAATACAGTGGTAGTATTTGAAACATTTATCTAGAAGAGAGTAATTAGTAAATAATGGTAATAATAGGACATAAAAAAGTTATTAAGGTGTGCTTTAGTCAGTTGGCATGTATGTAGCTCCACAAATGTTAATGTATAGAGTGAGTCATTCAAATTAATCCTTGTGAATAGTTTTAAAATTGTTGATAATCTTGAAAAATGTTTTAGGTAAAAGTTGGTTTTGTGGAGGGAAACAATTTCATGGAAGTAGTTTGTTGTAGGTCTGTTGAAATAAGGAACATATGAACATCGAATTTATATTGTTAAATGGAATTTTATATTATTTAATGCATTACTCGCAATATTAAAATAAAAATATATCCTGAACTAATTTTTATAGGCAATAATAGCTTCATACTTTTTTTTATAGGGAATGATGAATTCAACAATTAGTGCATTAAAAAATATATGATTCCGTTTACAAAAACAGATTTGACCTTCATATGTCTCCATAACTCTATGCATCCACCTACAAAAAACTACTTATCAAATTATTTAGCCCTGAAAACCATTCAACTTTTATTGGAAACATTTTTCAGTATCATCAATGGCTTTGAAGATATTCTGCGAAGAAAGTATTAAATCGCTCACTCTGTATGATAAAATGAAAACAACTGTCTTATGAGTTGACAAGGAATCAGTCTTTTGTACGTGCACTTTCTTTGCACAAAAGTCCCACGAATGGCATAAATTATGTCTTGTAACAGCACCAACTTCACAATTCATTTAATAAACAAATGAGAAGAGCGAAGAGGATTTAAGCAATTTTTGGAATGCAAGGTCGTACGCTAATACTAAAAAAGATGGGAAGCACAATTATACAAGTTAAATGAAACAGAAAAATATGACTGGAGAGAATGACATCCTTTAAATGTTTGGCATTACAGACGCTCGTGCAGAGGAGGATACCAGTGAGGATCAGGAAGATACTATTGGCAACACAAATGAAATGTTCTCTACACGTGAAAAAAGACCAGCCTCTCCAGGGAATATTGAGCCATCTGCTAAACAAGTGAAGTACGAACAACAGTTCAATTCGTCTGCAACAGACAATAGTGCAGATTGTAAAGCTGACAAATGCTCAAGTAGCAGTAATGAGAATAGTGAAGAAGCCAAATGTTTATACAGCAATAATGCACTGTTTACTCAGGACATTGAAGAACAGATTGTGAATGAAAATTATGTCAAAAGGAGCTCACGATGTTCCGAAAGTGAAGACCAAACTGGGGTAGATAATACAAGACTGAATAAATTAAGTAATAATAATAATGTTAGTGCCAATGATAATGATAGTGATACTAAAAACATACAAATAAAGTACAACTTAGAAAATATTAAATTAAAGGAATTGAAAGTCATATTAAAAGACATGAAGTATGACAAGAATAATGGAATAAAAGTATCACATCCAAGAAACGATTTATGGGAGGTAGAAGAAATTCTTGGGAAGAAGGAATTAGACGACCAGTCGCTTTATTTAATTAAATGGAAAAATTGGGATAGCGATTACAATACCTGGGAGCCAGTCTCGAATTTAGTTAATTGCCCGGAAATGTTAGAGGATTTTGAGGCAAACAGATTGAAATTGCTTAATCGCTTCCAGAGGGTGGTAAACTTCCATCCGAACAAACAGGATATCGAACAATTTATAAAAAAACTTATATATAAAGGCAAAACGTTACAGTCCATTACGGTTCAACATGATGTATTTTATCGTGCTATAAAAAATTTCATGAAATCGAAGCGCAATAGAAGTTCAAAAACCGAATTCATAAAAGACGGCATTTTTTGTATGTTGATTGGCGATTTAAGAAAAAAGCAGTTGGCATCATTATCGCTTTGGGAAAATGAGATGAATTCTGTCTCTAATGGCAGACCGTTAATAAAGGTGGAGAATGTAATAGACTTGGAAGAAGCGCCTCCAGACTTCTATTATATAGACGATTATCTACCAGGACTCGGAGTGATAATACCTAATGATCCCCCTATTGGATGTGAATGTCACACGTGTAATTCCAAAACAACATGCTGTTTCGGTCAGTACGGCGGATATTGTCCCTACACCTCCACATACAAAATACGAGTTCCACCCGGTACACCGATATACGAATGCAACAAACGATGCAAATGTGATATGAACTGCATAAATCGAGTAGTACAACGTGGCACGAAGATGAAATTTTGCATTTTTAGAACTGCCAATGGAAGAGGCTGGGGTGTAAAGACCTTACAATCAATTAGAAAAGGGTCTTTCGTTACGCAATACGTAGGTGAAGTGATCACAAGCGAAGAGGCTGAAAAACGTGGCAAAGAATATGATGCTGCTGGTAGAACGTATCTGTTTGACCTTGATTATAATGAGACCGAAGATCAGTGTCCTTATACGGTCGATGCTGCTGTATACGGCAACGTCTCCCACTTTATTAACCATTCTTGCGATCCGAACTTAGCGGTATATGCCGTTTGGATCGATTGTCTTGATCCAAACCTTCCCAAGCTCGCCTTGTTCGCGACAAGGGACATTAAGATGAATGAAGAAATCACATTCGATTACACCTGCCAGACGTCCAGGAATGGTGAAACTTCTATAAGACAGGATGCATCTGTGAAGAATGATCTAAATACAAGTATTACCAAGGAATTTCAAGAGGAATTTCAGATACGACCAGAAACACCTGAATCTGATACATCGAATAGCAAAATCTTGTGCAAATGTGGTGCTCGAAGTTGCAGACAATACTTGTTTTGATCTTATGCAAAATTTATGGACACTACAAATAATATTAGATAGAATCGTACGGATTATTGACTTTAGTTTCAATTGTTCTTACCAACTCGTTAGGATCTTGAATAGAGTTGCAGGATTAACAAAATTTTTACTTATTAGTAAATCATGACGTTTTCTTTAAATTATGTTGGAATATTAAATTATATGTATTTTTGTTGCGTAACGAAACAGCGAAGTCACGCATAAGCCCACTTGTCATCGCGATAACTGTATCGCAAACTGGACGTTTATCGTGTATTCATTCACTTAATACAAAGTAACATACTTTTTGTTAAATGCGCATAACTTGAGCGTGACTCTGTACCAGGGCTGGTCAGTTCATTGTCTGCACAAACATTTTTTGGCATATAAATAACATTAGTGAATAGCCGACTACGGACACGAAAATATCACCTATTCGAGAAATGGTTTCACGATGGCAAAGATCATACTACAGTAAATCCTCGATGAGTGTTCAAAGGCTCCTTGGCACTGACAAGGAGTGGTCCCCATGTGTAACGCTATCATTTTAATGAAATTTAGCATAGTGGTAAAGCTTGGAATTCTGAAGTCAATGGTATTTGTTTTAGCTGCATAGGGCCATCAGTTTATGTAATATTTAATGTTCACTGCCGAGGAGCCTTCGAACACTTGTCTAGGATTTACTGCATCCTTACTCGTTACTTACCTAGCACAGGCCCAATCCATACCTGGCTTCCTTCGTTGCCCTATGCTTGGCCGATAGGCAACGATAGACGCCCCTGCTCGACATTGTCCAGTTGCCTAATTCTGTTCTATACATTATAATAATGTTCAGATAAAGAAGATCAGTGTTTTATATACAAGAAGAGATACGTAATCATCCGTTACTGAGAGAGAGAAAACTTATTTCTGTTAAATGAATTGAGTGTTGCTGTTAAACTATCACAACACAAGCAATTACAGTTGCGGCTGCAGTGATGCACATAATTGATTCAATGTTTCATCTGAATATGTACATTTTTATTTTTAAATAACAATAGTGAATTATAAATAAAACTTTTTTTTTTGTTCAGACGCATTTCTTTTTTACTTTCATCACTGTTTCAATAACGCATTTACTCATAGTTGAAATTTCTATGTTCTTATTCGATATTTACACAACTGTGATTTTTCTTGAAACATTTGATTCATTGTGTGAGTTGCTGTACATACTTGTATTATACTATTATCAGTAGTTATAGGTGGTATTATGAATTGCAAGTTTCTAAAGTTTTCTGTTATGTATTTGTTCGTCAGCATCGATAATTATTTCCTTTTTTCTCTTTGTAGAGAATTTATTTCTCTTACGTTTTACTTGCTCGTTGTAAAATATGTACAGTGAACATGCTTTAATTTGCGAGATGATTTTATACTATTATATTCCATCTCATTTGTATTAATGTTTCTGTGAAACTATAATACTATTTTGCAAGTAGCAGCATTTAAATTTTTTTTTTAGTTTAGTTACGAAATTGTATTAGATTGATGACATGCGGGTAGGTGTTGCTGCACACTTCAAATATGGTCCAATGCAGATTGTTTAAAACATAACAATCAGTCTGGGTAAAACATTTAACAATTTACGCTCACAGTGTGAGTACTTACATTATGGGATAGCATTAAGTGCATGTATAAACATTAAAAATTTATTTCGATAAAATCGAAATCAATCAGTGACTTCTGCTAACAAATTGAAATGAGACTAGTTATTATACAATTTGACTACTTGTACAATGTATATTTTGACCGAAAATTTTTAAAGTATTTAAAGTTACAAAAATATGTATAAGAAATGTTTGATGTTTACTTTGTACACATACAATTCATTCACAAATAAATGTAAATTATTATTAAATTGGTAAATTAGTCATTGATATTGTTTTACTTCTATGTGATTATTTCCTGAACAAAATTATTCTTTCGTTGAGCTTTAGTGGTCATATTATAATAAAGTGTCTAAATTTATATTTTCATATATTCGTATTCACTTTTCTTGCTTTAAAGGGACTAAGTCCAGGCCTCTTCATGAAACAGGAAGAAAACAATTTTCAGTTGAAACTAACACAATGAATTCCTTTTTAATTGATTCATTTCAGGCTACGCTAATGCAAAGATTTACAAGTGCAACAATGAAAAGTGTCCCAGACCAGGATGCTACATATCTGGCGGATCGAGCAAAGATGATACGTTTCCTTGCTTGCGTCCAGTTTGCACTGGACGGTTTGAGCTTGTACGCCATGTGTCCTTTGTTGATTGTCCAGGACACGACATTCTTATGGCAACTATGCTGAACGGTGCAGCTGTCATGGACGCAGCTTTACTTTTAATCGGTATGTAATTTTCATAAAATTTTAATCTATTGCGATAATCGTATTTCATTCGGTGTTGACCCTTTCATTACGGCTGAGTGTTCCCCCCAGTACGCTGATGCCGTTGATAGATTTAAAAACATGAATATATTATACATCAATAATGATGAATATCTAAACATCAGATACATCCCACACTAGGAACGAAATGGTTAATAACCGTTTAAACAACATAAATAATAATCAATGAAAAAAAAACGAAATAAACATGTTCATTTGCAGCTGGCAACGAGTCGTGTCCACAGCCCCAAACATCTGAGCATTTGGCCGCTATCGAAATTATGAAACTGAAACACATTGTAATTTTGCAAAACAAGATAGACTTGGTGAAAGAAGCCCAAGCAAAGGAGCAATACGAACAGATCTTGAAATTTGTGCAAGGTATTTAGAACGTCACAAAAATGTTCAAATGCTCGTTCCATTTCAGTTGAAGGAGTGCAATAAACAATTTGTATCGTTGTTCAGGTACGGTAGCCGAAGGTGCGCCAGTAATTCCAATATCCGCGCAATTAAAATACAATATCGAAGTCTTGTGCGAGTACATCACGAAGAAGATTCCAGTACCTTTGCGAGATTTCTCCTCAGAGCCGAGATTAATTGTAATTCGGTCATTCGATGTGAATAAGCCCGGTTGTGAAGTGGACGATCTGAAGGGAGGTGTAGCCGGAGGAAGTATTTTAAGAGGAGTATTAAAAGTATGAATGGTTACCTCGCCATTAATTTTGTACCCGTTTCCATTTCATATGTACCCTCGCGAGTAGCAAACTCTGCTCCCGCTAGGGGAAAAAGTGGCGTAAGACTAAGGCCATCCCCACCACTTGGTAAATGTAATTCAGGTACTGAAATAAATGTTAAAATAAATGTTAATTTGGCATAAATTTCAAAAACTTTCGAAATCAAGTGGTAGGAAGCCTTTTTTGAAGAACTAACCCCCTACCAGGAGCCGAGTTTTTGCATGTCAGTGTACATATAACTAGACTGGTTCATTCTTTCGTAGGTGGACATGGAAATTGAAGTACGGCCAGGATTAGTGTCAAAGGACAGCGATGGAAAATTCACCTGTCGACCCATATTTTCACGGATAGTGTCGTTATTCGCTGAACAAAATGAACTTCAATTCGCTGTTCCAGGCGGTCTGATTGGTAAGCTATCTTCTCATGTATTATGACACTTGCGTTTCGAATATGAACTTTACCTAAGGGCGTATTCAGTGAAGGAAATGATACGCATAGTAGCGTTTGTACAATAAATTTCAAGGTGTCGGAACGAAAATTGAACCTACATTGTGTCGAGCGGATCGTTTAGTGGGCCAGATTTTGGGAGTTGTTGGGGCGCTACCAAAAATATTTATTGAACTCGAAGTATCGTATTATCTGCTTAAACGATTATTAGGAGTCAGAACAGAAGGCGACAAGAAAGCTGCAAGGGTAAGATCATTACACGTTGCACGTAATTTGTATTTCATGTTTTATCAGAATTGTGACATAATCCGGGTCAAACACCATAGGTACCTAAATTATCAAGAAACGAGGTGCTGTTGGTAAATATTGGGTCCCTAAGTACCGGAGGTCGCGTGATAGCCACTCGTGCTGATTTGGCAAAAATCAGTTTGACCAATCCCGTGTGTACAGAAATCGAAGAAAAAATTGCATTGTCCCGTCGTATCGAGAAGCATTGGCGATTGATCGGTTGGGGTCAGATTTATGGCGGGCAAACAATAGAACCGGTTATAGATCAAAAATAATTCCACGAATATTGTGAAAAATCTCGAAATACAATAAGAAAAAAAATAAAAGAATTTCTATAACGTGAAATGATGCTTGAAACGTTTATAATAAAGTTCGAAATACACAATATTTGTGTAATATCTGATGCATTATTCCTAAAATTCCTATCCTGTATCAAACAATTAATTTAGTAATTCTGCCGATATCGTTTATTGCATAATTCTTAAATATTAGGTAGTTTAACTTTTTTTTGTTATATAAACATATTCATGTCAACATAAAACAGGCGACCATAATGTGTCGAAAATTCATAAATTGAATTGATACATAATCAGTTGATACGAAATTGTAGTTCAGTGAAACAGTCTCACAAATATAATACATTTAAATAATTAGATGGAATGGACCTAATAAATGCACTTAAATATTTTATTTTAGTTATGTTAAATTATTGGGTATAGATACAAATCCCGGTTGAATGTATGAAATTGTCATTGAGACACAGGCTATGATTATCTGTGAATGGTTCGCATCTTGTACCAAACGATGCAATTCAATTGGTTGTAAAAATGGATCATCTTGCCTGAAATAAAACGGAAAACATTGAAATTCACATAATCGGAATGTAGTTTGTTAATATACAAAATTTCAATTACTTTATTACAACTATTCGGTAGAGCGGAGGACCAGGATTTGCTTTTCTATAATTTTGTATATTAGAATAAACATTGTAGGATATTCTGTGTCTATTCTTCTTCCTTCTTACAGTCTTCTCGGGTGCAGTCTTAATTATTTTAAGCTTACTAAAAACTTCCTCGAGAGTATTTACACTCTTTGATCCAATCAGTGGGCTTCTCAATCGTCCAACTACTTGTATTTCATCGCATTCTTCATCTTTGCGCGTATCTTCGTCGTCGATAGTAATCGTTTTTTCGTCACGCCATTTAGCTTTTAATTCTGACCAGGAAGATGCTCCTGACAGTACTTTAAATGCTGACTGACTGAATTCATTATTACGATTCGGGACGTTCGAATGTTTGTAATGATTGAATGACGAATGACGTGGCCAGTACCTTTGGCGAGGCTCCGGTTGGGATACGGTTCTAGCAACGCTGCAATGATACGACATATTTTCTATAATTTTATGGTCATACAATTTTCGTAGGGGCATAAAGTTCTGTTGAAAATTATCATACAACTGATTTCGGGTAAGAAAACTTCTGGTCATGTTGTTGCTCGTATTTGGTATTGAGAAATTATTCATCTGCACCGACATGAATCTGTTCTGAAAAGCTGCACCATGATTTCCAAGAGCTACAAATACATTTTGAAATATGGTGTTCCTTTGGTGCCAAAATGAATTCTGGCTGTACGGAAACGGCATTCTATTACCGTACATATAATTAGAATTAAAGTTTGCATACTGTCTGCCTTCCATAGAGTAATAATTCTGCTGCATAAAGACATTCTGTATATTTGTTCCTAAATTGTGATTCAGTGTAGCAACATGCGTACTCCTGATATTATGACTCATTGACGCGTTATTGTAACCAATGGTATTCCTATTTGTATTATTATTTAAATTTTCTCCGTTTCCATCAGATTCTGTTGTTCTGTTATCTATTTCCTGTGAATTTTTTAATTTTCCATTTTCGTAATGATATACATTTTTATAGGGCTTTATGCTATGCGGTATGTAACCTCTTGAAATTTTCACTGTAACAATGGGTTTAGATGCAGTATTTGGAATTAAGTTTAAGAGATCCATACGCGACTTTGGCTTCGGTACTTCTTCAATTTCATCGTCGGAGAGTTCTATGACCTAATCGAAGAATTTACACGTTAAGTTAGCATTGATTTATCAATATTAAAAATTTGTTGATCGTACGTATTACATATTTTACCTCTTGCTTTGATCTTTTATTTTGTAATTCTTCTCTGACTGGCGAAGATGCTTTGTGTTTTCTTGAGATGTGCTCAAAACGTGTAGTACTAGAATCAAGCACTGAGACATCAGGAGTCGGTAACAAAGCTTTATCAATTCTTTTAGGTAACAACTTGACATTCCGTTGTATACGCGCTGACCGCCAATCAGCAGCTGAAGTATTTCCTTTTGTACAATTATTTTTAGAATCTGTAACAATTTTAATATTACCTAGTAAAGTTTCCTCTGATATTATTTCCACCTTGGAATTTCGCTTCTTTTTATCATGATTTGTATTTTCTGTTTGCACATCAGTGTCTAACAATGCACAATCTTCCATTTCATTTTTCACAATTTCAATATTTTCTACTCTAGAAACAAGATCATTTACAACTTTATGTACATCATCTGGTATATCTTGAAGTTCAGTTACCTCCTGATGAATTTCTATGGAATTATTAGTATCTATATGAATATTCTGCTGATCGCTGACAGAGTTTCTATTCTCTATATTTGTACAAGTACTAGACTGTTTCCAAAGACCATTTTCAGGTTCAACGATAACCTTACGCTTGGTATTGCTGCTTTCATCATTCTTTATGTTTTTGTCCAAGTCATAAATAAAACGCTGTATACGATAACCGTAACGTACTAAATGACTGTAAACTCTGTATTCTTCTATTGTGCACTCAACATTATCGATTAAAAGTTCATAAGCTTGCTGAATGGACAATGGTACATCATTCCAAGTAAGTTCCAAACAGTTCTAAAACAGAATAGTGTCTTACTTTTTTCCATACCATGTTAAATAACGATCCAATTTTTGCTATACTAATAACATACAGTTTCTAGAAGAAACAGTGCTTCTTCTGGCAATAAATATAGGACACAATTTTTTTCCAGGCCAAAATTACCCCAATCTACACCAGTGAACTTTTTTACTCTAGCTCTTTTCTGCAGAGGTAACCATTCAGCACTTGCCAATTGAGAAATACGATCTACTCTTTCTACAGCTATTAAATTTTTATGGGACTTAATGCCCTTTTCAATTTGCATATTTTGTAACCAAGAATTGTCAGGCTCAAATTGCTTCATTCCAATCTTTGGAAGAGTTTCAGCAGATCTTTCGTATTCATTCCAAGCTTTGTACTTAAGACCTTTATTTTGCAATAGTTCTTCTGCCCTGCAAAACATTAAATCTTGAAATATTTTTGAGCTACCCAATATTTTGAATACCTCCAATATCCATTAGAATATAATAAATCATTATATACATGACAAACTCACGTTAATGCATTTGTTGGTAATTTTTTCTTTTCTTCTGTCATTTTCTTGCTATTGTTTTATTACAGCTTTACACAATTTTATTAATCAGTCATCTACTTTATGAATAGAATGCGGCATAGTCCCATTCCCTGTGTCATCAAGAATGTATTAAACCCTTTCCAGAAATTTGCAAATTTTTATAATTAATTATTACCTTAAATAATTAATTTCTAAACATTTACTGTGTTGTTTACATGAGTATGCTCATCTAACATTGTTATGATAACTATATCCACATTTTCTAATTAAATTGTATGAGGTATGTCTTACAATTTCAAGTACATCGGCAGGAAATAATAAATAGAATGTAATTTAACAATTGTACGAAACATTCAAATCATTTGCCTCCTGCATATATTAATATATCAATGAACTATACAGTCTGATACAGTCACATGTATGATGTATATGCGTACATTCTTAACTTAAAATATATTTGACATAAAACTATTGTTTCATTGCAGGGCATGCTGCATGGTTACAATTATACACGTATATATTAACACACAGTATGTTTTATACATACAAAAAGTTGTATGTATAATAGTTAATTTTAGAATCACATCACGATAAATCTTTTTCTGGGGTTTAACACCATTTAACACCATTTAACACTCACTAGTACCAGCTAGTACTCTTTACGTTACATGTGTGGTACAACGTTATGAGCCGCTCAAAAAATTAAATAGCAACCTGTATTATGTGTTTATGTATTCACACTGAGAAAGATAATCTATTCATATCATAGCATGAATCGAATTTTTACAAATTTTATGTTATCATTGAAATTTAGTAAAATGTTCTGCTATTATTGTTCAAAAATATCTCCATGTAACGGTCGCTGCACTTAACTCACACGTAAGACGTTTTATGAAACCAGCATTAAGTTTAGTTGGCCAGTCCATTAGAGAAAGGTATCTTCTCTATAGACCAAAGATTCATGCTAGAATCCTTTTAGCGCTTTCTGTTTTTTTTTGTTTTCGTGCAAAGTGAATATGTCAAAGACCGTGGCGGTGTGCAGTTAGTGTTGAGTTGATGGCAATTACAATTGCGAATTACTGCCACGGGTATTGATAAATCGTTATGAATTATTAATAACCAGGTGGTCATAGTTGGATTCACGACATGGCATCTCGCAGGTGAGGCACGTTTTTGTACTTGCATAAAAAATATGTAATTATCATAATTCACGGACGTTCCGATGAACAGGCCTACTTATTTATCAGTGTAGCCGCGGATTAGTTAAAGCTCACTCAGAGGTAACGTATGCGCACTTAAATCGTTTAACAACGCTGAATTTTTAATGTTCAAAAATGGATCGAACAATTCCAATTTATGTAGATGTCTTCCATAGATATTTCCGGGCATGGAATTTACACTCCTCGTTTAATTAACTCTGCAAACTTCACAAGATGGAATGTAAATGTTAATTTATTTCTGTGGAACTTCTAATTGTATTACACAGTGAATTATCATTTTGTACTTTCGAAAACACAGTACATTATTATCATAATCGTCATTGTTTTAGTTTCATTATTTCTGTTTTCATGAGCAAATTGAATATATTGTAGCCAATAATTTAAGTAAGAGTATTCTTCACTATCTTGAAATACTTATATTTTCTATCTTGTCCATAGCATTTTAAATTGCATTTCCAATGCCTTACCTTTTTAGATAAGAAAAAATGACTTGAGTTATTTGTATGCTGTTACTTGAATCAACAATATCTATAGAACAGTGTTTATATTATATAATTAATTCTTTACTACAGCTTTCTAAAATGATAATGGTAATAACATAACATTTGTTACAGATGGTTTCATCCCAATATTTCGGGTTTAGAAGCAGAACGTTTATTAATGGAACGAGGTTATGATAGTTCATTTCTAGCACGTCCAAGCTCATCCAACCCTGGTGATTTTACATTATCTGTGAGGTAAATGCATAATATATCGTGTAAATTATCTTCTTGAATAACTGTAAACATTCTTGTAAAAGTATTAAATCACAAGAAGAGGCTATTAACTGTTTCATGTTAATTTTAATGAACAGTGGTAAAATGTTTCTCAAAAGTAATAACACTGCATATCTTTTTTTGGTATTCTCAGACGGAATGGTGAAGTGACTCATATTAAAATACAAAATACAGGAGATTTCTATGATCTTTATGGTGGTGAAAAGTTTGCGACGCTGTCTGAACTTGTGCAATTTTATATGGAAAACGGAGGGCAATTGCGTGAAAAAAACGGCGAAATTATTGAACTAAAATATCCTCTGAACTGTGCGGATCCAACAACCGAAAGGTATTCATTTATCCGAAACAACATGTGCAGCTATCGTTTCAGGATAATCATAATAATAAGTTCTGTCATGCATCGGAACATTTTTTTCTTGTGACTGTTACTTCAAATTGCACGCATATAGCATGGTATGTGTTAATAGTAAAATATGGGTAAAGGTGGTTCCATGGCCATTTATCAGCTAAAGAGGCAGAACGTTTAATGCTGGAGCGAGGTAAAAATGGATCGTTTCTGGTTCGTGAATCCCAAAGTAAACCTGGCGACTTTGTATTATCCGTGCGCACAGACGATCGTGTTACACATGTTATAATACGATCTCAGGTTAATTACATTTTCTATTTTATGTCACTTATATCACCTTTAATATACATCTTTCAATATAATTGTAAATTGCAATTCGAACATACAATATTTCGGTATTGAAAAGTAACAAATGTTATAGGACAATAAATATGATGTTGGAGGAGGTGATAAGTTTGATAGTCTAAGTGATCTGATAGAACATTACAAACGTAATCCAATGGTCGAAACAAGTGGAAGTGTTGTCCATTTGAGGTAGGAACTATACAAACATGTTAAATCGCGTACATGTATATAACAAGATGCACATTTGTCTATATGCGTATTTGTTCTATATATTTATATGTATGTTTTTCTATATATATATATGTATATATATTTGTCTCCTGTTTATCAAGGCAACCTTTTAACGCTACTCGTATAAATGCTAGTGGCATTGAAAGCAGAGTGAGGCAATTGCATAAAGAAAATGGCTGTTCGAACGGGTGGTTATGTTGGAACGGAGCTATCGTTAGCAACGAAGCTGGAGCAGGGCGTGGTAAAGGAAAAGCTGGTTTCTGGGAAGAATTTGAGTCACTGCAACAATTAGAATGTCGTCACTTGTTTTCCCGGAAAGAAGGTTTACGCCCGGAGAATCGCGCGAAGAACCGATACAAAAATATCTTACCATGTAAGATATTCTCTAATGTTTCTGTTATCCTTTAATCATCGATATGCATAAACGTTAAAAATAATGATTTTGTAGTTGATCATACGAGAGTGCGCTTAAAAGACGTCGATCCAAATATTCCTGGAGCCGACTACATTAATGCTAATTATATTAAGGTAAATCTGTCCGCATTATTTAACCGTTCGAGTGTCACGTATATCTGTAGGAATGCAGTCGAGAATTGTCAAACAGTAAATTAGTTCCAAGGCCACTTTTCGACCCGGAAAGTGTGCAACACGGATCGTGCTGTCTGACACTCAAACGGTTAATATTTATCTGACACGTACACACGTGTCAGAAACCTGTTCATGCGCAAATATTTTTAGAACGAAGAAACAGACGGACAGCCTAGCGTAATTAGCACTACTGGAGATGCTGGTGCATTTAATAAATGTTACATCGCGACTCAAGGTTGCCTGCCGAATACGATACCAGACTTCTGGCAGATGGTATATCAAGAAAATACAAGAGTAATAGTGATGACCACCAAAGAAATGGAAAGGGGAAAAGTATGTTGCTCGAATAAGTGAACATCGGAATTGTATTATAATGCTATATACATGTACTTTTTAGAATAAATGTGCTCGTTATTGGCCGGAAGAAGGTGAATTTACAAAGTATGGCGCTGAATGGGAAGTACGTGCCTTGTCTCGCACTTCAACGGCAGACTATACATTGCGGGAATTTCTGTTACATGGGAACAAACCATGTTTCGCAGAGTCTAGAAGGATTTACCATTACCATTTTCAAGTAATTAATTGTCACTTTTAATGCGGTAAAGGACAATATTGTTGGCTTCGCTAACGAAAAAATATTGTTAAGACTAATGTTTCAAATTTGGATGCTACTTATTTTAGTAAAACTAATCCTGTTAGCTGCTTCTTCCGCAAAGTTCGACAATGTGTATTGAGTAATACGAGTAGTGATAATAACTCTCTTGGTTTAGAGGCGTTTACAATGTTGCTCTTCATTGTAATAGGTTGTTCAGTTCTGTAAAGTTAAGTGAACTGTGTTAATTATGTTAATTTTATAGGCATGGCCAGATCACGGCGTTCCATCAGATCCTGGATGCGTATTAAACTTTCTTCACGACGTTAACGCGAGACAAGAATCAATTGCTGCGTCTCTTACTTCAAATGGTCAAAACGTACCTAGTATAGGACCAATTCTTGTACACTGTAGTGCAGGAATTGGTAGAACTGGAACATTTATTGTTATCGATATGATCCTCGATCAAATCAAACGGCATGGTAATTTAAACTTCACTCACGCTACACTACTTTTTTCCGCGCTTTTTTATGGTTTTTTTCTTGGTGTCAATCACAAACTTGGAAAATCGTTCTCGTTTATGGAGACTGCAGCTAAATGTGCTTTCTGTGTACGATATAATTTTATGAAGAATTGTAGACATTTTTTGTAATCCGTGATATGCATTCCATTTCCAGGCTTGGATTGTGAAATCGATATTCAAAGAACAATTCAAAGAGTACGTTCACAAAGATCAGGAATGGTTCAAACAGAAGCACAGTATAAGTTTGTTTATCTCGCTGTATTACATTATATTGAAACTGTATCACAACGGATGCAGGCAGAGCAGGTAATTACACGAGAATTATTTTGTGTATATTACATAGTTATCAGAAATCTTTACTCATCTATTTATCCTTTAATTTGCCGTTATTGTTACAGAAGTCTCTTCACTTAGGCAGAGAGTATACTAATATTCGTTATAAAAGTGAAACAAACGCTACTACAAATATGGGCGATATATCTGTCCCTACGTGTACTACAACAACCCTTTCAGCTTCAGCACATTTCACATTACCTACTCCTGTCAGTAGTTTGAGGCCAAAGTAATTACCATTAATGTCGGCCAATCAATGAGATCTTTGAAAAGCAGAAAAGAGGCTTTGTTACTCTCACCACACGTGGTTTTAAAAGCTTGGATATTATTTCTTATCTATATATGCAGTGCACAGTTTTAATTATAAAGCTGTGAACATTGCTCGCTGCATGTTCATAAAGACGTAAAAACAAAATAGTATACATAAAATGAAAGATTATAATTCCAACATTTTATAGTTAAATACTTAGAGTAATTAGAAACGTTTTAAAATTGAAAATTGTATTATAGAAAAATGAAGGATATTTTTATGGCAATTTAATTGCAGTTCTATTCCAGAACATTTGAACACAAAGTCTCAATAACAATTATTATTTCAAATATACTACAAATGTAACTGCTTTTATGCCGGTAGTTTGCTATCTGTATTACATCAAATAGTAAGTAGATAAAAAACTTATCTGAATACAGATGATCGTTCTTCATGCTTATTTATAGAGAACAATAGTAGAAAAGCTTCTTTGACAGGTTAAATGTTTTCCCAAATATGCAACGAATTTCCGGAAGGTTTCTTAGGTTTCGGGTGTAATATTATATATTGTGCCTCAAAATATGTGTCGATATTTGTTTCCCTTTTATTGTGATCATATAACTGTACAAATTTTTCTAGTAATATTTAGGTCTGACTTTTGTGTAGAGCTTTTCTTCGAATGTTTACCCAGGATTGTAAAACATTTATCAATCGTAAATTTTAACATGCTAAAGGCAGAACACGCAAAGATGAAATACGTATAATTTCACACGTTGTTAGATATATACAAACGACATTTGTATTGCAATTAATATTTGTTATTTTTTAAAATAATTGTACTTAATTATAACGTTACTATTATTATTGAAGTTCATTGCATCAAGTGTAAACAAAAATATTATACTAAATGTCAGTATCAAAATTATCACATTTGAACTGATACTCGGATTTAAACAGATATAATGTCTTAATCTTTTTCAATCATTCTCATGTAAAGTATTTTATAATTTCACGTGTTGTGAATATTTTTATTAGATTCATCCATAAAGTTAAGTAAGCCTATGTAGGAATTACAATTCTTGCTATTATAAACTTATATGATATTTGCGTTTTGTACGTGACTTTTCAATTTTCTACAAATCCATATTAAACGAATAGCATTAACATTTTTTTTTTATATATTTTTTGATATTGTTAATTTTATAAGACTTCACCCACGCATTTAACAAATTCATACACAATCAAGAACTTTATTCATAAAGTATGCATCTGAGTGGGTCCTGCCTTGTAAATTAAGTCGTGAGGTCTATACTTTTTAAAATATTTTATAACTTTATTACGAAACCAAAACAAAAATTGCTTTATTAATTGTAAAATATATTTCTAAAATTATTAAACTAATTTTGAAATTCATACTGATTTTTTACATGATCTTACAAAATGAATTTAAAAGTTTTTAAGTACTATTTACAAAAGTTTCACTAATAAGAGTGAAGTTCTTGTTTATTTGTGTAATATATCAGAATCTCAAGTCTTTTCTTTACATGTTTATAAATATTGACGCGGTAAATACTTTTTGACATTGACGTTAAGCGTAAGTTAATAATACTGAATTTATTATCAGCTGTCTTTTGATTCAACATAACTTGCATTTGGGTGGAATGCTACATTTTATTAGTTGTTATTGTTGCATTTTGTTATAATTGAAAACACAATGTGATAACAACTGTGACATGAAAAGTTTTATTATGAAATTCTACATTTGTATTGCCATGTGTCATGTTTCAAATACTATAATGTATCAAATGTAAGAGATTTATATGATCAAATGTAGATAGTTTATGAATTCTTATCATTAATAATACACACATAAGTATATATAGAGAATACAATAAAAATTTATAATAATTTATTGTTTGTCTCGAATAATATTTGACTTCTATATAAAAGACAAAATGCATTTATGCACAAATCTGTCTTAATAAATATGTTTTGTTACAGTTTAGAAATTAAATTAACATTTTTAACTATAATGACAAATACTTCACTATAAAAATGATGTAATAATAAAGTAATGTGGAGAAATAGATAACAATGCGATTTTAATTATATTTGAAGAAGACTATTACGTTCGGGTGGTACAACAAAAAAATAAGTGGAAAATATGGAATAAAAAATTTTCATTTGAGACTTCGTTTCCGAGAAAATCAATTGTAAATCTGATGGTTACGCGTGCAATTGAATAGGTTTTGACCGTCTTGACCAGCGCGTCTGTTCATTGCATTCCATTTCTACTTACTACCATACGTATTACGTATATATACATGCGTTTCACATTAATTTTCATATAAATGGAAAATCTAAGATAAAATTAAACATTTTGACCAAAAATAATTCATTTATTTAAAATGATTTCGCTAGAATTGTAATAAATTTGTTGCGTACAGTTGGCAACTTCAGTTTATATCATGTCAAAAAATAGGTGGTTGGTGGTTTCATCGCGATTACCAGCGACTACCAAAAGTCACCTAAAGTCGATATTAACGAAATAGATTGATTTGTAAATGAAACGATAGAAAAAAGTAGTTTAAGTAGATAATTCCCACAATAATTTAATCAGTTTAAACAGTTTTTTTACACGATATGGCATACATGTGGTCCGAGCTATTGACGTTCGTGTGTTATGTAGTCGCGTTATTATAATAGAAATTAATAATTTTATGGAAAGATACAGAAATCTTTGAAAAACAGTATTAAAAATGAAGACAGCATTGATGGTGGCTGAAAAGCCTTCTTTGGCAGCATCGCTCGCCAATATTTTAAGTAACGGTCGATGCACATCCAGAAAAGGTAGGTTAATGTTTTCGATAAAAGAAACAAGTCTTTGAAACGAAATAAAAAAAGTGAAAGTTTAGTTCAAAATAATAACTACTGGTTAAAGTCCTTTTTTACATCTGGAAACTCAAATTTCAGGTTTGAATGGATCGAATACTGTTCATGAATGGATAGGCCAGTTCAAGTCTGAAACAGTGAATTTTAAAATGACTTCTGTTTATGGTCACGTTATGAATTTAGATTTCTTTGGGAAGTACAATCAATGGGACAAAGTGGATCCTGTAAGGGAAACATAATTATAACTTTGATCATTTTTAATCAATTCCTTGCACATTCATTTAGAATAGATTCTTTCTTGTTGTGTTTAAGGCAGAGTTATTTTCATGCCCAACAGAAAAGAAAGAAGCATCTCCTAAACTAAAAATTCCTTACTTTCTTGCTAAAGAAGGAGCTCATTGCGATTATTTAATATTATGGTTGGATTGTGACAAGGAAGGAGAGAATATCTGCTTCGAAGTTATCAATGCAGTGCAACAGGGCACAACTAGGAGGCTGAGTCCAAATGTATGTCTTTCTGTAACACTAATTAATTATTGTTCTGTAATATTGATCTGTATATTTTAGGACATTTGGAGAGCTCGATTTTCTGCTATTACAGAGAAAGACATTAAAAATGCATTAGCAAACTTAGTGAAGCCCAATGAAAATGAAGCTAAAAGTGTTGATGCCAGACAAGAATTAGATTTGCGAATTGGTTGTGCTTTCACCAGGTTTCAAACAAAATTTTTTCAGGTAGAACCATTGTGAACTATTAGTTTATTATATTTTCTCTTATTAGAGACTATTTTGATGTATCTATTTTCTCATCATTAGGGGAAATATGGAGATTTAGATGTATCCCTCATTTCCTATGGTCCATGTCAAACACCAACACTAGGATTTTGTGTACAAAGGCACGATGAAATTCAAACATTTAAACCTGATCCATATTGGGTTCTACAGGTGTGTATTTTTCCTAAATTGGTTCAATAATTCACTATAAATATGATAAACCCAAATGTATTCAAGGTTACAGCAAAGTGTCTTGATGGTCAAGATAGTATTTTAAGCTGGAGTCGTGTGCGATCCTTTGACAAAGAAGTAGCAAATATGTTTCTGAGCCATGTAAAGGAGTATGACGAGGCAATGTAATTATCAAATAGCGTAAAAACATTCATTATAATTGCTGAAATAATCATTGAATCAAATATTTCAGTGTCATAAGCGTGGAGAGCAAAGAAAAGACAAAATCACGACCAATAGCTCTGAACACAGTGGAATTGATGAGGGTAGCAAGTTCAGGCTTGGGAATGGGACCACATCACGCTATGCAGTGCGCGGAACGTCTCTACATACAGGGCTATATAAGTTACCCTCGGACTGAAACAACTATGTACCCGGAAAATTTCAATTTACTGTAAGTTGTACGAAACCGCATTAGACCCAATTACTTTATCTTTTACATATCACAGTGGATACAGAAATATGCATATTTAGCGCAGTGTTGAAGCAACAACAGAGTAGTTCCGATTGGGGCGATCAAGTGCGTAAAATATTAGCGAATGGCATTAACAGGCCAATGAAAGGACGTAATGTTGGTGACCATCCTCCTATCACTCCAATGAAGCAAGCTACGAGGAGCGATCTCGATGGAGATTCGTGGAAGCTTTATGATTACATTACCCGACACTTCATTGCTACTGTAAATATTTTGTAGTTTTAACGTATTAATGGTATTCTTTAAACGAGGAAAATTAAATATCTTGAACGTTACAGTTAGATCAGGATTGTAAATATCTGAGTACAACAATGAAATTCGAAATAGGAATGGAGGTTTTCTCTATGAATGGTCATAGTTTGATAGACCCTGGGTACACTAGTACTCTTACTTGGCAAGCGCTCGGTAGCAGTGATACGCTACCTAAATTTGTACCCGGTGACAGAGTCAATATACAAGAGGTGGTTAATTTTCTTTTTCACGCTATTATACTTTGACGTTTTATACACAGTACTTAAGACATACAGGTTGCTGTACATTTGGAATTAATTACCTGTATCCTTTACATTAGGCGAAACTGCTTGAATGCTACACGCAACCGCCCGATTATTTGACGGAAGCAGAACTAATCTCGCTTATGGAGAAACACGGAATTGGAACTGATGCTTCGATTCCACTACATATAAATAATATATGTATGAGAAATTATACTAGCATTGCAACTGGCAGGAAATTAGTTCCTACCTCATTAGGTATTGTGTTGGTCCACGGATATCAAAAGGTATAAATTTCTGTTACACAGAAAAATAATCATCAGTTGCAAATTAATTTCTTTGTATATCAGATAGACCCTGAGTTGGTTTTACCTACAATGAGGTCTGCAGTGGAGGAACAGTTGAATCTAATCGCTCAGGGACGAGCGGATTACCATGCAGTATTGCAGCATACGGTAGAAATTTTCAAACAAAAATTCCAATATTTTGTGCATAATATTGAAGCGATGGATCAGTTATTCGAAGTTTCGTTTTCACCACTTTCTGCGTCCGGAAAAGCCCACTCCAGGTAGGGAAGTAAATGCGTGTTCATTATGAGAGTTGCCAAAGACATGGCTCTAACGATAGAAAGAATTTTTCTGTTCAAAAACAATATTTATAAGAATATTGTTCGTATTTTAGATGTGGAAAATGTAGACGTTACATGAAGTACATACAAACAAAACCGTCGAGGATGCATTGCGCGCACTGTAACGAAACGTATAACCTTCCACAAAATGGAAACATTAGAATCTATAAGGAACTGAAGTGTCCATTGGACGATTTCGAATTGTTGTCCTGGTCTACTGGAGCACGGGGGAAAAGCTATACCTTTTGTCCATACTGTTATAACAATCCACCATTTAGGTAATTATTTTCTAGTATTGTATCAGAATTGGCTTGACAAATTAATTTCATCCAGTTTATTATACCGTATTAAAATTTTAGGGACATGAAGAAAGGAATTAGTGGCTGTAACTCATGTACTCATCCAACTTGTCCACATGGTATGAATTCTACTGGTTTATCGAGTTGCCTTGAATGCAATTCGGGTATACTAGTGCTCGATCCTTCAGCCGCACCTAAATGGAAACTAGGCTGTAATCGTTGCGACGTTATTATTCATTTATTCGATAATGCCCACAAAGTGGTGGTCGATACTGATGTGTGCGACTGTGGCGCGCAATTAGTCACTGTGGAATACAAACAGGCAAGGAAATCAGTGTTAACTGTCGCTTTAGAAAGTCGCTTAACAAATGAAACGTATTCTTCTATCTGAATGGGACTAGAACACATTTTTAATGTTAAATATCTATTTACGTTTTCTTATTACAGGAAAAAACTAAGCTTCCCAATGAAGCGACGGAGATGACCGGCTGTGTTTTTTGTACACCAGCTTTCTCCGCTCTTGTAGAGAAGCATAGAGCTGTCGCATCAAAGCCAGTTACAACCCGTAATCATGGACATGCGAAGAGTCGTAGTCGGGGGAAACCTCGTCCTCCTAAAGGCAAGATGGCTCAGTTGGCAGCGTATTTTGTATAATAATTTTGTAAACCAAGCCTGTGAATGTAATCGTTTTCTTATACACTGAAACATTCGGCAGTCGGCGTAAGCCTAGAAATAAACTCGAATTACATTCACTACCTCAATGACTCGTAAAATACCGATAGCTTTAGGTTATTTATAACAGTCAGTCATATGTTCTTAATCTCGTGACTCTTGTAAGCGTAACAAACAGAGTAAACTGTGTCTTATTTTATACATTCGTTTCACTACATTAGGAAATGTAATATGAAGATTGTAAAGATCACAGCATATGATTGCCAAAAAACGATATTAAATAGAATTTGCAATTATACAAATCTTTTAGCTGCTTTAATTATCCTTTGATGAAAATGACCCTTTTTATGGTTGGAGTCCCATAGAATTACGAATTCTTAGAAAAAAAAACGTTATGGTACGTATACTCTAAAACCAATGGTTTTCCCGGATAATTAACTTTTAAATAAGATACCATAGCAATATGTAGTAAAATGAATCAAGAGGATATAAACGATCATCAGCAAGTCTAGAAATATAACCGCCAAAAGTAAGTGAATCCTATGTAATTCCGAAAGAAGAGATGGACAGAGTATATATTTTTTTTTTCTGAACAAAAATCTTGTTATTCTTGCAAATCGTTGGGTATCGTTTGTACCAGTAGAAATGACAAATCGTTTTGTTCGTAATGCGCTGGTTTTTATTAGAAAAACGTTATTAAATAGTTCGCGCCGGACACACACGCAAAACACGCCCGAATGAAGAAACGGTTGCTGTGAACGAACAATGGAAAACGACGCGTCGAAGAGTAAACGCATTTAACGACAGAATTAAGTTCTGTAAAATGGTAATACTATAAAGCGTCTTTCTCTCTCTCTCTCTTTTTCTTTTTTCTTTCTTTCTCTCTGTCACGTGTAAATGCAAAACCGCGCGTATATAAACATTTGCACACTACAGAGTGGTTCAGTAATTTTCGTCACCTGGGAACACCAACGGACAGCAGATTATTTTGACGGTGGTCTAATGTGATATGAAAGCGCAATTTCGGGATAGTTTCGCAGTGAAGGCTATTTCAAAGTTATTCAAATATTTTTTAACATTCAATTAAACGAAATTAACCATAATAAAATTTTAACGAATAAACGAACATGTAATCGTTTTTCAACGAAATTTTTCTTCAATTGACACAAATTTGGTTAATTCTAGGTGACAATAAGTACCGAGCCACTCTGTATAACGATCTTATAATAGTTTTTAGGCTAGAACGATCTAACTGCAACCTAATAATCAACTAACTAGCTGGAACAATGATCACTGCGGCATTAAAGTGGTCCATAAAGCCTCGAAAAATATTTACGTTTCCCCAATTCTTGAACTCCAATGAATTTCACAGTTAGAGAGATCTCTTTTCAACGTAACTGAAATCGTGTTGGAGAATTCATCGACCACAGTAATGACAAGACTTGCGAACGTTCATTGTAAACACACATTCTTATGGACTACGACATATTATAAAACGGAAAATTGTTTGCTTCACGGAGTTTTGGTAAGTTCAACATAAAATGCAGCCTTTGTGAAAATTTATTGACACGTTCAGTACCGTGTGGATCACTACCAAGTTGGGAAGAAAACTTTAACCCTCATCCGTCCCTCAGTTTCCCAACTTAATTTGTCCCTCGGTGTCAAGTTGACATAGTGGTAAAAATTAATATAATGAAGAGACAAATAGTTAAATTTGCAAATTCTTTAAAATAAAAGTTATGAAGCCCTAAGGACATTCATTCACTCATGACAGAATAACATTATTTCTGAGGAGTAAAATTTGTCAAATTGACACAAGGGACGGACGGATGAGTGTTAAACAACTACGTATATAAACTTCTCAGATCGTTGTCAAAATAAAGTATCGAATATGAAAGATGAAATTTTTAAGAATTCAATGTGTGACTCGTAAGGATGTTTCATAAGGAAACAATTGTAACTCGGAGGACACAATCAGCACGGAACATGTTTATAGGCTACTGTTATATGTATTGTGTGTTGTACTTTTGAATCAGTAACGAATGCACAAGATCCGCTGTCTAGTAGTGACTAACAAATCGTCGTTTATACAATAAATTAATTGGCGATCAACTAACCGTTTACTACTACAATATAGTATTGCGGAGCTCCTCGCGTGCCCAGGTTTCTCGATTGAGAAATTGCTCTGTGTTCACGGGACGAATTGTATACAAACCGTCAGTCTTATAATAACGCAAATGCTACCTATTAACGACTGAAACAACTGATTCTCCCTCGAATACTGATCTCACGATAAAACAGATTTTTTTTTCTCTCCGAGAGGACGAACTGGAAAGTTTCGCATTTTCGAGAGACGCGCTTCGAGTTCCCGTTGTTGATCCAAGTTCACAAACAAAAAAAAAAGGAAACTGACAATTAAAATGAAAACAAACACTGTGTGTCCATCGAGTTTATCAATAAATACTTTATCGCTCTATTCTTAATCGAAAACTATATAAGAACGTCTATAGTTCCCTGTCATAGATTTAAACTTATCATCTTCGAGATTTGTTTATGGTAAAATCCCTAAAGAAATTGACCAGTCTAGGATTCTTTCCTTTTATTTTTTCACAAGAAACACCGTCTTCGGACAGGATTTTCTGGATTTTTTATTCGTATCAAATTGAATCCTGTTGTTTATCGTCGAGTGAAATTGTTATTTAACGAGATGAACGCGTCGACTGCCGTTGGAAATTTTTGTGGACGTTGCTCTGGCAGTTAGTGTATGCGAAGAATCCTTCAACATCATTAGGACAATTATTGGGTAACGAGTTGAATCTATCATTTACCGAGATGCCTATTTAAATTTCGCGGTTTTTCGTCCCAATAGATATTGCGTTATTCCCACCCACGTATAAGAGTTTAAAAATCTATTCACCAGATCTTAATGATCTCCTGACTAATGTCCTTAATGCCTTACACAATAACGGTTAATTTGTGGAACATGTACCCTGCCACAAGAGTGGTCGCGATTCGATTTCAATACGTTACACATAGCTAGGTATTAAAAAAGACGAGACATCTCGATTTCTTAACAATCGTTACACGTTTGTAAACGTTCTTGTTTATGAATTTAATTACAGTGTTGTATTTTCGGCAGTCAACGCGTTTAAGTCTGCCACTTCTCTTTGGCAGTGTTTAACGAATGTGACTACAGGATGCATCGACTGCGCCTGTCTAGTGCAACAAAGTCGACTACGTACGTACACGGAGAACGGACGGTCAATGAAGGAGATCAATCTTATATTTCCGATATCATCGGATCATTTACAGCAGTGCTGCCCCTTCGTGAAGTTTGAGATCTCGAGAACTGATTTTGCTTCCCTCAATTTTACTACTTAGACTTTGTTATTTCACACAATCTATTTCTGTTAGTTCTTTCACACGAGCTCCGTTAAATTCTTCACTTTTCCTCCAATGTTTTCCCTACTTTGCATGCTTTATTCCCGCTTGCATTACCTCTCCTACCCTGTTTCTACGATAGATTTTTCATTCTGCTGTCAATAGATTCTTCTGTCTGTCATCAGTCCTTTTCCTCTCTGACTGCGTTACTGCCCCTCTGCTACCATCAGTCCTACTATTTTTTCTCTATAATTATCTCCAGTTTCCCCCTAAGAGATCTCTCCAGATCCTATGCTTGCTACGTTATCCGTTCTGTTTCCAAAAATTTTCGACTTTATTCACAACGGTTCTCACATTCAATCCACATTAGGTCCGCCGCTTTGTCCGAGTGGCGACACAAGTCATTCAAAAAGAAACGCCACTCGGGAACAGCACTGACTTGTAAGACGCTCTACCGAATCTCAAATCGAACCGAAGTGACTAATCCCCCCCCCCTCCCCCTGTATTAAACTCAATCAACGATACATCTACTCAGGACGCTTAATACTGAAACCACCCCTCGATACTCCCATCCCTTTCTTCCTCGCCCCCCTCAGTCTCTGGCTGTTCGTGCACCAAAAACAAAGAAGTGCCCCCGTTAATTTTGCGGCGGCGTAGCGTCGTCGTCCTGTTGGTCACTGGTTTCAGCCGCGGACGGTATCGTCGCGAGTAACCTGACCGCTAATCGACTCGGAGATCCCGGCGGTTCCGGCTCTTGGATCGCCAGCTGACGGGTGAGCCTTGGCTTCGACCTGGCTGGCCTAGGTGTGTTCCGCGCAGTGATTTCCAATGATGCGCTAGATCTCGAGATCCTCCAGGTGCTGGTACTGGCCGTAGTAGCAGAACCAGAGGAGTCGTTTCTAGACGAGCTGAGGTTCGAGTCCTGCGACGGTTTCCTTGTGATCAGCCAGGACGAGGCGCGTCTCTTGGGGTCGAGCAGCCTCAACGGTATACCGCAATGGTGTGTCTGCCGCCACGAGTCCGATCTGGACGACGAGAAGTTCTCGCTGGACGACACCGAGGAGGCTCTCTTGTGTTGTTTCTGTTGTATCTCAGCGATCTGATACGCGTACTGATCGCTCCTCGCGTGACGCGGTCTGGTGTCTTTCGCGCACGGCCAGAGTATCCTGGTTCCCCATCGTCTGTACCCGGAACACTGTCCGCCGGTCTCCAACAGCCTCGAATTGCAAGCGCACGGCGTCTGATTGTCCCTGGACGATCGGTCCACCAGACTGTTAGTGTTCACCGGTGTTTGTCTGTTGCTGAAGTTCGAGCTGTGCCGGCACCTGCCGATCCCCCTAGTCACTCTGGACTCCTCGATTGCCTTGCAGATCAGCACGCAGTCTTTCTTGAACTGTTTGGTAAGGATCGCGTACAGAAACGGATTGCAACAGGAGTTCAACGGTAGAACGAACACGGCGAACACCTTCGCCTGTTCCAGGGAGACCAGCTGCAACCCGAACGTCGCTGTTAGAGAGAAGAACGCTATCGGGGACCAGCAGAGAAAGTCCGTGAACACTAACAACGCCATACGCTTGGCTATACGGGAGTCGTTCGAATTCCATGCTTGGGAGCCGCGGATCGCACAGTACATCTTCAGATAGCAGCCCATCAGGATCAGAAACGCGACCCCGTTGATTAGCATCAGGAATATCACGTAGGCCAGCGCGGCGTTCCCGGTTGTCTCGAACGGGAGACATATGGCGAACTTTCGGTAGTCAGAGATTCCGATCAACGGCAACGTGGCCATTGAAAGAGCGAAACACCAGCCCACCGTCATAATGTAGCCGGCGTGTTTCAGGGACAAACGTTTGTTCAGATGCATCGCGTGGGTTATCGCGTAGTTTCGCTCGAGAGTGATCACCGCCAGGGTGTACACGCTCAGCTCGGAGCTAAGCACGCCGAGAAAGCCAGCCAGCTGACAGCCAGCGGATGTCTGCCAGGGAATCGCATACTTGCGGAACTCGCCTAGGGTTGAGGCGTCCACCACAGCTAGGAGACCTGAAAGTATAGAAGGTTTTCTTATGCACGGCTGGGTGTTGTTCGATGTTCAGTGGTTTTAGTTTTTTTATTTGCTATCTGGTCTTTTAGTGTCTCTTGTTTTTCATTTATAATGTATTCGGTCTCTGAGCATTTGGTATCTTTAGTTCTTGCTGTACGTGATTGTTTATGTCTAGTCTATTTGATTGGTGTTTAATGTGTTTAACATTCGATCCGTTAGGTATTAACCGCCTGGTATCTTTACTTTTCAGTACTTCTTCTTTAATCTCTAACGTTTTTTTTTTTAAGCTTCCCTTTTAGGTATGTTTGTAGGGTCTTCCATGTGGACATCTTTGGTGCCTTCGGTCTTCTTGATCCTTAGAGACTACTAACTTGAATATATATATATATGTTTAGGGTACTTAGTCTGTAGTGTGTATGTGTTTCATTTAACGTTCTTGTATACGCTTTTCTAACTATCTTTTCCCCCTACCTAGATAGATGCCCATGAAGAAGTCAGCGGCGGCAAGATTGCAAACCAGAAAACGGGGAACGTCCATCTTGCTTCTGGAAAATATCAGTACGAAAACGACCGTGCCGTTTCCGAGCATGGCGAGTAGAAATACTACCCATACACCGCAACGCAGCGTCCACCAGTCGAATAGATCTTGACAGGGCAAAAATGGACCTGGAAACACCCAGCAACAACGTACAACGGTATAGTTGTCGATCGTATCTTTTGTACGCTGAGAAGAATGTATGAGACATACCAGGTTGGGGTAAACACTGGACGTGAGCAGGAAGCGTCTGTGCTGGCAGCGTGACGCGGTTGTTCTGCTCGTCAAAATAATCCTCAACATATGAGGGCAGGTTACCGGGGTACGTAAAATCTGAACCAAATTTAGCCCAAAGTTCATTTATTTTCGAGCCGAATTTGTCGGTCATGTTATCTAAACAAACGTCATCACTTCAGTGCTGCAAAGTTTCGTCTCTCTCATGATGACTGAAATGTTTTTTCTTTTTTTTTTTTTCAGATGATATGCATACCGCGTGAGATTGTGTGCTTTAGCATGAACTACGGCGTTTCTGTCTGCGTGTATAGAATTAAATTCTTGGAAGCAAACGATTAACCCTTTGCGGACGATAAACCCGTACGCATTCGGCCAGCGTGAATTACGAGTATCGTGTTCGCTAAAAACAACCGATGTATTCGTTTACAGACAATCTCTGCCTTATGTTGTTAATAGAAGGAAAGCCCATAAAAAAACCCGGGTCTACAACTTATCCTCAAAACGTTTCGTTCGCAAAGGGTCAAGAAGCATGTTCTGCTTGTGTGAGATTAAATGATTCACAAATGAAAAAGTCCCCCGCTGAGAAATGAAGTCAATTCGAAAGAGTGTCCTTAGAAATATTGTTAACGATCGCGACTTTCATGTGTATACAGTGTAACTCTGGGCTGGCGTCATGCTTTGCAGCATTTAAGTGTCGAGTTGCGAATAAAAATTCTACTGCACATGCAATAAATCAGCTTATGACAAAACAACAATAGTATTCATTCTAACTGATGCGTTTAGGATTCCAACGGAACTGAAACAATTCGGGGTGTGAAATGTTTCGTGTAACGATGATATCGGTGGCGACGATTCAAGATAGCGGAAGAGGTACCAAGAATGGCCACTTACTCAGCTGCGGCCAGATATCGGCGAAGCTCGAGTTCCAGAGGCTCATGTCGAACTCGTTATCGGTGGGGAACAGAATCGACTCTTGGACGGACGATTTGGTCACCGAATCCTCCACTTCGATCGACAGGAACGAGCAACAATGGTAAGCGTACGAGAGCACCATGGTTTGCACTCTTGGGAACTGTTCTGGCGATGGGAATTCCCTGAGCGCTGGGTTGTTAAACGTTTTCAGGTGCAGCAGTCCTGACAGTCCTAATGTTGGCAGTGCGGGGAACACATTGTTTCCTAGGTTTCTGCAACATTTTTTGTCCACCAAATGTCACAGGTACTGTACTGTGATCTAATCATGTGTAATATCGATGATACTGTTGTGTACAACTAAAGTCGAGACAGAGTTGATATGCGAGTGGTGAGGAACTAACCCACTCCCATCTCAGTAACTACCCCAATTTCCATTCCATGGCGGGCACTTCGATGCTCTGATATTGTATTCGTTAAGCAACGGAAATAGTTTGCTATGTGTAGCTGTGTCATTTTTATTGCATCGATCATATCTTTCGTTCAATCGAGAAAACGTCACTTCTATCAATCAGTGAAGGTGTGAACCAGAGCTGTTGAATATTCGAATAGCAGTAGAATTCGGAATTGATATTCGAATTAGTTGAATATTCGAAGTATTCGAAATATGTATTCGGATTATTCTCATATTCGAAGTGAAATTTTGGATTGCACGGAATAGGAATCTGAACATAATACATTATTTCACACTTTTATCGTGAAATTCTGTTCACATTGGCCTTTACAATTATTTGTTTTTCAAATTCTTATCGAATACAATCCAATATTCGATCACTTTTATTATTCGAATAGTTCGGATATCCGAATACTTGCAGCTCTAGCGTGAACCAATTCCCACCGCTAGACACCTCTAACTATAGAGGTGACAAATTCGCGTAACAACTCTGACTGTGTCCCGACTTTTGTAATTGGAACACGCTCGAGGGGACTCACAAGTCTTCCAGGTGTTTGGTCTCCTTGAACGCGTCGGGGTGTATGTACTCGATGTAATTGCTCTCCAGGTCTCTGAAACATCGAACCATCTTTTTCAAGACGATAGCGTTGAGCCATCATCGCGGGAATAGTGACGAGCGACGGGACTTACAACACCTGCAGTCTCGTCAGTCCGACCAACGAGTCGCTTGAAATCATCGTCAGCCGGTTGTTAGAGAGGAGGAGATCGTGCAGCATGTCCAGACCGTTGAACGGTTCCTCTGGCAACGATGAAATCTGATTGATGGCCAAGTCCCTGTGCACAGAAGCGGTTGTTCGTTATATCATGTTCCAACGAAGTTTTAGCAATTGTATTTCGGAGCACGAGCAAATTCGTATTGAGTAGTGAGTAGATATATTAGCGAGTAGTAATCGTGGACAGAATTAATAACAAGTAGGTAACAATTCGAAAGAGTAAAGAGTTGAGTGATTAGCCTCCAGGTGGAATCACGAATAGAATTGACGGACAATTGAATGAATAATCTATAGATCAAGGAACGAGTAGATTTAATAGTGAGTAATAAATGAATTGAGGGACCAATCAACTTTCCATTCAGTAGACTGAATATCAAGTGAATTATAATTTGAAAGAATGATGAGTAGAGTGAGTAGTGTATAGATTGAGTAGAGAATAGAATTGATTGATAGTAGAATGTGGATAATCTATATATAAAGGAAAGAACTGCTACAGAAGAGCGAATAGAATAACCAGCAAGTAGACTTCCAATTTACTTATTGAACAGTGAGTCTATTTTGTAATTTAGTACTCTGTGTATTTGGAAACATATGTTGTATTTTATAACTTACAAAACACGTAGCTCGCTGCAGTTCCGTAAATTCGGCATCGCCGTCAAGTAATTGGACTTCAGATCCCTGAAACAGAACAAGAAGGGGCTCGATATCCCGATTCGTGCACACCGGCGACGAGTGGAAAACACGTTGGATATACGTTTCGATCACTCACAGACTTTTCAATTTCGGGCATTGCTCGCACAAATTCACGGGGACGTCCGTTACTTGCGCCCGATCCAATCTCAGCACTTCTAACGACCGTGTCCCGTTCAGATTCGGAAATATCCGTAATTCCTTCAGGTTCGAGAGGATCCTGCAACGTTCCAAACGGACAGACCGGAGAATCGCGTAAAAATCTTTTTGCGCTTAATCGTTATGCAGAAAATTGATTTTAACAAATGCTCAAAGTGATACGTGTCCCGTCGAATTCGATAAATTTTTGCACTAATTCCCCTCTCCGTCGTTAGTTATTTTATTATTTAAATCTACTCTGGTACATTTGTGTATCCCGTGAATTTATTTCAATTTCACAGCAAATGCATTTACTCTGCTTTAGCTGAGTATATTCGTCGTAGCTTAAAAATAATTAAGCACACAAGTGCACGTTCCCAAATAAAACAATACACTTAAAGGGTTAAAGTGGTTACGTTAAGTGGGACACCCTGTATATTATTTTTAATGTAAATATTCTATTATACAATTGTCCGATCGTCCATTCAAGTTACATAACGAGAATGTCATGTAACGTTTCAGGACTCTACTGTTATCGGGACATAGTAAATAGCCGTTGGAAAAACAGAGAAAACAGGGTCTGTACTCACAGCTTACGGAGCTTCCGTAGATTCTGAAAAGTGTCCCCGTGGATCTGCCTGATGGGATTCCCGCGTAGATCGAGCGACAACAGATTAGTGACCCGCTGGAAAACACGCCCGTCCAGCGTCTCGATTCTGTTGTTCGAGAGGGACCTACCGGAATCGGACGGAACATAAACGAATACGACTTTCTTGGCTTCCTCTTCGACGAAGTAGGAAAGAAAAAAAAACACAGAAAGAGAGAAGAACAAAGGAAAGGGTTATTCACCGCGACGATATTTCTCGCTTTCGACTGAATTTAAATGTTTATTAACCCTTTGCACTCGGAATTTCCTAATTCCTCATACACTTTGTCCCTTCAGAGGAGACAATCGAGTGTAAAGGGTTAAAAACTAGGGGGTGGTCCATCGACACTTTGCGTTCCATTGAGGATATCAGCGAGTCGTTTCACTTCTGAAAGTCGTCGAAAGTTGAGAGTCGATGTTTCATTTAGTATTAATATTCCTCCAATTGATATTTTATATAAACATTTTTTTCTCTTTTATTCTAATAGGAATTAACGCGTTAATAAATAAATAAATAAACATCTGAAGAAGAATAGGAGTCTATCTAGACCCAGACACCGTCATTTATTCGTTTGTCAAAAATGGTTATATACCTTCTATGGGTTAAGGTCTGTCTAAAAATTTGTATTGTCACGTTTGTTCAACAAATCAACAATGTTCTCACCAGAAAAGTTTCTGACAGACCTCGTCATATGATGAGGAAGTCATTTTTTGTCATCTTATAATTCATATAAATCTTGCACTCAACTGCAGAGACAATGACTACCACTTGGATTTTATTCAAGTTGTCCAATTTTTCAATCATTTGATCGACCAATTCGACATTGAGAATGACAGTCAGAGAACGAGTGAACGTCTTCGGTACAAATTTTCATGTAGGAGCTATTACGAACGCAAAGTGGAGCGGACATTTTCAACAACTAACAAGCAAATAATGAAAGCTGATTGTATTCGATTTTCGGCAAGAAGTTTCTTTAGGTAATTTTAAAACAATTGAAATGAAAGTATATTTATACACAACACGATTCGATTATTTTTTTCTATAGGCGAGAACACGATATATTGTAGGGAAGAGTGATTGCGTAGAAATGTAAAAAAAAGTTGTCAAATTACATTTTACTTAATCGATGCACACTTACAGGTCTTCAAGGCCAGAGAGCTTTACGATCGCGGTCGGAATTTTTGTTAAATAATTGTCATCGAGCTCCCTACAAAGCAGAACAAGAATTTCAATTTTTTAACAATCGCGGACACCCGTCGAGTATCCCTTGTTTTTTTTTTGTTCAAACGGGTCTGGCATTTCCGTTACGAATCAAGGAACGATCTAACATTGTGTAAGAACCGTGCAATTTTGTTTGTTTCTTTTGTTTTGCATTTTTTTTTTTTTTTTGGTCGGGACACTCACAATACTCGAAGGCTCGTTAAGTTTGTGAATGCATCGTCGGCGATCATGTGCAAACGATTTCGTCGGAGTAATCTGAAATAGAGAAATGGTGACAAAGGAGCGACAACTTAATTTCAAACAGATGGCAGTACACAGATAGAATATAGTCAGTATAACAAATAATATTCCAGAGAGTGTCAAAGGAGTAGAAAATAGAAATATTCGAAGGGTGACTAGAATAAATAGTAAGTAGATGTTATGGAAAGTAGACTGAATAGCGAAGAAATGTCACGATAAGTCCATTGAGTAAAGAATGTGGTAAGTAAATTGAGTATATATTACTGTGAGTAGACTGAGTAGCGAATAGATGCTAAAAGGAGCACGCCGGTCAAGGGAGACAAAGTAACGTGAATAAAATAAGGTAAGTGTAGTGTGGTTAGATAGGCCAGGTAATAAACAGAAATTAACGTGAGTAGACTGTATAAGAAATCGATCATCATTAATGTTAGGAGAAAGAGTAAAGTGCGTAAACTGATTGGAGAGTATACAGAGTAGATTGAACAAATGAATTCAGAGTAGAATGTACTAGAAACTACTGATATCGATACAAGTACTTACAACACTTCAAGACTGGAAATTCGATGGAAGGCACGGACTGGAATGTCTGTTATATTGTTGTTCGTTAGGTCTCTGCAACAATCCAATGAGAAAGAATATCGTACTAGCTACCACGTAATATATCAGTAACTATTAGTTGTAGTAAATCATACAGTATATAGTAATTATTATAGTAGATCGTTGCATAACTTCTGTCTCTTAATTTTCCAAAAGATAAGAAGATAGAATCAAGCATGCATTGAGATACTGATCATACGAATACTATTTGAAACATATAAAATATAGTCTAATACACAGCAGAATGTGTTTTTTTTAGAAGATTAAATTATTATCGAATGTATCGTCGGAAGGGTCAAAACTTTTGCAAGAATCAAATATATTATATATGTTAAGTAGATTAAACTATGTTGTCACAAAATAAAACAACAACAGACCATCAAATTATCGTACAGAAAGAAGTGGATAGAATTGTTCCTAAGAGTATGAATTTTAAACGTTCTCTCTCAACCAGAACTCTACCGTTCCCAACCGCGCGTCAACGAGGCGGCGCGACGTCGGGGTGGTCTGAAATGAAGAAAAAAAACCTGGGTTGGTGGGGGAAAAAGGAAAATTGTGAAAATTCGTAAACCGAGAAATTTATTAGCTACTGTCGCTACCGCCCTATATTCTCAAGTGTGAAGCGTCATTAAGCGTTTCCTGACGAACCCTTCCCTTCCCCTCACGGCGAGGGTCTCGATTTCACAGGAGCATTCGCCCCGCGGAGGGGACGAAGTAAGTAGATACCGACGGTTTACGACAGACTAATTCTACTTCGGTGCTACTGACGCCTCACCAGGATGAACTGACGAAGAATTATAGGCACTCTAAACGTTAACGTATTGCTCGTCAATTGTAATACTACACGTTCGTGTGTAGGGTTGCTCTCCAGCGACGACCAGAATTGGGCAAAATTGTGATCCGATTAATGATCGTGGAGAGTGGTTCTCATGGATTTGTAGATGTTTGATAGACTATCATTATTGTGCAGTCGAATCACTGATAGAGTAGATTAGATTACGATTCTATAGACAGATAGATGACGGTTCAATAGACAGATAGATTAAGATTCTACAGCTAGGTATGCATACATATAGATTATGGTTACGATAGGTAGATAGGTAACGATATATAGATTACAATTGTTGAATAATCAGAAATTATCATTAATAAATAACAGAAAGTATCGACGCTGATATAATCACATTTCTGGACCAAACTAATCACGAATTACTAAATCAGACGATTTATAATGCATCCCTGCTCTTCTTCACGCGTTATACTTCAATTGTTCGAAATTTCCTCCGACTACGACGATATAGGTCAAATACACAATTTCAACGTCGTTGAATTCTTAACCAGTGGGAGGAAGTAGAATAAATTTTCGGGGCTGGCAAAAGTGTTCAGGTGTTCATAATTCATCGAAGAATATTCCGTGCAATCGTTGCCAGTGACGTATTTCGCGCGTCCGAACGAACGAACACTTTCGAACGGTCTTTCTATATCCGTCGGGTTCAAGTGGTTTCGTACTCGATATCGGCGAATTTATGTGGCCGTTAAGGGGTAACCAGCGTGTAATTGATACTACAGCCACCATAATACCGTCATCTGGAGAATCACTTTATGGGGCTGGGCAGGGTGGATAAAGTGGATTAATACAGTCACATCGAATGACGGAGAAAATTTTACAGATTCCGCCTCGAGATCCGCGGAATTTATGACAACGAGCGTCCGAACGAGGATAAAAACGATAGGAACATTATAGAGTGCATTGGCAAATATCTTGTACAAAAAGGAAAGAGCCGACAAGCCGATCGTATACGTGGTATTATATTTTTCTGCGCAACCTGACGTCACAAAAAAAATGGCCCTTCATTAAGCACTTTGTTTCAATTAAAATCACGACAATTATGTTAAATAAATATAAATAAGAATGTTATGTCACTCCGTTTTAATAATATTATACGAAAAAGGAACACTCTTTTTGTTTTAAATAAAGTTTAAAAATTGTAATTTTGGCCAACTTTTTAAATCAAACGTCCCACAGTGTTGAGCGCGAAAATTCTTGTCCTGCTTAAGAGCTTAAGGGATTAACGTGAATCGAGTCAGACGGAAGTTACGGTGCCTTCACGGAAGAAGTTTCCCAATCGCGTGAAGTCAAAACAAGATCTAGGGAGAAATAAACTTCGGAAGACACCTAAAGTGGTTTCCATCGGGAAATCTCATTTCCTCGAACTATTGGGTCGGAGCAACAGTTTTTGTAATAGTTTTAAAAAATGAAATTTCAAGTAATTTCGTTATAAAGTGTACCCCATTTGTAGTTATTTAAATCATCTCTGAAATTCTGCGGTATGAAAAGCCACGATTTAAAAAGTAAAATTACACGTGTTAGTAATTAGAAGCTAATACCCATATGTTTAGGATTAAAAATGAGACAATTAAGGGTTCCAATGATAAAACCACCCCTGAAATGGCACCTAACCACTCAATCCTTCCTCGAAGCATCTCCTACAGACCAAAAATAAAATAAAAATTGTGTTTTCTTAAATGAACCGCCCTGTACTTCCTTCATTCCTGACATTTGCGGGAACCTTCTGAATTATTCAGATAGAGTAGCCCCCAATTCCGTCCAGTACTTCATGTTACTGTGTATTCATGATTTAAAGTGGTGACTTATTCAATTTGCCTGTCGAGGATCCGTCGATCGATGAATTTCGACGATTGCCACGACGGAGAGGATAGAGTCCCGATGACGCAGGATCATCGGGAAAGAAAAAAATTCCACTGTTCCATGTGGTTTCCGTATTCCTCGCACATTTCTACACATTGATCGAGGCGAGCTTACGCACGCGCATCCCCCGGTTCTTGGGGAAGTTATGGAAGAAAACGCCGGTTTTTAGTGCCGCCCGCCGCCGACTTCTTCTTCCGCTGTTACCGGTTTTCTCCTTTTAATCCGGATTATTACGTTAGAATTGAATTTCATCTGGTTTTATGCTGACTGGCCGAGGCAGGTTCCTTTCCGCGGCGAAAATATATTTCAGACAGGTCGAGAGTTAGGATGCTGTCAGAATAGATAGACAGATGTAAATCATCTGCCAGATAGATTTTTTTTTTTTTTTAATAGCTTCAACATAGATGAATGTATTTGATTGAAAAATGCAGAATTTGAACTCAATATGGTTTTGAGGACTGATGAAATTTAATCAGATAGATTCACACTCTTGCACGCGTTCAATGTAACTGAATAGATTAGATTGAAAAATGTCGTATATTTTAGAGTTCATAGACATAGACATAGATGAAATGTAGACCAAAATATGAACGGAGAGCGAAGGAGAAACTGCTAGATTTTTTCAAGTAGACTATTTCATTTAAATAGAGTCGATAAAATCAGAAAAATTTGAACTGAATGAAATCATAGGATTGATAAAAACCTATCAAATAGAATACAAAAGGACAGATTAAAGAAGCCAACAAATAGATACAGAATTAGCACAAGAAACTATCGATTTCTATCCTGTATCCAAGGAATCCACTAATTTTTTATTCAACGATTCCATTACTCAATCGCAAGAGTTAACATGAAAGAAGACAGATTAAAAAAATATAAAATCTCGATCGAACTCCAGGCAGAAAGTCTTAAAATTCTATCATTATTTATTTCTCTAAGAAACGATTAACGTGTTAAATCGTAGTAAAACGTATCAACATAAAACTCTAAAGTAAATCGAGAGTGGTCATTAAACGCCGTCAAGGAACCATTCTTTTTTCAGATACATTATCGTTAACATAGATGAAACGACACGAAACGAGTCGGTGTAGGGTGGCACTAAATCCTATCGAACGTCGTCGACACTGTCGGGGAATTTTCGCGGCTTTTTGCGTGATTTATGGGGGACAGACCGCGAAAAGCTCGGGTAGAGGGAGATAAATCGTTCCAGCGATTTCCAAATACCGTGACCGCCCCTGCACGCAAACCGGTCAGTATATCTAAAATTAAGCTCGACTTTAATATATTCACCGTGTGCCCCCCCCCCTTTCCGACTGCCAACCACAACAACATTGGCAATCAAGCGTGTTACGAGCACCACTATCAGATTTACTGCTGAAAATTGATTGGGCTATATCGTGTCGGCCATAAAACGTCCACAGCCTATTTATAATTATTCTAAACCCGTTAACCGTAACGATTCTACGGCCGGGTCATCGACGACCCGTTTATAAGTCACGCAACTGTATATTGTGGGACGAAACGAACGTCGTTTTGTACGTTTCACGTGTCCTCTGCGGGATTTTGGTATGGGTCACTATTGACCCGGCCATATCAAGGTATGCGTCAAAGCAAAAGACAGCCATTTCGAATATTTTTGAATATATTGTCTTCGTACCCACATATTACAGTTATGTATCATTACTTTTTAAATTTATCCGAATTTATTGAAAATATGCAATAACTAGATTGCGGAAATGTATGCATCTATAGCGTTCCCTGACTTGCAAAATATAGCAATATAAAGATTCCCATGAAATGTAATATTATCGATGCAGTATTATTATATTAAAACCCATAGTATAGAAAATAAATTTCTGTGCAATTGTGTGTTTTCTATATCAACGTGAAAAATTGTAAAATAAACATCCACAGTCTAGTAATAACCAAAATCAAATAGGCATTTATTTTTTGTCACCCTCTATGGTAAGTAAAGTGTCTCCATACCGCTAAAAAATAACGGAGACAGTTCTGGACGAACAGTGTTATTGAGCTATTCTGTATCAAAACGGTTCAGTGAAATTCTAATAGAGACCCAATCGAACTAGCGCAAACGCCAGTCCATCGATAATAAATCCTCTATAATCACAGGATTGGTGGCCATTTCCGGGACCACGCATCGTTCACCTCGATCCTCGTATCTGGGTCGTAAACGACAAAGAATTATTATGCGATACCAGGATTTTATTGGATCTTTATGTTAATCGTGTCGCCGCGGTCGGATAATTTAGTTTCCAATTTTTGGTAACGCCACTTTGTTCTTCCCTCCCGTAGAGTCCACGACGTTTATTGGCCGACGGTCGTAATATCGTCGATGGACGAAATATCGCGTTCAGCTCGTGGAAACACGTCGTGCGCGTTTGTAATCCGTACGATCGCCGGTTTAATGGCTCCGAGGGGCCGAGCTCCCGAGGCGAAACGTGTCCTAGAAAACACAACGTTGCTTGCGTGAACGATGACGGGCGAACCGGGTTAATACGTGTTACACTGGGAACGTAATATCCCCGCGCGCCCGTCTAGACCGCCGACGATTTTCACTTTCGAATCGGTTCACCTGGTGACCGTCCGCACGCGTTCACACGATCGATCCGCTCGTTAGACGACGCGTGTACCAGAGTGAACCGTGACCCTTTCTCCAAGATGGAGCTTGAAATTGAAATTACAGTGATTCCTCGATGAATGCGACACAAGCAACGGCGTTATTTCCACCAATGGGGAAGTCCCACTGTGGAACCAATAATCTTAAACAGCCTATCAGTAGCTCGTAATCGTTCTTTCGAGATCTTCATAAAGGTTAATTGTTCATCGACCGATGAATATCAAGCAACTCGATCTTCACATTCGTTGTCGACGATAATTAATCGTTCTGTCTCGAGACTATTAATGATTTTTTTTCTCCCTCTATCCACACAGCCTTCCGCCTGACTGAATAAACATCGATCCATTCGCCGCTAGGAGGGCTGAAGAACTCATAAAAATGGAGGCGAATTGATTTTTCCGGCTACCGAGAGAGTTAGGAGGACGTCGCCGTGGAATAGTCTTTTCTATTCGCGAGTCGGGGATTTCCAAGGCCGCTTTATATTTTCGCGATCGTATAAATTCATGTTCGAGCTGCTCGATCGCTTTCCGAAGCCTTTCGATTGGATCTTCAGGTAGCGATTTATTAACATACCTTAAGACTTCTTTAGAAGGAATAGAGAGAGGAGGCACAAAAAGTGTCAAAACAAATATCGGAACTGATTTAAAAATATTGTACTACTGCATATTGCACATGCACCGTTGCACTCGCATTTGGTACTAAAAGATGATCCTCTTTGAAATGTGTAAGTAACTTTTGCTTCAGATACTAGTACGCTTTGTGTATGAAAATTATTAATAAATTTCTATATTTATAATTTCTTTAGTTCCACATGATACACTTAAACTCACTATGTCCGATAACGTCCGTTTAATTCGTAACGCAATATTAAAAACAAGTAAAAAATATCGTTTTCTACACAGGATTCATACCTATTGCGAACCAACATGGCGGCCACCGTCATGTCCGCCATCTTGCCTCCACAAGACCACGTGCGTTCAAATCTCCGCGTAACGGTGCTTCAAACTACTAAATATCACAAAAACGAGTAAAAATGCAAGTTTCTTTCGAATAAATAATTACTCTAACAAACTGAAAGAATTATTTTCTTCCTATTTTCGAGAGTCTAAACTGTAAGACAACGTAAAAATTGAACCCGATTTTTCAAACTCCCGCATGGGAATACGCTGTTAACCGGTTACGAGGTTATCGACTCGCCCACGGGGGATTCAGCGTCGTAAAAAACGGTACGAGTAACCATCGCTTCGAGGTTTCGGTTCCATGGCGACTGGTTTCCGTCACGAGGGTGGCAGGGTCATCGTCATTCCGCTCGTGGTTCCGCCGCTTTTCATCACAGCTTTATCCTCGTACGTCGTTTACTGCCTTTCTCTCCCCCTTATGAGACGCCGTTTCGCGAAATAATGCACGCCACTCTTTTTTTCCCCACAGTCGTAATAAAGCTAAATGATTCGTCGTTACCACGCGGAACGACGTAGGGGAATGAGGAGGGTCATGATAGGGAAGCTAAGGAAAACTTCAAATAAAGTTATAATTGTACCTCTTAATTAAGTCATTATGAACCACAATACAATGATAAGTAGACTGCGGAAGTTTATGCAAATTCTGTCCTAGAAGCTTTACTACGTTAATTGTAATGTATGTACAATTGCTAGTTATCTCTCGTGTAACGATCAGGCAACTGCATGAATCTTAGGGGAAACTACATAGAAAAGTGATCATCGGTGTGAAGTTCAACAATGATAATTTAATTTTGTGCGTAAGTTGTGAATAAAAACCTTAGCAAAACAGGGAACCTTTGTTTCTGATCAACCTTCGCAGCTCCCAACACGGAACTGTGCGCCTCTGGTCTTCCAAACGGAATTCAGACATTTGGTAACTATTGGAATAATCAGTCGGAAACTATTGAAATCATCAGTTGAGAACTATTGAAAGCATCAGTTGAAAACTATTGAAATTACCAGTCGGGTAATGTTGAAATTATCAATCGAAATATCAGTTGAAAGCGTCACTCCATCCAGTCCGCGCCTATTTCTATTTACGAGCGTATAGCCGCGTCCCGATAGCGTTTTCCATACACATCGGGAAAAATATTATCCGGTTGCCATCTTTCGGCCAATAAAAGGGGAATATATAGCTGGCGCGGGTATATAACACGGTGAAAACTGGAAACGAACGGAGGGAAAACGCGATTCCATCAGGTTCGTTTCCCCTCGGGAACGGAAATTCACTGGATCCAGTCTCGTCCCTCGTGTTTACGACACGTCGTTTTTCACGGGCGCAATCGGAAACTTTTGCCCGTGGATATAAAAATGGCTCTCCTGCGCGACATCGGACCCGCGTAGCCTCGGACATGGATACTTTCTTTTTCTGTTATCTGTACGGATCGAATGAACACGAGTGAGACGGACAACACAAACATCGTTTTCCTGTTTTCCTCTTTTTTTTTTTCGGTGTGCAACCACGAATGAAGGATAGGATTCACGAGTTTACGGAACGGAACCGAACGTGTGGCCATTTTAACACACTCGCGGATGATGGCGTTGTTTCGAAATTCGAAACTGGAAGTGACAATGCGTGTTATGGTTCTTTCAGAACTGAAATTGCTAGCTGACGAGGTGGTGCTGCGTTTATTTTTTATTATATTGAAATATTTTTATTATTTTGAAATTTCAAACTAATGAAATGTATTATGATTTGCTAGGTAGGAACCGTTGGTAATATCTGTGGCTGTCAGGAAAAACGCAATTCTTCTTATTGACAACACATATATTTGCGAAATATTTTGTTTATATATAATCGTTGAATGATTTTTTATTATTTTGTGAAAAGTTTCTGTCTATTTTCATTTATAAATTTAAATTTCAAAGCGGTTTTCTGTTGTATTCTATTTTCTCAAGATTATTATTTTCACTTATTGAAGCATTTCTCTCTATACGATTATTGTCCCGGCGCGGACCCGAGTTCAGGAGAATAATCGAGAGGAATCTATAATTCGTTAGTGTAGATGAAACACCATGCATATTTCGTTATATTTATCTCGAATATTCGGCGAGTCATTCAGATGTCACTTCGAATGTTTGTGATTCATCCAGAATGTGTGAAAATCAAGAATAGCACGGCCTTGTCAATCAGTCTGTCATTTGTAACGAAATAAAACGCATCGTACTGTTAAACTTTTTAATTCTGTATCGTGTTCGTTGTTCCCTGTTCTTCCTACATTACAATAATATTAATGTGAATGAATATACCCACTTGGCCACCTCGCAAGTAACAGCTCGTGATCGTAAAGTGCATTTCCGTTAATTGAACACGATCCCGGTTACCTGACCTCCAGAAAAATTCAACGATCTCATGTTTCGCCGGATATCCACAATCCACGGAGAGGACTCATTCCCCTTTCGCGCGTGTGGGTATATAACCGACCATTCTATTCGCCGGCGTTCGATATTCGAGTCACGCTCGCCGCTGGCATCCAAGTCACTTTGTTACTTGTCCCGAGAAAGTTTCGCTGGAAACTTTAAATAAGCCCGAAACCACGCGCGATCGACCTCATACACCCGGTCCCCCGCTTATTAAATCGCGTTTCATTTTATTCACGTCCCGGTTCCTGGTTCGTTGACAACCACGGTAGACGCTCCGACTAAATGATAAAATAGGATAATCAAAATCATTCCAGGTCTTCGAAACTCGCGGTATACGTGTATTAAAACGTGGAAAAAAGTAATTTTACTTGGAACGAGTGTTTTGCGGGTGTACGAATTTTTGGACGTAATTTTATGGATTCTTCGGTGATAATGGATTAGATGATATGTTAATACTATGTTCTAGTAGTATTACTGATGTTAATATTGTAGTTACTACTACTATTACGACTAGTACTTCAGCACGTTGACTGCCACAGTGAAAAAAACCGTACGTAGCCAGACACACTTTATTTCCTTTTTCTTTTTTTATCTTATAAATAACCAAAATTGTATGCGTCTAGTTAATAGAAGATGTTCATCCTGTTTTAAATTACACTGCGATAGTAATTTTACGCAAAAATTTTGTAACAGTATTTAAATAATCCAGCCCCTTTGCAATATTTCAACTACAAGTTATCTCGTAGTTGACAGTCAACATGTTATTACTGCTGTTACTACTACTATTACCACTATTACCACTGCTGTTAACATTGCGATAAACTGTTCACAAATAGAAATTCATATTGAACTATAACCAAATTAAGTTTCAACTGGTTTCTTTCCAAGAACCAAGTTACACCACTTTCATAACAAACAGCTCGTACATCTCCCCACGTTACTATACGCGTTCATAACGTTTCCACGGGATCTCCCGCCATCCCCTCGGCCACCATGCAATGAACTTAAAACCACCGTACGGTTCGCAGATTCTGGAAATTTTTCCCGTGTCCACTGGTGGCTCGAGGGTCAGGCGAAACGTTCCCTGGCGATATCACGAGTCACGGATCCCGTTAAAATTCCAGATTCGGGAGGCCACCGCGCAAACTTGCGTGGGAAACTCTCGATTATACAGGGTGTCCCAAAATAGCTTTGACTCCCGGAAATGAGGGGTTCATGAGACAATTTGAAACAACTTTTTCCTTAGCGAAAATGTTATTTGAGGCTTTGTTAACGAGATATTAATGAAAAACCCCGACCAATCAGAACGCGAGTCTGCCGGCCGAGCTTCCACGGTAGCGTTGGCTACCAATCCCAGCGCGTAAGCTCAGCCGGCAGATTCGCGCTCTGATTGGTCGGGGTTTTTCGTTAATATCTCGTCAACAAAGCCTCAAATAACATTTTCGCTAAGGAAAAAGTTGTTTCAAATCATCCCCGGAACCTCCCATTTCCAGGAATGGAAGCTATTTTAGGACACCCTGTATATGTCGGTAATGCCTGGAACGACTTTCAGGCGCGTCTGAAACGTCTGCCAAGAGCAGGAGAACTGTCTGCTTCAATTATGCGCGACGGGACGCTTTGATATCCGTTCTCGAGACGTGAAATTTCGCGAGAAAACCGAGCCCTCGGGGACGATCCCACAGCGGGAAAACGAGGTAAACCTCTGGAAAATTCAATTCCAGACCCCCGTACGAACTCTCCCCCTGCTGGTTGTGTTTTCATCAGTGGCGAAACGGGATTAAAGTTCTCGAATCTCGTGGATGGCCTTTTTCTGTATTTGGTCTATGCAAAAGTTCTAATCGTTTTGAAATAAATGGCACTGTACAGTATGGTTTCTTGTGTAAATGTACATATTTTCAGAAAAAAAATACAGTATCCTTTTTCCGAAGGAAAATAAATTTCAAGGAAAATGAAAATGCACTTTATTCCTAAATATCTCGAAACCCACAGTTATATAAATCTAAACACAATAAAAAATAAATACATAACTTCATAGACCTGATATTTTTAAAGTTCACCTTTCTCTGTTTCTTTTTATGTTTATAGAATTTAATGATGCGTTTTCTGAGGCTAAAAGACTACGAGGATCCGTGCCTCTGCAGTCCTGAGAGTTTCTCGTGTCGATTTGTCGCTCGTGTGAATGACTCTCGGGCGACTTTTCGGGTCAACAGGCCTACTCTCGTTAGCATACCGTTTGAATATAACGAGTCCGTGCTCAGGTGAGAATTCATACTGTCGTTAACGTGTGGAAACTACTATTTTTTTCACACGGGTGTGGGAAATGATTGTTTCGCGAGAATTTTAGCAACGAAATTTAAACCGAACATATGATACGTGCTGGTTATAGGTGGTGTCCAAGGAGCACAGAAGGAGGAAATCAATTATGCGAGTCACGGGGAGCAAACGTGAATCACGCGTGTGCATGACGTTATTGTGAAAGTAATACCAGGACTGGGGCCGTTGCCAAATTCGATTCATTTGCTTGCGCGGAAAAGGAGCATTTCGAAATTTCATTATTATCTCGTGTGATTCGATTCGAAAGCGGTTGTGTCGATCGCGTAATAACGTTATGACAGTTGAAAATATATATAATCGCCATCAGCTATACATATATACATATATAGACTATCGTACTCGTATTTTCACCTGTATCACGTTACTATTCAAGGTCTCTATTTCATAATGTCTCCAAATGTACAAATATCATTTCACGATTATTATTCATTTTTCGTATACAGAGTCCGGTTGAATGATATGGAAAAGTGGGCTTCATATGATTCTTTATGAAAAAATACGAAGAAAAATATAGAATACAAGTTTGTCATTCTAGATTTACTTTTCGAGAAAATCGAATTTGAAACGTAATCTGAAACGCGTGTTTTTAAAGTCTTGGTAGTAAGTAGAAACGGAATGTAATAACCAGCCGCGCTAGCCAAGTCTTATTCAGTTGCACGCACATCCAGCAAATGTTCTAAGTCGACTTTCTCGAAAACTAAGTCGAGAATGACAAAAATTTTTTTTATATTTTTTTCCTATTTTTCCAGATGGAATTACGTAGTATCCACTTTCACAAATTATTCAGCCAATCCACATCCCCTCTAACCACCCCTAAAGGTGCAATCCTTCTTAACCCTTTCAGGGGCACAGTTTTGAAGCGAATGCGAGTTTCAGCCTCTCATGGAGTCTTTACTGTATTTCGTTCAATTTACACGAAATTGTATATACAGTGGGGTTTTTTGGATCGTTGATTGCGATTCTTAGATTAAAATTACAAAATGTAAAATGTAAGCTCCAATATGGCGTCTGTAAAATACTAATTTTTATTTTTAACTTTGATTATTCTTTGAAAAAAGGGTTAAGCCCGAGCAACGTCGAACACACGCAGCCAGTAATGATAAAGGAGACCACAATACAGGCGATCATCGATGAGTGTTCGACCTCCAGTGGTGGAGATGACGTCTGAACACACAGTTCCGAAGAGTCTTCGGAACACTTATCGATGATTCACTGTATTTTATAAAAAAAAAACCACAATACTCGAGGTCCCTCTAAACGATTGCCCGATAGAAAACCATGAGTTTTGTAGTTTTATCTTATATAACCTGGATGAAACGAAATAGCATCGGACGAACACGTGTGTCTGTGCGACGATCTCGTTTTCAGGCGTCGTGTCGGGTGTTTCGACGAGGGATGCGCGCGTGCCCCCACTGGAGAAGTGATGTATCCGGTACAGATGCGACACGAATATTTCCGGATTACCGAGGCGTGCGTCTCCATTGGAGCAAAGCCCGCGGGCGAGATTCATTCGCCACCCGGCAAGGTTTGGCAAAATGTAGTCTAATTGCAAAATCCAAATCACAATTACAATGTAATTGCAAGGCAATTACAATTACAGTGTAATTAATAATACTAAATTTACAATAAAAATTGCAGAGCAATTACAATTACAGTGTAATAAACTATACGAAAGTTACAATAAAAATTACAATGTAATTGCAATTTAGATTATCTAATTAGATTACATTTTGCCCAACTCTGTCGTCCGGTCACAATATTCGTTTTCGCGCGAGATTCGGCCGTGCACGTCGCCGGTCGTCGCAGGGTCCTCGCTCGGTTTTCAGCACTTCTTGCATTCCGGATGCCACGACGTCGGCCTTCGACGTCCCGAGATCCAAGCCGCGCATTCGTTCCGACCGAATATTGCGATTCGTCACACGAATGGAATCTAGCGCGGCATTCGAACGACCAGTCTCTACGAAATCGATTTCTGTGGAATGGAACGGGTGATGTGACCCGTTGTGTGTCCCTCGAAACAATCGAGGTACATACCAATGCCTAGATCGCGGCTGTGAAACGTACGACCCGACGATAAATACGAATCACTTTGGCTGGGTTATCGGTGACCAATCAAAGAACACGAGTTCCTATGGCTGAGTCAACAGAGAACCGTCGATAAATTCGAATTCCTTTGGACAGGTTAACGATGACCCATCAAGGAACACAAGTTCCAATGACTGGGTCAGCAAAGACCCGTATACGGATACAATCTCCAATAATTAGGTTAATAGAGACCCGTCGACGAACTCAGTCTCTTATGGTTGGGTCACTCGCGACCCGTCAACGAACAGTCTTCTGTGGTTGGGTCAGTAGCGACCCATCAACGTCCGGTGAAATCTGTATTTTTGCTTTTTATTTCAATTAATTACGTTATTCCAATTGAAGTGTATACGTTATAAAAAGGTATAGATATTAAAAGATCTAATTTTCATGTTCCAAATATTTATTATTAGTATGATCATTTAATATTCGACTTTAATAATTACAAAATCTCTAAGTGTTCAGTCATTGATGCCTTTACTATACGATGTAATAGATAATGGTTTTGAATGTGTTATTCAAGATACACGTATACACGCAGAAACGGGTGATAAGAAACCTCGATTAAACAGGGTGAAAATTTTCCGTCTATTAAGCAAAAACTATCGTACTTTAACAGACAGCCTGAGTAATGGGAAAAATCGTAGGGTCACCGAACAATATCCAATCGGAGAGAGACTATACATCGAATCAATCTCGACATAGGGGTCGAGGGAGGTTTCGTGTTGCGGGCGTATCGTTTCCGTGGAAGTTCCCGGAATGCGTTCGATTGCACGGAGGCGAGACGTTTAGTCGGTCCCAATGGGGAGGAAGAGATTCGCGGCGAACGAAGAAATCGCCGTGGATAGAAGTTCTCTGACTCGACAACTTTTCTTGCGGTGTAACGCCAGAGGAGGGTGGGATGGCAGGGGGTCCATTGAATCGTATCGGGCGAAAGATCGGGGAACAAAGGAAAGCTCTCGATGGAATTTCGGTTGTCGTCGCGACCGGAAAAATCGATTCCGTGTATTTTCACGCCCTTGGCGGGGAGACGGAGGTAATCCAAAAGGAATTGTGTGTTTGCTAGGTGCGCTTGTTTCTCGCCAGATGCATTTTCGGTGTCACGTTAGAGCTCTTTCACACGGGGATATATACATGTATTGAGATACACGTATGAAATTATGAAATACACGTCCAGGAATAAAATATAGAAATATAATCTATTATCTTTCGTTAAAAATATCTTATATCAGACTATGTTTAACGATCGAATATGAATAATAAAAGTGTTAGATGAATCGAACGATAAGTGCAAGGTGGATTGATTAAGTAGGGTGGATGCAGTACAGAGGCGTTAGACGTGAGTACAAGGTAATAAAAGATTCGAGATCGATGAGAATATTGGCTACGGTTAATCGGTGCTGGCGTCGAAACTGTAAATCAATATTGGACATCGTGTTCATGAATAATACATTCGACCACCCTGGTTTGTTCAAACAGTGAGGACCCACGTATTCTAAATGTAGGTGGTAGCGATTGTGTACCTTGATAAATCAATTTAATGGAGGGGAATAACATTGTACGCACCCGTTCAATGATTCTTGCCATTCTGTAGTATTATCTAATCCTATTTCCTGAAGAACCGATTTCAATAAAGTTTCATTAAACTAAAATTTCATTGAAATAAACTTTTACTTAAAATAAACCGTGTTCGTGGTAATACGTGATCCTTCACTGATAAGCGATTGACGTGTGACTACGTCTTCCAAGGTTCATTGGTAGTCGACGCGCACCTGAATGATGCTTCAGGTAGAAATGGTGGGAGTATTTGGGGAATCACTGGTTCCATCGACGGACAAAATGATTCCACGTATACCTGGCAATGAATGCAAGACTGAAAACAAAGCAATGTCAAACGATACGAATTGGGCACATCCAGGATTGAAAAATTTGTATTCGTGACCGAGAAATTCTATTCGGATCACTCTAGAACGCACTCCATTCGAAATGCTCCAGAACAGAGAGATTCTAGTTAAGACAGAGACCTTAGAACTTGGCTGATCCAGAAGCAAGAGACTCGACCGATGGAACCTAAAATCGAGAAACTCGAATCAGACCAACTGAGGGCCAGAAAACTCGAAACGGACCAACCAAAGACGTAACAGATTCAAATTGGACCACTCCATGGCGAAGAGTTAGAAATAGAACCACCCCAAGGCGGAAAGGCTCAAACTGTACCAGCCCAAGAAGCAAAAGACTCTAGTCGACGTAACTCAAGATCGAGGAACACGAATCACTGAGGACTAAAACACTCAAATCGAACTAATCAAAGATGAAACAAATTCAAATTGGACCACTCCAGAACGAAGAGTCAGGAATGGAACCTCCCCCAGGACGGAAAGGCTCAAACTGTACCAGCCCAAGAAGGAAAAGATTCCAGTCGAAGTTACTTAAGATCGAGGAACACGAATCACTGAGGACTAAAACACTTAAATCGAACTAATCCAAGATGAAATAAATTCAAATTGGGCTATCCCATAGCGAAGAGTCAGAAATAGAACCAACCCAAGACGGAAGGTCTCGAATTGTGTCAGCCCAGGAAGCAAGATGTTCGAATCGACGCCCCTAGAAGATCCAAAAGGACGACCGACTTTAACCTATCACGACACCCAGCGATGAAAGACTAGTTTAGAACGAATCGTGGGTTCGGATTGGCTTAATTAACGAGAAAGTTTTACGATCGTTCGACGAAAGGATGAATGAAAGTGTCGGCGTCGTAGTAATGCTACTTTCCAGCGCGTCAGAGCGACGGAACCACCGGGTTTTCTATAAATATTTCCCGATGTCGCGACGGTGCAACGGGCGGCTTTTAAAACGACCGTGATTTATTTTTCTCCTTGCGAGAGATTAATCGTCGGCCACACGGTGAGATATCGGTCGTTGAAAGGGCTGATGTATAACTGTCTTTATGTAATAAATGGGGCAACTGTTGATCACAGAACGATTGCCAGGAACCGTTTCTACTACGAAGCGAAATTTATGTAATGCCCACTTACGCGTTTCCCACGGGGTTACTCGCGATCGAAATTCGTAAAATCCCGAGAAAATTGGCCGAAATACCATTTTAGAATTAACTCTCTTTGTTACGGTCGCGATTTTTAGCTGCGCTCTTACGCGAAATATAATTATTATTATATTATATGATCATGTTTTATGTTTCTGGGAGCCTGTGAATATTCATTGCATGAAAAATTTTCATTTCGTATTTATAAAAATTGCCATTTTGAGTGTAATATGAATTCTTTGAACCCTGCAACTACCAACTCACGTTATTAGGGAATGTTTTGTTCCTCGGAAGGAGCTCCCGATAACGCAAAAAATGATCTTTTGTTGGTGAAACATCTGGGGAGTGTCGTGAGTAACGTAAGACTTCATAATTCAATTCAGCTAGCTTTACCATGACCTAATTTAAAGTCATATTGGAAGAGTATTCGAAACTATTCCTTTGATACCGCATTGTCTACTTACGTGGAACAGTTGAACAATCACAATAAGAATTCAACAATCGAAAGGGAAGGACATTAATGGTATAACTTCTGACTAACACAATAAACTATTTAAATCTATTTGAATATCGACAATGTCATACGGTACAACCTAATACATATAAGTAGAGTATTAATCATAGGAAATATTCAATTATTCTCCGATGTTGAAGTCTCTGAAGATTCTTATCAGAATATATCTTCCGTGAATAGGCGAATACATTTATCATTTTTCGGAGATACTGTCAACTCTTCCACTCTATTTAACGTGTCACTCTTACGAGCGTCTCGCGCCAGGTTTCTGGGTTTCCCCGATCGTTGTAAGTTACGCGCCCATCCCTGAGTCCTTGTCCCCTCCATCTGAATTCATTTTTATCGGCTTATTTTTCCCCGTCGATTCGAACGAATTCGACCGACTGAAAATAAGCTCTCGCTTTCGCGGACGGTGAAAACTGAAACTTCACGGAGATTTCGTGTCGCAGGTCTTGTCACAATCTCAGACTGTTTCATTATATGTCTGTTAGACCACGCTATTTTCTTTCGTGAATTCGTTTTTACACTTGTATAATTACAGTTATTACATGCAGTCAATATCGTTTACTAACCTTTCTGCTGCCTCGAATTATACCGTGACTCACGTATTTGTTCATCCACTTTACAAATTATAATTTAGTGTATAAAATTTTATGTAATTTCGATTTATTTATATTCATGATTTTTACTTCTATCATGCTTTTCGTGGCCACCAGTCGTCACCCTAAATTAGCAATTGCGACCACAAATGAACACTTTTGAATAATACATCAATACCACCGACGACCACTCATCACAATTAATATCCACTGGTGCGAAAATTTCTCCACAACGAGCACAGCTGTTTCTCACGGATGAACACTTACTGTATCATCCAGAAGATCGCTTAGTAGCCACCAATAACTATGTCCGGTCACCCTTGACCAGAAAAGTCATTCCAGAAATCATAAAGCGTCGCAGGAATAAAAAATCTCTCGACAAGTAAAGTACCCGCAGCACGATGAATCATTCGGGTTCTACAGAAATGCAATCGCGAAGAGGGAAATATCTTAAAGGCAAAAGTTCCTATGTAGTCGTACGTAATGTCCACTCCGTACAAGTACGATGACGTCGCGACCTACATACCTACAGGTTGATCCATCCCGGCCCGAAGACGACAGTCGATATTTTATCGAACGGCATCTCCGATCGAGAAAACAACGGAATTTTTATGTAGAAGCATTCCGCTTCACTAAGCCTGGATCCATCCCGTTTCACGACGATCTTAGCTCCGAACGATATCTCCTTCGCCCGTGAACGAACAATAACCCGAAGAATCTCAAGCCTTTTTCAACCCCCCCACCCCCCTCAGGGATCGATACACGAGGGGTGCACAGAAGAACGAGCGAGTGACGTACGAAAGAAAGAGGCAAGTGGAGAAAGGTGGCGTTTGAAAAGCGGAAGCGATCTATCTTCCACGCTGGAGAATCGGCTGATTAATCGATGGGCTGGCTCGGATTAATTCGTGCCCCTCTCCCCTCCCCCTCGCTTAGAACAGACGAAATAAATCGCGAAGAATTATCGGACGTCAGCGATTCCCAGAGAGCGAGATTGGTAAATGGACCGAGAAATCGGCCTATCAGACGAAAGAATTGATTTGTATCGGGATGTCTATTTATTTAACAGACGAATACCCACAAATATTTGAATTATTTTGTTTTCTTTATTTAATTGAGGGGTCCAGTACAAGAGGGAAAAAGAACGAAAATCCAACATACGAAAATAACAGTAATCTCTCAAAACAGAATAATCTTTACCCTTTTCGCCTCACACGTTTACTACATCGTAAATCTTTCATCTCGGCAGTCCAAACATTTACCTAGGCACCACTGACCCTCGTGGTACAACGTCCGGGTCACCGGTGACCCGACGTCGAACACAGCCAATTCTTTCCGGCATAAACGATACGGGTAAATATCTACGAGATCTTGTGATCGGGTCACAACTGACCCGACCACCGGTCTCAACGGTCCCCGTGCCCTGTCGGTGATCCAAAGGCGATTCGCGTAAATCTTCAAGTAATCAAGATTTCCCCGCAACGGTAACGTACAGACTCCTCTCGATTATCGTCCCGAACTCGGGACCGCGCCAGGACAATAATCATATAGGGAGAACTACTTCAGACCCTCGTAAATTCGTTTTTTTCCCGAAGCCCGAGCCTCGGCAACAAAAGCGAAGGAGCAACAAAATATAAGCTTGACAGGTCCCACACCTTCCCCAATAGTGGGGATAATGCCTGGACAATAATCGTGTAGAACAAGCCAGACGATAATCGAGAAGAGTCTGTACGAGGCCTCCTTGTGAAATCGTCGTTTTATTAGCCCCCGCCATATAGTTATATTCTCGCCTTTCAATTTTAGCATGGAAGCTCACCTCGACCGGCGGTCGTAACGCACAATTTTATTGTAATTGTAATTTATGGTCGACCGCTTGTGAACGGTGTATCTTCTACGACGCGCAGGGCTCGTGTTACCCGTTCTCTCTCTCTCTCTCTCTCTCTCTCTCTCTCTCTCTCTCTCTCTGTCTCTTCCCCTCTCGACTCTATCTTTCGCCGTCGCGTACATACGAACCAGGGGAAATTTGGAACGTTTCGGAAACGACCACGCGAGGCGGGATAGAAGAAACGCGAGAACACACACGGAAATAACTTGACGCGACGGTGTGTGCATAGTGAGAGAGGAAAGTTCGACAAAGCGACGCGGTCGCGAGGAGTTTTACGTGCAACACGGGGAGGGGGGTGGCGGTATGTTTTCGAACGCGCGACGAGTATTACGTCCCCGAGTGTCCCGCGAAATACTTTCGGAAGGAATCCAGGCCAGAAAAAAGTTGCATCGGTCCGCGGTGTCGTTCGCTTTTTTGCATCGCGCGGCGGCCTCCAGACCGGAACGGAAGATTCCGCGCGGACGCGGTACACGCAGCAAACTCTTTTCGATGGTACGTAAACCACTTTTGAGCGAAAATATATACAGGGTGTTCGCGATAATTTGTACCATCGTTTTTTTCGTAAACGGTAAACATTAGAAAAACACCGAAGAGGAGGTAGTGTAGTATATTTTACTGGTAATATGGTAGCGTATCTAAAATTTTTGTATTCTTAATATTTTTCTAGAAACAAAGGTAACCTTAATTTTTTTAAATGGAATGTTACATATTTCTTTACATCATATGAAAGCGGGCATTAAGACGAGTTCAACCATGTAGTATACTATGGTCTTCAGGGTTTCATGCAAGGGCAGAAATAAAAGAAAGAAATTTAACATTCATAATTGATGAGTAATGGACACCAGTGGCCACTCTTAATTGATTAGTATTGGCCACCAGTGCGGTCATGTTTATTGACTATAGATAATGATCACTGATTACTCTTGCAGGATTAAAAACGACCACCGATGGTCATTTGTAACTGACCATAGTGACCGTAACTGGTTAGCTTTAGTTCAGTGACCAGAGACGGTCACGCTGAATCGACCATCAATGAAGTGTCATCAGGGGTTAGTTCTTGGACTACGGGCACCTATTGACCACTAATAGTTGTATCTTGTCACATCTGATCAGTGTTGATGACAAATGACCACTGTTAGCTATCATTATCCATGCTCGTTAGTGATTACGCCACTTCAATTATTTGATATCCTACACCTTTAAATACTGTCTTTACTTCTAATCCTGTGCGTATTATTCTTAATTCCTTACTTCTTGTTATACAACATTTTTTATGTATAATGTAACCATAAAGTGATTGTGTATAATATTAATCTAGATAAAGACTTGTAAAAATAAAATTAAATTGCAGCAGCAGTTCCTTAACATTCTATTACTAAAGAAATTTTGCGACGGTCAGGCCTGAAGACCTCGAAGACATATTCGAGCCTTTTAAATACGTCACAACTGAACTTCGAAGGACCTTCATATGACTAATCCGTTTGAAAACTTACGACAGAGACGGAGAGATAGAAGAAAAAGGACGCGCACGGCCGTTCGTCATTAATTTTCAATACATCCGAAATACTTTCTAAATTACTCGTTAGAACAGTATCCACGTGATCTTTAACCACACATTCTTTCACGTACTGATACGTGATCTATAACCGAAATTAAAGTTCTAACAGGTGATGCATAATTGGAGTTAACGCAACTACTACGTGATCCAAAAAATCAAATCAACATATGTATTACTCCGCCAGATATAATTGGTTTAAATATATTACTACGTGATTCAAGACTTAAGTCAATGTCACAGTTTAAGCTGTCATACTACTATCTTAACCGATTCACAGTTCACAAAGTACGGCAATTTTCAGTTGACAGCTTCCAGCTACGTGACTATTCATTCATAACTGAACGTATAATTCTACTCAGCCGAAGTTGCACATTCAAACACTGACACTCTAATAATCTCCCACAGTGATTGACACAAATCAACAAAAAGGCACCCAGAAAGAAACATGTTTTCTTACAAGTAAAACATGTTTCTTTCAGTTTCACCTCGCATACAAAAGTACACATAAAAAACATAACAAACTAACGCATCATTTCAACCTACTTCGTTCTATTCCACTGTCAAATGATTAATCTCTCATCCGACTAACGTACTGCAAAACTGTCACGGTACTTACAGTTTGGTGAGATTCACAGCGGTGGTAAGAACAGCGAGATCGAGCGGGTCCAGGATGGATAGAAAGCCCGCGCCGCGGCAGATAACCTCCCGTCCGTCGGCGGTGACGTTGCAGGCGTCCGGTCCGTGCAAGGATCCGGGCTGCTGCTCATCGGCAGAGCAAATCCGGCATAGAAACATCGCGAGGACGACAGTGGCAGCGGTGTACTGTGTGCACATGCCGGCCAGCTTGATCTTAGCTTCTCGCCTTCCGCCGGAGTCGCCGCGCCCAGGACAGGTAAGGTTTATTCACTTCACCGCATTATATATCAGTGGCAGGATCAAGACATTCGTGGCCTCCTCGACGGGCCGAACGAAACGTCCCACGGCACAACACACGATTCGTTTTCTCTCCAAAGACGCGCACACACACACACACGCACAGAAACTTACACGGGTTGGAGAAACCACGGTGGTGTGTCTCGAGAGCTTGCAAAGCTCGCGGCGAATCAAAGAAACGCGCGCGCACACCTCACCCTTCGAAACTAACCTTCGACCGACCAAACCGCACGCCACGGCTTACGTTTACCGACTGACAACCCGGCTCTACGTGCGTAACTGCACTGATTTTCCCTCTCGCCCGCCCCCCCTCCTCCCCCCACCGTTTGCTATCGCAGCCCCGAGCCAATCGACTTTCTCCGTGTACCGATGCGCCGTCGGTAATAGACTCGCGGCCCTGTGATCGGCACACCGCGAGGGGGACGCATCCTGCCGTATATAGAGATCGAATCATCAATCTTGTGTTGCTTTTTTATCTCATTTGTCACATGATTTCAAGTGTCTTCGCGATGGCGGCCGGTCTCTGTCCGACCAATGAACGGAGAAACCGGCGGCTGGCCGGCCCAGGTGTTGCTTTGCAATGACGTGTGTTGACCGATACTTGTGTTTATACTCTCGTGACCGTCGTTTAGGATACCTGCGTGGGTTCGTGTTCAATGCCTGTCAATGAATTCTGTTATTGGGACTGAATAACGTGTGAGTGTTGCACATACTTTTACAAGGCTATTTGTGCTGAATACACCTACACACTTTTCCTTCTTTGATTGTAATGAGAGTAAACAAAGGTCCTGTCAAGGTCATAACGTTTGTTTTATATAGTAGCATCTGTTTTTTTGTCTCGTGGTAGTATAGCTATCGAGATGAGTTCAATGACTTGTTTTACTTTGAATTCGATATAACTTTGAACACGGGAAAGAAGTGTAATAATTTTTATTAACTGTTTGCTTTCGAAGATCTCGATCGTGGTATCGACAAGAATTTTTCATAAAATTTGGACGACCTCCTTACGGTGCCATTTTGTTTTAGGTTTTGTATATTTGTTGAAAAGATTTTCTCCCGTGTAAATGAGTAACTTCGACCACAAATCGGGGAATGATGCAACCTTGACTAAAAAATGGGGTGATAAAAAAGCAAATAATATTGTGCAAAAACAATGACATTAAACGAACTTTCGAGATGACTTCGGAGTTTTTTTTGTTTTTATCTATTTTTCATATAATTTAGATGTTTTTAACAAATTAATATTGTTATTGCAATCGACAAATTAGTATGAAGTACTGCCCTAGTGTCAATTTAATGGAATCACGTTACAATTTATTGAAAGAGACATATAGTTTATTTACAACACCACTGCTATATCAATTGTTCTATAAATGTAAATAACAAGTTATCCTTTGAATATGCTGTTAAACACAACATTTATACGACATCTCATCAGGTGAAATTTTTAAAAGACATATATTCTGTATGCAAAATATTAAATTTGATTTATTTGTAGTATTCTAATACTGAAGGCATTTGAGTACTTCATCGAAGGGTGACGGACTTATCGTGTACCTGCTGAAATAAAGTAAGGGAGATGCTTATCAACAGATAAGATAATATATGTACTGTTAAATTATAGTACATATATCATACTATACGAAATAACAAATAGATAAACCCCTGGATCGAGTCGTAAATGATATCTGATATACCTAAATCAAATAAAGATTCAATTTAATCTCAAATAAATCTCATTCCATACGAGTGATTCAAAAAATCTCCCGAATTTACACGATAAACATTTATTTTCATATGGTCTAACAGTCGAAATAATTGTTCACCCCACTTCTACAACCCTACGCAGTCGCTAACCAAAATAAGAGTTCTCCTTTCTTAAGAAACTCAATGATACAATAGAAACATTCCTCTGAATCGATTTTGTAATTGAAAATTGATATTGCTGATGTTTACAAGTAATACTTAATTTTTTGTACGTTGTATATAACTATATATATGTACATATGAATATGATCGAGTACATCAGTGGCGTCATCTACGATAAATCGTTCAAGCTACTAGACATTAGTACCATATAAATAACGCAAGATGGCGCCGTAAATCAATTCAGTATCTCGTTAAAAAAATAAAAAATTCATTAAAAACATGCTCTGTCAAAACTAACAAATTATTTATTCACGTCTTATAAATCTATATTAAACTAGGAAATTGCCGCTTGTTATTTTGTCCGGCAGCAATTATGTACATTTCTAAAAAATGTAACCCCTGAAGATAAGTCTTACCATCTAGCGAGGGAAGTATAGAATTAATTGGTGAAGAGTTTGGACAATTTTACCATAGATGGCACCATGAATCTTTTCCACTATAATTAACTACATGTATAGGACAGCACAGTTCAAATAACTGGCATAGGACGAGTATATACATATAACCACATAAATATTTCACAATTTTTATAACATTCTGTATGTACAAATGTATATTAGGTTCATAAAAATATACTACTGTATGCTATTTTCTACCAAAAAAATACTCCAATCTAATTTTCACCTACTTAAACACGATATTCCAACACATAGTGCCAAAAACCCTTTTTATATTCAAAGGAGACTGATTCACGACGTTCACAGTTAAATGGCCATCACAGTCACATCAGTAAGCGGTTAAAAAGCAGTAATGTCACGACTAATGTCAAATCTACCTTGATTCCAGAAAACAAGCATTAAAATTGGTATTTAAGGGGTGAGCACTAAGTAAGACACGGGAAACGAAGCTGACACATTTTATTCTCGAACAATGGTCCGATGATCGGTACGATTACACAATCCTCGAACGAGTCAACGATATGTTATAAAATTCGAAAACTGCAGAAACTGTTGATATTGCAACGAACAAGATTATTATTCTTGTCCAAGGACGGCGTATACGGTTTTCGTGACGTTCTTGCTCATATTTTACCGTTTTTATCGAGACAGTTAAGCTGTAGTATTTTCTCGATATAAGCTTTTTTCGTTTAATCAAATCAATGGTATTTATTTCCAAAAAAATTTAATGCAATAATACCGAAAAATGGTGAATGGTAATGAATGCATGGTGCCAATATCAAATGGAGATCACATCGAGAAAACACTATACCTGATAGCAGAAATATAGCGACTTCGTGAAAAACAATAGAATATGCGAAATTTAATAATTAGAAGTAAGAAAAAAAACGTAATTCTCATTTTTCAGTAGCTCAGAAATGGCATATTTGTTCCACTAAGTGTACAGGGAATTACGATCAAGATACAGAAAGAGAGATCGGTAAAATTTTCCCTGAATTTTATTTTGCACTTCGACCCCAGGTCGCTAACGAGACACCCATTAAAATCCAACTTTTGATTTGGTCGCGAGATTAAAATACTTCGTAAATTCATTCCCCCATCAAAGAGCTATGTAGTTATAACGCCATCTTCCTAAATTTTTGATTAATTAGATCGCAGTGAACGCACTGTCTTATAGAATACTTCGAACACTTGAACTTTTAACAGACCGAAGCTCATAATTCCTTGTGTGATCGTTACAGCTACGATAATGTTTTCGATCCACGGTGAGACGCGACGTAATATTGGTTACGTGTCGTTCGCAACAGAATGAACGATCAATTCGGAAGCCCGTCGCAGTGTAACTCCTGTAAACCCTTAATTACAATTTGTTTCCGTATAACTACCTATTAATTGAGCCTAGAGAATCGTTACGATCCTTTCAACTGTCGTTCTCCTTGAATTCTCGAGTCTTAATCAAACTTGGTCCATGAAACTACGAATCCGTCTGTCTATCGCTCTCTTATACGATACATGTTCTTACATCATTCTTTTTTTCTATAATTATCGAATCTCTATTGATTCGCGTAACGAACTTTCTCGGTGTATATATTACGATATATCGAGTTTAAAACTCACGGCGATGACGAGATGTGCTCGTGTGCTTCTTGAGTCTTGACAGAGGTCGTTCGAGTGAATTGATCCGTGACTGTCGCAAGGTACAGTTGAGTTTCAGAGGGCCTATGAAACCGAAGATTTTTGTTTACTTTAATGCTTTCTTGAAATAATACAATAAGTGTCTGGTACCAGTAATTGACCTTCACTATATACAGTTCGAAACAGGGAAAACCATGACGTCATCGATTGCTATTTGCGTCAAGCACGAGAATCCTTCAGTTCTCTGTTTTGCTACTACGTCCTTAACTTGTAAGTGGAATAAGATTGTTCCAGGTAAACTCAGTTGATGGCTCATATTTTGAAATACTATAATACTCAATCGACCTCTGTCCGTACTCTATTCAACCACAGCTTTCAATGTCGTCATCCACCCCCATTATCTTTAATCGTTGCCTAGATCGAATCAATCCCGCGGTTCGTTCGATCAGCCCTGAGATAGAAATGTGTCAGTGAGCCGGTTGGAAAGGGGTTAGCGAGCTAAGTGTCAACCCGGACAATAAGAAGCCGGCAAAGAAAAGAAAGAAAGAAGAAAGGAATGCGCGTCATCGCGTGAGAAACGCTTCGAACGATGGCGTTGGGATACGGTAATCGCAAATGGTCAACCAAATTCACTAATCTTAGCCAAGTAAAATCGTAATACACGGCAACATAATACATCGTAAATGGGGTTACATCGGGTAGCACAAGTGAAGATCAAGCGGAAGTTGTCGGTTTTGGTTCCCTGAGGGGCGGCTCGTGCGTGTGTTAGGAACCAAATGAAACTAAATCGATTATAAGCTCTCATTTCGACCATCCGTGGATCCAATCTCCCGTCTGGGTAAGAAAGCTGATCAAAGACTATTATTCCGTATTTATGATAAACGCTTCGACAATAAAGACACAATGTAGAAACCTCAAACTTTAAAATATACGATATAAAATCAAAATTTTTAATACTAAGGTTAAAAATTTGGTTCGTAATGTATGATTTACATACTTTTTTTTAATTTTTATTTTCGTTGTATTGTAAGTGCAATGTTCGTAAATCGCACGAGGTGTAGTCAACATGGCTGACCAGATAATGTACAAGGGGGTTAACCAATATGGCCGACCCGATACTAAACCAGAGATTTATCCAGTATATTAACCCATACAAATTTATCACTTCTTGAATTCAGAAACTAACATTTTTCATATATTACAGTAAGAACAACTTTAAATAATTCAAGGTTATTAAACGTAGAAACCATCACCGTTATATCATTAAACCATCTAATTGCTGTGTTCCTAATTCCCTGATGATGAGATGAATGTGAATTCTGATTCTCACTGCTAGTCTGTGCAGATACTCCTTACCAACTTTCTTCTCTAAAGTGGACACCGATCTACGGATGGTCAATCGACGCGATGACTTGTCAAAATTGCCTAAACGACATGCACACACGTTCTGTAACAACGTCGACGTATAACTCGCGTAAATACTTATCGCACTATCCCTTACAAATAGATACAAGTTTCAGAGTTCCAGCCTCACCACGCTTAAGCTTCTATACATACAATATTACGTGTACATCTTCTTTCTATATATATATATACATAAAAAGAAACAAAAAAAAATTAGGATACGAAAGGAAGAAACCACTCCATCCTGTATCAACGTTCAATCGCCGATCTACATACCGACGAGGAACAAGGGAATCACATAATGATACATAAACGGGGGAAGCAATAAGTTAATTCTAATTCTGTAAACTCTAAATGTGAAGTACAACAAGGTGTCGCGATAACACGGTCGAGACGTTAAAAAAAATAGATCAAAGTTAAACGACGCTCAAGTTTAAAAAAAAAAAAAATGGGAACGCGATCGTAAAATGCCTTTTTTTCATTATTTCAATCGAAGTGCCGCGAACGCAATTTTGAAGCTATCCGCGGTACGGGACCAGCACAAATCGTTTTTTTTTTTCGTCATGTTTTCATTGCGACTGTAATCCTCTGAGGCCCCATCTCGAGATTTCAGCTCGTTAATTAATATTGTATATTTATATATCTAATAATACTTATAAATTTCTTAATATAAAATCATTTACAAAAGAGAATCTTAATTAGTTATTGCTTTCTCCAATACCCTATTTACAATTCCATCAGCGTCGACAATGTTGAACCTCAGCGGATTAGAATCTTGGTTCAGTGTGGAACTAGTTATTTCATATTTATTGGGTAATCCCATAGATAACGTTTAAGCAAATTTTAATCAACTGTGTGTCAATCGCATACTGAGTCACATTAATGTATAATTTTTGTTACAAAAATGACAACTTTAAGAAGTTTTTTATAGCGAGCATTTACGGTTCTTATTAAAGATTCTGCTGAATGGGTCTGTATAATCCAATATACAAATACACGTAAATCTGACGCCAATTTCACAATAAAGAGGAGGTAAGATGTTTTTATGGGATTACCCAATACGTTCTTTCGACGGTTGTCCTTATCGTATACGCTTTATCGGTTACATTAGAACACGTGATCGTACGAAGTACGCATTCTTAGCTTCTTAGGAACGTAGAAAAGATCCCCCAGGTGAATTCGTTTTCATACACGCGACCGCGAGGACTCGACTGACTTTCGGTCGCCACCTTAAAAACAGTGTTCGATTCGATCGGAACGAACTGAAGTGACCGTATTCGTTGAAGCCGAGAGAATAAATTTTTTAGATAAAAAAAAAGAAAGAACAGGAGTCTTGAATCGTGCAAGATAACAGCCGGAAATGAAAAATGGAGCTACGGAAGGACCTCTATGGAAGAACTCTCGAATTTGTGCTCAGCCTGTACTACTTTGGAAGCCTGGAGACCGTCGATAGGAAAATACACGGTAGAGGAAGAAATTCGTGCTAACTACTAGTATCGTGAAAAAAAAAAAATAAACGGGAAGCCTTGGATGTGTTAGAATTTCGTTTTTGCAGGCGAAACTTTGCCTCCGGATGGTTCGACGCAGGGATGAGCGACCCTATTTAAGTGGGACACATCCGTGAATCAAAAATAGGAAGAACGACAGTGCCTTGAGTGGAATTAATGTCAGCGAATGAACAGCTCCATCGCTGATCACATAGGCCGAGTACTGTCATGGAAAAATACGAATGGTGCGTCTTCGGGAGTTCACGAATAGCTACTCAGCTTCGGATTTTTAGAGAGACTACCTCGATACAGGTTCAAAAGGAAACCCAATAGGATAAACTTAGGATATTTAGATTCGATACTTCAGGAAGACATTAGAATACCGAAAAAAATGTCATCGATACAAAAGTGTAGCCAATTGAGATTCTTTCGGTTTAGAGAGAATTTTAAGGAAAAAACTACTAAAATTTGAACACCTGCTGATATCTGCTGGTGTTGCTCTGGGTATAAAGTTTCTCATTAATTCACATTGTTATTAGAAACATGTTGCTAATGGACGACACAGCTCTAGTAACTACATACGGTACTGAGAGACTCAAAAGCTGATTCTCTAATCAGACAGGGTAAACTCAAGAAAGACACTGGGGGGGGGGGGGCAGAGAGCTGGTTTTAGCTTCGAGTAGAATTGGTCGCCCATCCCTGAGCCAAGATATTGTCCTTAACTGAATAATTTCGGCATCGTGGAGCTTAACAATCTAACTACCTAGGTCGGACGTCGCTTTGATGGTGTCACGGCGAACCCGTTACTCGTTGGTTCGCGGATCAAAGTGAAGATTTGGCAAAATGGGAGCACACCGGGGCACCAAAAAACATCCTACGCGACAGTAGCCGAGTGGAACATGTTCACTGATAGAAGTCTAGCTCGTTTCGTATTGGTCCTGGGGTTCATTTCAACCCGGTCTATCTCACTAACATTCATTTTTATCACGATACAATTACTATCTCGTTCGATTTGCCCGATACTGGCGCACCCTCGTGACAGCAACATGATTATTCTCTTAGCTTGATAATGTACAATCTTTTATGAATATAGACTCCCTTTCACCTTGTATAATACGTTAATACACAGCTCGCAAACGCCCGGCATGGATGACGATATATTACAAGAAGATACACATGGTCAGACTTCATCGTTACAAGTTACCCTTTCAGATTCAGATCACACGAAGCAACTTCTTAACCTGTACGATACAAAGAATATTTCTAAAGTTCGTGGAAGAATAACAGACTCTCTGAATGGACCATACCATTCAACACAGATCCCCCAAGATTTCACGACGAATACATACAATTGAAGCTCCTTCGAGCATAACGATCAATAAATTAAGGCATAACTGCTTTTGTAATACAGGCCCAAGGAGACTTCACCCAAGATCTCCTTATCTTCCCGTTACCCAAACACCTCTCTATCACCCACCAACCACCTCTATATCACCCAATCTGTGAAACGAGCACACGATGCGCCAATGATCAACCACATCCTGATCCACAGGAGCAACCGTATCCTGAATGTTCCACCCGGCCATAGGTATACATATTTCTCTCTATCAAGTATATATATATATATATATATATATATATATATATATATATCCGCGTCCTTTGTGTACATGTATGTACATATCCGGCCAGTGTTCTAATCGCTAAATCATTGATTAACCGGTTCTCGAAGATTAATTGTTAAGTGCACATCGCGGTTTTTTTTTCTTTACCAACTAATCGTAAAGAGTTAGCGTTAAGTAAAAGGAATAAACGATGCCACGATTAATGTTATGACTAGCATGGCGACGGGCATCACGTGACCTTGGCCTTGTTCTTTCGGAAAGGCGGGAACTGGGGAAACTTCCGGCGTCTCCGTTTCAGCTCGTCGTTATCCGTGGTGGAGTTCGAGTCGGTGGACAACGTTTCGTCGTCCACGGACATCACTGTCGGCAGATCCCTCGGCAGTTCTCTAAGCATTTTCTTATGGCCGCCGGTCGTTGTCGTCGATGTGGTCGTTGTTGACGTTTGCTGACCACCTTTCTGATGTCCCGACCTCTCTGGAATCGACGAGTCCAACGAGTTCTCCGAATAGGATATCTTCGACAGGAATGCTGAGTTAGCTTTGTCCTCTAAGGTCATGAGCATATTGGTGTCCTGACTGTAGGAGCGTACTATTCCTGTCTTCTCTTTGCTGCACGCCTTGGCAATGTCCTCTGGACCCTCGCCCATGGTGAAGTGCACCACATTACTCTCGGGCGGTGTGTCCTTGCCTGTTTCGCTGCTGGACGAGTCCGGAGGCATCGATGACTCCTTCCATATCAGGCTGTCCAAGTTACCTGTGGGGCAGGATAAAGATATCGTCAATGGGAAGGACACTCTTTTTACTGGAATGTGCAACTGTAGGCGTATCTGAATCAAGGGTATCCACGCTACTTGTGTACAGAAATATAAATTGAAAGATTCAACTGTAATAGGCCTGTTGTTAAAAATTTGAACATTATTTAATATATACTTGAGATTGTAGAAAGTTACGAAATCATAGTGACACGAAGAGGAATACTTGACAAAGATGGCTAGATTGTTGACATTCATTGTAATGGATGTAAAGGCAGTTTATGCTTTCTTTTTTTTCGCAGTGTGGAGTTGTCGACATGGAGAAAATTGCTAGGTGAAGTTAGTACGATAGGTGGATCTAGTGTATCCTTGAGCTATTGTATGTTAATCGATTGATGCCTATATACAAGTGGTGACAATAAAGTTTCGAGAATAATTGTGTTCCCGTCGAAGTAGACGTAACTGTTCACATTAATATATATCTTTGTGTCAATATACGTTTTATATAATACATTTTTATCGGTTTAATTGAACAATAATAATCACGCGCATTTCTTGTTGCGCGCGAAGTTACGTGGGAGACGGATGCGGAAGAACGAGATACGAATGTTCATATCTGTTTCCGCGTGTTTACGATATATCTTTGTTAGTTATTTTCAGCTTATCAAAGAAACTTCAATTTTTGTATTTTTTTTTTCAGTCCATTTATGGAAACGTGTATTAAAAACAGGAACTGAAGGACAACTGAAGTTTAATTCGCTTGAAGAGGTACGTTCATGTCTGGTTTAAATTTAGTGTTCCTTTAAGAGATTTCTGTATTGCATAGTTTTCCAGAAATATATACACGAATGAATAAAACCAAGATGGCGGATACGCCGATATTGAAACAGTCATTTTGAGGACTGAATAACATTAATTTTCAATTTTCATTTATAGTATATGTTTCCATAAATGAGCAAAAAGAAATTTACAATTTTAGTTTGTGTTATTTTAAAATTTTTAATTGTTAGTAGAAGTTTTTAGGTTCTCCTCTCTCCTCAACGACATGCTTAATCAGTATGGATGTCTATAAAGATATGTGCATTCATAAATAAATAAAGATTGATCATTAAGATGCTGCATGCTCATTTGAAGATCAGTTTTTACTAGAACTAAAATGATCAAGGAGTCAGCATGCAAGCATAGATTCCATACTTTACCGGAAAACGTGGCACGACCCTCTGTTTCGTGCGGGAAGCGCAGAATTCTCAAAAAATTTTACAATCTCTGTCCCGTTTGCACTTTTGCGTCGACCAGTTTATTATTTTGCCGATGTTTAAAAAAAATAGTACAATTATTTTATCTAAAGAAAATACTTCATGATTTCTGTTAAAACAATTAAAGGAAATTATTCACAAATTATTAATTCAAAGAATCCAATTAGAAAGATCAGTTCTGCAAATTCAGATTCAATAACATGATAGAAAATTACAAAGTTCCAAGAGTGTCGACTACGTGAAGTTAAAAGAAATATGTTCGATGTCACGGCAGTGTAATTTATTGGTATTTCCATGGAGGGGACGAAAATTGCACGCTTCTAATCGATCTTAGATCTAGAGAAGAGACATTATATCCACGGCTTAGGTCATTCAAAACAAGGCTCAATGGTTTCTTCGTTTCTCGCATGCTGCTTGATTTATTAACTGCGAATTATAAATTGTACAGAATCAGGGTAGGGGAGGAGGGGGTAACATGTTTTAACATCAGAGTGTACACAGCACTGTTACTCAAACGTGTGGGTACAAACATCGAACGGGAGAAGAAATTCCAAGACCTCTGCATAAATATGATAAAAATTCATAAAAATTACTTTCATCGAAGTTGAAAATGTACTATAGAAAAAGTAATCTGATGTACACAATTTACGGGTTTTCGTTTCGTTGTTATTGTACGTATAATCTTTATAAATTACAAGAGACTTAGCCAATATGGCTGACCAATCCCTTAATCAGATTAACCAATATGGCTGACCAGACAGAACGCAAAAAGTTTAACTACGTATATTTTATAACCGTACATTAAATTTTAAATTTAAAGGAATCATTTGATATTTCTTCTTTGATTTCCTTTTTATACCATGTTTCAACGACTCCGTGATTGACTTCCGGTGTACCCAAACTCTTGATCAACAACGCGTCACTCATCGCCGTTGGCATGCTCTAGCCACGGCAGAAGACTCGTTCCGATTGCTACACAGGATTGAACAACGCTCGAGAATGTTGCAGCTCAGTAAAAATCGCGGTCGAATACAGTCGAAGCTAATTTTAATTGACCCTAATATTAAACGTGACGCGCGCCTTAACGGCGTATCCTCCGAGAAATAGAATTCGTTTCTTGGCATGACCCATTAAAGGCGGGTAGAAGATCTCGTAAGATCAGGAAGTAGAAATTGTTAATTTGTGTACATTCGCTTAATGTTGACAATGGATTTGTAGAAATATAATAATAGAGAATTTAGTTTAATTAGAGTAGAAATATAATTTTAAATGAAAGTACACAATCACATAGATGAACTGATAATATACAAATGGAGAGTATTGACCTTGGAAACACCAAAAGTCTCCGCCGAATAATTGTACGTTGATATACTTTCGTTTAAAATTATCTTCGAAATCCATTCGATTCAGATTTCTGTTCGAATCAGTCTATATGAGACATGACACCTCCAGAATCAGATGCGCGGCCACCATCCTCCAATTAAGATCGAATTCCGATGCTCGGCTCGCTTTAATTCGAACTATTAATAAAGAGCGCGTTGTGCAACGGTTTTTCGCTGGTCTGGCGAAATGAAGCACGAGTCTTCCTGAGAACGAAAAGGAACGCTTGGCTTGACCATTCGATTTGACGGAAAATATCAACAATCCAGTTCACCCTCTTACTCGTAGTCATGTAGCTACGTATTTACAATTATAAAACAGAATGTTACTGCCCTCTTAAAATTCATATGTTTGAAAATATACTTTAGTAGATTTAAGTTAAGGTCTTTTAGTTAAAACCAATTACTTTGGTAGAAAGTGCTCAAAATGATCATATTCGGCCCGAATGCAAGTCATGCAAGACCTTGAGACAGTGTTTCTCAATCTTTCAATAATTATATATTTTCGAAAAAAAAAAAAAAAGGAATTACCAAGCGTCCTAAACAAACAATATAATAGAATTAGTTGTTCCACCTTACTTAGTCATTAAGGGTTACTGGAGTACAAAATTGGCAAAAGCTCGAGAACAAGGTCAAATAGGACACATGTTTATACGAACTTTTTTTTTAATTTATAACCTACATGTTATGAAACACCTCGTCTAAAATTTCTTAGTCTTAGATGTATATAATTCCCCGCAATGAATGGTACAAAAAATAAGAAAGTGATTCTGCTTATAAAAAGAAATCGAAAATATAAAATAACTTTTTTTTTGTAGGGAGCAACAAGAATTATAATTCAAAGGTCATCTTGGCACTTTATCGATTTTTTAGTACTAATTCTATGGACCGAAAAAGCTAAATATAAATGAGTCCTATGATTTATCCACATCGGTTCTGGAATTTACGGAACGAATTATTTTAATACTAATCCAGATTCAACAATCTAGATATGAAATATGAAATTCACGGGAAATCGAAATCTTAGTACACGACGTAAGTTAAATCTTAGTCAGGCTGATAATAGAACAGATTAATAAAATTTGATTCTATGATGCTAAAATACTTTGCTTGTGTCGGCTCAGATCTTTATTAATTTAACAATAAATTTCGAAACACAAAGAAAAGGTATAGAACATTCCTAGTTAGCATACAATATCCAATACAATAACATCTTTTGTAAAAATATCACATTATCAAAACCACTTGATCTCCATGTGTCAATGCCTTCTCACACTGTTACTGTAAAACTTCCTCATTCATGCTATACATTGTAAAAATATGAATTATAAAAATATGTCATGTTTTCCTTTGAACTGTAACTAGTCTAACTCCTTACACTTTATATAAGTACATGGTTGCAAAAAAACAACACAGTTTGTCAGTGTAATCATGTTACTACTTGTTAAATTGTATGTGATATACAAACTTACACATTAACAATAAGTTAAAAGATTTGTCACCGTTTTCAAAGTAAACAGAATCCTTCGGAGGACTCGACAAATCTCAGAGTTAGGAAAGGGGAACATTCCAGCTTTAATCCTCCCTTTTCCTGCACACATCGCGATAAATTTGATTCAAAGACTGTCAAGTCTTCTAATTCTACAGATAATGCCGTACAAAGTATTAATTAAGTTTTATCCACGCACCAATATTCTTTGTAAATATTTCTCTAAAAGCATATATTTCTGATCACAAATACTGAATTTATGTCACACATTACTGTGATGGTACTCTTTTCTGATATATAAGTCAAAATATAATTTATTTTCTATATTAATGTATAACTATTTTAATTGTCTGTGGTCTCTAAAAATTGAAAGTTATTGCAACAGTTATTTTATGATAGCTAAATTGACACTTTCCATGACTCTAAACGATTACTATTAAACCTTCAGGAAAAATTTACAATGTATGTAAACGTTTATAATGTATTAAGAAATTTGAATTATATTACTTCTTTAATCTTTTGATTTCTTCTTCTTTTCCTAAAATCAAATAATAACAGATAACATAGCAAAACAAATGTTTGTATCACAATAATTATTGTAACTCTCGAGCAAACAATTCAAACAACGTGAAAAGATAAGTATGTACATATCTCCATTTTGCAGGACTTTGCAAAATCAGAATTATTCTGTTGAAGCATAATATACAAGTCCATTAATAATTATAATCTTAAAAAAATAATTGAAACACAACAACAATTGCAATATAATTTTGCAATAACATTTTTGTTAAACTCAACAACATGGAAATATTTCTATACATTCGAAGAATCTATAATCAACATATATCAATTATTATTATTTGAAAGTATATAATAAATTACCTTATTAAGAAGATTTCTTGAAGGACTCAAATTTTACTTTATATACATTTGTTTATACAGGATTTTTAATTTAATTAATTCGTAAATAAATCATTTTATTGGTAGTCGTCGTAAGAACTTTTGCTTAGAATGCTCATACAAACGTTACAATAAAATACAAGTTTTACTGTAATGTGTGACATAATCTATCTGCATCTCCAGTATCATTAGCACCTTCCACAGATATTTTTAAGTTCTTCACAGGAGTAACAAACACGGCATGAAATTTACGTCAACGATTAAAACTGCATACACATTTATGGAAGAACAACTTTCATTCATTGTGCGTTATAGAAATGTAAGGCAACATGGGAACTTTCTTTTATAATGCAAATTCATATTTCACTCAAAACTTGAGTCGAAAAATAGTTTCAGAAAACTTCGTACCTCCATGCAAATTTGTTGTAAACTGATTGGAAATATTTCAAATAATTACCATAAAACATTCCCCGTTCAGTCTGTCTCAGAATACCTATCACCATCTAATTTGTATGAGCGGCTACATCGTACGGGAGTCGATTAATGGACATTAATTTCACAAAAAGAAACCCAAATTACTACCAGGAAGACAAACAAGTTAGTAAATTATCGTTCACGAAGGCATCATCCATGTGAAAGAAAATGGAAGGTACACGGGCGCATAAGTGTCATATAAAGTTACAATAGTATATACAAATTGAGCATTGTTATATCAATCTAAATTCTCGTGGAAGTCCGTTTCCGGCTTACCTGCGCCACCGCACGTGGAGGGTGAGTACACTGAGCTTGCTTCGTCATCTAAGTCATCTTGGCTACTGAGTCGACCTACAAGCATCAATTATAGACAATTATTCACATTAATTTCGCATGACCGAGCCGAAGTGCTCTAATAAAGCTTGATGGGAACCTTATTCTATCAAACTAGTATTGTGAAACGAAGTTCTTTCTTTAAAAACGATACCAAGGTACTTGAAAATCACATAGAAATTGCTAGCATAAAATTCCAAAGTAGTAAGAAAACATGAAAGTTTTTTTTTTACATTCTTATAAATTAATATTAGCGAAAAAATTCAGTTAAACTACAATATTATCTATTCAGTCTTAAGTAAAAAGTTAAAGCCTCTAAATATATTGGTCAAAATTTCGAAGTCTCGTCTTTAATAATTTTATACTTAAATACCTCTTAGTCCAAGACCTCTGCCGTTTGGTGTTCCTCTGTAGAGAACAGTTTCTAAATAGGTTAAACCATTATTATTGACTATATTAAAACCGCAAAGGAGTTCGATTTGCTTCCAACGATGCACGCGTTCCTGTAGTTCCGCGGTGACTTCGTTCAGTGAGGTCCTCGCTTCAACAATACTTTTATCAACTTCGTCAATCGACTTTCCGTGAGTCGAAACGAAGGCTCCTACTAAGCTCGATCGTTTTTTTCGTAATTTTTCACACTGGCAAACAGAAAAACAATAACAATAAGTATTTCTGTTATAAAAACTTTAAATGAAAATTAAAATCATGTATCTTACTGCTTCCCGTGCTTGTTGCAATTGCTTTTCCGCTGCTATCTTCTTCTTTATATACCCTTTGTTTTCGATTTCGTGAGTTAATTGTAACCAGTGTTGTAGTCCTGGTGGCGGAGACCAACATCTGTCTTCAAGTTCACCCTCCGCGCGTTGTAACTCAACTTTTAACATCTGTAAAAGGTAAAATTAATTAAATCTTTCAAGTGATTTGTTGTAATTCTAATAATAAAGGACTGCGTAATATTTACTTCAATTTCTGCTTTTAACTGAGACACTTCAAGATCCGAATACGATGCATGCAATCCCATACTTTCATCTTGCAGGCGTTTCTCCAAGTTCTGTTTTTCTGTTGTGGCACTTTCTTGTTCCAATCGCGCTCTCTCTAGTTCTTTCTGTAGATCATAATATATAACGATAATAATTATCTCGATCAATGTGCTGAACAACAGATGGAAAAAGATAACACATACTTGTAAGTCTTCGAGTGCCAATTCAGCTTTGTGTAAACTTTCCATGTCCTTCATCATTCTATGAAGGTGTTTCTGCGAGTTCTTCTTCTGTTGATAAGCATACCAGCATCCAATAAGTGCTCCAAATAACAGTGTTATCAATATCAAGTCTTTGATACTGTGACCAGTGTCTACAACACAGAACATCATTTTTATCAAAAGAAGAGCCATTGATTGGAAGAACATTCTTGAATAACTCTTTACCTTTTGGTGGTCCGAAGAGAACTACATCCATAGCTTTTAAGGCAATCTTTTGTTTATGTATGGGATCCTTGATCCCCAAAACATTACTTACATAATGCATATTGTTCACAGCCAGCCTGTGAATTAAACACGTTTACGTTAAATTCTCTATAATACGAGACTACAAACACTACATACTTCATAAAATGCTTACCTTGGAAGTGTAGCACCGGTCACACGATGTTGTATAAAAGTAGGAACATATTGAGGAAGCTCTACATTAGAAGACAGCCACTCAGACGTTTGCTCTATAGTCCAATTGTGGACCTAAGAAAAAAAGTAGTTGTTGAAGTAACTTTCAACTACTAGATAACTGAGATAATAAAAAGACCATGTTGTTGACATTACCTCTGACCTTAACCAGGCTTCCCAAAGTTCTCTAACACTGATGTGCATATCATCGTTATGATGAAAAGCCCTCTGTCTTCTTTCATATCCAGCTTCATATTGTAATTCTTCCCTTAAAAACTATAGAAAACGTATAATTTCTTTTATTGTTTTGCATGTGATAGAAATTATAAAACAACAACAATTATACTTACATCATCTGACTCTGAAAGGTCCACATTCCCATTGGCATCGTCATCTAGTTGACTGTGGAGTGATTTGATAGCTTCTAAACCTAGTCGATCATGAGAAGCCATTGTAAGACAAGCTAGGTCATCGTTACAAGTATCGGAACCTGTAATAAATTAAATAGCCTACGTTTGATTGTATGTGTTTATGATTACATTGAATCTGTTATCACAGGTGCCCTCCAAGTGAGATTGCATTTCTTCTAGTCAAATTTGCACAACAAGCTTTTCACCCAATCGCATTAATGCGGTCGCGCGTTGTTAATATGAATGTTAATTAGTAAAAATTGTATTATTATCGAATGAACAAGAGACTGATCCTTAATTGTATCACTTTTCTTTTTTATCATAAACACATTTGTTTCCACTTACCACCAATGAACAAAACATTAAATTAGAACAAAACTTACTTCAAACAGACAAAGGAAACATCTTGGGTTTCTACTCTTGCTAAAAGCAAATGTTGTATACAACTTCACACAAAAATAAGGGAAAACAATGGTACCCAAATACTTCTTTCTGAAACTCAGCATTATCACCTCTATAAAATAGAATTATCTGCAGTAGGAAAGGTACATAGTAAAGCTCTTTTAAAGGTTTCAACATCGGGTCCACTTTGGAACTGTTACAGGTAATTTATATTCTTTCATTATTGTTTCTGATAAATTAGAAATGATTCAAATTACATCGTGTTTGGTCTGATTTTAATCAGAAAAATCTCACCAATATGTTGATAAAACTTTCTTTAACAAAGAACCAAGATCAAAAGGTTTAATCGTTGCATTATTGTTGTGTCGCCGATACTGCAGGCATTTAAATCTTTGTTGGTTGCCTCAACGCTCAGTCCATCTTTCTTTTTCGCTCGTTATCCTTTTCTGCGGCCGAACCAAGTGTACGGAACACTGAACGTTTACAAAGCCAACGGATCGTATTTAACTGGTTCTAAAACCAGTTTTTTGGTACTCTTAAAGGAACAGTATCACATTTTCGCACCTCATTCATTCAGCAGCTCGTCTTTGTATTTTGCCGGCCAACGACGATCACAGAAAAGGTCAACGAATGAAACTGAAGTTAATTATATCGTGTTTGGTCTCATTTTAACCAGAAAATTCTCACTAATATTTTCGTACAATGTTCATTGACAAAGAACCAGTAATAAAAATGTTTTATGGCAATATCAGTGTTGTTTCACGGATATACAAGCTTTTAATCGTTTTTTGACTTTCAAACTTTTAGTCGTCGGCTCGTGAAAAAGGAGCTTCTGGTTTGTTACATTATTTACTTGACTGGTTCCAAGAGGGACTCCTCAGTAGTGGGGAGAAAGCAAAAACTATAAAGGGTCCAATTTGGCGGAGAAATTAAGGAGGCATTACTGTACTTCTATTTGAAACTCAGCATTAACACTACTATAAAATATAATTATTTTCAGTAGAAAAGATATAGCGTGATTATAAACTTGATTGCAAGTTCAAATGCTCATGTTCGAAAAATACAAGGTCTGAGGAATCCCAGACCTTGCTTGGGATAGTACTATATAGACTCTTTTAATTCAATGCATTTTCTGCTTGAAACTGATATCAATGACTACTCTGAGACAGAAAGAAACTCGATCATTGTACATCTTAATTAAAGCTTCTAGTTTTTCTGTTATACTCGAGTTTAAGAGTTTTAGCCAATTGGAATCATTTTAACTACAGCAAATCCAAATATCAAATTACAGGGCAACTAAAGCATATCACAATAAAGTCCAGCGTGTGTTACACACTATCGGGCGATGACTGTCTGCAGAAACTGCTGTCTACAGCCGGCGATTTTCGGCACACACAGCTGCCTACGGCCGGTGTCATCACTATTCGTTTTTGGGAAAAATATTACAAAACTATGATTACATATTTCTAATTATATATAATGTTAAATACTTTTAATAAAGTTTAGAAAGTTTATGTCGCGTCAGTGTTTGCGAAAACTTCGCTACAAACAGACCGTCCATAATTCCGGAACATCTATTTTTAGACGATCGGCCGTTTACGAAAATGTTCACAATTAATTTTAGTCGACCGCTCGATAGTGCGTTAAAAAGTGAATAAACGTAGTAGTAGGGATTATCTCTAAACTTCTTGTATCAATTTGGTGTTACCAAGGGTCTACTATACAACCAAACCACATCCTTTCCACTGAGTATACACAAACATGAATGCAAAGCAAGGAAGTTAATGACAAGATGATTGCATTGGACAACTGGTGAAGAGATGACAGAAGGTATGCGAAGCAAGTGACGTTGGCACGATGGGCATCAAGAACACCAGGAAGAGATTAGAAGGAAGTTTACCAGCTTCTTGGGCCACGGCCTGGGCCAGTCCATCGGTGAGGGTGGTGGAGAATGCTGTGATTTTGGAATGTGAGCTTCCGGAGGATCCGGATTGGAAGTTCGGGCTCGCGTCTAGAGCTCCGCCGCTGGCCTGAACCGCGATGCAACACCAACACAACAAGTGCAGCCCGAACAGTACAATCACATCGGTGATCACGGATGCTCGCATTTTAAGGTTAGGTTACACCTTGACACCGACACCTCGCGCCCCCCCGTCCGCGCAGTTGCTTGCCAGCCGAATGAAGCTGAATACTCTTGGCCCGTTGTCACCTTTGACGTAGACCCGCAATAGTGAATACACTCAAGGTTACAGTGAACAGGACCGGGGTGGAAATACGAATTGACGAGTGCATAACACGCTGCGACCGAACCACCGTGTCACAGCGGCCCCATAACTATGTCGCAAACGGTCGTCACTGGCTCCGTCAACGTTGACACGTCGGTCAACGGCCGGGAGATCGGTTTTTCACGAACGGATCAGTCGATTTATTAATTAAGTACACTGCTCGGTCCGAATCGGGTTTTTCCTATCAAGGCCACTGCCCACGAACAAAGTTCCGGAAAATAATTAATTTAGATTGGAAACAACATTGGTGCGACTTTCCGCGTGCAAACCAGTGAACATTCACAATTGGTCGGGCGCAACGGCCTATCCATCCTCCTATTGGCCGAGCGTTGCACTTGTCACGTCGACATTGTCAGCACCAATGCAGCGCGAAAATCATTTATTCCTTTTAATTTCATAGATTTCTTGATTACATTTGAAATAGTATTTCATTCGTGGTTACTTTCACGTTGATTTAATTCACACGTTTTCAATGAAATACCTACTTTAGCTTGCGAGACTGATAGTTCTCGGTAAAACGGGTATTAGTATCTTTTATATTGTAGGAATGGTATTAATACCCGATCATCTATTTTGACGTGCATATCCATATTTAACATTATGAAACAGCAATATCGTGTCTTTTTATGACCAACTTTATGTCTTGCGTAATACAGATACCCTCTTTATAGAAGTGTCTTTACAGGGGGCGCATTATTTTTATACTTATGTGGTGCATGAAATCCAATAACAAATGAAATAAACTTTCCTTTGGTCTTGATTCTTGTATAATAATAGTCTACGAAAATATAAGTTTATACAAACGTCCACTGTCTAACGATTGATCATTCAAACTGAAATATTTTGTAATAAGAATTCTCATGCTTATTCAACGTATAATTAAAAAAGTACTTAATCTTCAATTTCTTACTCGAAAATTTTTTAACAGGGCAACAAATTTATCCATGTCTGACTAAGGTTTCAATTCGGGTTGGCCAGCAGTTTCGATTCCCGATTTGTTGTACGCTTTCTTGCCAAGTATCTACTGCGCACTGAAAACACTAAAAATGTTCAAAATTCCTTAAGACACCGTTCGATTCAGCTGAACCAGTGATTTAATGATAATAGTGTTCGCAGTAATGTGATAAACAATTTCTGTATTTAAAGATTCTCTATTATCGAAGCATCCAATCTGATTTGAAACACGCTCGAAGATTGTGGTTCATAAGGACATACAGTGCGAGAAGAATATCGATCGTGTCTATTAGAAAGTTTATTATTAAATAGTACCGATTACGTGATTCTTTGAGTCTACTGGACGTCCGTTTTCCCAAACATAATTGTTTTTAAAAATCATTGATGAACGTGAACTCGAAAAGGTTCTGTGTTCGCGCGTAGGAACTACACACCTAAAAATGTTTTGACACTACTGTAAACCGATGTCGCATTCGTTTCACGATCAACCGATTCCTGATTGATTTTCGTGCGTTTCGGCACAGGTTTTCAAGCGATTTTCCTGGAAAATAATGACATGGACGTTGTGACACACGAGATACACTTTTGTCGTGATCAGTCCAGGATGTTCCTATCATCGATCAATTTGTTGTCTGTTCTGACTTCTGGCCAGTTCCAAGACTCGAAACACATAAGGAGAGTGGCCTCGTGAAAGTCTCATTCCATTTGTTTATTGAAAATATCATTATGGAAAGTAATACGAAGAGTGACGAGTGCGAGATACAAGGGCCTAGTACCGTGGCTAGAAAAGAGGAGAATGCAACATCTGAAAGTGTACCAATTTGCACTGATGCAAAGGTGTCCACAGACCCTAAAAACACTCAAGCTCGTGTTCTCAGGGGCACTAAAAAAATGAAATTAGATTCTGGTGACACTAATAATCCAGAAAAAAAAGGTTTATGCTTTTTTCATTTTTGGATCACATTTTTTATGGCGTCATTGAGGCATACATGTGATAAATATACACTTGAAATTTTGTTTTACAGTCATTTTTGTTTTAAACAAATTTTTTGTAACTTCTTTTATAAAAGATGAAAAGAATAAAGGAATTAAACAATGGACCAAATATGATCGTTTAATAAATTTCTTGTGTCACATATCAAGCATGTGTGGCTTAAAAAATATATATTCAGATTTCAATGTGTATTACAATATAAAATAAATATGTGCATAAATAATCAAGTGATCATTACTCTATAATTTCTGAAATACAATTGTTTTTATTTAGATACCAAGGAGGAAGAAAATAATGGAGAAGTAAAAGTGAGGTCTTTAAAAAGATCTTGTGAATTATGGTCTTTGGAAGACAAGAATACCTTCTTCAAAGCTTTAAATGAATATGGAAAAGACTTTGATGCTCTTCAGAGTTATTTCTTATCTCAGGGGAAGAAGAAAGGTCTGCCAGACATTATGATAAAAAATAAAGAACAAATTAGGCATTTTTACTATAGAACATGGCTGAAAATCTCAAAACACTTAAAATTTTCAGAAGGTAATTATTGTGATGTAATGTTATCTCTAGAAATCAATAATAAATAGAATATTCTGTTAACAGATGTGAAGAAAACATCTCAGGAATTGTACGGCTTAATTAATTATGGCGAACTTAGGAGAAAATTACCTAGGATACATGAGAAAGTGCACTTGAAATTAAATGAACTTGTCTATCTGGGTACAACACAAGTTAGGCTTAGAGGGAAAACTATGAGAATTAAGACTCCTATATGTAGAGCATTAAGGAAATTGAATCAGTTAGAAGGTATATTGAAAACATTAAGCAAGGAGTGTGATGTTTCAACGTATTTCTAATTATTTTTACATTCTTATAGATTGGCAAGAAGAAGTCAAGCTGCCGTCTCGAATAACAATTGAATTAAGACCACGTAATAATATAGCATGGTGGCAGGTGCAGGCATCATCCATGAACCCAAGAGTAAGGACTTTGTTACCTATACAGAGACGATTATCCAGCTTATTAATATTTTTACAACAAAGATGGAGATCTGCAAAATACAATACAGTATCCTTGCTTCAAAGTGTATTATCCGTGTTATGATATTTCCATGACTACTTGCTAAGAAAGATCCTATACACATACTGTAGTCCTCCAATATAGAGATCCCTATCGTGAATGGAATAAAAGACACCAGACTGTTGCGTGTGGCACCACCAGAAGGTTGCAAAGTTACCCTGCCAATGGTGAATCTTGGCGAATATCTTACCAGCAACAGTGTCAGTTTAGATTCGTACGAAAAACGTCTAGGACTGAAAAGTTCTAGGACGAACTTGTTAGGATCGATGCAGTACTTGAAAGGTGTTGGGAAGAAAGGGATCAAGAAGAACAAGATGGACAAAAAATGTGCCAATCAATCGGAAGACAATTGCATATTGCCAGACAACAACAGCGACGTGGATGTGATAGAGTCTGGTAGTAATGTTTCAGAGAAATTGTCGATAATTAATATTGTAGAAAAGCCGTCCGTGGAACAACAGCAAACTGAACCGAACAGATTCCCTGGAAGGGAAACAATTGAGAGGATTCGAAAAGGCTGGAACATTGAAGAAGCAAACACTATCACTGTAGGAGACCTCTTTCTAATGGTATACACCTTACTTCAGACTGTATTGAACATAAATACACTGAAAGTCCTAACTGTTTCTCTTAGTCATTAGAAACACATTATTCCTAATTTTCGAAGTTTTCTAGTTTGGTCGTGAGTCGAAAGTTAGTGTCGAATATTGGTGGGACTGGCATCCAGGAGAACAACAGGCTGGAGAACCTGCGTCCGTTACTCCACGGGATGACAGTTTGTGCCTGACTTTGCAAAAGTTATTGTCGATAGCAAAGCACAGTTATGGGACAAGCAAAGTGAAATATCATTCTAATATTTTATGTTTGACAGTCCTGTGATCAAAAACTAATTATTACTTATTTTTAGGTGTATGAAAATACCTCGGGAAGCAATGAAACAGTAATTTCATCCCGTATGCTTTCAACAAAAGAGTCGACCTTCAGGAGACCACTGGTTCCACAAACTTATCATAAAATCAGTACACCCGACGCTTTTAAAACACAATTAGATGTGAGTTATGAAATAGATTTGTGGAAAATAATATTTTTTAATAACATCGTTGTATTCCACGGAATATAGAAGTTCAAAATGCGCTTCTGTAAGAGAGGAAGAACTGTAAGACAAAAGAATCTCGTTGTACAAAGGGTGTTACCAATAATATCTGCGTCAAGTAATTCAGCAGAAGACATAACACCTCAGGAGACAAGCAAAGTAGATGATTCGCCTTTAAATAACACCGAGGAGCAAAGCGATAAACCGCCGTCGATACACATAAATGGGACGCCAGAGAAAAACTTTTTGGATGAACTCGAAGTGGCGAGAGATTTAAAACCGACGAATTCGATCATAACTAGCGCTACACAGATTCTTAAAGAAGGAGAGCACCAATGGTTGAATAGCGAAGTAAATTTCTATTTTTGAAATAAAAATTAAAAAACGTACGATTTATTCTGTTATGAAACTGACAAAAATTGAATTATAGGTAGCCGATTTTTCGTTAAGCAGTTTTCTGGGACAGCTTGAATCTCCCATAAAACTTTCACAAAGAAGCCAAAATGGTGATCATATGGAAGACATTCGGCCATCATCAGATGTAAATATTACTGATTTATTTAATCACTTGTTGCATTCATACACTTCAATGTATTAATTCGATATTAATTTTTTAGGTTGTCTCACATATGCAGTGCCTCATGGGAGAAAGTAGCGTGGATTATATGGCAAAATTTGCGAATCTCGCATCGCAAATGGCCTCTGATGACAGTAAAAAATAAGAATCGAAATAATTAATTAATTTTGTATAAATGTTATCGAGATGTCTATTTTAAATTGTGTAAATTTAATCGTGTGTTGAGTTGGAGTGTATAACAATATTTGGATTGATTTATATACATACATATATCTCTTTGATATTCGATTTACCGATCGTGTGACAAGTTAGCGGAAGGCTTATAGGATAGATGATAAATGATGGATAAGTGGTTGAAATATACATTGATTTTTTTTGCAATGCATAATTTATATATACATATATGTATACACAGAATCCCGTTAAATTTGTTAAAATATTATTCTGCATCAATTTCGTTTTCTTTCGTAACAAACAATTTACAAAAGACGTAATGTGTGTAATTGTAATTAACGCTTCGTTGTTAAGTGCTTAAGTAACATTATTTTAGAAAATACCTTACAGTACCATTATTGAACCATCATTGAATTGATTTCCCGAACAAATTTAAGTCATCGATATTATATATGTTTAATCACTTGTGAATACTTATAAATATTTCATTTAGTGTTTATTAAAAAAGATTTATGGGAAGCATCACAAATATACAACAAGAATATGCATAGTTGCTGATATTTCTCATCCTTATTGGATCCACGGAGATGACGCATGGTTGTGTATGGAATTATTTAGGCAACTTCTTGTGTATAACGGATGGTATTGCGTTGCAGTCCCATGTAACTAATTATGTGTGTTGAAAGAGGTAACAATGAATTCCCGGGTTAGAGTTTTCCTTCACGGGAAAAGAACGGAGAAATTCCGTCGTTTATGGAAATCGTTTTTCATTTCTTGGAAGGTGTAATTTTATCAACGTAACCCTTCTAACTGCACGGGTACGCTATCCACAATAAAAGGAAAATACAAAATGGATGCAGAATGCGTACGTATTAAAACTTTTTCAGAACGTATTGTACTGTTAAAAATAATCTATTCAAATTGTCAAACATACCTTAATGTTTCGGAATCACAAAAAAAAAAAATGTTCCATAACTAGAATGAATTTAGCACAGAATTACGAGCAACACGAATTGTGAGTCAAGACTGTTTAATATGACTCGGCAATGCAAAAAGAAAACCTTCCTCTGACGGTAATCTGGGAAAGAACGCTCATTATAATTCTACTACCACCATTACGAAATCCGTTCTGAAAATATTCAGTTAAACTTGAAAGATGGATCGAATCTGGTCCTATCGATATTTCCAGCTGAAATTAGATATGTTTAAGAAAATTGCAAGCACGCCCTTGGAATGCGCGGGGAACGATAATGAGCGGAACATCCCAAAGATACTTGCGTTCTTGGAAACTGATCCTACGATCTTTTCGACGGCATGTTGCGAAACAGACGTTGTAAATGATTCATAGTGCCCGCGTCCACGTGATCTCGTGCGCACGCACCCATCACGTATTTGTTATTTGCAGATGTGATTTTCCTCAGACGTACTCGGACGTAAGCAGATACCTTTTGCGATGAACTGGTTCTGGTCATCAGATCGATCACAGAGACCATTGACAAATTATTATCACGATTAACTTGGGAATTTTATCTATTTATAGCACACATGACCATATACAACTATTGAATGAATATGAATTCATGGATACGAGTTGTAAATTAGTATACCATGATCAATAATAGAACCTAAATGTTCAATCTGTCTGGTTTACTTTATTTGTAATTTTAAAAACTAGAATAAAATTTCTACATTTTTAATAAATCTTTTTGAAGCTAGTAGTTTTCTAAATCTAAAAACATATGTTGTGAATTCGATAATATTCATATTAGAAACACGTTGAAGCAGTTACTCGCATTTGCCCGTGGGCAAGATCGGATAATTCATCTCCTCAAGAGTTGTAACACACACACGGAAGAGCATTTTTGGTCGATGAACGTTCCAGGTTAACAGGTTAACAAATAGAAGGCCAAGAAGATGTTTTGAATTTAAACTGTGTCAACACTTTAGTTAAAAAGAAATAATTGATATACATGTTTATATACTTAAAAATACTTCATTTTCGACAAATGCCTCAGATGGTCAAATATATTATCCAGATAAAAAAGCTTCGAAATATTGTTTCCGAAATGGAAGATCGATGATTCGAATAATCCGCGGGTTTGTTAACATTCGGTTAATAAAATGGCACCCGTGAACGATTAATTTTGGTTAAATACCTTTACTACTAGTTCCCACTAAAAAAATCGTGAACCTGTTTGACAGTCAGAAGTGACCTTTCTCGTTTCGAAACGCATTCGATTACCCACACACACACGTCTCGGAACACGACCGCCGTATATATACACAGCAAAATCTCCGACGTACCTGCTGCAAAAACAGAATCAACGCTTAGTTCTTCATTTTCGTTGCCCCTTTCATTCCTTCTGCGTTTGGCCTTTTCAAGGAAATCACGAGGACTCATTGATGTACCCTTCTTTATGTTTACCAAGCGTACGTGTTGCCCGAACGATATCGCGCTGTTGCACACATGGGGATTGAATGAAACTGTTATAATTCGAAGTTACTTTTGAAATAACAAAAGTAACCATTTGCAGTGTTATATTTCCGTGTCAACGAAACAGTTACACAGTGTTGTCTGTTCGTTGAGAGGTTTTTCCAACAAATTCTAAATAAGTGAGAAAAACTTTGTCGTAACAGACCGTATTCGCCATTTACATTTCCCACTTCTTAGAATTACAACAGATTGACATGCGCATCGTTATCGTTCCGAGCATCAATATGTATACACTTTGTGCAACAGTAATATTTTTACGTTTTCCACGTGTGTATAATCGTAATGAGAACGTCTTTTTTTTTTATTAACAAAAACATTACTGAATTCGTTTAACGGTGCAGTTATGCACACTTAAAAACATGTATATTAAAAAAAAAGTGGTGATGACCTTGAAATCTGACCTTTTGTATCAGGAAAGCAAATTTGACAAAAATGTAGGCTGCATAAAGTATTTCAACTTTGTTTAATAACATTCTATTGTGCTTGAAAAAGTTTAGAAAATATTATTCGATCGATGTGCGTTACCTTGAATGCTAGACCAATGTTAACTGCAGGTTGTCTTAGACCGTGGTAAATTTAAAACAGGAATTATTAATGAGTCAACCCAATATTTACCGGCGATGCATGAGTGACCCGCTTACCGGCGCCGCGAAATTTGCATAGGTTATAAAGTTTATTCGTATTGTCAATTATGTTCCGCGCGTCGCGAAGTAATTTGCTGATTGTATTCGGATAAGGAAATACAGAATTAAAAGAGGCGGCGGTGTTTCGCTGCAAATTGAAGACGATCACGTGCCAGACAGCATTTATAATTTTATGTTTATAATTCCGCGGAACAGGATTGACGCGGTGCATTATAATTCCGAATGATACCCGTATGAAGGTTAACCGAATGAATTTCTTTATTCCGAAAAATTGCACCAAACTGTTTTATAACCTTCGATCGATTGTAATTTATCGTTTAAACTATTTTTTGCATACTGAGTAGAAAGACAATAGAAAAATTGCAGTTTAAAATGTCGTATCTCTTCTAAGGTTGTATCATTGATTGTGAAACACCCTCCATGTTCAAGGCAACAAGACCACCGAAAATATCTCCAATGTTTTTAATACTACGGGGAAATGGTTGAGGATAAAAGTTCAGAGTTTAAAGGAGCCTACGTTACGGTTGACAGAAAAATTAAGGTCAAGGTCATATTTCCAAAGATTTCAAGGTCATCGATGTGTTATGTAAATGAAACTGTATATTTTTAGCTGGCTTATCTTGCAATAAACCGCAAGTGAATTTTATGACCTTTAAATGACCTTGAAACGAATATATTCTACTGAATTCTCACGTTTAAATTGTATTTCTGTTGTCGCTGTTAAATGATTCGCGAATAGAAACGGGGTATAAAGATTCAAACCATTCAACGTAACGACTGCAAACTTCATCTTGCATTGTCGTGAATGTTCAACATTCTCGATTTCATAATAAAATGAAATAATATCTTTTTACAGAGAGTTCCTTCGTGTCTTCTATTTTCAGTTCATACAAGAATGAAAAGAAACTAGACTGAGATTCAGGTGCATACAATACAACGTGTATATGGATGAAACGGAACGGATAAAATGAAATACAGCGAATCAAGTGTAATTTATAGGATTCAGGATTAATTTAAAATAATTTCCATGCGCGGCATCTTTTCGCATTTCTGTCACGATAACTTGTAACTTACTGGGAAGTAGAGGAAACCGAGATACGTACAAACCATATCCAAGGCGACGTGTGGCTAGAGATGAAGAGACATTATAATCTTCCTTTTGGTTTCCGGTAGCGCGTCGTAGCGCCGGAAACGAAGGCACCGCCAACGACGAGGACATGACTTATGAATTGTATCAAAACGATACGTATAAAAAGTCACGAATAATTTTTCATTATTGTGTTTCTACACTTCTAGATCGATACCGATTTTTTTAATAGAACGGACAGATTAAGTTACTTGGTTCCATTCACATTCTTTATCTTAGTAACGTGTAAAATAGTACCAATAGTAATAATATTTACTACAGCAACGTTGAATGCAACAAATAAAAGAAAGAAACAATTTTTATAAACAGAATCCAGTGTACAAAGTAGATGCAAATGACAAGGTTCAGTATGACTGGTGTTATGAAATCTGCTCCCAGTCTTAACTCTAGCCTAAATCTGACTAAAACAACGCACGATTTAAGAAGTATACTGCAGGTCCGAAAAAAATCCACCCTCGGATTTTCATGAAATTCGGCAAAATTGTCTCAGATATTTCCAAATGAACATATGTAAAACGGTTTTTGGGCACGATTGAAACTTAACTGAGATAACGTTAAAATAATGGGGTAATTATTCATTGTCGTAACAGATATGTTAATATTACGATAACAACATGAAAAGCATGTTTTGTATCGCATTGTGTGGGTGGGTCGTACGTATAATAATTGGTTTGGATCTGCTTTAGAAAACATTACTGCAGTATCACGAGACAATGTACGTCACAACTTCAGCTGCAAGGTGAACGGGTCGTTCTACGATATTTCGTGTGTTTATTGTATAAAGTTATATTTATTATTTTAGTGTTAATACGGGTAATTTTCAATTACTCCTAAAAACCTCTTACGTATGTTAATTTGGTAATATTTGGAACGATTTACCAATTCTGATGAAAATTAGACGACGGACCTTGTCGGAACTACATCCAAGAAATACATTACGACGAAACAAAAATTAGACTGAAATTACAATTTCTATACCTATCAATATTATTGTCATCTAAAACTTCGACTTTAATAGTTACAAAATCGTGTAAGAGTTTATCCATTGGTGCATTTACCCCAATTGCTTCATTAAATATATGTAGGTAGATTTTGGTATGGAGTACTTCCTGTTGGTGGACTCGATTCATGCGGTTTTCTATCGCACCTGCCAGTAAATCGAGGGGCTCAGTGTTATGTCGGACGATAGGGGCGTACTGTTTACGTAAAAATTTGCAACGAGAAGAAGGGGGGTAATTGAAATTCAACCCGAGAGACGGCCCTGCGTCCTTGACGCGTTCGTACCTGAACGCGGTCGAGAAAATTCTGTTTGTTATTTTGAATGGGACTTCATTATAATTTTTATGAGAGCGCAATGATGAATCATTGCGCTCGCCTGCGATCCATGGGCCCCGAAAAAACACGACGAATTACGGGCGGGAAAACAGGTTCGAAAGTGGTCCGGGAATTTTTTCGATTCCCATTCCCTCGACGGAATTACGAACCGTGAACTACGTATTTCGACTTTTGCTACTCGATTTCGGCGAAATCACCCGAAACACGGTAGCTTTCCGGTCAATTAATGATCGAACAAACGACAAAAAGTTAATCACCACGAATCCTCGTGACGACGCGTCGCGTCGCATTCAAATAACAAGTCCATTTTTTCATTTTTTCCTTTCTTCTGCAATTATCGATTCGTTCCCGGAATGGAAACACTTTTTTTCTCTCCTTCCTCTCGATATTTCGAAATTCTGGCCGGTTTAATCAGGGAACTGATACAAAATCAAAGCCCCGATGAGGTCGATGGCGATTGCAGTTCCCTGAATTGGCTATTAGTAATCCCGACGTGTCTCTTGCGGATTGCGGTCACGATAAAGACCGAGTCCCTCCTGAGACGCGATGAAGAAGAAAAAAAACGGAGAATAAAATGATATATCGTAAAATAAAATGAAGATCATGGTACCACTGACGTGTTTACACTCCGATATCGAGACATCTTGGCGCACTATAAATAAACGAGCGCATAGGCGTAGCCGATGGGACGGACTCTTTTGTGTACAGTAAATCCTCGATGAGTTTTCGAAGGCTCCTTTTTGATGTCGTTTAGGACAGTGATAGAGCTTGGAATTCTGAAGTCAATGATATTTCTTTCAGCCGTATATGGCCGTTCGTTTATGAAATACTTAATGTTCAGTGCAGAGGAGCCTTCGAACACTCATTGAGGATTTAGTGTATTTAAAGAAACTTTAATTTAATGCAATTTAGCAAAAAAATAAAGCTTCTCAAAAATCAAATTGTCGGGTTGGTAGAAATGGTTTCTCGAGGGTTTTAAGACACAATGGGAATTGAAGTTTTATCCTTCGTGATTTGTATTCGAGCGCGAAGACCAGCTAAATGGCGGTTGAGGGTGGAATATTTTGCTTATTACGAAGCCGCCTGGAACACGCAAAACGAGTCTCGTATTATGAAGGTAACAACATTCCAGGAAAATTCGGGACGCGAAACGACCGTCAATGCACGCCCTTTTTTTTCATCGTACTTTTCACTCGGTTATTATGTTTTATTAATAGAACTCGCGCAGAAAAGAAGTAAAATCGAAAATTGTTGAGATACGCGTTTACATCTTTGCAGTTCGAAGATTAAGAAATTTAATCTGCTGTGAGTGGAAAAACTTGAACACTTCCGAATAAATTACTAAGTTCGTTAATTGAAGAAAGTGGTTCAGGCAAGTTTCAAGTTTTATGAAAACAAAATTAATTCCTATTGAACAGGTAAACATGTACCTATTTATACAACTGTTTATTCGAATCAATTGTTCGACCCTCAGGGTATGGACCGTCGTAGTCGGTGGTCGGGCTAATCGTGACCCATAACAAGGTCTCACAGACGATATTCACTTCGTCATTGCATGACGGGTCATCGGTGATAGGAACCTAAGGGGTTAACACTAGAATACAACTTTTGGACGCTACATCTTTTACTTGGTTTTAACTATTACGTGAGCTTTGAACCCGTTGAAAATAATCCTACCTATTACTTAATATTAAAGAATGTATCGAAATTTATTAAGAGTTGAATATTGTAAAATAACATGTAAATCTATCGAGAATTATTTATTATGTATGTGATTGTAGTACACTGAATACGTTTCCTTAACTAAGTGACGTTATTTTACTAATTGCTGCAAGCGTCTTGATTTGATAAAAATTTCATAAATTTGGATAGAACTGTAATGTGTACGAACCTTGTTGACTCGGAAAACTCACCATTGTAGTAAACGTGTCATTCATTATGAGTAAGTTATTAGACTCATTGAGAGTGTAATAAACGATACGGTTGATCCGTTTTTAATGTCTGTCGACTCGGTAAATTTTACTCCAGCAATCTCGCGCACCGATAATATCTCGCTATTACCGTTTAAATTCTGTATAGTAATGTATCATAGATACTTATACCAATGTACGTTAACCCTTTCGGTCCCACTATTGCCATATGCCTACGTGCTTTAAATTACGAAATAAAATGTTATTATCATGGATTTTTTCATATCTGTGACTATATAACAGTTTCTTCCAGTCTTATATAGACGACGTGGCATAAATTTACATGTGCTAATTATATACAATAACTTCGTGTAATATACACACAAAAATCGAAATATTTCGATGGTAATTTTTAAATACATCAGGAAGGAAATGGTTAATCGAACACGGTGAACGGCTGCACGCGGTTCTCCAAAATATTTTCAATTCTCACCTCTCGCCGTTCTGGATCACGGAGAACCGCCGCCAATGGACGGTACCCGCAATTATTGCGTCAGCAATTGCGAGCCGCGCAGCCGGTGATTGGCCGGTTCCGAAGAGCGGGAAATCCCCGTTGAAACCTGCTCCTTCCGCGCTCTTGTCTGTCCCCCTTGGGCGCGCGACGACGGCCGCGGTTCTCCCGGCGACTGACGTCTTTTGCGTCACGGCGAGCTGCCGACCCCGCGAGAGCTTTGTCGGAGACATTCCGACGGCCGGGTGATCAGTATCGCGCTACGCGACACACCAGTCGCGACGTCGCCGCATTCGGAAACGGTTCTTCCCCCTCTGTTGTCGTTACACGCCCGATGGGACCATAGTGTGTGATGCGATATTCAGTTTCCTGACGCGCGTTGTTGTTGTGATACGTCCCCTAGGTGACACATAGCGCGTGGAACGTCGAGGTGTTCCCAAAAATCTGCGTTCGGGGGTTTGACGATTTGGTTCCTCGTGCGTGAAATCGAAAAGATGGATCCTTTTGATACTTACGACAGGAGCGATTTGCCGGAGGTGAGTCGCCAGTTTAACTTTTGTGCGCGCGCGGGGACTTTGCCATGTACTCACGTTTGTCGAACAGTTTATGGTATCGATATTGATAGAACAGTTAGATCATTCGAAGCATTCGAACGTAACAAATAATTAAGTAGTACTATAATAATATAAATAATATATAAGAAAGAGTAGTATTTAGAGTACTGACGTTAATCAGTTGTCTGTGGTACTCGAGGTACTCACAATGATCGAATGGTTTGTGGTACCAAATGTGTATACCTGTATAGGTTGGTTGAGTACAATACTCTGAGAGTGTACTTTGAGAATTGTATATTTGTGGTATGCAGAGTACTTATAGAATACATACTCGTGCAGATCAAATGTATATGGTACTCAGGATACGTATGTAGATGAAATAATTGCGGTGCCCAGGTTACTCATGTATATCATGAAATTTCAGTATACGCTGTATTTAAATACATTGCATAGTGTCAGTATTCAGGATACTCAGATCAACTAATTTTGATACTAGAAGTACTCAGAGATATCACTTAACTGTGGTACTCGACAAACTTAGAAATCTTGAATACTTCAAATAGTATCGGTATTGGAGTATTCAAACAGATCGAGTAAACAAGATACTCCAAATACAGGAATGAAGCCCACAATCCCAGAATGTACAGTATTTAAATGAATCAAATTGCAGTACTCGTATCAGTTCCTATGTTATTTATTATTGTCCTTTAATTATGAGCTTTACGTGGCAACTATTGCTGGACCATTAGCGACAAATTTGAATTGTGTTTCTTTTATATTGAGGGTAGTTAGATTTTGTAGTAGAGGTTAGTATCTTTTAGATAATGTATTTTTTTATATGGTCTTACAATGTCAGGACGTTGTCTGCGTTAACAATCAGTTTTCATTTATTTTTTTTAAACAATCGATCGTTAATTCGTTATTACAGTGGTTAAAGTACGGTGGATCAGTTTTCTTTAGTAGGTATTCATGGATTATTTTTGAGTAGCCAATTCTAAATCCTGTCACGGTCTTTTGTTTAGATACATGACAATTAGAAATAATTTCTCAAAATCGAAAGTAATTCAGAAAGAAACTTACTTTTCACGGTACACATCGGTGTTTCAATGAAATTTCTGAAACATGAAATACATTGTACGTTTTCTACTCTTTCATCGCGAGTCTCGTGGATGTGCACTTTGGCACGAGTTAAGTGTTGTATCTTCGTTGTTTATTTACTTACATTTAGCGTAGTTGTTTCGCTTGGCAAACATTAGACAGGCCGTGTAATAATTTACTTCAAGCGTTACACGTGCTACTGACGAGAGATTTTCCTTTATACGCGTCACGTGTACGTGTCGCGACTGTTACTTTTTTAAACAGGCATCGCGAGGAATCCGATGGTGTTTCAATGAAACTAACGTATAATAATTCACGATAGACGGAAACCAGTCGGAACGCGACTTTTCTACCTGTTCTCTGGCTTTCACGAAGAAACTTACCATTTTCGTACGGCGTTACATGCTCGGATAATCACTAGCACAAAGTACAAGCTGTCTAAAGATAAATTCGAATGACAGAAAAATAAATGTCTCGTACCAGTACACTCGTAAACAGACGCATAAAATATTAAGTGTATTCGAAATGCATACATATTTACATAGGACGTTGGAATTGACAGTCGTCTTTTTTCCGTTTTTTTTTTTTTTATTCAGCAATGCGGCGTTGCGTCAAAACCTTGTCAGTATTTAAAGAAATATTAGAATATGCCGATGAAATGTATGCTGACAATGTGTACTGTACATACACTCGAAGGTAAAACGTGAAAACATTTAATGCGGTAACATTAATAAACACGAAGGCAACAAAACCGTTGATTGTGTGCAAGGCAAGGCTCGTTCTGCACGCTAGGGGACTTCGTTGTAAATCGCTTGAGGGGGGGCTTGTTGGGATAAGAAATAACGCTCGCGAGAAACGGCGTGCCGGCGGTTATTTATCGACAATCGACGATACCTGTGCCCATGTGGATATTCCACTCGTTCTCACAATCACGGCGTAAATACATATGTCTCTCTGTTGCACGCGTGCAACCGACTCCGAGAGAAACACCGTCGTCGACGCTCTCGTTTCTTTTCCCCCTTCGACGCGATAAAAGAAGCGAGACGATCGTTTTATTAAAGAGATCGGGCAAGGTCGTTCACGCGCGAACTCGCGACTTCGTTTCGGATTTGTTTGTCACGCGATACGTTTCGGTTGCAGGTGTACCCGTCGTTCACCAATCTTAACGATGACGACGATCACTTTTTACTGGACATGGACTCTCTGGTGACAAGAAAAAGCAATGCCCTAACGACACGCAGTTACGAACAACCACGGAAAAAGTGTAACTTCGGTAATATTTCAAATACATTTCTATATTAGAGTATTTGTTAACCATATTCGAAACACTACACTCGGGTAGTACTTTGTTTGTAATTTGATCACTGTGTTGTTCTGCACCACGGTTTGCTGTAGTGTGTGTATACTGAAGACTCTTTAGTATAGCTGATTTGAGTACTCGAGAAGGAACAGAGTGCCATGTATCATTAGGTATACGCGGAAACATTGGGTCGAAGTATGTATTTGACAGGTGGATTTTTTAACAGTAACTGACGTATTAAGGATTCACTCACACGGGAAGGCACGGAAGTGTCCCCCTCCGATTTTGATGAAACTTCGTATGTCTGTTAAGCAGTCAAAAATAAGGGATACGTATTGTGTTTTATCGGCTGAAACGCGACTTTAAAGGGTGAAACCACCCCTCGAAGTTTCGACCCGAAAGTACGATCTCGAAAATCGGAGGAGATACATGAAAACTTCTGATAGACGAGGTTTGCGGTTTTTTATATAGAATAATATGGTGCTAACAAATTGTCCAAAATATAATTTGTTTATAACAAAAAAAATTTCGGTTCGAAACTTTGAGGGGTGGTTTCACCCCTTAAAGTCGCGACTCAGCCGATAAAAAAAAATACGTATCCTTTATTTTTGACTGCTTAACAGACATACGAAGTTTCATCAAAATCGGAGGGGGTCACTTCTAGAGTGCTTTTTTTCAAGTACACTCGAATAGCTCAACTTCACGCCGCATTTTGAAACCGTCCAATATTGTTTTCTTTCGCATATACCATGTTTTCTTATTTTACGTCAGACGTGTCAGACAATCGTGTATATTCAACAGGTGAAGAGATGAACGAGGTCGACGGTACCGGATGGTCGGACAAACCTATCAGGAACTGGTGTCAAGAGGAGACAATAAATTGGCTGATGTCCGCGGCGTCTTATATCGGGCAACCGTACAGTCATATACAGCACAGTCTCGCGGTGCCAGGCAACGAGTTGGTCACCTTCACGAGAAACGATTTTATCAATCACGATCCCATGTACGGAGATCGACTCTATGACCTACTCCACTCTCAGCATATCTCGAATTTGCGTATGTAATTACTATTGTCTGAGACACGCTGGTAACCGGGTGTTTATTATCCAGCGAGAATAAACATCAGATTGACCGTAGAATCTTATTCCCTCCACTCCCTCGCCGATCTTCGCCCGGGAATTCCATACGTTAATATACAGGATGTCCCGTAACTCGCGGTACAAGCTAGCGAGGATTGATTCTACGTGAAAAACTGAATCGAAAATGTAGAATAAAATTTGTTCGTAAGAAGCTTTGTTTTCGAGAGAAATAAGATTGAAAATCTGCTGGATACGCGTGCAATTGAATAGGACTAAGCTGTTGCGTCTGTTCATTGTATTCCGTTTCTACTTACTGCTAGCACGAATATACACGTTACAGATGAATCTTCACACTAGATTTCCTCGAAAATGAAGCCTCAAATAAAAAAGTGTTATTCCATATTTTCGACTTATTTTTTCATACAGAATCACCCTCTATCTGGTTGGACTACCAGTTACGGGACACTTTGTATATTTCCTGGAGGGGAAACCCCTCGCCTGGGGGGAGGGGGAATTCGAAGCAAATAGAAATGAATAATTAACTTTGCTTGCAGTTCCATCGTTCGACACTATTCATCCCCATTCCGAAGATGAATACACACGGATCAACTCCAGCAATGCATCAGGTAGTGAGTCTTTCGTGTTTCAGTTCTATCGATCAAATCAGGATATTTTATTTTCTTGCATCGGGTACATTAAGTCTCTCGTGTCTCCGTAGATGCGGAATCGGATAACAGTATCGAAGTGTCCACAAAACGGCCGCCAGGCAGGCCGAGAGGATTAAAACCGAAGAAAAATTGTGAGTATCGAAAGGAAAGCACTTTCCTTGGGAAACATCTCACTGAACGTTATGTAATTGTGCTTCTAGCCACCAGTCAAGGAAAGCTTTGGGAGTTTATTAGGGACCTGTTGCGTAATCGCGAAACGTGTCCTAGTTTAATCTGCTGGGAAGATTATTCGCAGGCGAAATTTCGGTTCGTCAAGAGTGACGAGGTCGCGAAACGGTGGGGATCACGGAAAGGAAATACGAAGATGACCTACGAAAAATTGAGCCGAGCCATGAGGTAATTAACAGCGAACCAAAAAAGAAAATATGGAAAGTGGAAAACGAACTAACAAACTAACAAACGGCATACCGAATAGGGGAGATGATGGATTATAAAAAAAGAAATCAAAAATCCAAAATGAAATTCTTATGAACGTTTGCATTTGAACAAACTTTATTCTGCATTTTCGACTTATTCTTCGTGAAGGATCATACTCTACTCGGTTCTACTGTGAGCTCTAAGTGTACCGGTAAAATGTAGATATTACAAGTTTCTTTGAAACTAACTGACTGTTGTTTTAGGTATTATTATAAGAGTAAAATCTTTCTTCCTGTACTTGGCCGAAGACTGGTCTACCAATTCGGGCCTAACGCAAAAGGCTGGCAGACTGATAACCCGAACTTCCGGTATTAATATATCATCAACAACTTCCAGGATTTAACAGATTCTTTCGAAGAGTCAAGCTCTTGTAAAAATTGTATAGTTACCGAAGGCACAACGTTATGCTGTTATTCGGTAAATAACTTCTACCCGTCAAGATGTTCTGGTCGAAGCATTTCAACCCTTCAAAGAAAGTATTTTTGATAATGGACAGACATGTGAAGCGTCGTTTCGATTAAGAACTCTTAAAAGACTAAGAAGAAAAGATCTAGTATTATAGATGATACACGCTGACTAGATGTAAATAACATAAAGACAGTATGAATGCACGAAAAACGTCGTGATTTCTCGTATTTTTGTACGCGTGTTTTCCATGTGAACCGGTGTAAGTGAGACACAAGTGTGAATTGAATTTCGTTACCTAAGGTTTTCACAGTTTTATTTAACTTTAAGCATAATAGGTCGTTTACTTATGTAAAAGTATACATATAATCAAGAAAGGCAATAATTCTCGTAATTTACAATCGAATAAATTCCTATTACTTATTCTTCTTTTTTTATATTACGGAGTTGTATTGTATACCTTAACTCTGGAAGCATTGAATACCCTTTACGCTGACCCTCAGCTAAATTGAGACATCAGATCAATTTTCAAAGTGGGAACTAAGTAAGTTACATTATATATGTATATATGTATAACAGTTCTTCGCTAGAAGAGTCTTATAGATCTCGAGGAAAAATATTCGAATTTTCTGTATGGTTCGTTTACATACTATGGAAGATAGAATATCAGTTATAATTCGTATCGTGTCAATTAACCCTAAGTATATGATTAAAAGCCAATAACTAGACTCTTATTCTATGATAGGGCATGCAAAAGCGTTAGCAAAAGTATTTTGCATTTGAAGTAACTTCGGACGATTTGATTATCTGTTAACAAGTGTTTAAATAGTTTAAATTTAACATACATAGTGTTATGGTCGGAAAGTTATAGAAGCGAGAAGAATATACGTAATATATTTCAATTGATTTGTCGAGGTTGCTTAAGACTGCTAAACTGCATTCAGTTTGAGCGAGCTTGATTATCGTTGTTTGTACAATAAAAGCGTAATGAAACTACCGGCTGCACTATTACTCAATTCAGACCTGTGAATAGTATATTTGTCGAATTATGATGTGAAAAATGCAAATATGATCGGTGCATGCGATTGGTCATTTTTTACTAATATATTCTTAATTGGTAATTTTACATGAATGGTTGAATATAGTTATATTTCGTGACGAAAAAATAACATACGCTATAGTATAATTCGTGCAACCGGCAAAGTACTCGTACACCCGTTTACTATTAGGTTTAACGGGAAGTTTTGCGTTTTCTATATGATTACACTATATCTAATTATTCTTGTATTCTTTATATCTTTATCTGGTGTTCTATCACAGCATATGTCTACAATTATATTTTAACCTTCCATTTTTCAAATTGTAAAAATTGTTCAGAAATATCAGTTAATAAAATGCATGTACATACAATAGAGTATCACTTTATGACTTTCTGAGAAACACTACACTAAAACAAGAAATAGTAAAAAAAAAAGCATTCGTGAAATGAACGAGGGTGTTGCTAAGATTGTAGTTTAGCACTACATTATAGACTTTCAAAGGCAATACATAAAAGATGATTTACAAGCGACAAATGCAATAAATCGTCGTTTTACTATTAAGAAGCTCGCAATGAACTTTGATGTAGCCGAAATCTGTGTCGAAACACTTCATTGTGTACATTACATAATAAAGATCAAAACGCAAAAACTCTCAGTTTAACCTAATACTACTGCAATGTTTCTTCTCACATGGTCGACGGAACCGTAAAGCACAATACTATCGCAACGTATCGCGAAAGTGACTAATTACCTGAAACATTTCATTGTTCACTGCTTAATTACAAATGTAAATTTAACGACTATCGAAAGGCACGAATCGTAAACAACCGTTATCGCCGAGCAATTATTATTTGCGATGATATTTTATGGAAAGGATGTACGTCTGTGCAATATAACTTATCGAAATAATCGTTATGATCTTTGGTCACGACAAATACCGTACTGTAATATATATAAAAAAGAGGAGATAAATTTTACAGAGCTCATTTATGTTCTATTTTCTTTAGCGGGGTCACGCATGGTTACGGAGTTCCTAGTTTTAATAGGCTTCAAAATGGAAATCATAACATCTTAAAAAATACAAGTATACAAGATGGTTTATGGCCTTAACCGCGTTTTACGTACTAGGATTTTTTTTTCACGCTTATAGTTACATATTATGAGTTTGAAGTCTACACTAGATGATAAACTTGACTCATGTGTTTTATGTCGATTGTAATGATGAGTCCCCGAATGTCTTTCACGTGTCTGCGACAGATTACCTTACCGCTTAAAACTTCACCTTTAAAGAAATGATTTGTGATTACTTTTTTTTGTGAAAATATATTTACCAATGTATAGATATCTTGTTTTACTATCGATTAAACAACTCTCCAGACGTCATATGAATTTTTTTTCCACAGTTACACTATGTAAAGAGGAAACTGGATATCGTGCACAGAACGTTTCTTTAATTTACTGGAGCTTACCTTCAGTGATGCTAATTGGCTCGCTCAACGAGAACACTGTTTGTTTCCAATGCGTCGGAGTTGAGTTGGGTCCCGTGCTAAAGTGAACTGGATTGTCTAAGTCGAAGAATATATCAAAAAAACCAATGATCGCGGTCAACGATCCAGTCTTCTTCACTTTTAACTCGAACGGCGACGAGAAGTCCATGTAATCCATCGTCACTTTATACAGATCGAATGATTGAATTTCAACGGTACTTGTTATTAACTCGTCGGCAGCACATACGTGTATGTTTGGTTCGCGAATCACGTCCGATTTCATGCAGCTCATTTTAAAGCCATATACGTTTGTCCAGTAGTCGATCAGCTCTACGTATCTCTCTGTAATATAAATACTCCTGTAACTTGCACCATTCAATCATGTAAGATTATTAGTTTATTATCGACTTAACAGTAGTACGATAGAACTATTAATTAACATACTAGTATCTCCACTTCCAACAATGCTAAGTGTACATCTGTTAGGTAATAGTAGACCACCAGGTGCTAAGTAATGATCCCTGGCGTATATAACAGAGTCTAACATGCCCTCGAACAAAAGAAAATAGCCCATCCATTCGGACACAATCGCATCTACTTTCTCTTCATCGAGATTAATGTCTTCAAGGCGACCTTTTTTTAAAGTGATAATATCACTTAAATTGTTTTCTCTATGTTAAAAAAGATCTTATTAGGTATACAAACGTAAATGAAATTGTTTTGTAATAAATGTTTCTACGAGGTAGATTTGTTTAAAATTTAACATCGAAGAAATAGAATGAAATTGTTGAACAATGTTTATACCTTACTATGTCTATAGCTCGATATATCACATCTGACTGGTCAACACTAATAACTTTACGGCATCCGGTTTTTGCTGCAAACATAGACAGAATACCAGTTCCACAACCAACATCTAACACAATGGTATTTCTAAATCTGTTTGCATTTGTTAGTAACGCATCGCGATAACTCTCTGTTCGTACTTTGTCCTATGAACAAAATGGCAGTCATTTAGATATTAATTCCAGTTTGAAATTAAACAAATAATAAAGTACATACTGTTAACATTTCATGATGTATTGCAAAATGACTGTATGCAGTAAAATAGTGTTCATCGTAATGGCAATTAGAATTAGCAGATGATCTATCACTATTGTTTGTATCAGAATCTTCATCTAAGATCAGTTTCTGTGCTTTCTTTGTCATTTCATCTATTTGCTAAATAATCACTTCATCATTAGATATATTTCTTGTCTATCATCCCAAATGTTAAGGTAACTATGTACACACCTGTTTTGCCATGCAACATGCTAGTTCACGTTGTTCTAACTCTGCTCTTAATGTTTGTATTGTTCTTTGCAAATCAGCAAAATGTGCCTCGGATAATGTAACACAACCATTTTCTGAGTTTACGGTATATGCTGTAGGCTTCGTTGTCTTCTCTTCCAAGTCGTCAATGTCTTTAAGAAAATGAACATTGAACTCATTTGCTAATTTGAGAAAGATTAATTCTCAATAAACATACCAAACATCAACCATGGATCATCTTCAATAATAGGACTCAAGTATATATCGTTTTCCCATGCTTTTATATTTAATGCATTTAGTTGATCAGGTAGAACATTCTTTTTCCTAATAAAGTTAATCAATTTTATGTAAGAATAAGTATCCAGAGAATGTCTTGTTACAAAATTCTTCATGTCAAATCTATGTGATTTGACAAGGTGTTCCAATGCCTCTGTCAAGCTTTTTATAACTTCGTTACAGAAGAGACATAGTATGGTCTCATAATCTTCAGTAATTTCATCCCAGTCGTCTCCACTGTCATTGTCACTTGTTCCATCCATCTCACATTCATAATCAGTCTTTGATGGAATAGCTGAAAAACAAAAGATTTTATAAAATTACTTATATCACAAACATTTACATATTAAAAGCACTTTTTAGATCTCCAAGTTGAATTAATGACTGTGTCCTATCAAAAGTATATAGCAGAGAATAATACAGTGAAATTAAAAGATACAAACGTTTTAATCGTTAAATTAGTAAAAATGTGTGGTCATGCAGAGTCAAAATTAATCGATACCTTGTTCTGTCATTTTGCAATTTATCGTTCCGAGTAAAATGTAATATTTAACGGAACGAAAACAGGAGCGTTTAAATTTTTTCAAGGTTAGGGATTCTTGTTCGACTCATTCGTGCACGTGTATTTACATGTATTTAGAAGCAGGCGAAGCCCCTCTCCTTTAACGTCAAACTTCTATTCCCTGATTCCCTGTCAGCCCTATCACCTCAGTGTCAGCCGTTGAAGGCTTGCTTTCTGCAGTTGATCCTACCTAATCTAGAATTTAATATTTATTGATTCCACTTGTCGCTCAAGAGTACTTGACCTTACAAACGTTTCTTTTCCGTCCACGTCTTTTGGTAATCGCTGAGAGGAAATCGAAACACTTTCCCTGCAACATAAAAGGCATGTCCAGACGTGTTCCGTGAATCTGTTAACACTTTTCTCTTTATAAGCATTTTGCTGAACTTCTTTATTTTTGTGCTTATCAATAAGGAACCTATTAACTTCTTACAAATAAGCTACATATGCATATATACCGGTGATCATGAGAGTAGTCTAAATATAGGTAAGTATCCTTCAGCGCGGGAAGGTAGCAGAACTAGATTTTCATTTTTTACTATTTCGATTTGAACTCTGTATAATGATACAATTATTAACGCCATTATTCAATTCAATTTTCAATTCTATTACAAAAATAGTTCCACATTATTATGACATATATAGATCAATGTAACACAAGAAAGTGGCGAATTAAATTTTCACAAACTATTGACTCGGATCATTATTTTAATAATTATGATAAATATAAATAAGAATTAAAGTTGAAAGATTGGAAAATAGATTTTTGCCTATTAATTGTTGGGTCTAACGAGGGAAGTAAATAGATACTGTTAGGTAAAACAATTAATGAAACAGAATTTTTTTATCTCATACTTTGTCCGAACGTCCGATTTGTTTCATGTGTGCTTGTATGTACATTACATTTCATATGAGCTTGATTGATCGACTCTATAAAAGAAAAAGCATAGAATATCAGTCTTTTACTTGTAGGGCAAACTCGTTAAAAACATACAAAGAGAAACCTTCTGGATACATGATTATGATTACACATAGACAAAAACATAAGTAAAATATACAAAAATGCATTACTGTACAATGCGATGTAATGATTATACATTTTTTTTTCAAATTCTATCTTCTAATGTAAGAAGTAAGAACACGTCAATTATATAGTAAATTGTATAAAAATCAGGTTTCATATTGCAAAATGTGAAATATATGTAACATATATTATTATAATACATGAATACATCAAAAGTACTAAAATTGAAAGACGTATGTAAAATGGTATTGATCAGTTTAACTTCAGGTGGGTTGTTGCTTCTTCCGGAAATTAAAGAAAAATTAAAAACAAAGAAAAATTGCCTTATGCAATTGTTTCATATAAACAATGATATACAATATACAATGCTTCTATTCGAAAATTTCGAACACAATTTACAGTATCATATAATACTTTGTTGGATGTTTACGGTAAAATAGAGAAATTTATATATTTATAAAATATATATATTTAAAATCCGCCAGTAAAGTACTGCCGGTAATTCTACATCGCTGTGTATTCCATTCAGTAATATTGTATCGCGGAAAATGTATTTCCCCCCGGAAATATGGGACCATATATTTTTATACGCCGATCCGGTGACGCTCACAAATTTGAAAACAGTTTGTCAACACTGGAATAAAAGTATTGATAAAATCTTGAAGGTACGTTACATATTTCCTTAACATTATGATTCTTCGTTTATATATATAACACCTTCGAAATTTCATACTTTCATAAGCAATTTTTTGTTTCTTTAAATATGTATACTCTATTATTATTCTCGTTAATGTCGAATTTAAATTGAAACAATCGTGATGTAAGTATGTGAATGTATATATACATATGCAACGGATGCACATATATTTATGACATAATTTACAACTGTTTGTAATATTCTTTAAACTTTAATTTCTAATTATTAAAATTTATTAATTATGCGCAGCAAAATGACCATTGGTACAGAAAATGTAAAACAGAAATTCCAGAATATTTTTGGAGCACTTTCTGCAAGACATTGAATCCAAAGAAATATTACACTAAGTTTCATGAGAAACATGATGCTGAAATGTGGATGGCATTATACAAATTGTGGATTACATGTAAAAATACAATGAACTGGAATACAGAAAATGTATGTATTGAACCATTGCGAAGACAACATCATGCAGGACAGATTACATGTGTAGAAACTTCAGGTAACAATGTACAGAGAAGTGTTCAAACATTGAATTATAATTAACATTTAAAATAAATACATCTTATAGGAAACTTAATAGCAATAGGAACAAGTGAAGGATACATTTATTTCTACGATATGTGTGCTTTACAAAAGGGCCCAGTATACGTAGCTGATCATATGGAATATATAAATACTGTACAATTTATCACAGATGGTACTTAGATAGAGTAATTGTAATAACTGGACTGTGGATTTTATGCGTTTTTAACATATATAATTGTCATAAATTCTGTGTAATAAAACATACAACGAAGTTAACAAATTTGTCTAGTTTCCAGATTCTGTAATCTAGTTTGTAAAAGTCTACACCTGCATAAATATCTGCAGTCTAGTAATAATACTATCAATTAATAATACAAATTAAATAATTAATTTATGATCTATAAACACGATCAATTAACAGTATATATGTTTTAGAAACAAGTATTATTTGTGTCTCCCGTTCTGTAAATGGTCACATAAGTTTTTGGGATGTTAGATTAAAGAAATTAATTGAAAAAGCAAGGGGAGACTTGATTTGGTATGGTTTTAAGAATGTAAATTAACCATAATAAATAAATATTACAGTTATTATTAAATACTGAACATTTTATAGTACAAGTTACAGTTATTGTTATACTGCTGCATATAACCGGATAGTTATTGAAGGATCAATACCTAGAACGGTATATGAATTTGATACAGATAATATTATTGCTATCGGAGCAGATAATGAGGAGGTAGTATATTGAGCATTATTCAGTAAATAGTTAAATGCAGTTTGAAATGTTTAAAATGTTAAAATGTTATAATTAAGGTACTTTTTTATACGCAAGAAGGACACTTTGTACATTTAAGTTTGAACACGCCGAGTGGGAATTATCTAAATTGGACGTCCATTAAACCGCCAAATATAAAAATTCGTCATTATTACATATTTAAACCTGATGCAGTTGTCTGTATTACAGGTACGGGCCATTTCATTAATGAAATTCGCTAGTGTGCAGGATAATAATTTTTTTTGTGATTCTAGACAATGGATATTTAGGTTTCTTGGTGAAAGGTAAGGAATGGATAGTGCATAATCTGTTCCCAATTTTACATGGCACTCCGACTACAGTTTTAGTATACGCTAACGTGCTCATCGTCGGCTTAGATTGTGGTAATTTGGTTTACACGGTTATAATATAAAACGTGCATTAAGAATATTTCAAGTTACGCTAAATATTACTCATTATTTTTAGGCAACGTTCATGTATATTACATAAATGATTTTGAAACGATAAATTTCAATACTATTAGTTCTAAAAAATTTACTCTTGATTACACAGCAGTCATATCATTGAATATACTTGTTCAAGTTGAAGCGTATTTAATAATTTCTTACATAAAGAAGGTTTGTATCGTGAAATTAAATTAATATGTCTTACATTATTAAATTTTCTAAAAAGATACATGTCTTCAGAGGACAATAAATTTTGTACAACACAAATATTTGTAAATATAGTATATTTGTTATAAAAATTTGTACTGCAAAAATATATTGTGATATTTAACAAAGTAACACCTAATATGTTTATTACCTAATTGGTTTATTATACTTTATAGTTCTGTGCTGTTCCAGTTCCATATATAGAATCCCACTCAACATAAGTTGTTAAGCTGGATTCAGATACGCTGGGGCGTACATGAATCAATGCATCTTTGAAATCGTCAACTGTAACATGTCTAACATCTTCTTTTCTAATATTTTCTAACTGGCTAAATGGAATACTTCTAATTGGTCCCATACTAGCTTCTTTGCATAAATTGGACATATCCGCCCCCGAATATCCCTTTGATTGTTCAGCTACGTTGTCGACCTCTTCTTCCGTGAGATTGTGCGGAACTGTTGCCAATAAATTATTTATGATTTGTTTACGAGCTTCGAATTCTGGTAAAGGAACATAAAGCCGTTTAACGAGTCGTCTACGTGCCGCTTCATCCAATTCGTGAGGCCTGTTTGTCGCTCCAACTATTAAAATACGATCTTCCTCCGCAGTGGCGGCTCCATCCAGTTGTACTAAAAACTCGGTTTTCAGTCTCCTAGAGCTTTCATGTTCGGTTTCAGATCTTTGGGTCAGCAAAGAATCTATCTCGTCCACAAAAATAACGGACGGCTGGTACACTCTAGCAACAGCGAACAACGCTCTGACCATTTTTTCTCCTTCCCCTATCCATTTTGAAGTTAAAGAGCTCGCAGAAATCGAGAAGAACGTTGATTTACTCTGGGAAGCTATGCACTTTCCTATAAGCGTCTTACCAGTACCTGGAGGTCCAAACAATAAAATTCCTTTAGGGGGTCTACGTAAACCAGTAAAAATATCAGGCCTCAACATTGGGTACACAACTACTTCCTTAATTATTTTCTTCGCGTATTGCAGGCCAGCTATATCGTCCCACGAAATGGTTGTCTTGCTGTCCATTATTTCATTCCTGATCAACTCAACCATTTTTGGTTCTATGTTCTTCAGCCTTTCATCCTCTACTTCCATTGTATCAGTGTCGTTGTTATACATGTTATCGTGTGCTTGCATGTCTTTGTCCTTTTCGCGTTTAAACGGACACACGAATTTAGAATTAATGGATGGTTTACCACCTAGAGTTTTCTTTTGGCTAGGTCTGTTAGCTTTCATCTGCTGTATGCTTAATTCGTCCCTAGCTGTCTTGAAGCAGTTGAATTTCGGTTTAGGTACTTCAGAATCTTCTTCTTTATAATCGTTCGACGGTTCATGATTATTTTTTGGTACATTATACGAGTCCTCTCTTGTAAACTTTGGTTGCATTTTAGATTCAAACTTAACAGATCGTTGCTGAGGTGCAAAGATCTGATTTTCCTGATTCTTTGAATAAGATTTGGGCATCTGTCTCTTATAACTTACTTCAATAATACTGTTTTCATCTGCAGAATTACACGATGAAAAAGATGATCGGTCCACTTCATATTGAATATTATCTTCAAGCCTTGCTTTCATATCCACACTTTTCCCTGAATGGAAATTTGATTTTGCTTGCATACTGACTTTCCTATTCCGTACTGAGGATTCTTTATTCTTCCAAGTACTTATAATATTTTCTATGTGCCTATCATTAAACGTTCTCCCCTGACATGACTCTGTATTGTCATTTTGGCAAGGTAGAGGTTTTACAAAATTAAGTGCTGTCTTTATATCACTTAATCCAGACTTCCATTTTTGTGGATTATTACTGATTTTAGGAGTCTGTGTCTTAAACTGTTTCCAATAATTGTTAATCCCATTTCTGTTCTCCATTAGACTCTGATATTCTTCTAGGCCCCTTCGGAGCAAACATGTTGCCATGTCTTCTGATTCGCTGTAAAATATAATACTTTTTATATATTTCTTTCCTTATGTGTTACAGATATGATATATGTATGTATGTTTAAAGAAAGTTGTTTTGTTTAAAAGTACAACACTTAATGCTATATAATTAGACAATGGATTTGATGCACTTACAGCAAATATGAATATGTGAATCACATTGAAATGAAAAGTTTAGTTAGGGTTAAAGTAACTCTTTATTTTATTTTTAGTTTACAGGATCTGTTAACTGATGAAATAGACCACAAAAATAAGAATTTGTATAAACATCTAGAGTATACATGTTACTATATTATTACAAAACTTACTATTGTTTTGCAGTCAAATACTTTGTAGCAATACATCTGCGCTCAATGTCAACAATCTCTGTGTCATCCTTATTGGCTTGGGAAAATTTTAAGATGTGATATGCTGCCAAAAAGTTACTTTTTTCCTTATTTACTGTTGCCTCAACTGTGGCCATAGCTATACGATACTTAAGTACATATATATCAGCTAAAAAGAATTTCACTTACACTAACAATATAGATAAACATTACATTGCATATCTTACTCACAGATTTTAAGTAGTCACATATGTATATATATGACATATCTGTGAATATACAAACAAACACTGAATTATATTTGTATTAAACTTAACTCACATGACAGAACATTCAATTTGTAAACTGTGCTGTTCCAAATACATAAAAGTTATGAATATTCATATCACCGCCTAAATATTTGTATGTATTCAGAGTAGCAGAAACATACATAAAGAGATGTATTTTATGACAATATTGTCCAAATATTACAAAACATGAATACTTAACACATTAATAACAATTAACAATGTTTGTTTACACACCGGCAACTTAAATTTAGTATGCCCATCAACACAGACAAAATATTACAGCCCATACGAGGTACATATGTAATTATGTTAATAAGAACACTCGTCACACTTGTCAACACTTGTCACTTTACCGGGCCACAGGCAAGTTCACAAGTTACAAAATGCAATGATTTTACACTAAAATTGTAAGGGGGCTCTAGAGCCCCCGAAGCATGAGACAGAAAATTACATTGGATTTTAGGTCTACTCTATATTTCGTCTGTGCTAGCGCGTATTAGCGGTTGCTGAGAGTGTCATCATCGTCGCATTTTAATACGTGTCCCGCTGCTGTCTGTCCGTCCGGTGTTTCTTTTAACGTTGGTTGCATTCTACGAATCTATGGAGTGTTTTCATTATCAGATATCATTGAATTTCTATCTGTAGTAGCATAAGGCGCCTAGCGCGCCTTCCCGTCACGATGAACATGTGTCGGGCTCGATTGTTATTCCACTTTGTAGCTCTTAGCCTACTCCCTTTTGCCCGTCCCGACGAGCACAGTCACGTCGTAAGTATTCGAAATTGACATATTTTCTAAATGTCAAAGTTGCAAGATCGTCGGGTACATGTAATTGTAAGACTCACGACACGTACCATACATTTTGTATCGCTGCAATTCATTTCTTGCTTATCTTTTTATGAAGAGTCAATATGTAATCTTGATTTTGTGTGTTCGATATACACGATTCTTGAAATAAAACACCGTCAATTCAGCACTAATTTGAGAGACTCAAAAAAGATTTAATTTTTCGATATTTTATCATTATCGATAATTGTGTTTTATTATCATAACTGTTATTTCCTTTGCTAGTATGAAGATAACGACGAGGTTGTACTATGGATGAGTACAGTCGGACCATATCATAATCGTCAAGAAACATATTCGTATTACTCGCTACCTTTTTGTATGGGCACAAAGGATGTCATTAACCATTATCATGAAACTTTTTCTGAGGCACTGCAAGGCATCGAACTCAAATTCAGCGGCCTTGAGATTGAATTCAAGGGTAACTCTTTTGTCTATTAAATAGTGTTCAAAAATTTGTGTGGACTCTAATTAAGACTCATGTTTGGCATACTTGCAGCTGATGTTGCAAAACTGGAGTATTGCCAGATAAAATTAAACGAAGAGAGTGAAAAAGCATTTGTATATGCAGTCAAGAATCAGTATTGGTATAAGATGTACATGGATGATCTTCCAATTTGGGGTAAATCATAATGCTGACTTCATTTTTGTTTATCGCTTTGATGTTGTACTACTTGAGGTTTTTATGGTATTTATTAGGGGTTGTGGGAGAGCCAGAAGAAAATAACGGAGTTGTATCTTATTACATTTGGACCCACAAAAAGTTTGATATAGGTTACAATGGAAAGCAAATAGTTGATGTAAATTTGACTAGTGAAAACAAGGTAAAACTAGTACAAGGTGCAGCCATTTCTTTTAGTTACGAAGTCAATTGGAAGAAGAGTAATGTTAAATTTGAAGATAGATTTGACAAATATCTGGATCCTAACTTTTTCCAACATAGAGTAAGCATCGTCATGAAAAAAAAACATTTTAATAAAAAATTCACAATTTATTGTTTTCAATTGGTTTCGCTTTTCAGATTCATTGGTTCAGTATTTTCAATAGCTTCATGATGGTGATCTTCCTTGTTGGACTTGTTTCAATGATTCTAATGCGTACTTTAAGGAAAGATTATGCTAGATATAGTAGGGACGAAGAAATGGATGATATGGAAAGAGATTTAGGAGACGAATATGGTTGGAAACAGGTTCATGGCGATGTATTCAGACCGGCTAGTCACGCAATGCTTTTCTCTGCTTTAATAGGTGCAGGCTATCAGGTAATTATTTCAGTAATTAAGTTATTTCAGACTCAAAGAACAATTTGAGTGATGCACCTTATTTTATTTTAGGTTACAGTTGTTGTTCTTAGCGTTATCATTTTCGCTATTCTCGGAGAGCTTTACACCGAAAGAGGCTCTATGCTGTCCACAGCAATTTTTGTGTATGCTGCCACATCGCCTATAAATGGTTATGCTGGCGGAGGTTTATATGCTCGCATGGGAGGACGGATTTGGATCAAGCAAATGATCCTTAGCGCCTTTATGTTACCTTTGATCGTCTGTGGCACTGCATTCTTCATCAACTTCATCGCCATGTATTACCATGCTAGCCGTGCAATACCGTTTGGTTCTATGGTGAGTGTCGGTACATTTTCTCTGTTTTTGTAGGACGTTCTATTCGTGAATTATATTTTTTAAATCTGTTTCTGATAACTATGAAGTTTTATTGTTCTAATGTATTCCTAATCATTTTGTTTATTCAGGTGGCAGTTACGTGTATTTGCATATTTGTTATATTACCTTTAACATTAGTTGGAACGATCTTAGGCCGAAATTTAGCCGGGACTCCGGACGCACCGTGTAGGGTTAATGCAGTACCTCGACCTATTCCCGAAAAGAAGTGGTTTATGGAACCACTGATTATTATAATGCTTGGTGGCATTTTGCCGTTTGGTTCGATATTCATCGAAATGTATGTTTCATTATTTTGCAATTTCAAATAATAGATTAGTTAACATGAAACTTTATTCTTTCAGGTACTTCATTTTTACCTCGTTCTGGGCATACAAAATCTACTATGTTTACGGTTTTATGTTACTAGTATTCGTTATTCTAATGATAGTAACGGTCTGTGTTACTATCGTGTGTACATACTTTTTGCTGAACGCTGAAGACTATCGATGGTAAGAGCTGTTTAGTTGTTATTAGAGTTATGAAAATTTATAAAACAACTCTAACACGTTAAATACTGTGACGGACCTTGGGAATATACACGACGGTGGATGTAATTCTAACATTCACCTTTTTCTTACAGGCAGTGGACAAGTTTCTTAGCCGCAGCTTCGACTGCTGGATATGTTTACGTATATTCCTTCTATTATTTCTTCTTCAAGACTAAGTATGCTTTTGTCACGTTAATAAGATCTGATTAAGATTAGTGTAATTTTATTTGAAAAAGTCTCATTACTTCGTGTGTTTCTTTTTAGAATGTACGGTCTCTTCCAAACGGCATTTTACTTTGGTTATATGGCACTATTCAGCCTCGCCTTAGGTATAATGTGCGGAACTGTCGGTTTCGTGGGCACCAATGCATTTGTACGGAAGATCTACTCCACAGTGAAAATTGACTAAAGCACAAGTCTAGTGTATCGTCTACACTATACCGTGGATTAAACCCACAAGAGCGTACAGAACGATGCTACTGCTCTTCGTGAAGTAGGACTCTTCTTCCATCGATGCCATTAATTAGTTTACTGTTCAATAATGACGCGCAAGCGTATTGTCGCAGAAAAATTTCTCAACGAGTCTCAACATTGTATCTAACAGTAACAACGTGAATATGAGATATTTTCGTTCATATATTGCGATTCATCGAGTGTTTCATCGAATGCCGCAATATCTTCCCATAATTTGTTCGTTGATCATTTAGTAGGCATATCCGAAGTCGAGTCCTATGATAGTTTGAAACGAAACTGTTCGCCAATTATTCAGTCACATATATTATTCGTCCCGTGAGTCACAGTTTCGTGTAATACGAAACGTTGGTCTGGGCAATGCAATTTTAGAATCATTACTTAAAGTAACTTGACTATATAACGTTGCTCAATTTCGCTGGAAATTATTCAGAAGTCATTAGTTTTTTTAACGTATAATTCGCGCATAGAAATAAACCAAGGAATTGTATGATTTTAGAAATGTTCTGAGAGTTTTCATTACGATCGACTCTTGTTACACGTATCGAAATTTTTCAGACCGATACAGGATGTTTCTTAACATGTAGGATGCAGTTCACTAAAGGTCGAAGTACATGAAAACAATGAAGAAGATTTATATAAATGTATTTCCATTTAATCATACTTCCAAGTAGTAGTCACTTTTCTACTGCCAAAATGGATGTTAACCGTGGCCATAACTTGGGAACAAGATCAAGCAGGGAACACGTTTATGTGAATTTTTTATTAATAGTTTTCTGTGCCTCCTGACTACTGCTAGAAGTGCGTCACCCATATTATGAAACACTCTGTATATTAACATTCCAATGTGCCACCGAATGTGAATAATTCGTTGTAATTTTTGAAGTAAAAAAAAAACAAAAAAAATCAAAGTTATATGTTTTAAAAAATAACCGAAAACGACGGACAAAGTTTGGTCAGGATGCGAACACTATTTCAGCTGATACGATTAGAACAGTGCCTCAGTTATGTGACTCCAGACTGGAAATTTTAGTCATGTGAAGAACGACGCTCGAATTACCGACGATTGAAGTAATGTTAATTTAATAGATAAGCTAGGTGTTAGATCGTGAAGTAAGAACGCGAACATAAGGATGTTTTTTTACTATTGGCTTCGTACTATATGCCAGAACACGTCACCTTCGTGTGGATTTCTTTTGTTTATAAATTGTGAGTGCATTGATAAAAGTGTCGCGAGCCTATTAACGAGGAATAGACGATCCTTTCGATCGGGATCCTCCTTATGCGGATTAAAATATTTAAGCACGCATTAATCGCCGCTAAAGAAAACGATTTAACGATGAGAAGGGGATTGGGATTTTGGAATCACGATGAATGTCCTTATCCTACTTCGATACTTTCGAATGACGAATACAAGTGAGAACATTCGAATGAATATACGGTTTGTTGTTAGATGTAGCAGTTCTAAGAAATATAAAATTTCTACATGCGACAACTCTTGGATATTTGATTGATTCATCGACCCTGATACTAATCATCCGAATACATGATTTTATAAGCTCAAAACGACAGTGTTCCGAAACATGTAGGACCAATCCTATTAGGCATCAAGATTCAATGGCTCTATTTTATTAAATCATTAATTTAAATTAAATTTTTTGTAGAAGCAAATTGGTATGGAATTAAACGATTTATTATCTTACTTTGCACTTGACTAACCACCTCCTGAAATAACTTTACAAATAATTTCGATTTCGATGCTTTCCATCATACCTGCAAACTAATAATAAAGAATTGAATTTGTGTGAATATATCCCGAAATCGAATTATACATGAAACATAAATGTTTGTATCTATTTGCATATACAGTTTTTGCACTCCAAGTTCAACTTTCTATAAATGAATTCACCCTTTTGCAATTTTCGAAATAAAAAATAATGAAAAACATTTTAAAAAATGCACACAGCAGAAATTTCAAATTATTGATTATAACAATACCATCTAACACGTAAAATATATTCGTATTTCAGAAATACACTACTTTGTTTGATTTATTCTAGAGAAATCTCTGATGAGTTTTAATATATATGTTTGGGAAATACATGAATGACCGAGTGAAAGTGGTGTAGAATTACAAAAATAATAGTATAATACGAATCCCGTGACATGTAATTACGTGGAAAATTATATAGTTGTTGACTTGACTTAAATGGTGCCAGTGTGGCACCCAACATTGCTCCGTTGAAACTCAAAACGCACACGTCGACGCAGTCGAGGGCCGAACGTATTCGGAGTGCGCGTACGTGTTCGTCGTTCGGAAAACTTCACATATCGAAGAGCACGCACGCTGACAGTAATACTATTTCCTTTTAATTTAAATTCAAACAATTCCGACGAGAAAAAAGCTGTAGAAATGGCACCGAAACAGAGAATGCGCATCGCTAATGAGCGAGCCACGAAAAACATCACGCTTCGTGGAAATGTTCCAAAATCGACGGTAAGTTATATTGTTTGCTATTCGGCGAAAAATTGATTTAGTACATTCCGATTGAATTAAAATAATTAAAAAGTACAAATCACGTAAATGTAAGCGATTGTCAAACTATAATTTTGAGGTTATATACTTTGTTACCTTTAATAAATAAGTACTGCACGCGTATTGTGACGTTTTTGACAGCATTGTCTACGTTATTTTTATTGGGTTTTTACATTGTAACTAATTCTCAATTATAGATTTAACAAATACTAAACCATCGGAGAACGTTATTTGCTAGTACTTTTGGATATAATTAAACGATTGTACAACGTTCGTACCATATGTAATGTATATAAACATATGTTACAGCCGTTTAATATATGCATTTAACAATAAGTATTCCTTGTATCTGATTTTCTTATTAGTTGATCGCGGAGGTTTAAGTATGTAACTTATGTATATTTTTTGACAAATTTATAATATCAAGTATTCCATAGAAATTAATTTTTCACATGAGTACTTTCATTATGTTAAATGTAAAATGAAAAATGTATTAAGCACTATAAATCTATAGAATTTAGGATATTTTACATATAAATGAGTATTATAAGTGTATAAAATTCACAATTTTCTTATTTGTCATTCATGTTTGAATAATGAATAAATTGTGGGCTTTATGAATTTATAATACATTTAAGGGTCTAACATATAGTATTCTAAGAAGTTTAATAATATTTAACAAGGTTTTTATTTTATTTAGGACCCAAAGTAACTTTTAATTGAAAAAAACAAATCTATGTTTGATCTCAGTTTATATAAATTTATCTATACATATATGTTCATAAACAGCCATAGTGAAATAATAATATGTCTGTGAATTCAAATTTATATTTTCTAGAAGCCACAAGAGGATGGGTCTCCAGTTGGACCATGTCTGCTAGCACTTTTTCTCTTTGTTGTATGTGGTTCTGGTAAGATCCATTTTTAATAACCATCCATTTTGTTCCAAATTTATATGAAACTTACATAAATTCTTAATTTTCAGCTGTATTCCAAATAATTCAGAGTATTAGAATGGCTTAAGAAAAGATTTACCGGCATGAATTTAAAAAGATGTTGCTGTTACTGTTAATGAGATCTATCTACAACTGATTGGTACACAAACGAGATCAACAGACTGTTTTATCATATATTGTAAAAATGTAGGCATCGAAATGCTGTTCACACAAAACAGAATTCAGAGTCTCACTAAATATCTTTCGCCATTTGCAACAGTTTAAAAGATTTATTTATGAAAATTTAGCATTTATGAACGTTTTACGTAATCACATTTATGTACCGATTGTATCGATGAAAGAAGATTGCATTGAATGCATTTCGTTTAGACAAATCCAAGTGTATATTGCACAGTGAAAATGGTCCTTCATTAATTTCCATTTTGCCACTTTATATGCAATGGTTGTTACTTACAATTTTAATAAGAAATGTGAATTCTTCCATCGATACGTGCATAGTAAATAATTGTATATATGTACGATCGATTAATTGTATCAATTCATTAATCAAGGCATTCCACTGTAAGCAGTTGGTAGCTTTTGGTTGTCTATATATATTTTAGAGGCCTTAAGAACGTAATAGGTCCTTATATATGTAAAAATATATATTATATATGATATCAATGTAATTTATCCTAATGAAATATTTGCTACTGACAATTCTTTGTCTCTTTTAATAAATTATATTATGAATAATTAATCCTGCTTTTATTGATTATCTTGAACGGCCATTCAATAAAGTAATCTAAATGAATATCAATAGAAATGAATGTGTTAAAAATACAAATAATGAAATTATATTGTATTATATTGAATTCAATACATTATGGAACTTCTCTATAATTATGTGTTATATTTGATTTAGTATCATAAGATTTTATATAAATAGGTATTTTATTATTGAATAAAGAACGTTTATTAGACAAAACTTTACTTTCTACATGTTATTATACCGTAATAATAATTAATAATTATATTCTTTTGGGCGATTAATTCTTCCTTTTTTAGCAAAGCTGCAAAGCTGTGAAATGATTAAAGTTTCACATGGTTTCATAGAAACGAGTATTTCTACCTAGTTTCCATCCAGTACTTTCAACTTATCAGTGAACTCAACAAATTTCCCCTAGTTGCAGCTGAAACTTTGTTGTCATCTGTTGTCATCAGTTGCCGTTCAAATTAAACGGAAAACTTATGATAAAGACAGAAAAGAGTTTGAATTATTATTGAATTCTACTGGATTATCCGCAGAATACTTGTTGTGTATGTTTCAAACACAATACTGCGAAAGATTCGAATAAAATGGCTGGTATATTCAATTTATTCGGCGAAAATGTTTCGAATCTCAACAAAGGTATGAATACATGATTCCGAAGGTTACATCCTTTCCGTTATTTTCCATATTTTTTAAATATTACTTATACAATGTTATATGTATATAATATTGTGAAATATATTCAATATTACACGAGTGTAATATTTTTAAATATTATTTAGAAGAAATTAATTAGTCCCAGTAAAGTCTATAATTTTCAATGTTAGTATTACATTTTTTGTTGTGATAAACGGAGGTAAAAATTATGAAGAATAATTTGTAACAGGTTCTGTTGCAAAACCAATATCAAGGTCAAAAACATCTCTTGGGATTGCTGGAACTTCAATGAAATCAATAAACCAACCAAAACCGAAAGGATTGTCATTCAGATCTAAATCTGATTTAAATGTGCCTTCTTTACCGCATGCAAATCAAGATACATATAAAAGACAGCAAGAATGTTTAAAGCCAAAATTAACACAAGTTGACACTAATGGCCATCCAATATCGCCACATAAAGAATTTACTCTAAAGGTACCACTGATTATAAATTTCTTCCAAATAAAATGTAACGTGCGGTTCTTTTACAGAAACAAAGTGCTCAGCCTAATAAAATGAATGATTTATCTCCAATGAAAATATTGGGTAAGACAAGTATAAAATTACAAAAACCAGCTGATGAACTTATCTTTAAGAAGCCGTTGCCACCAAAGACATTGATTAAAAACTCTTATCCTGAACCAGAAACCTTGGCTCCTTACTGTGATATGCAGTTGGAATTTGGTATATTTACAATAAGTTATGGTATAATTTATTTTTATGAAATTACTTTATTAAATTTGTATGATTTATTTTTTGCAGACGATTATTATGCAAAAACTATAGAAAATGAGTTTAGAGAATTATTAACAAAGATAGAAAACAATGTGCAGCCGTACGAGGATGAAGGATTTGAGTCAGGTAAGAAAATTTCAGTTCAAGTATTGTATACGGGTGATTCAAATGTTTTATTATTTATTTAGATTCAGAACCACTTGAATTAACATTACCAAAGTTATGTATATCACCAGAGTCAGATGTTGAAGAGTGGAAAGACTGCCTAATGCTTGACTTACCAGAAATATCAGATGATGTCTTTTAATCTTCTACATTGATACTTACCTCTTTTTAATATTTAATTCCATATAGAGTATGAATTAAAATTACAGTATTACATTAAATAACATGTATTTATTACAAAATATTTTATTTTATATAAATAATGGAAATCACTTCAAGTATCAAGGATTAATAAATTATTTTTACACGTAATTATAAAAGGTCACTGTTTTAATATTATATGTATTAAAAAATAAAAGTCAGAACGATGCCAATTTCACTAAACATCTTTCAATTGTTAAATGTTGTTAAAAATGTCAACCAAAACGTGTGTAATTGTAATAGCAGGTGTCTTACAAGACCATAATTTCCATCATGTATGCTTTGTTGCTGAAAGCTTATCTACATTACTGCCAAATTTCAATTATAAAGTCATTTCTAAAAGCTCAACAGAGTGGAAAGTAAGTCAACAATTATTCTGACCATTAATAGTACTCATTGTAGATCTTGTTTTACAGTCATGGCTGAAACAAATTTGTGCATGTTACGGTTGGTGTCATAGGAAATCTCCTTTGATATGGAAAGAAATTGGACTGACTCGTACTAATACTACTTACATTGGAGATGGATTCCACTTTTGGGAATTGTTGCATAAATACTATAATATCACTTCACATCTAAATAAAAAAGACCTATGTGCTTTACAAGAAGATTTAATATTTGTACATCAGTGTGACACATATCGCCGTTTCAATGGTAAAGCTGTGAAACTGCAATTTTTGTGAATCTGTTGACTTTATTTGTTCCTCACTATTTGGTTCACTTAATTTCTTATTATGTATTTACAGTTCTGAAAAAAAAATAAAATGACATAGTTGGTAAATAAAATCAGTGCAAAGTGATTTAACATTAATTGACTTGGACTGGTTTTCTTCTCTCCAGAAAAATAGGTTTTTGCAGTTTCGCAGCTTTACCATTGGAACAAGGATATAAGTCTGTGATTGCAAATATATTTATTAAATTTTCTATTGTACAGGCTCGTCATATAGAAAGTAAGAAATGTAAGTGTCCAGACATACAAGAAAAACGTCAAATAATGATAATAGGAGCAGGACGATCCATGTGTCCAGACTTAGTTCCTCAATTGATAATGACAAAGGAACTCTGGTTAAGTCACGGAGTCGTTATAAATTTATATGACGAACCAGGACGCTTTTTTAAATTAAGGAAGATTCTAAAGGATGTGAACGGACTTGGCGGAGGTTTGAACACAGTGAATGTTTTGTATCATATACCTGATGGTTTAAAAGACTGCGATATATTGATATATCTTGATGACTTTTTAAAGTAAATTTAAAATTATATTAATCAAAGCATTTTAACAGATTTATAGTTTTTGTTATTATCAAACTGTTTAATGGTGAATTGTATGTTTCTTAGAGAAGAGTTCGAAGGAATAGATAGTTGGCTTCACCGAAATTATAAATGCCTGAGAGAATTGTCAATGCAGATAAATGAATATGCGCCCACTCACATGAAAGTACTTTTCTGTTCAATGGGTCCTATATGCTTTCATGTTGAAATTATGCACAGACTTGTTACAAAGTTACCGAAAACGAGCATCGTGGCTGTCAGTTCCCATTACGGATTGGAGATGACATGTGTATTTGCACAATCATCTGGTTTTACGTTGAAGAACTTCGGGTGTCCACCAGTTTGGGGATATCTGGGTAACTTGTGCATTATTACGATTAAATTTTATGCTGCATACACATTGATCAACTCAATTTAATTGTAGGAATTAATCAGTTTGTAGATATCCATCATATGATTCAAAAGTGCGACTATTATCTACCTAACAGAAGAGCTTTGGAATCCAGTGAGACCACGACATTACCGATTGGCGTTCAACGCTCGGAATTAAGATGGTTTTTCTACATATCGCATAATAAGACAGATCCTTACAGACAGCTTTCTATACAGAAGGTAAACATATTCTGTAACTGGATAATTATAGAGAAATACAATTCTTTATATTCTTCTTTGTTTCTGTAGTCTCTTGTTCAGTATCAAGTGGGCAGATCTGAGGATTTTCAAAAATGCAGAGCAATTTGCGATCTTTTGAAATTATGGTATAGAAAAGAAGTTGGAGATGAAATTATATCATTAGGAATTTTTTCTGATGGTAAATGTAGCGCCAGTAAAGATACCAGCAAAGGTATAAATGTTTTCCTTCCGACAGGTTCATTCGGTATCCCAGAAGGATTAGTATTTTCGCAACCAGTGTATTTGAAAGTGTTAGAAGATCACACACGAATATGGGTACCTTTTACAGACTTTCCGATGCCAAACATGCCAATTTCTTTCTTTCAAAATCTTCTGGACATTGCTATTTTTGTGAAGGAAAAAATTCCAGTCCTTGAGGAGGGTGGTGGGGTGAGAGGACCGGAATTTAAAAAATGATCGGTAATAGTAGTATCTTAAAAAAGTTCATAACAATGTAACAAAACATTGTATGATATTCCAAGTTTTACTTATATTAACAATATATTTTCCATTCATGTACCCGAAGTAAATCATTTATGTATCTAAAAAATGGTATTTTTATTGTTTAATTAAAATACATCAGTAGCTTAAAATTATTGAGATTTAAGATATGCACTCTGTCTATTTACCGCAACAAGTATAATTATTAAAATTGCACATTTTCATATTTTGATTATTTATTGTTTTACCGTTACTCGAGGTCCAGATAATTAAATTAAATTGAAGAAATTAAGCATAACTAACTAAAAGATATTATAAGTAATCTTAGTATTTCTACATTGCCATTGTATGGATAAAAAGAACAGCAGTAGGAAAGCTTCTTAAGATTGATTTATTGCCTAGTAAATACATTTGAATAAATTAGCTAAGAAACCTTACCATTAATTACTGGAAAGAAAATCATTACAAATTGCCACTATTCTCCAAAAACATAATTAATTACGGGTGTAATACTTTTTACCATACATAATAATGTACTTGAATTTAATGTTACAATTTGTTTTTCATTGTATACACAAAATGATATAACAAATTATTATTACCTGCTTAAATATATTGTTAACAACTGGTAATCCATACCACTCTTCGCTTAATCGATAATTCTTTATACAGAATTTTATGTCACAATGGTAGACAAATGGATAAGCGATGTATTTCATATGTATTACCATATCAGTACGTTCCCATTACGATTCAAATGGTGACTATGGATCAGTAATCATCGGATATCATTTTTTGGTTAAATTAATGTATATTATTTATGTATTGCAAATGAGAGTGCATATAAAAAGTACAATTACTAAAATCTTACAGTTTTCTTCATTTCTTTGAGAACGGACAGTACATATAAAATTTTGACATTTAAACTGAAAAACATAAAGATCTGAATTGCAAATGTTAAAAACATTTTGCTAAGGACATTATAAAAGGAAATTTATTATGAAATAATTCTCACGCAACTTCTATGTTTGTCTCTGTGTATAGATTGTTCATAAAAAACATGCGTTGCAAATTTCACAATCACTTTTTCTTCGGAATTGACGACATTCAATTCATGCGAGTAAAAAACAGGTGTTTAGATTGCACGCAGTTACAATGGGTATAGTAAAAACTGTATTCTAACAAAAAAATGTCTGACAATTTGAAAATTATGCTACAAAATTGATAGACGGGACATATGAAAATTTTCTTAGGCAGTTTTTGCTCGAATAGCAGCACGTTTCCCTGTGACGGCCTGAAAGAAACAAGACATTGATAATGATGACTCTGAAATATAAAACAAACGCTGAAATATTACGTAACATGGAGAAACACTCACTTGGAACCCAGATTTTATGCTAGCTACTGAACACCTTGAGCCGCAGGTTTCACACTGTAAGAAAAATAGTCGAGTATCCTTTTGAAGAATGGTGTCCGGCGAACGACATGTGTGACAAGTAACATATTCTTTAATGTATCTCCTAAGAACATTTTCTATTTGTTTCTGTTGGAAACGACCCTTAATAATAAGTTGACTATTTCCGTCGACAGAACCGCTGGTTCCTAACTCAGCGAGTAAAAAGTCGAGTAAATGTTTTGGTTGCCTATGAAGTGTTTTACATATCTGAAACGAAACGATTACGACGGGAATTAGAAAGAAAGAAAGAATTTCTCACCGAAAACTATATAAATCATTAACACACTGCACTTACTTCGGTGAAATTAGCAAAAGATGTCTTCTTGGTGCCAATACGTACTACTTGAGGAGGTCGCATAATGAATTTTTGTTTCTTTCCAGCAACCATATCAGGGTTCTTTTCCCTCATTATGTTGAATACTCTTACCAACAATTCATCATACGTGTAATCTCTATCGGATCCAAACCATAAACTTGTTTCCTCTGAAAAAGAAATTAATACTCACTTAAAGTATTAATAAAAAAAAAAAGATAAAAGTAGTGGATACTTTATTAAAGGGACTGATGTGTGGTCTCAACAATCAGCGTGTACATATGTAAGAACTCCCATTACTTTAATTTTTAAATTCAATTTTTGATTTTTTTTAAGCTTGACTTGTTAATGAACGTTGGCATATTTGCATATATGTACACTGACGTGTAAATTCGACTTCCTCTAGGGGAAAAAGTAGCGTAGGAGAAGGGCCTCATAATACTTGGTAAATTTATTTCAAGTACTGAAATAAGGGTTAAATCGAATATTAATTTCGCATAAATTTCAGTAATTCCTGATACCAAGTGGTATCAGTATTTAAGCCTTTCCAGTACACTACTTTTTCATTTTGCAAGTCAGTGTACAAGAAATATAAAATGTAGAGTATACAGGGTGAGTCTTTCAGGGTGAGCTCTTTTACAGTGCGAGTAGTTTTCTTGTGCGTGAACACGTACAGGACGTATGAAGCTCAAATTTTTTGTTTAATGTGATTTTATTGTGAATGAAATTACTAATACGCTAATTTATTACAAAATCAATTAGACACACGATCCCTTGAGCAGTTTATTAATGATAAAATGCTAAATAAAATGCACATAAATACTCTAATTTAATTTATAACGTGTATCAATAGTGTATCTAATAGAATTCATTATAATACAGTACTTATGGTTGTAGCTATTTGATTTCATTATAGAATAAAATTATTTGCATAGTGTTTAATTATACAGCATGATATATCATACTTCTAATCAAACTGAGACTCGTGATAGTGCAAACATGATGTAAGGAGTTGTGATTGTCATATAATATAGATACGTAGAAAACAGCATACATATCCCTTACCATACTCTGCATTTCGCTCAGATTCAATGCAGCATGTTAACAAATAATGAGTAATCGAGATCTTTCTTCTTCTTTTTCTTCTTTTTAGTTTTTGAGAAGTCCATGTCCAGATCAAAGGTATCATCCACTGCGATTTCTTCAGATTGTTGTTCAACAACATCCTATTGAAATTATAACATAGAATTATAAATGTAGTTTTTCATTATTACATTTAGAGACCAGATTACAGACAACTTCTTATATACCTCCTTTTTTGTATCTGGCAAAGCCGCATCCAGTTCATCCAAGTTGAATGCTTTTTTCTTCTTCTTTTTCTTTCTTCCAAAATTTTCTAAATCCAATGTGTCATCATCTTCAGCGAGCACAGGAGGCTCTGGCTCCTGGTTTTCTTTGTCACCGGTAGTTTCAGTTGCATCACCAGTACTACCGCCTTCATTGAATGCAGCATCGAGGTCAAAGGTGGTTTTCTTCTTCTTCTTTTTTTTCTTCAGAGTGGGATCGAACACCTGCAAATTTTATCATTAATTTATGATTTCACACAATTTATGAGAATTGCTCTCGATCGATGGACCGGTCACCTTTTTAAGAAATCTGATGTAAAATGCAGGGTTGGTTATTCACTATAACAGTCTGCACGATTTTGCAGCTGTTTGAGACAATATAATAAAAAAAATTCTTAATCAATATCTAGCTGTATTGAATGGACAACATATAACTTAACAATATACCAATAACAGCCATTTTGAAAATACATTTTTTTTGTAGCAAACTTAAGATCATTTTAAGTTTCTGAAATGGAACCATACAATTTTTTACTATCATATTGTGGAGGACAGTGAACATGAATTCAACCGGTAAAAAATGTGACACTTTTATTCATACAATATAACTTTACATTAGTAGAAGTGGACAGTGTGCGATGGCTCGTGAAACTATAGCAGGGTAACATGTTTCCACTCTATGCTTCTTTTTGTTCTACTACTTCCACTACCCTAAATTTAATATTATATGAATAAAAGTGTCAATGAACAAAATTATGTAAAAAAAATGTATATTGGAGTCGTTTGTTATGTTATTATCGTTTGTTTGTTTGTTATCGTTATATATTGTTCGCTCAACACAGACAAATTACAGTTAATAACTTGTTTTATTATATCACCATGAAAGGTTACAAATCATACGGACTATTAAAGCAAATACCCTGTACACATATAAACAAAATTCTAAATACTAGATGCTGATACATAAAAAATGACAACATGATTTCTTACCGTGTATATTATAAACACTACTATTGTAAATAAGTTATTAAATATTATAATGTAATGAATACATTATTTAATGCATCTAAAAACACTGGTAGTGTTCTCAATTAAATATTAAATCAAATGTTATGAAACTTGAAAGGATGGCTAAATTTTAGCATCTACTATTGTAGACTGTTTATGCGCATTGTATGCTGCTTTTTACAGTAGAATTCTTAGAGAAATGATCATCCTGATTGGACAGATTCTTTGTTAGTAACTTTACAAGCATGAATAGATATATTTTAAAATATTACATTAACTTTACTCTAAATCATTTCTTTGTTACAGAATATACACGAAAACATCACAATACAATACAAGAAATATAAATATTATAATAAGAAGGAAAAAGATACAACAGAGTAACATGTGTCAAAAGTCATCATATGTCGAAAGTAAATCTATATTCCGTGCAATACCATCCACATGGCTTTGAGGTTGGGATTCATAAAGCAACATTATATTTATCATGATGTAATCTCGCTATAAAATAGTCTTTTTGTACGAGTGAACGTTTTATTCTTTTATTGATGGGTCATTGGATGTTATTAAAAAATTGAAAAGTATGTCAAGATGACCACGCTCCCATGCTTTTCCGACACGACATAGATACCCCTCTTCCAGGTCACATTTCAATGTTTGTACGTACCGAGTCTTCCTCAGTCATTTTGTGTATCGTTCTAATTACTTTCACGTCCTCGACAAACCAATCAATCTGATAGCTTTCCTAAACGCGGCTGAACATCTTAATTGCACGGCTCCTGGATTCTCTGCTCCAAACCACCTATACAGTGTATTCACGTCTCGTTAACGAATATTGCATCAGAAATTCAGCTTTTAAGTCGAAAGTCTAATTCACACGCCTGAATCTGATGATTCTACCAAGGATGACAAGACTTTTCATTGGTCGAACGTGTTACGGGTGTTACGTTCACCAATGGAAGCATAATACATCTATACTTATCCAAAGCATTTTATCTGAATCAATTTTATAGGACTCTATACAATCTTTTAATTGTTATAATATGGATGTAGTTTTTAGAAACAATAATGTGAAATCTTATCAATTTTTCGGAGTCAATTTTAGAAATTGTATATAACAGCAATATACGGAATTCGTAGACACTTGTGGACGAACTTTTAATTATAATTACATATAACCACAGCTACAGCCGACTCTAGTACATAAAGTCAGCTGTGCTGTTAATCAGCAGGGCCGTTCCTGGGTTGTTAGCTGCCCAGGTGCAAAAACAATATCGCCGCCCTTATTAATTTAGTATTATTAAGTGTTTTATATGCAGTGTTTACTTTTATATCCTGATTTTCGAATTAGAAGTTTGACTAGTTGAGCCGAGTGGATTGAATGTAATTCCCGACTTCACCGTTATCATAACGTAGAGGGCAGCAGAAAATCTCTAATTTTTTGCACGATCGGTATTTCAGAACATGAAGATGCGAAGTCCCATGAAACGGTAAATCTATTCTATATCTCGTCTGTGTCAAAAGTAAACAGTATTTAATAAGGAAGCGAGGAGATTTAATCTATTCTTCATATAAATGTCTCTTACTGGACGATTCTGAATCATTTTGTAAGGAATGGCACGACAGTATTTAAATCGTAATTGATAGTAATTCTCGATTTCCTTTACTTGTTTATATAGTTGTTATATTCCCTTCTCATAATCGCTCTTTGTCGACCCTCCTATAATAACATTTTCATCCTCACAATAGGTCTTTCGTTTCCTCTCACTCGCATATGACTGTTCTTTGTCTCTGCACCACGCGAACCGAACGAACGGTGCGATTACATGGAGGGAAATACTGCACATTTGAAAAAAAATTTAAACTGACTCGCTAGATGACAGGAGTGTTGACGACTGGTGGCACCTCTGTTGGAGATAACAGTGTACTAAGCAGTAAGTGATTTGTAACGAGTTGAGCGAGACAAGTGATTAAAAAATGGCATCCGCGACGACGTCGCACAATGAGGTTTCGCAGGAATTTTCTGTCAACAAACTTATTCGTGTCGGTTATTACGAGCTCGAGAAAACAATTGGCAAGGGGAATTTCGCCGTTGTTAAAATGGCTACCCACGTCGTGACAAAATCGAAGGTGAGCTCGCTGTTAACGCATTTTTCTCGCAAACACGGAATCCGTCATTTTGTCGTTATATCTTTGGATAACACTGTGGACACGCGAATATGGTCTTGTTTTGCTGCTCTAAATGGCTTTCGATATAACGACAAGGTGTCATGAAAAGGGGGAGACTAATAAGTTCAAAAAACGTCTCGCGAAACGATATTACCAACAGACACTAGTGCATCCATTGAAATATGTTTCCCCGATGTTTTTCTAATTATTACGAGTTATTGCGGACTAGATATGGTTGCGAAAATAAAAACAAATATACCACGCGTTAGTTCATAGAAAAATTTGCGAAAATGCGTATCTATGTATACAATACATGTTTTTTTAACTTACGTTCGTTATGTATCGCTTTTTTTCGCCTTTGTGTATTCTTCGTTGCTTCATACAGGAATCAATTTAATTTAAATAATACGGATCAATTTATATAATAAAAAAGCCGTTATGCTAAAATACGTACAATATATTTTTGTTTAACATATTCGGTGTATTTTAAATAATGTTCAAATGTAGTGTTAACAAGTAACAAAAATGTTTGGGTAATATTACATACCTTTGAATACGTTAGTTATTCAATTATGTATCGAGCGTGTCATTCAATGATTAAAAATGTTGAAGTACATGCATGTTCTGCTATATGTGATTTCATATAATACTCTTTAACCCTCTAGTGTGTGGGTAAAGACTACTCAAATGGAAAAACAATGTACTCATGGATCTCACGGACTTAACACGTGTACTGGAGGGTTAATTTTCTTATGTTTATAGTTATTGGAATTCATATTTGTTAAATGTTAAATGTAGTATTGGATACTTTGTAATTATATTCTTATTACAGGTGGCTATTAAAATAATAGACAAAACAAAATTAAATGAGGAAAATCTGGCTAAAATTTTTCGTGAAGTACATATAATGAAAAGATTAAGGCATCCACATATCATAAGGTTGTATCAAGTAATGGAGACAGAGAAAATGATATATTTAGTTACCGAGTATGCACCCGGAGGAGAGATATTTGATCATCTTGTGAGGAATGGAAGAATGCCAGAATTGGAGGCAAGAAGAATTTTTCGTCAGATTGTCCTTGCTGTTCGTTATCTCCACCAACAAAGAGTTGTACACAGAGATCTAAAGGTCTGAAAATTGTATCTGTATCCAAAATTATGATATCAGTAGTACAAGAAAACATAGCAAGTTTTATATGGTTCTATGCATTATTACATTTTATTATTTTAGGCTGAGAATTTGTTACTTGATGCAGACAATAATATAAAACTTGCAGACTTTGGATTTAGTAATGAATATACTCCAGGTGTACCACTTAGCACTTGGTGTGGATCACCACCATATGCTGCACCTGAAATTTTTGAAGGGAAACAATACGATGGTCCAAGGGCTGATGTATGGGTATGTTATAATTTCTGGAAGTACTTGTTCTCTAAGTTCTCTAACTATTGTGATTGCAACCAGTGTTTGATTTTTAGAGCCTTGGTGTTGTTTTATATGTATTAGTTTGTGGTGCATTGCCATTCGATGGCCCCACAATGCAGTTACTACGCTCTGTAGTAATCTCAGGGAAATTCAGAATACCATTTTTTATGACTGCAGGTATACATTGTTCAGATAATTCTGATTTATCCTGTATTAACTTTATCAGCGTAATAATAATATAATTTCTCTCGTAGAATGTGAAAAACTGATTAGACATATGTTGGTAGTAGAACCTGAAAGGCGTTTAAGTATTTCACAGATTTTAGCACACTCTTGGATGGGCGGCGATAGTATCACAGAACCGGAGCCAGGAGGGTACATAAAAATATTAATGACAACACAATCTCTTTCCAACAAATTGAATTATAAGTTTCATATTATAAAATCGTTTAATCGTGCGTTTTGTAGGTGTAATACAGAAATTGTGCCACCACAGCTGAATCAGTTAGTACTAGAAAATATGTTAAGATTACCAGGGCTCAGTGCAGACACATTGCTAACAGCTGTTCAAGGGAATGCTTTCGATCATGTATCAGCAATATATAATCTTCTTGTCGATCGTTTGGAACCAGCAATGCCTAGTTTACCTACTATTCAAACTATACCAGGAGATTATGCTCCTGATGGTGCACATCAATTAGAAAAAGTAACAATTATAAATGATTGTTGGTCAAATTAAGCGTTATGTTATTCGGGTAAATCGTTCACATTTTTCCTTTCGTAAAGTTCGGCGATATAGAAGCGGAGACAGAAGAAAGGAGTGGAATGCAACTTACACCAGGCACACCTTATCATACCACTAGAAGACACACGGTCGGGCCGGGTGACACGGCACATCAACCACCAACACCGTATCCATACAATTATAATCATAACACAGGCGATCCAACACTGAGGCTCCTTCCTATGCTGCAGTGTAATAACACTGATCCTCAGGTGTTACCTCATACGAATCTGCCATTAAACCTTCCTCTGGTTCAACATCAGCCACCTCAAAACTTTCAAATCAAGGATCAGCATTTGTTGAAACCACCACCTGTTATGGGAGCGAGTTAGTAACATTGACATAACAGGCCTTTTCACATGACTTTCCGTTCACGCCATGTGGGCCATCGGTGGTCCCACACCAGAACATACTAAAAACTTTTATGCTGTGCACCATAGGACGTTCGTAAGAGTGAAAGCATCAATTTTATAAATGAAAATATACAACATAGAATGTGCACCATATGGCAAGATGAGCACTTTCATTGAATAAGCGGAAATAATTGATATTACAATGCAGTGTAGTTATAGTGAATAATATCGTTAGTGGCTAGAACGGGAGGTTTGTCGTGAGCCATAGATGGCGCACTGGGCATGGAACGTGTTAATAAGTACTTGATCAATTACAGCGGGAAGCTTTGGAAGGAGAGCTTCGGATGGCGGAGCTAATCTTCATGTCTTCTATCAACAACACGGCAGTAACTATGGTAGTGGTGACGATGGCGGTTGGAGTCAGCCGGGCAGTAGAGAACATTTGCAACCTGTAAGGAAGTGGAAAACAATCGAAATTATATAATGTTCATATTATGTGAAATTTTGTATCATCTTTCAGATTCCAAGCGGAAGTCCAACGCTTGTGCCGTGTGCTCAGTCGTTAAATGTAGGAGTCAATAATGCAAGCGGAGATACAAATGGCAGTAACAGTGGCAGTAGTACCGGAGGCAGCGATAGAAGACGACGAAGCGGTCTTACTGCCGTCATGCAAAGACCAGGTATTGTGGATTATGTTTGTCAGGTATTCCTGTGCACAGTGTTGGTGCACATTAATATATCGTACCACGTATCACCTTCGTGAGATTTATTATGATTTGCTATATGAATTAGTTTAAAAGCTTGCTATAATTCTTCGTTTTTTTGAAGCTGTAAGTATGATCACAATGCCTTGTTGATATCTCTTTGCTACTGCAGTGTTTGTATATTGGTATGTTTTCTTTTTTATAGTGTTATGCATGACAGATGTTTCCTTTTTATAAGAAATAAAATTAATCATTCCTTGATATGTATAGTCAGTGTACTGGATATTGATCAAGAAAACGAGACTTCTGTTATTATTTATTGCAATATTTATTCTAGTATACCATACATTATATTGTACACTTAATTTTTTATCATACATTCATATATATACTAGGTATTGTAACTGTTATACTATTGTGTTGATAAACATGTGGGACACTTTTACAGGGTGGATTTTAAATTGCGTTTGAGGCGTTGTTTTCGTGTTATTAATTGTTGAAAACACGGGCGAAATACGCGTAAAGTACGTCTGACGCGTCAGGTTAGGTCTATTTGAGAGGCACGTTCTCCAACCATTTCATTAACTTAATTCATTAGTTTCACTTCACAGAATCGACTGTTTGAGTGGTACAACCCATCGCACCAAACATATTTCACGCATATTTCGCCTGTATCTTCAACTATGACTCAGAAACAAAGCCTCAAACGCAGTTTCATCGTTCTTGATTTTGGTCTTAGTTTGACATGTAGAATTCATTCTATGAAAGTGTCTCATATTTTTATTAACGCGCTGTGTATCATTGAAAGTACAGTAAATTATGGATAAGTGTTCAAAGGCTCCTCGGCACTGAGTGTTCAGATGTCATCCCGACAACTGGACACTTGACTGGTTCCATGGGGACCTCCTCATTGGTGGGGATGGCGTCTGAATTCTCAGTGCCGAGGAGTCTTTGAACACTTATCGATGATTGACTGCATTAAGTTTCAACGTTATACAGGATGCGGCAACATTTATGGTACAAGCGAGAACAGGGTGATTACTCAGTGCAAAAATAAGTCGGACGTGTAGAATAAAATGGTTCCGTGAAAATCGAATTTGAAAATTTGTTCAATACGCGTGCACTTGAATTTCCAAGTGAGTTTCTCGAAAACGAAGCCTCGTATGACAACAATTTATTCTACAATTTTAGCTAATTTTTGCACGAGAAATTCACCCTGTTCTTGCTTATACCAGGAATTTTCCCGCATCCTGTATACAATTTTCTGTTGTCAATACAGCATAAATTCGCACTTTATTTATCGACATTCTTTTTAATATCTTATGATTTTAACTTTCACACTGTTTCATTTGATTTTATTTTTGATTTTGCATGGTTTTTTTGTGTCCACTGCACTGCCATGCCTCGTTGGTTGGTAATATGCATGTAGTTATAAATCCGGAAATGGTTATGGAGGTGGAAGCTAGGATGAATAGAGCTTACCTCCCATCACGGCTCTTACCAACTCACCTTAGAGGATCGACACTTCCACATCACAGGAAGACTTCTTTGTACCATACTAGCACTGGTAATTTTTGTGTGGTCATTCGCATTTTTGTATAAATAGAAAATTATATATTCTCGAGTATTACGTATTCACTATTTCACATTGAAATATGTATGCACAATAATATTTCGCATAATTTTGATAATTATACGGTTCAATGCTCTATTTTATTGCTTTTAGTAGGTAACAGAGACTCGTATAAGGAACCAAGCACTCATGTAGCCACAGAAAGATACTCGCCAGTTCGAAGAGCATCGGAAGGTTCTGGTCCAACCGGACCTGGAATTCAGGCACTTCAACAAGAATACCAGCAATTGCAAAGGTTAGCATCTCCATCTCACAGTCCTGCAAGTATACCTGGATCACCTGTACACGAAAGAGGGGTAGCAGCAATCACACAAGGTATAATTTAATTTAAGAATTTTTACGTTTGATACGGGTTATTTAATGTCTTATAACAAATTATATTTATAATCTCTCTTATAGGTTTAAGTGGGCTGACCACAGCAACAGTGCAAGGCAGTATTGTGCATGGTACTCCAACGCAACCACCAGCAACACCATTAGATTTGAGCCCATTAAGGCATCATAGATCACCAGCCACAACACCAGTCAGTTATTCGCCTAGTAATAGCCCAGCTTTGGACATGATTCAGGAAGAACATCCTGTGGAACTACCAAGAGTAAGTAACTTTCAAGTTATTTAAAGGATTCGTAGTATTTTTACATAAAATAGAAACTCTTTTTGTTACATATGTTTTGTTTGCTTTTCTAGGATATACATGTGTTATAAATATATAATCATTTATTTATTGTGTATAGCTGTAAGTAAAGAAGACATATATACAGGAAATATGATTAATTGGTGTTGTTGCGTTGATGCGTATGAAATGTCGTTTCTGTACAGTTTTAAATTTTCCAGTGTAGTTCATGAATATCGAAGAAAAGGAATCTTGGATACAAACAATATTAAAAACTAACACTAGAAATTGAAACATAAGAGTTTATCATACGTCGTAGTTATGCCTTTACTTAGAAGATATTTCGAACAAACCTTCGAAGCCTGAAATAACGAAATTTCATATCCGTTAGCCTAGTACAATAATAAATCTATGATTCATTTGAGACTGTTTCACAAAACTACCTTTTAATCAAATGAAATATTTGTTGTAGGTGCCTCCTCAAATATCTATAACAGATCTCGGAGGACAAGTAACACTTATTAGTTGTTCACCTTCGCCATCTCCATCACCCGATTCACTCGAAGACACGTTACCTCATTACAGTCCTCTTCCCAGCTTCATCATCTCCGAACCGTGCGATCCATCGAGGCCAAGTATCACGCGTGGTATCGGTAGACCATTGAACACATCGATCCCGACAGAAGTCGAAGTCACTTTGTCAGACGAATCAAGTAGATTGAACAGCGAGGCTATATTGGGCCGTGTGAAACAAATCATAGACGCGAGAGCCCCACCGAAGGGATTCATCTTCAACAGAGAAGAAGTAAAAGGTAGCGGGCTTAGTTTAGAATACCCAGGCGGTGTTCAAATCGAACTCAGAGTATGTGAGTCTGAAGAGAAGGAGGTTAAAGGCATTAAAATGCGAAGAATCAGTGGGGACCAATTGCAGTATAGTCAACTTTGTCAACAGCTGATCTCGTGCATTACCGTTTGACGACAGATAGCGTATAATATAATGTTTTCTTATACATTACGTTACATTCCTGGTGCCACATACACCACTCATTACAGTATTGCACACGCATGCTGCATACATACGAGCGGTACATTAAGCATACCATTATTTGTATCGGTACATTCATATGTGTAACATTCAGTGTGCTTCACTTTTGAATGTTTTAATCCTTTCTGTTTTTCCTTTATTTTTAATCGTGTAAATCAAGAAAGAGAAAGAATTACGTTATCTCTTTTGTGCATAATACGAAGGCTAGAGACGGAAATGTTACTACTACCGAATACGTTTAAGGTCTTAAACAACTAGGACCTTAAAAGGTATATATATATATAAAAATATATACGACCCTTGCACAGACAAAACGATGTTCTGCTATTTTTTAAACGATTTAAGTATTAACGAAACAGGACGATTTTCATGAAAGTTTAATCGTAATGTACATCACACACACACACACACACACACACACACACACACATACCATTCCTTTTTGTAGAATGTTTGTCTTCATGTTAGAAGTTACTAGATAGTGAATTCGTAATTTACTGTTTAAATCGTCATCAGGTGCCCTTTTTAGCTTAGGTAATAGGAGAAGCGTCTTTTGTACCGGATTAGATGGCAAAGCATTTTCACGATATATATCTTTCTAATGTAGCCGGGGATCTTTTATATGGGATTTATTATATTTATTCGATCGTCATTGCAAACCATTTTAATTTCATGATGCCTATATATATATTCCATGTTTGTAAATATGTACTACTTTGGATCGAAACAGTGATCATGCAATCTTTCTGTTTTCTTTTTACGTTGATTGGGACTAGAAGTATTGCCTTCTTGTTTCTGGTACAAATACCATTTTGTTGAATAATTTAATTTTTAATAGTTAGGAACAACGTATACATAATCTTTCATATGTAGCGCAAACACATTATCGTTCTTTGTAGTTCAAAAACTATACAGACTGAGTTACGATTGTGTATCTTTCTTTTTTAAAAAAGTTGTTGCATTGTGTTTGTCGCAATATATCAGCGAATGGAATTCGTTTGATAATTTCACTTTCACCGGTTTTTCGAATTCTTTAGACCAAGAAGCGTGGTCGGTATAAGAAAAGTGTAGGAACTTTTCATTTGTCGCTGTTTAAAAAGGAAAGTATACAACCTAGCTCTGCTCGTGTAACCAAAGAGTTGAGTTGGTTTTATTAAAAAACAAAAAAACAAAAAGAAGATAATATGCATCCAATAGTAATTGCTAGTTAACGCAAAGTGAAATTGTAACTAGGCTGGCACATATTCTTATTATTACGTTACAATGGTTAGATAAAAGACATTATATTAGTGTCGCGTATAGAAGAAATAGAGGATTTAATTCACATAATGTAAACAAGATATTTTTCTAAATTTACTTGTTTGTGAAGTAAGCAGAAGGAGATATATAAAGAAATGATTTTTTATCTGTGGTGCAAGTGACAATGTGCAGTTTGCAGAATACAACTTATGCATACACCTCTTTTTAGTGCTCGTGGCCATTCTTTTTTTAAGAAAAAATTTTATTACACCAACAATTTGTTCTTTTTACATCTCCAAAGGTTACCAATTATATTCAACTATAATTGATTTTCTACAATGTGTACAATGATATAATTAAAAAATAGTAAACACTCTACGTATAAGGTGTATTCTGTAAAGAAGATTTCAAGGCGCAGTGTACTTGTACCGGTACATTTTTTGTTAAGAGTATTTCAACTTTGATTATGGGTTAAATTGACTTCTGTCGAAGTAATGGTACTTCTACAAATATGTAAATAACAAAATTCAGTGTAAATACATGATACCGTACTATTTAGAGATCTCTGAGACGAATATTATGCAGGCTATTCTATTTGAGCTAACTATTTTGAATACTCTAATTCATTGGATCTTTGTTAACACGTGAATATCCTTAACAATATATATATTTTATTATACATTTTCCTATAGAAATTGTGTATATACTGGCTATGTATTTACATATTGTAATGTGGTCTGTAAAAGAGAACCGAAGGTGTGTTTACATTATTTAAATCAAAACGTAAATGAATTTACGTGTTTTCTAATCGCACGAACAAGTTGTTTTATTAGTTAGCCAAGTTAGAGTAGCCTTTTCAAATAATGTAATGCCCAATTTCCATCATTTGTACCACAATTAATCGTATGTTAACTAATTTATAATTTTTATTGTTACTTTTGGATATTTTTTTAGCTATGATTCCAATATTCGTGCATATGCATTTTTCTTAGGACCATGATGAATATATGCCAATGCATATTGTAATATATTTTAGCAATTTTTTGAAGATTATTCAAATTGTAATAGAAAGAAGGTTTGTATTAATATGAATGGTATATTCCATTATAGATCACTGTAGGATATATATTGTTTTTGGATATTTTATAGTATCTTAGGAACATATCTACTGGTAGTACTAAGTATTCTAGTTAGAGAAGTTCTTTGTGTAAGAATATCCTAAAACAATAATTTATTTCCATGTAAGATTTATTCTTTTTAATTATACTGGAGTCGTTTGTACATGTCTTATACTGATACGAAATTTTATGGTATGTTTCATACATAAAAATATTGTATTATGAACCAAAAATTCTATATCGATGGAAATTGGGTAAGCAGTGCTATCAATTACGCACAACACAGTGCATACCTATGGAAAGTGTAGATCAAGATTAATCCAAGTTATTGTACATAGCACACTATACATAATTCATCATTTAGAATACATACAGCGTGTATGTATGCAGAAACAAACTATGTACATTGTAAACATCTGCTATATGGATAGGATACAGATAGTATTTTCTGCTGTCAATTCTTCAACTAAGACTGTGATTTTTAAATATACTAATGGCTAGGTAGATACAATACATATTGATTTAATATGATAAAATAAAAATAAAAGAAATATTCAAGGAATAGGCGTGTTTAATGTTTCTATTTGGTATATGCTATCTCAGGGGCACAAAACAAGTACCTCTTGTTATCATTTTAAATAATGTGCCATGTAATAAGTCCCTTACAGCAAGAAATTGCTGTTGCTAATCTTAAATTTTACAAAACATCAATTTTTTTACTTCCAATTATAGAAGAAAAATTGAAGTAAATTGAAGTTTATTAAGAGGACTAATATAAAATTGTGCAATAAATCTCACAACAATAGTTATTAATTGTTGTTTATTTCAAATTATAATTGACAATGGTTTTTTAGTTAAAGAATTTCTTAGAAAATATCTTAATACTATCTCGAATATGTTAATAAAATAAGATATTCCGTATTTCATCTTCAAAAATTTGTAAAATGGTTACTCTTCTTCATGAAAACAGTTCCGGTAGGAGGCATCGATTTAATCGGCTAATTCATATCGGTTCGATGTAAATAAACTAACATAAACAAGTGTCTTTTTACTATATTCGAAATTATTTAATTATACACGCCGCAAATAAGTATAGTGAAAAGAAATCTATAGAATTAGTGCAATACGGGATGTTGAAACATTTTTACGTAGTTTAAAGCTGAAGAAATTTCAAAACAACTGCCAGGTAGGAGTATGTCCCGTTAGGATAATATATTAAATCATTTGTAAAATGCAACCGATTTGATTGTTCGTTAATAAAACATGTTTTTAATAAGTTGTATTGCTTTATATATATATTTAAAACAGAAATATTTAACCTTCATGTTATTTTATCAACATAACCTATTCTTTAAATGTTATATATATATAATTTATGATTAAATAATACCTTATTTTCGCTGTATTTTTTATGTAGTATCAGAAAAGTATAGTTTCATTATTAGATTACAGATGCATATACAAATGTATATTTATGAACGAAAATGTCTTTACTGCATTAAGATTTTCATGAGTTTCTCTCTCTCTCTCTCTCTCTCTCTATATATATATATAAATTAAATAAATATCTCATTAAACTTTATCAAAATCTCATTAAACAAATTAAATACACTAAATTTGTAATCTAATCATTATTCACTCTGTACAGAATGGAAATAATTGAGCTTGTCTCAGATGATGAAGCTACAGAAGATAATATGAAGAAGAATAGAAGTTCTAAAATTTGTAACAGTAATTGCATAAATTTCCAATGTTCTTCTGGATTGGAGATGAGGTCAGCCCCTTCATTTGCATGTGCTTTTTATGGTGTAAACACAGAAAAAAAGAAGGAACGTATGATATGTAAAATGTGTTTCAATGCATCATTAGACCATCAAAAGGTATAATTTTAAATAGTATAGTTTTACTATTATAATGTAGTATTGTATTAGCAATAAATTTGATTTAATATTTATACCATTATATTAATGTTCATAGAAATTAGTCACAGCTTTAGTAGATCGAAAACCATTATTAAAATGTGAATTTCCGGATCATACAATGGAAGTGGAAATATCTGATAGCGATGATTCAGATGATGAAAAAAAGAAAGATGTACAAAATGAAGGTAAAGGCAAGAAATTTTATTATCATAAATCCAAATCTAATGTCCATTTAAGATATTGATTCATGTTGCACTTTATTGCAGATAAATATTTGCCGGAAGAGATGCTTGAAGATGTAGAAAAAATGTTAGATAGTACCTTAAAAAATATTATTACAAAATATGATGTAGACTATCAAATCAAGGAATCCCATGATATACTAAAAGAACAATGGGATAAAATAAGTGGTACACTATTATTTTGCAGAATATATGTTCACATATGTTTATTATACATGTATAAGATCATAAAATATACTTTTTTGGAACAGAAGAGAATGCTGTTTCGGACAAAACAATTAAAGATTTAATGCGTACCATGGATACATTACGTAACAATTTATACAACGAATTCAGACCACAAATTCAAATGCTACAAGAGCTTCAAATCGATGATGGAATAACTGATAACACTTTGTATCCATTGGTAGCAACAAAAAAAGTTACGCAAGTACGAGTACCAATTGTAATACCGCAAGACAGTCAACCAGAAATTTTACCTATCGAGCAAGACAACAGGCAAGTTGTGTCTGTAGATTTACCTCCAGCTGGTCCACTCGTGAAGCGCCAAATAGACGTAGACAGCGTTGTATATATTATGAAGCATCCACTTATGCCATGGATTAAAGCGAAGGTTGATAAACCGAATTTTATTTCAATTTTTTCACAATAGTTTTATATTTACATTTAACTAATGTTTTACTTGATGCTTGCCAGGTGCAAACAATAGTTTCCAAGAATCCATTGCATTGTCGCGTGAGGTTACTGCAGAAGAAGTACAATGCAGTTATAAAGTCCATTTTTGGTAAGCAAATTGCTGCTACTGTAACTAGTCAAGTGATCATTCCAGTCGGCACTAGAGTGGTCGCAGTCTTTCGAGATGTTACATCTAGTAACTTTTACAGTGGTGTAATAGCCGAGCCACCAAAAGCCACAAACAAATACAGGTATATTTTTTTATTGTGAAACATAAGATTTTACATATTAAATTTATTTCTGCTTTTTAAATTAGATATTTGATATTCTTCGATGATGGATATGCTCAGTATGTCGAGCACAGGCACATCTATTTAGTTGCTGAATCTTCTTCCAAGGTTTGGGAAGATATACCTAATGAATCTCGAGAGTTTGTGAAAAAATACATTGAGACGTATCCTGAAAGACCAATGGTGAAACTTCAAACTGGACAAGTGGTGAAAACAGAATGGAATGGAAAATGGTGGATTGCCAGAGTGGTACAGGTCGATGCAAGCTTAGTGCAGATGCATTTCGATGCTGATGGAAGAACAGAATGGATTTATAGAGGTTCCGCGAGATTAGGTCCTTTGTATCTTGAACTTTTAAAAGCCAATGCCAGACAACAAGGACATCATGCTTCTGTGAATACCCCAACTAGACACAGACTTCCTGCTATCACTAGTGTACGTTCACCGATTAATAAGACCATGCGTCGCATATTTTATTTTCATAAAGTCCAATTACTAATAACAAATTTATTAATATTTCAGAAAAATAATTTACCTTACGTAGAATATACATCTAATGTAGAACCAGAAGAAGAAAGAATTCCCGAGACAGAAAAGATACAGAGTCCTGCGGTAAGTGAAAGCACAAACGTGACTACACCGAGTGCACCGCAACAGGCGCGTGCTGTTGCTAGGAAAAGCACAAGTAAAAAGCCGAATGTCGTAGATACAAATTCGTACACTCCGACCACGGAAACAAAACCTTCGCATAGCATAGTTGTAAGTATATGAAATCAAAAGGTTGATGTAAATCAACGAAATTGATGATGAATGCTATGTTTTCTTTCTTATAGTATTATCAAACACAGAATAAGATTCAGACAAAGAAATTCGTTCCGCATAAATGTGGTCCTCAGTGCGTTCAGGGTATATCCTTTACACCTGACGATCTGAGAGGGTACTCGCCTCTCTCGATACCATTGCTCTGTGGTTGGAATCGACAACTTTGTAAATATCCCAAAGGCAAAAAAATCACATTGTATCAAGCACCATGCGGTGTAAGGCTACGGAACATGGAAGAATTGCATCAGTACCTTCGCAAAACCGGTAGTCCGATGTCTGTTGATTTATTTGACTTCGACTATTGGGTACATTGTCTGGCGGAGTTTGTTTTAGATAAATGTTTCATTAATATAAAGGTAAAGGCAGGCGATAAGATTAGTAAATTCAGTTAACACGTTCCTTGTCGTATTGATTTTCACTGATTTGATAAAACAGATCTATGCACCATGCGAGGTGTTATAGATTCCTGACCTGTGATAAATGCTCTGAAATATGGTATCTACGCATCAGATAACGATTTTACGAAATAATATATTATGTTACATTTAACAGCAAAAACAAATTGTACGGAAAGTCAGTATGGAGTGTACACGAGCACCGTGGCAGAGAACGTGTTAATGGCTTATATTTCGTGACTAAATCATGTATTGAATTTTCAAGGATCTTAGTTATGGGGTCGAGAATGTACCAATACCATGCGTCAATGAACTAGATCACACTCAACCAGATACTATTCGTTATAGTACACAAAGGGAACCAACAGAAGGCGTTAATCTTAATTTAGATCCAAATTTCTTATGCAGTTGCGATTGCGAAGATGATTGCCAGGTATGTTGATTACGTTTAACTAGAACTTCTACACCGACGAGCAAACTCGGCTTGCTTGCACTTGACAAATTTAATTTACGTACTGAAATAAATGTTAAATCGGATGTTAATTTGACATAAATTTCACTAATTTCCGAAACCAAGTGACGTAGGGGAAGGGCATCCTACCATGCTCCTACCACTTGGCATTGGGAATTACTGAAATTTATGTCAAAGTAACATTCGGTTTAACATTTATTTCAATACCTGGAATAAATTTACCAAGCGGTAAGAGGCCCTTACTCTTACGCCGCTTTTTCCCCTAGTGGAAGCCGAGTTTGCTCGTGAGGATACTTTTATTTAAGACATTTCAATATTGTACAGGACAAAACAAAATGTCAGTGCTGGCAACTAACGATACAAGGTGCGAAAGGAGGGAGAGTACCAAGCACTTGTGTTGGTTACGTGTACAAACGTTTACCAGAACCAGTCACTACTGGAATCTACGAATGTAATTCAGGATGTAAATGTGCTATAAAAACATGTTTGAATAGGGTAGTGCAACATCCGTTAACGTTAAAGTTACAAGTATTCAAAACAGCACCGCGTGGGTGGGGCATAAGGTGCTTAAATGATATTCCTCTAGGATCATTTATTTGTATTTATGCTGGTAGATTACTTACGGAACAGGTGACTAGAAAAGTTTACCAATAAAACCTTACTACTATGATAATGTTCACATAAACAAGAATTTAATCTTAATGGGTATATTGTAGGGAGCCAACGAAGGCGGTAAAAACTACGGAGACGAATATTTAGCTGAATTGGATTACGTAGAAGTCGTAGAAACTATGAAGGAAGGCTATGAAAGCGACGTTCTTGAACCTGAGATGGTATTGTCTACTCCGGAAGATAAAAAAAAGTGCCTGTCTAGCGACGATGATGATCATTCAAGAACAAATACGAATGATTCGGACGAGGACTTCGATATTAGCAAATATGCAAATTTCAATGTAGATTCTTCAGATCCTACCTCTATTAGGTAAATAAGAAAGAAGTAATTATTATTTACTAAAATGTAATGTAATGTCAGTGGTCTAATTCTTAAAATGACGATTTCCATTCAGAAAACGACTTAGAAAACGAAAACGAGAAGAAATTAACGTTCAGGATGGATCTGAGGACAACAGCGAAGACGGAATTAGTACGAAAAATTCCGATACTCTCTCAAAGTCAGCTAACGAAAGTCGTTCGAATGATCAAGAGGCGATCACAATAAGCGATGAAGAAGAAAATCGAAGCGGTAGGCGTGAGCCAAGTAGATTTGACCCTACGGTTGAGCCAGCACAATTAGAAAGGCCGAAATTTAAATCGGTGAGAGATTACTTCGGAGAGGATGAGGCTGTTTATATAATGGATGCCAAAACAACAGGAAATATTGGACGTTATTTAAATGTGCGTAAAATATATATAATTTATTTCTTAGTGATGCATGGTCGAGGGGTTAATTACTATGTAATTCAGTTGAAATTAAGGGAAGCCTAAATTTCAAAAATGATGGTGGAATATAGAGGAGTATTTGATACATAGATGTCTCCAACAGTACTGCCGAGTATAGCAATGTTTTAATTTAAAAAAGGACATGTTATCTCCTCTAACAAGAATTACTATCGGATAATTTACCTTAATTACTGTACGTGAACATTATTTCTCCTATGTCTTCTTTGCTGCTCATAATTGGATAACTTGCAGCCTAAATGATAAGAATCACAGTTGGAGTAGAGTATAATAACATGTATGTACGTGAGTAATAAGAATTTATTTCTTTGATGATTTCAGCATTCGTGTGATCCGAACGTTTTTGTTCAAAATGTATTCGTTGACACACATGATGTGAGATTTCCATGGGTGGCATTTTTTGCTCTAAATTACATACGAGCAGGGCAAGAATTAACGTGGAACTATAGTTACGATGTTGGGAGTATACCGGGAAAAGTTATTATATGTAAGTGTGGTGCATCTAACTGTAGAGGCCGACTTTTGTAATGTATAAAGGTACTTGATATAAGAATAATAAAATTAGGATCTTCAAATGTAGATTTATCTTTTTTTAAAAAAAAAACATTCTACAGTAGTAAATTGCACGACAGATCGGGTAAAGTACATTGTTTATTATTAAAAGAAGCGCTTCCACGTAATCACTTTCCATTAATTGCAGTTTATTTCTGAACATGCATGAAAACATTTTTTAAATGTATCTTTCTGTTTTAATCTTGCGAGCAGAAAATTTATGCAGACTATGTTCGTATTTTTTATCGTATTTATTATTCATTAAAATATAAGCTAGTTTACAAAATAAAGTGGACCTGTCACGTAGAATAAACTGTATTGCATTTTACAAATTGTAATATTTCTTCCTGAGGTGATTTTAATATGCTATTACAATACACTTTTTATAGTTCTAAAGAATGTAAAATCTCTGGAAGGATATATGTGTACATATTTTATGACTATCAAAAGTAATACAGTCTTTGCACTTTTGATAATTGACATTGGGTAATTAAATTTTGACACATAGTATGAGAAGACTTCAATCAATATTTTGAAAGTTCTATTAACATATTGTAATTGATATTAAATAATAAATAAATGATAAATATGGGTTTAATAATAAAATACAACTTGTATACATAACAATGATGCCTTGGCTTATTATTTTTGATTATTGTACACCTTTTAAAACCTTTTGAGACATGTCAAGTAATTAGTACCATAAAGATAGCTCTTTAATCTCATTCTATAATTTATACATGTCTTTCTTTGAACTCAGTTAAATTATGTATGTATATATCTCGAATAGAGCATTCAGTATTTCGTATATATATTTATAGATCTTTCTCGCAAAAATATTAAAATTAAACGAAAATTATTGTTTTGATAGTAGTTTACAAAAAAAAATGTATCAAAGGAATTCGTAACATTTATAAATTAATAACAAATATTTAAAATACAATGCTGCACCTTACAAATGTATCAAAATATCTTCTGCCTATATGTGATTACACGCTTTAAAAAATAAATTTGTTCTTGTGGTTAGCTTTGTAAAAAAGAAGATTGGTATGATGCACTACTTTAAAGCTGGAATTATACATATTTTGGAATCTCTATGAATAACCTTGTTAAGAATATGAGTTCATGATTATATGCTCCAAATGTGCAATATATTATTATAAACCTACGTTTGTGTACCTATATTCTTTTAATTTAAAGTGCATAAATATGATAGTTTAGTCATATGCAAGAAAATGAAGAGAAAGCAATGGTGATACTCCTATGAGGAACATTAAGATACTAAAATAACAAAATTATCGCTCTGTGGACTGTTTGGCTTTGTGCTAGTGAAGTTTAAGCAACTGTTTAATCTCATCTTTTTCGGCAGCATCCAAATAATTGGTTCCGTCTGGAGTTAGACCATCTGGCTTTGCTCCCTTTTCTAATAATAATTTTACGCAATTTGTATGTCCCTCCCAGATTGCTGCTAATAATGTTGTTATACCATGCTTGTCTATAGCCTATAAACAAACACGTTACAATTATCTCATTGGAAAATATTGTACATATCATTTTTAAGTCATGTAAATTTTTTGCATTTGTCATTTAAATATTACATCCTATTTGTAAATTGTATCTATGTGACACATCAATAGTATCTTTATGCTTATGGTAAAAAAAATTAGATGGCTACCAAGGTTTACTTCTGCAGTTATGTCTATAGTTCATTTAATGTATTTAACACAAGCATTCTTAGTCTCTGTTTAAAAATAAGGGTTTAAAATTTTTAAATATATTCACATTTGCATTCGCACCCTTCTCCAAAAGGTATCTGACAACGTCATTCTGGCCATAATCAGCTGCATAATGTAGCGGTGTCCTTCCATCAATCATTTGATTAACGTCAATATTCTATTAACAGAAATATGTTCGTAAGATTTAACTGGATTTTGTAATAAACAAGAAAATATAAATCATTTTTAATAATTAGATCACGTACTTCAGGCGTTTATCATGCATTTAAGTAAGCAAAAGCACAATGAAAGACAACTTTTAATTGACGTTTAAAAATGTTTTTATTTTATCTGTAATAAATTTACATCGTTACTAGGAGAAACAATTTTTTAATTACTTCCTGTTTTTCTGAATTGATCCGAAAAAATCTGAATATGCATAAATATCAGCAGACTAATAACAACAAATTCCAAGACATACATCATTATGACGTTTCTGATTAACCGACAATCAAAAAAAGCTACAGGAAAAACGAGGTTTAACTTATTTTATATTTGCCTTATTCTCAACGATATCCCGCACTTGCTCCAAATCACCATTTTTTATAGCCCAAACGAGTTCACTCATTTTCGTTCCGGGTTACTAAGAGAATTGATTGGAATACACAGCCTCTCGGACGTCCACGTTTATTCCAATCACTTCACCCTCGCACTCACGTCCATTAAATTTGGTTAAATAGCAAATTTCACTGGAATAATTTTAAAGCGCTGCCAACATATGTGATGAGAAAACGAAATCTCGTAACTGCGCGGCCACAGATAGGGTAAGCCACGATGAAAATAATTGTCCACCCCACTCCAGCCACCTATAGATTACGAACCGAAACAAGACTCTTTCTTATGTTGTGATATTCAATGGTCAAGAGAGAAAGAGCAACAGCAGCTGCAGTGGGGGCATTGCATACGTGCAATTGCGTGCAATATCCTTTCTCCTCATCGCCTTCTAGCTGCTCCAGACGCTTTTTCTCCTCCCTCTGTGATGTGTAAATGAGAGAATACTACTTTTGGACTATTTCTGTTCTTTGATGTCGGCTACACCAATTTCACTTCTTCCGTAAGAGCGCGCATATAAGTTTATGGTTCGTAACGTCACGTTCAAATACAGCATTCGACGCGTTTTATACATTTCCAAGTGTTGAACTCCTATAAGAGTTCGAACTTTAGTATAAACTTGCAAAAGCTTTTTTGGGTTCCGACATTGTTCGAATTATTTATCATACGTATATCTTCAAAGATTTTTGAACCAACTGCGTATCTATTACCAAAAGTCAATCGTTTGGCGCGGCGCTGTGAAGGGACCATAGGCCATGATCATTTTAGAGAGAACACTCTTTTCGGCCTATGACTTTCAGCTAGTCAGAATGTGGTGGACCATTGTTTTAACTGCTGATGCACCAACATCAAGTACTGCAATAATTTCTTAGAAATATTTAGATTAGATTAACCGTCAAAGTAAAAACTTATTAAGTAACTAAGGGCTGAGAATCCTATCTATGTTTAACAGGATTTTTTCTAGTCATGTAACGGAATCGTGACGACGTCATCGAAGAGACTTTTGAGCTTCTTCAACAGTGTCAAAATCAAATTGGTGTAATTTTATATATTAATATGGTGTGTTTAATATTTCCTTGACAATTTCAGAAATTACAACCAGTATGGAAATAAACTTTCTAAGTGTTGTATAAATTACTAAATATCATTCGGAATATGTTTCATTTTGTAAGATATTTCATTTCAACATTATTTAACGTTAATGTGAGTTTTCAAAAACACTACTTATATCTCTATACAACAATAAAAATAAAATATTAATAAAAATATAAATTCTTGATCTTTCTCATGAAGGATATCACGGGATCTGAGATTTATTGACGTAAATATGTGTCTTAAGAGACTGACATACATATTGCAAAAATAATGTTTTTTTCAGGATACATTCATGTTTAACCAGAACAATATCTATGATATCAGAAGATATACGTATCTATATCTATTCTTGAGAATTCCAGTTTAACGAAGCAAATTTATCGTTTATCAGCATTCGTTGAATTTAAATTCGAATTTGACCGTTAATATTTTAATTCGGATTTGAATTCAAAAGTTATTTAAATTCGAAATTCATATCGTTCCTCGGAGGACTGTTTCATTATCCATAAAAATGATTTCAAGTTCTATGAAATTAAGAAGGGTACGAAAGATAAGGAAACTAGTATTGAATTAAATAGGCATTAATTTAATTACATATAATTACAATCACACATGTTTTTTTACATTACATACATAGAGCTTTTTCTACTTCCAGGAAAGAAAAGGAGAATTAGTAACTCTACGGGACGAGACGGTTACAGCTGGAATCAAGAACGGACGGTGTGCATCTGAATCTCATTTCCGGGACTAGGACACTGTATAGACACGATACTGCGAGGACGACACCGTTAACCCTACGATTAATCGTGTGCCGTTGCATTCGTTCGAATATTTCTGACACTTTTCGCTGTGTTTTGATATCGATCGTAAAACAAAGTATGGAAGTACATACAGAATTCTATAGTATACAACATGATCATGGTCTTGCGTAAAATCGAATCGCGTCGAAGGGTAACAGGAAAGTTGCGATGTGGCCTCCTCGTGACGAAACGGACGGTGATATCGAGGCGCGACGACGAACCTGGCGTTCATTTTCGGGCACAGAGCTATGCATTTCTGTCTTAATATGTACTTTTCTCGTAATCTCTTATAAATTTCGTTATCCTTTATTTACAAATTCTGCGCGATTAATTGTTTATTTCCATCTTACTCTCTGTACATATGTTCGAACATTTTTTTCTCTTTTAATTTTTCAACCATTTCTTCTGACTACTGTTAAATACATTGTAATACACGTTACAGTAATCTTTGATAGGAAATACTGCAGGTATCGGTCACTTCCGGTCACAGGAGAAACTGATGTTACTCGAATTAAAAACAAAGACAAGTGAGAGAAAGTGTCCTTATCGGAATTAACGAATACTTCTGTTATTTGGTTGATTGTTTCTGTGTTTCTAGAGGCCACATCGTATAGCTCGGAGCTTTTAAGCCTTCGTGGGTGCGGCTTCCGGTGACTTTTCGATCTCCACGATCTCCGTGGGCGGTGGCAGGGTCGGGATGTCCGGGTACTCGAGCTTTGCTCCTTCCTCGCAGTCGAAAATCGGGCAACAGTCGGGGAACGGAGCGGTCTTGTTGGTCTTCTCGGAGAGCTTGCATTTCGGGTTGGCCTTCGGCAGCGGTCCGCAGTCCTCCACAAGTTCGAACAGACGGCCAGAGTTGTCGTCGGCCGGCACGCAGGTCGAACGACCGCAGAACGGTGTCAGGTCCCACGATTTGGTTGGTTCGATGGTGGCGCATTTCGTCGAGGCGAAACACATGCCCGGGAAATCTACAAAAAGACACGAAAGTACATGTTCTCTTGTTCCATTGATTGCATCTTTTTACTCATCATTAGACTGTCGATGTTTATGCATTTATAGTACTTTTTAATTTGGAAAATATAATGAAACAAATGTTTTAATACATTTTAATGCTATTTATACATGTGAAGTCTTTAGTACAGATTTTAGAATTCTACTTTGTTTTAATTTGTAAGTATTAGCATCTGAAATTGTGAATTGACATAAACATCCGCAGTTTACTCTTCGTATTGTTATCCGCATTCTTTTGTATTTTTTGTAATATTGTATAGGGCCTCCTGTACTCTTGGCGGAAGACAGACGGAGACGAAATACCTATTCCTCGTGAATCGAACGAAACGTGATTGGTGGTAGATAGCTGGTGGAAATAATGCGTCATATAAAAAGTTCTCGAAATGTAGTGGAAAAACAACATAATGTCGTTTTAAAATTATCTACAGATTTGGTAATGTCTGAATTCCTTAACAAACTGTTTTCAAACAGTCTGCAAGTATTATAATCTTATAGAAATATATACATATAGTTATCACATTACGTAAACAATCAAGAACTATTAAATACATCCTAACGTTATTGTAGATTCATCGTTGACAGCTCATAGATCACGAAATTACATAAAATCTATTACATAAGGAAGGTGTCGTATTGATACATTGCATTGACTGGAACATTAGATTCTCTTACGCAATACGATAGTATTTTATGCATCGAGAAGCATAGCCAAAGCCGATAGAGCCTTTCTTTCTGGAGAAAGGTGTCCCCATACACACTACCAGCTAAAAGTATAGGACCAAGTCTGACAATTAAACAAACATAAAAAACTTATTCTACAAAGCTATGATGAAAGTGATTGGAAATGATTTGTATATTTACTGAGTCCGTAACTTTTATTATGTTATAACAGAATAATGAGTTACTGTTCAATGAGGAACTTTGGTCCCATATTTGTAGCCGGTAGTGTATATCGTCCACGTCGCCTCGTGAATCTCGTGATGCTCATATCCTCGACCCGGAAGGAAGATCGCGGAATTCAGAGTCGAGTTCTCGAACGGATCACCCCTGATAACCAGTTGTGTACAAGTTACGAGCAAATTGCTAGCAATAAATAACAAAAGTTGTCTAAAAAACCATAGCCATCTGGTGGTAACCATATTTACCAACAAAATGGTAAAGCAAATTGGCAGAAAGTCTTGCAACATAATCTATGTCACATTGAGGGCAACACCGGAACAAGGTTTGCGTAAGCGAATTTGGCTGCATATGTTGCTGCCAATGTTCATCAAAATTGTAGCCATAATTTTATAACAGGCATTGCAGAAAATTTGGTTTTGCAGGTTTGGCTGACTAGGACTAGCTATGGAACGCGCGAATCGATTTCACCCGAAAATCGCTTGGCATCCCGGTGTCGAATTTTCATCGTATGTGACGTAAAAAGGTAAAAGCCTATTTTATACGTGCAACGGCTTGCGCAGGTGTGTTTTCTTTAGTAATACTGTCATCGGTGTGCGCACGACGCGTGGACGAGTGCATTGTCCACATAGTTACAGAGACGGGGACCCGTGAAAGGTGTCGTGACTTTCTAATGCACACGTGTGCGCGCCTGAGCGAAACTGCTTTAACGAGTCATCCGTCATGCCTTCTGACGTCTCGCTGTGTGGACTCAGCGACAGCAAAAAGGAACTCCACCGTGACGCGTTCTGACGCGTTGCCGAAACCACAAGGAGAAACACTTTCACTGTCACTACAGGCTGCTAGTTATGTAATTATCGCGATACCTGACCGTAGTAGTCGTCATGCCTCGAGCGCTTTGTATCTCTGCGGTCCCAAATTTGGAAGCTGTTTTGTCATGACTAGATTGCGGATTTTTATGCGAATATCAATTTTAAAGATTTATTTATGGAAGCCAGAAGCAAACAGACATTTCTTTACTACATTAAAGGCTCTATCAATTCCCATATAAAATGAAAACTCCACTCAAACTGATTAGACTTTTTGTGATACTGAATTTTAGACAATTGGGATCGCTATAAATGTATAAACATCCGCAGTCTAGTAATGACATTATTCGATTGCCTGAAAGTCATTCGTGTATTTTCATTTAAGATGCTACGGGAAGATTCAATGTGGCGGACGAGAGCCCTGGAAGCCTAACTGATCGGATCTATGAAATAAAGAGTAAGTACCCTACGTCCTATGCGTTTACAATGTGCATAATTGTGCGGAATAAAATATAATTATAATTTTTATTACAGTTTAAGAAGATATATGTGATGTTTTCCATCTTACGGGAGTCGTTTGCTGAGCTTCATATCAGAACCGGAAGGTGAGTGTCTACATTTTATAAATTCTCATATGCCACGCGTGTTGAGCGTTCCCAGTGTAGGTGAAGTATGAATATTTACGAATATATATATACAATCTTGATATGAATAAGAAGTAAGGATAAATTGGTAAGCATAAAGAAGAAGAATGAAAGAGGTGGCGATCGGAAATGGGGAGAGCAACACAGCGTGTGACCATAACAACGCTCGCCGTCTTCTACGAACGCGATTTTATTTAAATAATGACGTGTCTGTTACCGTTTTTCTCAATGCCACCGTTCACGTCGAAGGTTTCACGAGCTGGGCGTTTACGCCAACGCTAAAGGCGCCCGTTGTTTTATATAGCAGCCGGTTCTGGCGTGACATCTGGATCACAAGAAAGTGGATCAAGTGGGTCCTGTGTCGGGCGATCGGTTCGAGACGGTCGAACATTCGAGACGGTCGTACAATTCGAATATTTAAAAGCGCCACCGATTTCTCAAGTGGCAGAGAAAAACTCGTTAAACATTTATTAAACCTTTCGCTGCACAGACACTTTAGACAATTGTGTGTACTCTATTAATACTTTGCTGACAGGAGGGTTTTTGTGTTTGCAAATATACAATATAAAGTGTTCTAAAAATATTTACGAACTACTATTTATTATTTACTACTGATTATTCGTATTTTGGGCGCTCGATATTGTATATATCGATATAGTTGCAAAGCAGGACACTTTGTAAATGGAACGTTTAATGTTTACGAAACATCTGTGTGCATCGAGAATCATCTCTCACGGCTCGCCCCGTCACCGTGATCCGCCATTTTGAGAGCAAAGTTTCACTTTCACTTTCATCGAATTTTTACGTCTCTAAATCTACAGTTACTTCATAAGGTTCTCGCTATCGAATGCTAATTAATCGGCAAAAATGCAAAACACGATCGGTAGAGAGGATCTTTCTAGAACTCGTGAAACCAGACACGCTGGAGAAAGGGACGGTTTAGCTTCACGGTTCGTCTGTCCGGTAATTTCGTTAATGACGTCGTAAAATCAACGATAGGAAGAAAACCTACGATCTTCTAACACGGTAAAAGGCGGTAATGTCGAAATCGGTTAAAGACGCTTGTTTTCTTTATGTTTTTGTTACCAAAAGAATGTGTACATATTGTACACCGGTGAATTTCTATGAGCATAAAAATGGCCGCCGGCCAAATGAATCGTGATCCACGCGGAACAGTTACTCGGGACGGAAACCGTTTAAGGAAACGGGGAAACACGTTTTATGACGATCTTCTACCACTTTCACCGACATTAAGTCTCGTCTGCTCTTAAGGGTCAGCTTTCGTGCCGTTGGATACAATGTTACAAGTCTGTTCACTCCACTCCTTTTGCGAGGAAAAAAGAAGTCCCTAACAATATGAGTTCCCAGCATCCAAAACGTCCACGATCTGCCATCTTTATGACGCCAACAATCTTCCTTAAAATAATTTGTCCTTTCAAAAATCGGGCTTCTTCTAAAATTCTATGGATTCAATAGAAAATCAGATATTTCTTTAATAGATAGAAGATCTCGAGAGAACTCTACCACTTTTGCGTGCGATTCTTTTTTTTAAATTTTTCCATAGAATTCTTATGCTTCCCGATCGATTGCATTAGTCAACGACGAAACGATCACAAATGTTGATCATCGAAAGCTTTCTACTTTCACGTTAATTACACGCATTACTAAATACACAGTCAGAACATTTTTCAAAAGTCTGATATTCATCCAAATAATCGCGATCTGGTCTGTTCGATAAAGGGGACGTTCACCTTCGCGTTTATGAGAATTTTATTTAATTACAAAAGAAGAGACACACGATCGAGGACTTTCCTTACGAGTGCGCGAAATTTCGCAACCGCGAACGAATCTCGTTACATTCAGCGCGCGTACTAATGGCGTGTCCTCAACGTGTCCGAGGCACGCGACAACATACATAAATGTCCGTAAACGCCGTATTCGGACCCCCCGAGGGGGCAACTAGGCTGATTCGATTATTCATCGGAATCCAGGCTCGCGGTGAGAATTACGGGGTATCTGGGCCATGGTGCCCCTCTTCGAGAACCTATCGTGGTTGAACCAGAATCGGCAAGGACACTCCTAAGAACCTTGATCGACTAATTCATCGACGAGCAATGGTCCCAACGTCACGGAATCTAGGAACGTGTCCTGGTATCGATAATTGCCCGAGACAACTGTGATACTCTACCGTACACCAGGGGACTTGACAATGAGTTTTGAGGCGAGCCCTATTCGATCAAGATTTCCACGGGCTTGGTCACTGCAATGATAGAATCGGTTGGGAGACAAGAGAGCGCGACTAACCGATTTTTCGAATAAATAGAACACTCACTTCTTGCCATATTTGTTGGATGACCAACCTAGGTAGCTATTGACTTTGATTCTTTTACTGCGACCGTATTGTTCTGTTCTAAACAACTTAGTCACCCTTATTTTACCCAGTTTCCGAACTTCTACTTATTTATTCTGTACTAAGACCCACATACATCTTCTCCCTACCGACCCGAAATAGCATCACTGATGATTCATTAGCAATACCTCAATTATGTCGTACAATATACTTCAGTCGTGTCTGTATGCAAGTTTATTGTTGTTAACTTTGCGGTATCCGAGATATATTTATTATATTATTATTTGTATCGTATGTTTTCAACATATTGATCTTCATACTTTGAAAACCAAAAATAAATGTATACTCAAACTCCTCTCGATTATCGTCCCGAACTCGGGTTTGCGCCGGGACAATAATCTTGTAGGGAGAAATGCTTAAGACCCTCGTAAATTCCTTTTTTTGCCCGAAGCTCGAGCCTTGGCACAAAAGTGGAGGGGCAACAAAGTATGCACTTGCCAGATTCCACAGCTCCCCTTCCAGTGGTGGGGATAACGACTAAACAATAATTGAGAAGAGTCTGTGGCCCACGTTTCTCCGTGATTCACGGTTGAAATGTTTTATTCTTCGTTCGTGGAAATCCATAAAAATAGTCTAGTTAAAAAAAACGAATTATTAATATTATTATTGATCATTGCAAAGGACCGATTTCGTCGATTTTAATCTGCATATTACCCCGAATAGCTACGGAACTAATTTTACCATGGCAACGAGGCGAAATTCCGATTATATTTATATATAGAAAAAATTCGATCGAGCATGACATTCTTAAAAATCGTGTATCGGTCCGCGATTGTGAAATTTTCGTCGATGTTTCTCGGCCACGCAGCTGGGCGTATGTATGTACATCCGTTTTGGGCGAGGATGCCCAACGAAAGTGGGACCCGTTGGGCTGGATCGTGAGGAAAGTGGGACCCCGAACGATGACTCCGCGAATGCCGATTACGCCGTAGCTTGCCGGCTGGCAGAACGTCAAGGAAACAATCGCAAAGAACCCCGCGAAATGATTCCCTGTCATGCAATCGAATGATTACCGCGTCACACGGCTAATTCGCCATCGACACACGAGGGAAACTTTCTCAGAGGCGACACGCGCGACCGATCCACGGTAGTAGACAGCCCGGTCATTATAGGGAAATATCACGTTATTTGTTCGAAACGACAGCCTTGCAGATTCATTAGTTGGATAAACGATGAGTAGACGTAATTACCCGTTATCTCGACTAGCGTTTTCTTAATTAACAGTAGTTCTGCAGGGTAGATTGCTGGGATTCAGATAATGGGGAGGCGGATGCAATTTAAATCTTGGATTGAAGAGGTTTATTAAGATACAGTGTCGATCGAAAAAAAAATTTAATGTTCATATTTATATATACAGATATAGTAAGATGACTAGATGTTCTGGATTAGGCGGGACTTCTACCGAAACGTAAATTACCATATTATTCCGGTATTATAGGTTGTACCTTCGCCCTATATAACCCTATATAAGACCTACCCTAATAGGAACCGAAAAAATACCGGTATTTATGTCGGTTTTGCGGTAATATATCGGTTTCGGTATAGCTTTGATGACATAATACCGGTATCGAAATCATACCGGTTTAAGTTCCTGTGACTTTGATTGGTTAATGCTTATAAAGCCGCCAAATCGTAATCTTCATATGAAGGTCAGCATTGTTTTTTAAATTGAATCGTATATATTCTAATGCATTAATTCGCCACAAATGACTTAGTATTTTATCTAAGGAATAACGAGCGGCATCAAGTAGTGCATTAAACACGATATCGGAGCGAACCATTAGTACCGTACATTGATTCGCAAGAACGTTACATCTTATGGGAGTTGTTGGCCCATCTAAACTGTAGTACCGACACCTTAAAAAGCCTGTGAATTTTGTGACCTCTACGTTATGAGAACGGTGAATTTACGGTGGATAGTGACCAGTAGTGACGCTACAATTGAAATGGGGGATGCTCCAGAAAAGTGGGCCGAAGAATTACATTGGACGAAAGATCTATTCTTATACCCCGTCGATGATTACACCTTGAACGACAAGCTGAGACAAACGTGTGTATTTAGCACCCCGTAGTGCCATTTAATCGTTCACGATCTCGTGAAAGGTAATCCACCTTGGGTTCTGGCGGTATACATCGATATCGCCGTATAAAGGAGGATCGAGAAAATGCAACAGGTCGCGGAATATGGTCAGTAGGAACGTGGAGCCAAAACTTTCACGTACACGAGATCTTGGGAGATGCGTGTCGACGTGTCGTTTCCCTATTTTTCCGCTCGCGTGTTTCACGGGCCGGGAGCAGGTCGGTGCTTGGTAAATAACGGTGAATCAGAATCTACGAGCCGGCCCCGGGGCACGCCCATCGTCGTGTGGACAATCGTGATTCTTTTAACGGACGGAAAAAGAGAAAAGAATGTTAAGACTGGTTTGTCTTTCCTCAGGACGGTCACGGTTCGATGAGAGGACGGCTTGAAACAACAACAATGGGCCTGGCGAAGAGAGCCACTTTTCAAGGTTCGCGTTTAATTGTGAATGGAAAGCAGAGGGGGGTAAACCGCGGAGTTAATTGGAATTCGTGAAACAGACACGAGGTACTTATAGACCCCTCTCGATTATCGTCCCGATTTCTGGTCAACTCCAGGACAATAATCTTAAAGGGAGAAATGTTTCAGACCATCATAACTTCGTTTTTTGCCCGAAACCTGAGCTTCGGCAATAAGTGAGGGGGCATGTTTGATGACTTGTTCGCTTAACATGTTCCACGGCTTCCCCCACCAATGGTAGGGATGAAGCCTGGACAATAATCGAAAGGAGTCTGTATTATGGTTTTTTTTTATATTTCTTTTGTTTATAATTGAAATCAGTCACCATCTCTATCAGTAGGTATATGTATGTAGATGACATAGCTTTTGTAAAACTGAATCAATGAGACTGTCCTTCGGTACATACGTAATCATGTTTTGTACCTCTCCTGTGTCATTAGAGAAAATTTATTCGTATACACGTGACTTGATAATTCTTAAGTTTAGAATCCCTACTTCGTTCATTCTTGCCGCCCTTATTTCTCATATCGAATAGCCTTGATCGCAATACATGTTAGAAAATTAGTTAACTTTATTTATCAGCGTTTTTCACTGAATGTTCTCCAAGTGTAAAGAATATATTATCGTGAAGGTATTGAAATTTGACTGTCAGTCGGACGAGTCAGTTTCACCTGTGCGAAGTGGTAAAATGGTAAAAATCGTCCTACTTTCGGGACACTCGTGCACACGCCTCCATTGGCTCGATCTATCCTGCGTGTTGCTTTCCAACGGAAATTTCCATCGTTAAATGTTAACATCGAATTACGCCAGTGATGGAGGAATTATGAAATACAGTGAAAGAATTAAATATGTTACTTCCAAAGCACTTGATTGATTTACTTTTCATATTTAAAACAAATTTCGAGTATAAATCTTGTGAAGCTAATCGCTTTGACAAATGAACGGCTGATATGTTGGTAACATGACTTTTATTTTATCAATCGAGAATTCAATTTTTCCCGGAAAAATGACAGAAAGTTAAAGAAGATGATAGGGAACATGTTTCGAGTAACCAAAGTTTGAGGAAACTGTTGAATATTAATGCAGATTTTCGACGAAATAATACGCCGTTGCATGAAAAATGCATAGGAGAAGAAAGTGGGAAACGGGAAGTCCGTTAAATCGCGAACCGTGTAAATTGATTAACCTGTTCGTCGAGCAAGGCTACGTAAAACCGGTCCGATAATTCCGGTTTATCTGTGTGGTACGCGATGGAATGCGTAAATTTGTTCTGCACACTTGTCAATCAATTCCCCAATGATTCTATTTAGCTGTCAATGCAACCTAATACTGAATTTGTCGTGCAATTTGTAATTATAAAAAAAATAATGTGTTGGCATTAAGTGTGCCAATTAATCTATTACTTCTATAAGCAGTTAGATGGTACAAGTTCAAGTTCAGAATAACTTCCCATTCTTTGTTTAATCAAAAATGGCATGGAATATTGGGGGCTTGGCCTAAGCAGAGTTGGGCAAAATGTAATCTAATTACAAAAACCGAATTGCAATTACAATTACATTGTAATTTTTATTGTAAACATAGAATAGTTCATTACAATATAATTGTAATTGTCTTGTAATTACATTGCAATTGCATTGTAATTGTAATTTGGATTTTGTAATTAGAATACATTTTGCCCAACTCTGGGCCTAGTTTAGTTTAGTTTAGTTTAGAACGTGGTCTTCCGGGAGAGAGGAATTTCGATATTTCCCTCCATAACTCTGGGCCTAAGTGCAAGATGACAAGTCTAACTCGTCATTCGAGTTGACATAATATTGACGACGTACATTCTTCTTCATTTCAGAGTAGTTTGTATCAGTTGTAAACAAAACAAAAAAATAAATCTGTTCCACATGCAAAATTTTTTTCAAATAAACCGGTAGCCAAAGGGTTAATAGTATTGGTTTCCTTTTTCGAAGTATTTATGAAACGTCTGAAACTATCTAATTACATTCGAACCTACTTGTAATATACTTTACCCAATCTCCACAGAAAACCCTAACATCAACCGAGCTCAGGGAAACAGCTTCCCTTTTCTATCTCTATCATCGAATTCAATTGACTAACTACTTTATTACCATCGACTATAGTGTTCTCCAGTTGCACCATCGGGACCAAAATGGCCGGATCGCCAAGAAGCTTCTCGAAAGAAATTCTTAGAGAAAGACTCACCGCGAAGGACATCAGCAGGGATTAGCCTCCTGTACATCTTCGGTCTATCGTCCTCCATCTCTTCGGCGGCGAACACCACCGCGGCGACAAGCAGCAAGACCGACAGGAGCTTCATGACGACGATCGGTGAACTAGAATCGAGGGAGGATCGAACCCGAGAGTCTATCGAAGAACGAAGACGGAGAGAGGAAAAAAATGGGATCTTCGTGTACCGATTAAGACTGGTTGGGCTCGATTCTCGTGCCGGCATTTTATAGCTGTCCACGGGGCGGGGTCCTGGTCGTCCCCACCAGACATTATGGTCTCTCACCTCTTGAACCACCAGTCACCAAAGAATCGTTCGCTGTCTGAATCGTCGTCGACCAAGCGCTCGCGCGCGTTCACACTGAGGCCCACAACCAGATGATTCGTACCTGGTGGGCCCATACATCGGGATAAACCAATTCCGTCGAGGTATCGATACTTCTACTTGTGACATGTATCAAAAAACCGTATCGATATCTACTTGTATCGAAGAAAAATGAACACAAAGTTCTTTTTTATTAATATGATATATTGTAATTAGAGTCTGGCAGAATTTTATTGGAATAATACATAGTGAAAAGCTGCAGTATTTAGGGGCGTCATTATGAGATTTAAACAGTTAATGAAATTAAATAATTTTTTGCCAAATGTTGACTCATTCAGGAAGAAGTATTATTTTGTTCTAAAAATTCGAGTTCCACGTATAAACGATTAATGACGGCTTAAAGGCGCCTGAGACATAAAATAGCCGTAAAATAGACGTCCTCAAGGCGTCATGTGTTAACTGGGCTATTTCTTGGGCTTCTGCTCTACTGTACGCTGGCACGAATCATCCGTGCGACACGTACACCATCTGGTTCTCACGTAAGTACCTTTTGTGTCGTGTGAACACACACACAACGGAGTGACACAGACGAGATATGGAGATCGAATCGAGTCCACGGACCAATGCATACCGTCTGTCCGCGATACTTACGTGTGACGAAGTGGGTTACCATTCGGTGAGCGATTTTTATTCCTTTTTTTGGTCCTACCGTGTATCTGGCCCCCTCGAGGCGACACTTTTTCTTCCGGTTAATTGAATTGTTAGGTCTGTAGGAAAGTTTTGGCCTTGCCCCTCTGGTTGGTCGTTTTTGAGTTTCGTAACAATGGTTATTGTAATTCCGTTATCCAATAAGGAGGTCTGCTCCGGTTGGTCCTTAATTGGAACAAATGGTCACTGTGAGTTTTTTTAATTATCGAAGTATCGTCTTTAGTTACGGCTGGAATAAACGTCGCTGTGTTCATGAAAGGATACATAGGACTTCATTTCTTTTCCACGAAACGTGATTAGCTTAAATTATTCGATTGTCGTAGATAGAACTATTTTTGTAAGATAAATATTTATAAGATTATTGTATGTCATAATAGTACTAACAGTCGTTTCTTAACCGTTCACGCGAGTGTACTGTAGCTGATGGACACCATTTTGAACATCGTTTTACTTAAAGTAAATAATATTTTCTTAAAGTTTCTTTAGTTTAGAGGAAAAAAAATGATTTGTTAGGATGTTTGCCGAATTCTTCTCAGTAAACTTATCCGCTAAAAGGTGGGCGTAAAACAATTATAAGTTTGCCTACAAAAAACTAAAGGTGACCTCGAAAAGTCTGGGACAAAGAGGATTGACAAAAATTTGCTACAATCACCTTAAAGCTTTCCTTCAATCATGTTATATAATATTAGCCAAATAAAATTTCGATGGAACAGCTAGCACAAGAATAATCCAAGCTGATCACGTTTCGTGGATCCACCCTGTATATCTGTAATAAATCAACTATAGAGTAGGTACTTATAGTGAACGGCAAGCTTCTCCCACCCTGCGGATCTTGTTCATTATTTCAGCCTCTTAAATATCCTTACTGTTGTTAATCAATTCCTCGATACACAATAAGCAATGAATGACATTACTACGTTTACTATTAAAATCGTGCTACATTTATCATTAATAGCATGCCAGGCTAATTGTTCTGTCTTTCGGTCGTTTCAGTATAAAAGCATCTACAAAAGTGGCAATTATAGATTGTACCACAATGAAGAACGAACGTGAAAAAAGAACCAGTAAAGGTGTTAATTACTATGGTAGTTGAAAGTAATTACGATGGTAATTCAAAGCAATTACCATGGTAATTGAATACTATTACCTGAAAGTAATTACTACGTAATTGAAAAACTACTGAAAACGACTCTTTAGATTTGGTCGAAGGTGTACACAAACATCAACGTAAGAAACAAACATTCCATAAGTTGAGAAAAATCTTCGTTTCCGATGGATCAGTTCGGATATCGGAGGTTCTGGTATTAGTAGACAAACAAAGACGACTGTCGCGGTCGCGTCACGCGACTCGGCGCGTATTGCACAAGGAAGAGAGCCTGGACGAACTCGTTTCCCTTTCGTTCCTCGTTCCCGTTCGTGTTTACTCGTGACAATACGTTCACGTTCCACAGGTAATAATATTATGTCTATCGGAAAGTTCTAATCGTTTTTTGAATTAAAAGAAAATAATACATTTTCAACACATTTATTAACATTTACTGATCAATATAATTTTTATCGTTACTAATCATCTCTACCCAGCGTGATGATAATTTCTGGATTCCATAATAAATGTATTGAAAATATATTATTTTCTTTTAATTCAAAAACGGACGGAACTTTCCGGTAGACCTAATATAACTGAATTCTTTCTCGACTGAATCCTCCTTCGACACCTGCAGAAAACGTTGTCTACCAGCCTCTACGAACCTAATTGCGGTCAATTAGAGTGCTCGTATTTACGGCGCTTTAAGAGATTCTTGTCGTTTAACGGTGCACGATACCCACGCGACAAAAGTGAGAATCGAAATTATGATCCGACGTATAACTGTAAAATTAATGATAGCGTTAACCTACAAAGTTGCATCGTTAAGATTCTTGATCATTTTGTTATCAAGTTTCATACTCACCAACCCTATGTTATGGAAGAAAAAAAATACAGGAACATTGTTAAAGGGAATTTGCCTCAAAAGCTTAATAATACCGCAGAAATTTGTATAATTTTATTTGATGGTCTATAAATGTGATCTAGCAAAGTGAGTGGAAAGAATAGGGGAAAGTTCGTTGCTTCAGTGATTCTTGTTGCTCATAGCTGTGACGATCACGGTATGTATAAGAATCATTTTCTTTTAACAATATTGATAATTCATAAAATTAACTTTTTAAATTATAATGTCATTTTTAATTAAGAAATTACTGAATTACTCATTAATACAACTAGCCAGTATATAACATACAAACTTAAATGGAAAGAAAAAATGTTCCATGAAATTATGTCCGATTTGAAAAGAAAAAAAAATGCTTGCAAAACCAGGAACAAGGTCAAATAAGGTTCATACAAAATTTCTTTTCACACAAAGTTTTGTCTTTATTTTTGGTGTCATTCTTCCTGTACTGAAATTAATGCCCGCATACTACAAAAGTCCCGTATTTTCTTCGGTTCACGCCTAATTAGCGAGATGAAATTACGAGGCGGCAGTTCACCGTGTAAAATCTCGCGATAGGAAAGCGAGGAAGAAAGGGAAAGTTGCCCATCGGCATCCCCGCCCCGTAGTGAAGAGACTGTAACCTTCTGAATCACCGACTCGGAGCAAGTTCGTGGTATTTCGAGCGTGGTATACGAGTCCCGGACACACTAGTGGACGTCATTTTGCGCGTGGAAGCAGTAAACAGCCGGTATACTTTTCCTGGAAGCAGGATTTCGATGGAACGATCGCGAACCGACAACTTGATCATTCTACGAATCGTTTGTTTTATGTTCGAGGGCGTTAATACAGGGTGTCCCAAAATAGCTTCGACTCCCGGAAACGAGAGGTTCCTGAGATGATTTGAAACAACTTTTTCCTTAGCAAAAATGTTGTCTGAGGCTTTGTTAACGAGATATTAACGAGAAACCCCGACCAATCAGAGCACGAGTCTGCTGATCGAGTTCTCGCGGCAACGTTGGCTACCAATCGCAACGCGTAAACAGCATAAACGACCGATTTCAGTTTAATTGTAAGAGTTTGCTTTCAACGTCTTCTGCTTTGTAATTAGTAGATATCATCTGATGAGTGTGATTCTGAATACAGAGGCACACAATTTGTTTTTATTAAATCGATTACCCACATTAATTGTAACTCCTGCGGTAACTTAACGTTTGTTACGTAAATAATTGATGAACGTGTATTTCGCCAATACTTTACGCACATTTGACTGCAATTTAGAAAGTTGGGGCAACTCATAAAAGTATTATTAGAGATGTAATGTCCGGCTAATCGGAACTTGGGTAATTCCTAGATCCGTGTAATCGGAGTTCTACTGTATCATCACATTCTCTCCTGTATCCGATCTTCATGAGTGGAATAGCAAATTTTATACATGAATTACCGTATCCAATTTTGGTATTGCAAGATCGCTATTAAATTTCAATTTAGATTTACCGACAATCAATCATGGTAATCTAGCCAGCCCTTCAAAATAGAGATCACTTTACAGACCCAGGAGCCAGTTTGTAATGCATCAAATCGCAAATAAGATTATGTCGACCAATATCTAACTGGTAGCAAATGTGTTAATCAATTCTAGTAAGTGAGGTGATCCATAGATAGCGATCGCAATGATAGCGAATCAATACTATTGATTCCAATCTGCAAATTGTGATACCATATCAAATATAATAGACACCCATTTGACACTTCTACGAAAATATCGATACCTACTTTATCACTTAACAAATCACTGAAAAAATATTTGGACAATATTTGAAACACTTCTTGACGGTCGGCAGTACGAAACTTCATTAAATGACATCCAAACATTAGAAAAACGGCATTACTGTGACTATTAGTTCGTTATTTATCGTGAGCAAACACATTGTTTATAAAACAAACAAAAATACACAGAATCTTTTAATAGTCTAAGAATGACTATAGGTTCTTGATAATATGAAAAAAAATGTATGTACAAAATATCAAGAAGATACAGTGAGAGGATTAAGAAGTAGGTCTCATTATCGCAAACTGATACGAAATACCTAAAATTTTGACACCTTCCGATATTTCCCATGGAATATCTTGGTATCGACTTCTTTGAACATCATTGCTAAAAATCAATATCGGATCCGACCACTGACCAATACACACTAAACGAACACACCAAAAAAGGGAAACGGGATGGGATAAACCAGAATAAAACGTAAACCATCGTTCATCTGCTACAACAATTTAATGTCATCCATACAGTAATCGTTTCATACGCGTTAATCTGCCGTATTAATCAATCATCTCAGAATTAACCGTGGCCCTCTTTTACTCTACAATATTTTCTCAGAACCCCCGAAATCGTCTCTCCGCGCCTGTTTCATGACCTCTTCGAATCCTCCGAATCATTTCCATCCGTGCTCGTCCTTCTTTACCGGGACCCATTTCTTCTCTTTGATAACCAGCTTCTCCCGTTTGATGATCGGTACTTTGATCTCACCTTTGCCCGCGTGGCTTTCGGCCGCTGCCTCAGCGGTAGCGGAAGCAGCTGCCGCGACCGCTTGGGTCTCGACCGACGCTGACGCGGCGGCTTGAGCCACGCCTGCGTTGTTCTCCACCTGGGACGAGGCTATCTCCTCCGCTAGAGCTATAGCGCTGACTGCGGCTGCGCGTGCCGCGGCTGCCTCAGCGATCGCTCTCAGTTTCGCAGCCTCCAGTGCGGCCGCTAGCGCCTCTGACTCAGCCTGCACCGCTGTGTTCGCGATGCTGAGTGCGGCTGCGGTCGCTTTCGCAGCTGCGTTCGCTTTCGCCTCGGCCTCCGCGTGGCTTCCGCCTGCGCGGCGGCTTGTGCTTCTGCGCGGGACAGCTGTAATGCGGACGCGGACAAGGACGATGCTCTTGCGACTGCTTGAGCGGCTGCGACCACCAGATTAGTAGCCTCGTTCGTCACCTGGCTGGCACGTACCGCAGCGTCAGCAGCAGCTTGCGACTGAGCGGCGGCTGCCTCTTGGACGTCAGCCGCTTGTTGCCCGATCCCAAGGATCCTGGCGATGTCCTCGCCGGACGCGGCCGCCGTTTCCGCTATACCGGTGCCCACTTTAGCTCCTGCGATGGCTACCGCCTTAGCTTTAACCTCCATGTGCTTGTCGTCCCATTTCACCGGTTGCTTCCACGGTTTCGGTTGTGGCAATGGCTTGTGCTTCGGTATCGGAATCGGATGGTCGTGTTCCGACGACGGTTCGTCCGCGGCCACTACACCCCAGATCAGGAGGGACGTCGCGAGTATCGCTGGAATCTTCATCTTCGAGGACACTTCGCTAGATTGATGCCTGATCAGTCGAAACACGACCGTTTTATACGGTTCGTTGCAATTGTGATAATATTGATCGGTGTGCTGTGCGGATCGGTTCGCGCGCGCGCCCCGGGTTGTCTTCTGGCGGGATTGTAAATATTGGTTCTTCGTCCCCCCCCCCTTAGGTATGTTCTCTTTGTCGAGGATGTTGTTCCACCGTTTTCGGATGTGTGTTTGAGCGTTTGTGGTTTGTGTTGTTGCCGCGGTTGTGCACGCTTGGAAACGCTTCGGTGATTTTTGTTATTTTTAGGGAGCTTGTTGTTACAACTGCACCGAGGGGGGACATCTGAAACTGAGGTAGAGGTTGGAGGCAGGTGACAGTGTTGAGGATGTAAGAGAATTTATGTGGAATTTTGTTCGCGTAGAGAATTTTGAAATATTGGGTGATTCTGGGCTAGAAATCTTGACAGTCTGTGGGTCAGTCTTGACCCGTTACTTGGGACTATTTGAATTTATGATGGAGACTATGTTGTTCAAAGCGTATGTAAAACGTAACGTATGTATTTATAATGCTTATGCAATCATTTAATTGTGTATCTTACGTCTGGATTCTATAGGATTGGAATAAATATCGTAGATATTTTTTTCACTTCAATTATCAAGCATTTGTAACAGTGTGGTTAAAAGAATGAATAGTAATGAAACAATTAAAGAAAGGAAGGAACTTTACTGTGGGTCAGAACTGACCCTACGTCCGATCTGTGTGTCACAGACGGCTCTCTGAAGGTTAGATAGATGGTTCACAGAAAATAGATTTTTTAATACATTATTTAATTTAATTTATTTATTTATGTTTATTCACCCTGTGTAATACAATCAAATAAATAAATTATAGTAGTACAACTAATGCAGAAAATACGATGTTGCAGTCTAGAATAATGAGAAACACTAAAAACTAATAAACAACTGTACCATTGCCAGTATGTTTACGAGTGAATATTTACCAATGTAATGGTATAGTACAAACAAATAGCGTGTTGGTACATACCTTGCAGGCGACAGAGTGGTCTTAAAACTGTCGCAAAGTTACCTAGTGTCTAATGTAAACATATCGAGGGTTAGGTTATTGTAAGGAATATTTTGTATCTTACAAGTAGTGATTTATAGTTGTAAAATTGTAATTTATTATTTTCTATAAATTACTATATTTATATTAAATAATAATTTAATATTTTATATAATTTTGATATATTCTGTAAAAACTAAAAATTGTTGGATATATACAAGGTGGTCGGTAATTGGTGGTACAACCGAAAAGGGGGTGATTCTATATAAAAAAAGTAAAGTGAGAATATAAAATAAAATCTTTTCATTTGACACTTCGGTTTCGAGAAAATCGACTTTGAACATCTGCTGGCTGCGGCTCAAAGCCTACGGGTGCAATTGAATAAGACTTGGGTAGCGCGTCTGTTCATTGCATTCCGTTTCTATGTGCTACCATGATGAATACACGTGTTTCAGTTTAATTTTCGAAGTCGAATTTCTCGAAAATGAAGTCTCAAATGAAAAAAATATTATTCTACATTTTGTACTTATTTTTTTATGTATAATCATCCTTTTTCCGGTTGTACCACCAGTTACCGACCATTCTGTAGAAATGGAAGAATAAATAGGGATTTCACATTATGTAAAAGATAAAGTGTCCTTTGTTTTACCATTCCTCAACTTGTCTTAAAGTTGTTTAGAAAATAAATACTATTCGACTATTTTAATTTAAGGCTCAATTTCACATAAACTTTATTGCAACTCTTGAACTTGTGGATTTCACTGATTGAATCTGTCTGAATCAAATAACTTTATGCAGTCATTCAATGATGAATATAAATAATGTAATACGAGGATATAAACTAACTATACGTATGTAATTATAATAAATCGAAGGTACGTGAGTAGAATTTCAACTACATTTCTTCTAAATCTTTGAATCATATTTTTTAACTAATTTATTGCTAATTTCACACAACGCGTACTTATTATTTATAACTTATGCTTATTGTATATAAAGTCGGTAAATGTTTCTATTGAATCAAATGCATAACAAGGTTTAATTTTTCGACGAATTTCTTGCCTATAAAATTAATATAAAGTTTGTGAACATTTTACAATCGTTTTAAAAAATAAATTACTGAATCAACACAAGCTTTATTAATAAATATGGTAGAATGACAAGGTTGTACAATTCTTACACAGACATCTTTATTCAAATTGACTTATTTATGTATAGTTGAACCGAACGGAACACTTAAAATAACTTATTCGACAATATGTCCATATCACACACGATGCTTAAATATTATTCCATCTGTTGTTTACATTAATCTTGATACGCCAAACAAACGTTACGATTTCGATGGACACGGCACACTTTCGCATTCTTTCCCAAATATGTAATCAGACAACGTTTATCAATGAAGCCAAGTATGCATGACAAAGTTATCTCACACAGCTTTCAAAACATGTTCAGACAACCTTACTAACGAAGTGTACATATATTAACACGGAAAAATTATTAATGGACGAGTTAATTTAATTATCGTGACGAGACATTCGATAAAACTGTCACTAATTGAATATAAAGAAAACAAGCACATTCTGCTTCAAAATTATTTATGCAATATTACTTTTTTAAAACATACAGGAATATTTACACAATTCACTGAAAAATTGTTCGTATTAACAGAAGCAGAACAGATCAAGCAATACATTGTTTATTTAAACGAAATGTAACTGTCGAACTTGTTATTTATATAAAACTTAAAGAAAGTATATAATTGAAATGATATTAGAATCTGTATTAAGTTCGTATTTGCTTTCATAAATTAATACCAGTATTCAGAATTAAGAAGTAATTAAGGAATCTTCAGAATTTCGCCAAAATAGACTACATTCTACTCATCTTATATTTTACATATTAAAATCAAGCGAAAGTATACCGACCAGACCTCAATTTTCCATCAACGTTCTCCAAATTCTATTAATATCCATCATTAGGCCTCCGAAAGACGAACCAACATCATTTCTCAATCGGATCCCGAATAAAGAATCCATACAATATCGACGACCAGAAACGTCGTATCCAACACAATCTTAAACCTCCAAATTTTTCATTCGTAACAAGTAGGATTAGGATGAACAACAGGGTATCAAAACGAATAAAACCATCATCTGCTAAACAGTGTACCTTTATTATCACGGTAAATGCTCAATCTCTCATCGACAATCCCCCCAATAAGACTTCCTCGATCGCGACGACATTCCGCCAATACAATTTAAACTTCATCGATTCCTAAACGTCCTCTAGCCATCGGTGTCCAAAACTTCACCATTCTTTTCCCTTCTTCGAACCGTGCGATCCGATCCCAGCGGCAGCCTGGGCAAGGGCCCTTGCCTGAGCGACCGCTTGAGCCGATGCACCTGCGTCGTTTCCTAGACCCAGCACAACGCCGTCACCGGTGGCGCCCTGGGCGGTTGCTTTGGCGGCGGCTGATGCCTCCAGTTGAGCGGTCTCGGTGTCGATGCTGGCTGAGGAGGCGGCCGCCTCGGCTGAAGCGGTACTCACGATCCTGGCGGCGACTTCGGCCTCCATGAGAGCAGAGGATTGGGCGCTGTCGGTGTCAGCGGCCAGTACAGCAGCCCTGCTTGTGGCGGCTGATGTAGCCTCGGAGGCTGCGGTGGCGCGACCTTGAGCGGCTGCTGCGGCCGCTGCTACGGAAGCAGTCATGGCAGCGATGGCCTTCAGCTGTTCAGCTGCTTCCTCGGCTCTGAGAGTGGCCGCAGCCTCAGCTGCGGCTGCAGCGTTCGCCCGTTCCTGGTAGTTGTTGGCTAGGTTCTGGGCGGCAGTGGCCACCTGGTTCGACTGTCTGGCACGGTCAACCGACGCTAATGTGGCCCCAGCGGCGGCCTCAGCTTGCGCAGATGCCGACTGCGCAATCGTCTGAGCTCTCAGCGCGGCTACTGCTGCGGCCTGAGCTCTTGCCTGTGCCTGCGTCGCAGCCCTGACGGCTGCCGCCGCTTCTGCCGCTGCAGCGGCTGAGGCAGCCTGCGCCCTCGCGTACGCGGCGGCCAACGCCTGCGCGGAAGCCCTCACCGAGTTAGAGGCTCGCGCTTCAGCCGCGGCCGACGCTTTCGCTCTGGCCAGTGAGATCTGGACCTTCTTCCCGAGCGTTAGCCCCGGCGCCCATATGTTCGGCCCGATCGCGCTGATGTCCACCTTCTTCATGATCAGCTTGTCCTTCAGTTTGTCTTTTATGTCGTCGTGGTGGCGATCGGGTAACAGCGAACGGTGCTTTCCGACCGGCTCCTTACCGTGCACCAGATCGTCGTCATCGGCGCTGGCTAGGCCCCAGACGAGCAGGGACGTGACAAGTATCGCTGGGATCTGCATCTTCGACGGAACTTTGCGGATTGGTGCCGTATCGACGGGGATCGACCGGTTTTATACGATCTCGCACAATTGTGTAAACCGTGCGTGTTGTTCGGAGGGATTGTTGTTTTTTTTTTGGAGGCTCACGGGTTTATTGTTGCGACCCGATCGTGTTGTCCCCCCACAAGGGGGAAGGGGGTCGGTGATTCGGTGGGAGGAATCGACAGCTGGCGGTTTGCTTTTGGTTCTGGGGATTGTTATTCAAAGGTAAATGTTTGGTGTAATAATACGGAGATAAGATCGTGAGCGGTATTCCGTGCTGGGAGATAGATTTCTGGCCTTGTACGTGCGCGAGAATTATTATTAATTTGTCAGGCATCCAGACTTTTGTAATATTCTGGCGTTTGTTACTTTTGTTTTGACAGTTCATTCAGACAGGGTATTGTGGATTTTAGTGTGTTTTGATAGTGTGTACTTAGTAGCTAGAATGTTTGGTAAATTAACTTCTCAAGCAGGTAATTATCTAATGAAAAAACGGCACAGGCGATAATTAATTTAGGTGAATTCATTGTTTTATAGTGATTTAATACATTACACTATTAATATATTAATCTATTTAATATATATTACAAATGAATATTTAACAAACCGGAAAGTATGTATGGGCGTCGAAGTGTTACAAGCAATGACTTTATGCTGATGTACGCGTGTACGTTGGACCCGCTTGAGGGGTTAAGGTTAAAGTAACAGCTTCCTTATAGTGGTAAAGAACCTTAGCCAGGCTAATGCAAGTTCGTTATAAACAACGAGAGAAAACCATAAGAAATAAAGTCTCTTTCAAGTCTTTTAAATTACTCGAAAATCAGCAGAAGTTTGCTGAAGCTTGTTACATACGCATACTCGCATCGGTCTACAGAAGTACCGTTGAATCCGATACGGTACAAGACAAGTGCGGAAGACCCGATATCGTCGACAGTAAGTTCAGGAAACTCAATTAGATCAATCCTGGGTTGAGACACTTCGATCAGACCGTCTGAAGACCGGAAGACTTGAAAGAAATCAATTCAGAACGGAAAGATACGAATCGGACAAGTCTAAGACTCAAGTTGCATCAGTCGACGTAGAAACGCCCAGTTGGACCATGCCAAGAGTATTCTCAACTCAGAAATCGAAGCAAAAGTACCCAAGTCATAGGACCTTCGGATCTAAGAACCTATATTAGAAGATCACCAGATCCAATGACCTAAGTCAGAGGATCCTCAGACTGGCCACAGAACCTTGGGTTCAAGTTAGAAAACCCCCCAATCTAGGGTACCCCAAGGTTGGAAGTTAAACCTTAGATATTTGGGTCTGAAGGTACCTCGGCTTGGGATCCTGTGTCTGGGGGTTTCTAGTCCCGAATTTTCGGGTCCGAGAGTCTCTGGACTTGGGTCTCTGGGTCTGTGGGTCCTTTGGCTTAGGTTTTTGGCCCGTTTGGCTCAGGTCTGCGGATCCTTTGGCTCACACCTGTAGATTTTTTAGCTTAAGTTTTGGAATTTCGAAATTCTCTGACTTGTGTATCCCTCAACCCTAAATTAGGCAGATTCGAGTTTCTAGGCCTTACGTTTCTCCGTATTGCGCGTAAATGTTAAAAACAATTGAAATTATTTGACACTAAATTCTTATGATCCAACAGTTTCCATCCTGGAGTAGTTCGATTCGACTCTGTTCACCTAAAGCTGATGTATTTCGGAACGACGTTCTTATTATGCATACATAGGAGCAGATTAGTTTCTGAATGACTTGAAATAATTATGAACATTTTCTGTTTGTACATATCTCTTTATTGTTTATATCGACATACTCACAAAGTGATCATGTTATTACTCTATGGATATTCTTTGTGTCATGTTTATAATGTATGTATATTCTTTTATTATTCAGACCGACGTGGTCTGTAACTCTTCAAGGATTTATCTTACGTCACGTTATTTATCATATAAGATTAGACACGTTCATGTTACGTATGTCCTCATCTCTGTTGGAGTCCCGGGACTCCCTCCCTGTCCTTGCGGGGGGTGGTAGATTTGTGAAGGGTACCAGAGGAGGGGGGGCTCCTGAACTATTCGGGACACAGGCAGGTAGAGCAATAGGGGGTTGAAACAGGCGACACAGCTCTCTCTCGATGATGGAACGTACGCAAGCACGATGATTCCACCCCTGGTACAGACTCGGTCTGTGGGTGAAGCAAAGAGTGAGCCGGTACTCACTTTGGAGACGAAGGATCGGTTGCCCCGACGACCATATTCCATAGCTACTCACGTAGGTAGGGAAGGGACGATCCTAATGACTCTCCGCCCCCCGGGCGAGTACTTCCTCGCCTCCATGTGGCCCGGGCCTAAAAAAGTTGGTCGGGTTGGAAAACCGGGGGAAACAATCGCCCCGGGTAATGCCCACGGCAGTCCCCCTGCTAACGTGGCGGGGGCTGTGTGATAGCTACCGGCGTTCTGAGCCACAGCTGGGCCTTGGGGGGGGAAATCGCACTTCCCCTCTCCCGGGAGAAACGTACTACTACTACTACTACTACGTATGTCCTCCCCTATCATTTACTCTCAACATGTTCGACTCTTAGATACTTCTCGACATACTTTCATTTATAGTAAATCATTGATGAAAGCTTCTCGGCACTGAACATTAAATATTTCATAAACTAATGGCCAAATACGTCTGAAACAAATATCATTAGTTTCAGAATTCCGAACTCTATCACGGTGCTAAACCTCATTAAAAAGCCAGCGTTACATCTAGAGACCTCTCCTTGTCAATGCCAAGGAGCCTTTAAATACTTATTGGTGATTTACTCTATAAGGAATGTTTCTACATATTTTACGTGTCTAAAACGTTTCAACGGAAGCGACACGTACTTTTCAAATAATATCTGTTTCAAGAAGGTATATAGATATATGAACTAAGTCTATCAAGATAATCACGTCTATTCTCAACGGAATTATTAAGAGCTCCCTCATGGCTAGCATGAAACTCTCTCGAAAAATATCAATCCAGAGACTTTGTTCCAGAGACATAATCATCTTCAAGTATTCCACTCCGTACTTTCTCCATTCAGATGAAAATGAACCAATCGACAGAGGATAAAATGAAAAAAGAAGAAGAAATAAGCAAAACAAAGGTCACATTCATCGGGTTGCTACAACAATTTATTTCCGCCATTACAATACACGGGTGAATCTCGGCTCAGTTCACGGTCAATCCTCAAAACCAAATAATCATAGTAATCAAGAGAATACAATCTGTCCCGGGGATAACATAAATCATCCCCCCTGTTCGCCCCTGCAATAATCATCCGAAGTACAATCTACGATTCTCATGCGATCTCAGACATCCCCAAGTTCCTTAGTCAGACTTCCATCCGTCGTGCGGTTTCCCTTTTCCCTTGACGGACACCGATTTAGCCCATGACGCCGCATTCGAGGCGGCCTCTGCTTCTGCTTTGGCGATCGCCTGAGCCATCACCAGAACCGCCTCCTTCTGGGCGACAGCGGACGCCTCAGCGTTCACCGACTGGATCAGCAATTGGACCGCCGCGGACGATGACGCGGAGCTTCGTGCCTGTGCGCCCTGGGACTTCTCGACGGCTACTCTAGCACGGGCAAGGGCTACACTAGCTTGTCCCGCCGCAACTGTTGCCGCCGCTTGGGCCTTTGCTGCTGCCTGGGCCTTGGCCAGGGACGCTGCAGCTGCTTTCGCGGCGGCCCTTGCTTTCGCCTCGGCTACTGCCGCCGCTTGGGCCTCGGCGGCTGATGATTTCTTCGCTATGATAGAGTCAGCGTTCGCCTCTACCTGGGCTGCAGTCGCTGCCGCGGCCGCGGCTGCTGAGGCCCTAGCCGCTGCGCTCGCGGCTGCTGTCAGTTCTTTGGCCCTCGTCGCTGCGGCCACCACAGCTCCCGCTGCTTTCGACGCGATCGCCAGCTTGACACGCGCCACGTTCTCCGCCTTGATCGCCTGCTCCATCTTCGCTATCGCCACAGCGATCGCTGCTTTAGCTTCGGCCTCAGCGTTCGCAGTGTCCACCGCCTGGGAGGCTGCGGCTGCAGCGGCCGCCTGCGCAGCCGCCCCCAATTGGACCCTCAGACCGACCGTTTCCTGAGCCCGTACGACGTTCAGCGCGTTCTGGATCGAGACCCCGGATGCCGATGATCCGTCCCCAACGAGCTTGGGCAGTGGCACCTTAATCGAGGGCACTTTCAGGGGTTCCTTTTGCCAGCCCTTGTCGTCATCCTGGTGGGCCACCCGTCCGTCGGCCAACCCCCAGGCCAGGAAAGACGTCACGAGTATCGCTGGAATCTTCATCTTCGACGCGCCTTCGCTGATTGATGCGGAGACACCGTGCCGCAGTTATTATATACCGGGGGGCCTCGCAATTGTAAAAACACCGGCTGCCTTCGGTGGAGTGTTAAGGCAACTGTTTTCTGGTATTCTTTTTTGGTGAGTAGGTGGGAGGGCAGAGCTGGCATTGATGTATGGTACTCGGTGTGTATTTAGGTGTCGCTGGGACGTTTCTGGGTAAATATTTTGGTTTTTGTTTTTCTTTTTTTTTTTGCGTTCGTTGGGATCTGTGATTAATACTGGAACTCACCGAACCAGTCACAATGGCTACAGTGAATCCTCGATGAGTGTTCGAAAGCTCCTCGGCTCTGAACATTATATATTTCATAAGCTAATGCACATGTGCGGCTGAAATGAATATCACTGGCTTCAGAATTCCAAGCTACAACACTGTGGTAAACCTCACTAAAAAGTCAGCGTTACACCTGAGGACCTCTCCTTGTCAGGGCCGAGGAACCTTCGAACACTCATCGAGGATTTACTGTAGTTCATGAACTTTTAGGTATTATTATTAAAATGATACAACAGTCTATTTTCAGAGATTCTTCGCAATTTTTATTAGAATATGTAAGTGACGAATTTCGGTAATTTATCGATTTACATATTTTCAACAACCTGTCCCTTTTACGAACGTGAATGGAAATAGAAACATATTTATCTTCGGTAGTTCTAGTGTTAACCTTTTAACGCCCAGTGTGACATATACGTCACATTTGGAAAATCATCCATTTCCATCGTTTTATCGTGAAAATACAGATGTACGTATGAGACCACTTTGAAATTAATCAATCGTAACAAATAATTTTTTCCCGGGAAGAGATGATTGGTCGTTAAAGAGTTAAAAATAATTTTACACAAGATTAAAAAGTAGATTGGTTCAATATCGATATTTTCGACTTCAAAATAACAAGATACAACTTATATATCAATCTTACAATTTTGAAATAACAATTTAAGGACCTGGGCATTAAAGGATTACGGGAGATCGATCGATCTGCCGAGGTCGGTTGTTTCGTGTCTATGATGGGTGAGATTTAACATTTACTTTCTTGTGAATGCATAGAATCCAGAGGTTACTTATTATAGATTTCTCGTTGGATAGGATATCCAAGCCTTCCTTCTCAGCTAGAATATTAATAAATATCGAATCATTTTAATAGTTAAGAGATGGAGTACGATGGAGATTATTATCAAGTCGCCATATTCGAAACGAAAAAGAATTCTATATAGTGTTGCGTGTAACTTAACTTGAACGAAGAATACTGATAATATAATGTGATTATCGAATAACAATGACATTTCAAAGAATTTTACTGCAAGAGACGCGCCAGTAATTTGTCCAGAAATCGGCAGGAACGTTCAAATTGGCCATGTAACATCCTTATTAAATGAAATTCTTATTAAAGGAATTTATACGAACTTAAAATGGTTTCAAAGCTGAACGTGAAGGCAATACCTAATAATCTTGATGATATTCTATAGTCGAGTGGGGTCATCTCAGTAACCGTGAACCGTCCCTTTAACTTTTACTTTCTTATAATTAAGATAATTCAAGTCAAAAACGTTTCACGATTCGGTATAATAATGAAAACATATTAATAAATCATGTAAGCTTAGTTACTGCACATGTGTATTATTATACATAAATTCTGATCATTAAGTTACGTGTGTACTGAAACTCTCAATATTTGCTCTGAACAGACTTATATTCATATAAAGAAGGCACGCGCCAGTAGGTATGTGCAAACAAATTCGTCTTGATTAGTCTGAGCAATGTTTGCATGAACAAAATGTTATTCTTGTAAATAATGGAAACACATGTGTAAACAGAACAAGAATGTCTTTCTTTTTTTGCAGTGGAGTTACAAATATAGACGTCTTTATACTGTTTACACACGTGTTCGTGTCGTTTGTGGACACGAAGAATTATTAAATTGTTTTAAAAAAGTGACATTATTATTGCAATTGTTATTTTGTGACAGAGGTGTTATGTTTCGCCTGATAATAATCTGTTGATACCATTGACACCTATTACGAAATTATTGCTGGACAAACGGTGAATCTAAAGACTGAACAGAATAGGTACAGCTTGCCCTCTCGGTCCAGATCTTAGTAGTAGCGAAAACTCCAATTCTAGAGGACTGACGTGAAAGTCTGAAATAAATATCGTTTAGGGGATATTAACGGTCGATGGATGACGTTTATGCTACTACGAAGTAATAAACGTGGCCTCGAATATATACTTTTTACAAACAATAACATTTTCTTTATATAGACTAGATGTTCTAATACTTATGAGCTATAGTGTATCTGTGATCCTCTGGTCGCCATCTTTGTTTCCATAGTACTTAATACATTATACGTATCAATTACATTATGTGTATATTAGTATTTTGTCACTCGATTGCATAGAATTGTTAGTAATAGTAGCAGTAAGAAATTAGAATTCATTCAGTTTAATTATTAAAGTACTCGGTAACTTTGTCGACTAAAAAAAGGGTGGAAAAGACTTCCTTCAACTGACATAATTGTAACGTTATATTATATTAATATACGATAGTAACCACGTTAATACTATCGCTTTTGTGATTTTAACAGTATCATAAAGATTATCAAAATAATTCTCGTCTCAAATTATAGTCATGTGAAGAATAAAACCCTATATATATATATATTTTTTTTTTTAACATTTACAGATACACATACATTTTATTTCTTTTTCAAAAAAGAGGAACACTACATGTGTTTTTATCTTAATATTTCAGACTAATTTACGAAATTGTCAAGGAAAAGTTCCGTAATCGAAAAAAATAATATTCATACTTTTCAGGGTAGTATTTAGATTTAGAAGTGTGATCGCAAGCAACACGATCCCACATTCAAGCTTCATATTCTGTAATGTAGAGGAAACAAGAGGGGGGTTCGATAATAGCGCACTCAACCAATTTCGTCATTTTCTATATCAGATAAGCAACCATCAACCGAACAACCCCCCACGCTTCAAGACACATCCATCATCCAATACCCCCAGGCATCCACAAAGAAACAAGACCATAGACCTTTCTACATGCTTAACCAAATTTATTCTCATCGATACAATCTCTGTCTGTACTACAACTTCATTTTCAACATGTATTTCCCGCCCTAGATCAATTCAATCCAAGAATACATCCTACAGTTTATCCGTTAATCCTCCAAGCCTCGTCCAGCCTCGACTCTCCAAGACGCAGCGAGCCATCGCAAAGAGCTCTACTTATCATGCTCGTCATCGTCGTTCTTGTCGTCCTTATCGTCCTCCCATCCCTTGTGCAAGTCGACCTCATCGTCCTTCCATCCCTTGTGCTCGTCGATCTTAACGTCCTTCCAGCCCTTGTGCAAGTCGATCTTCGGAAGTTTCGGGATCTCCACGTGCTGCGGTATCTTGACGACTCCTTTAGCTTCGCCGAGACTAGCTCCAATGGCCGCTAATTCCTTGTTCCTGGCGCTTGCTTTCGCTGCGGCTCGTGCTTTCGCGTTCAATTCGAGGTTGATCGCCCGGCTCTTCTTGTCAATGGTGGCGATCAGTTCCGCGACTTCGCTCCTAGCCTCCGCTTCGCCGGAAGCCCTTGCGGTGGCGACACTGGCGACCCTGGCGGTGGCCAAAGCGGCAGCCGCGGCTCTTGCTTCAGCCTTCAAGGCGGCTGCCCTTGCGACAGCAACCTCAGCTTTCCTATCCGCTGCCAGAGCAGCTCGTGCCGCTGCGCTGGCCTCAGCGGCTGCTCTCGCAGCTATGAGAGCCTTTTCCTTGGCCGTGGCTGAGAGGGCGGCTTGCGCTTGTGCGGCACGCGCTGCAATACTCGTCTGCGCAGCTGCGGTGGCCAGTGCCTCAGCGGACGATTTTCCGCCGACCAACGCCTGAGCCGAGGCTGCAGTCGACGCAGCGGCGGTCGCCACTGCCTCTTGCGCGTTCGCCTCGGCCTGCGCCGCAGCGGCTACCTTACCGGCTCGTGCACCAGACCTGGCGGCCATCGCCGCGGACGCGGTCGCTGACACGCTACCCTTCCCCAAACGGAGCAGGGGCGACAGCTTCCCGTGCTTCGAGGGTGGCGACAGGTCGGCCGACGCCAGACCCCACAGAAAGAGGAACGTTGCGAGCAGTGCTGGGATCTTCATCTTCGACGATACTCCGCGGATTGATGCCCGGCATCGATCACCCGTCGGATTTATACCCGTGCGGGGAACAGTTGTGACAACAGCTCGACGTCTGCCGGGGTTTTCGTTCGCTGCCGGCTGTCGTGTGTTGTTTCAGGGGGCGGATGGCTCGCGACAGGTATCCGTGTGTGCTGTGTTTTGTTGAAAGTGTATGTAGAAGATTCCAAGATACCGGTGTTGTTTTTGCGTTTTTGACTCGTGCCGGTGGGCTTTTATGTCGCGTGGGTGTGCTACGATTCAACTCGGGTAGAAACTGGACTGCTGTTGTAGGATTGAGTGTGAGATTTGTTGGAAGAATGGCGTATGCATTTCTGGGGTGTATGAAATTGGGTGATGGAATGAAACGTTCTAACCGTTTGAGTGCCAAGTAGCGCAATCGCGCTATTCAGATTTCATTTCGAAAAGACCCACTTCATTCGACTAACAATAAGACAAACGGTATCGAGCAGCTCGGCTCTTTTTGACAAGATTTTACCAAAAATCCTGGGACTCAAACGGTTAAGATGTTGAATGCCACAGTAGAAAAGACCGTGAGTAACCAGACACGCCTTACTTCGTTTTTTAAGACCTAATTCGACGAAAATACGAGGGGTGTTATCAAAGTTCTGGGAATTGTGTTATAAATGGTTTACTTGATTAACTTTAGTCTATATTACATTGTAATTTTTGAATATAATTTCTGCTTAACTGTATGAATTTATCTTAGTGCGAAACTAGTTTTTTTAGGCCATCTAACTAAATATATATTTTAGGAGTCTCCTCATTAAGTCATTTAAATCCTGAAACCGTCCACCACTTAGAGGTTTTTTCAATTTTGGCAACGGTTGATAGTTGCTGAGTGTCTGATCAGGTGAATGAAGTAGATGTGAACGAGAAAGAATATATCAAAACTTTTCAAAAATCTTGGGGTTAAATAGCTTGACCTTGAATTGACCTTGAATATAATTTAGATTGAAGTTTTTTGGTGTTTTATAAGACTTATAAATATCAATAATTATAAGTTCCAACAATTTGTGAGATATACTTTATGAGTATTACAAAACTTTAATGTTCGATATAACTAAAATCATTTCTTATAAAGTAATCTAATATTAATTAAAATAAATTTTCTAAAATAAGACTCATTACTCATACATTATTAGATCTAGGCAGAAGAATGTTTTCATAGGTTTGCGAGTAAAACATATAATTGATTTTCACAAATGTTTTTGTTTATTAGATGAATAATAAAGTACATACAATTTCTTTATTCCTTACCAGTAACGTACACATTGCGGAAAAGTATATTCTTCAGGTTGTATAACAAAACAAAACATTTATTTTAGGCGTTTCTTAAGCAGCTAAATAATTTAATTGATCCACGTTGGGATTATGAAGAGAATTAAATTCTATTCTTATTTCTTCAATGCATTTTCTGTATCTACTTACATCGTTTCTCACAAAAGTAATTCATTACAAAGAATCTCAATCGCCCTAATGATCACTATATCATAGTTATACTACTAGCATGACATCTGTCCTTTACGGCTTCATGATCGAATAATTCATAGTTTCTTCATTTATTAAGCCTCCCCAGTTCTACCTATTCTATAATTTCCATACGACTATAAAATAATATCATACGCTTATTTATCGTAAATCAAGATACACATTACTTCAACAAATAGGTTTCCAAAACATCTCTCTTTATTAAATGTTCAATTTCCCTCCAAAACATTCCTACATTCCACAAATCAACTTACTCTCTAACTAAAAGGAAAGGAGTACAAAGGGGTAACAAGTAATAATACAAAAAACCACCTCGGTTGCCATCATGCTATATTTATAATTGAAACCACGATATTCCAAATATTCAATTAATACTTTCCCTACATCATTCGACCAACCGCTAACAGCCTTCTGCAACGCCTCCGCCTGCGCCAAGCTATTACCATTCGTACTCTCCCCCAGTCCAACGATAATTCCATCCCTCACAGCTCCAGCAACGGACGCCTTAGCCGCAGCAGTAGCCTCCAAAATCGCCGTCTCGACATCCACTTCCGTGTTGGCCACGGTCTGCACCTTGACCGCCTCGTGCACCTCCGCAGCGGCGACTTCCGCCTGTGCTAGCGCTAGCGCCTGCGTGGCATCCACGTCCCCAGCTAGATTCTTCGCGTTCATCGCCAGCGTTTTCGCCATCGAAACAGCACCCGTTGCACTCGCAGCCGCACTGGCCGCTGCATTCGCGGAACCTATCGCCGCTGCGACAGATTCCTTCAGAACTGAGACTCTGCCCTCAGCATATGCGGCGGCCGCGCTCGCAGCCGCAGCTGCGCCCACCTTTGACCTCGAGATAGCTAATGCTTTCGCCTGAGCGGCAGCCGAGGCCTTCGCCGACAGTTCGACCTGCACCATCACAGCGCTCAAAACAGACGATGCGGCTCTGGCTTCGGCAACCGCGCGCGCCTCCGCAATGGCGGCCTGCTGAGCGATCAGAGCCTTCGCCGCAGCGTTCGCTCGAGCCTCAGTCGCAGTTCTGATCGCCTCAACGGCCGCCCTAGCGGCTGCGCTGGAGGCCTTTGAGGTTTTCACCGATATCTTTATTTTCATCATCGTCTCCTCATCGATCTCCTTTTTCCATGATGATCGAGTCTCTAACAAAGTCAGGATCTTCGATTGAAGCTCAGCCCTCGCCTCGGCTTCGACCTTCGCCTTCGCCTCAGCAACAGCAGCCACTTCAGCCTCTGCTTGAACCGCAGCCTGAGCCGCGACCAACGCCTGAGATTTGGACTTCACCAACATTTCGGTCTGCGAACAAACCTTCGATTGGGGCCTCGTCCTGGTTTCCGCACGTTCTAGAGCTAGCTTCTTCTCCCTCAGTTCGGAACGAACCGCCTCGACCTCTGCCTCCAGCTTCATTCGTACTTCAGACTCCTCGCGTAAACGGGACTCTGCGCGCGACTTCGCCTCAGTTAGGGAACGAATCTCCGAGGAGATCTTCGAATCGTCCTCGACGTGTTTGGTCCATTTCCAGGATTTTCTCTCGATCACTGGACCCTCCTCGACCCAGGTCTTCGTGATGATTTTATGCTTACCGTCCGTGTCGGACTTTATCTCCGTGTTGATTTTGTCTAAGTCCTGGTTCGTCCAGATCTCGCCGCCATCTTGCTTCCCGTCTTCCTTCTCCTTTACAGTTTTTGCGTCGTGTTTCTCGGACTGATGCGCCTGGATGTGATGATCCTCCTGATCGACCTTCGTTTTCGCTTCCAATTTCACCAATGACATTTCTTCAGTTTTCGAAGCTTCCTGTTGGGCTTTCTCGTGCGAGGACTCATCCCTAATGCTCAGTTTCTCAGCGACCGCAGACGAATAGGAGGACGACGACTCGTGTTTCGAGCTCGACCGTGCATTTGATTCGGACGATACCGCATGTACGCTGACCGTTTGATCGGAGACTTCGTTCTTCTGAGTCTTGCCGTTATCCGACGAGATATTTTCTAGCAGAGCGGGTACCTCCTGGCCATCGTTCGCGTGCACGTCCCCTAGGTTTATCAAGGCCCAGGTGACCAAGCATACAACGAATATCTTCATCCTCGATGGAGGAACGCACATTGATCGCGGCCCCTGGCGTTTCGTCAATTATATACCGCATCGAACAGTTGTGAAAACATTGATACTGCTACACACAGGTGACGCATGGCCCCCACGGGACTGGGAACATAACGCGTTCGAATTGACACTTTTGTTTCTTTTTTTAATAGGATTTTTAGATAGGATGCTCGATTGTGATACAGAGGGTTTACGAAGGCTCGAATATATGTATTTCTTCGAAACTTTGATCCCAGAAATTTACAGATTTTCAGTAATTTGTATGTTAAATTTTCAAAAATTCAACAGGATGATGTTTTAAAAATTGAACGGAGAAGTATGTCGTTATTAAGAAGTTTTCACGTTATTTCATTCGATGGACGTATCGTGAACACTGCTGACAAAGACACATTTTCGAGTTCAATTTTTCATTTCATTTGATGGATGTAGTAGGGTGCCATTTTTTTTTCGTTTTCTTACCATTTTGTTTGGAACAATCGAAATTTTATTGTGTAATTTTTCCCAGTATTTAAACAATTTTGTAGTTTTTATTTTGTAATGATTTCGAGCCGATTTTTTCACACGTTATTGGAGAATGGTACCTTTATCTAGGAAGGTCACCCCGTTCGAGAGTAACTCGAGGCGCCATTAGCGCGACATCAGTGGAACGTAAAGTGGCCGGTACTCCGACAGACAATGTATTTAATTGCGCGAATGAGCGGCAGCTCGTAGCCTGAAGTGTTCTGGGCCAGAAACGTCTACGTGTGTTATCATATACCGGCACCGAAGTCGCACACTTCCTTAAATAAAGCTCCGGTGTAATAACAACCGGTGCAGACAATCTCGCCCCACTACTAATTTTCGATATTTCTTTTCTCCTTTCTTCGTTTCTTTTTTTTTCGGCATCGAGTATATACTGTCTCTTAATTCTCTCGATGACGAAAATTTACCAAAAATTTTTCAAGTGATTTTCCAAAGTGCTACAGGTACACACCTCGACGACAGAAGAAAGAATGAACGTGATTTTTTTTTGGATATTGGTGTGTGAATATTGTTGGAAAATACAGTGTGTATGTGTAATGTGACGCTGTGTTTGTTCTATGTAAGATTCTGTAAAATTAAAAGTGAAAATCTTGTGAAATATGTCCAGCCAAGTTATTGCTTTGTCAAATTTGGAAGGGAAGCATTTATAAGTAAAAAACGTTTCAATTATTTACCGGTCGGTGACAAAAATTGTGAAGGAATAATCAAATTGATTTATGGATGTTGACGAAGCTGACAGCTGTTTCTTCCTGAAACGTCAAATTTCTTATATTAATATCGAAATCAGTGTTTTACATGAATTATTCGCGAAAGCTTGATTTTTTGTCAGAAACCATAAATGTATAAAATATCGTAATCTTACCATTCGCTTGGTTTATATATACGTTCAACGTGTTCACATCGTTTACTCTTCGGTTCAAGAGTGGGAGTTATTCGCCCGATGCATTCGAAAGACTGCACTGACAAATACATCCACGATTCTTATCAATTTTAATTCTGTCTCTTCGTTAAAATCGCGACCATAAGAAAACTCGTAAATAATCATAAATTAAAAAACAGAAGAACGTGATAAAATCTTGAATCAATTGTTTTCAAAATATACTAAAGTTTATTTAATATCATAATTTTAATATTAGAATTAAAATTATCAATATAACATTATTTTTTTCAAAGTTTCACTTCATTCATTTTAAATGTCACTTTGTGAATTCCTAATGAACAATCATGAATTTCTCTCATCTTGTAGCCCTCGTTAAAAGAAAGCTAGCTGTTTTGACATCTCTTATGAGCAATTTTATACAAGGTCTACCGTCAATTATCGATCTATGGTACAGAAAATCGGTTATTCCGTTAAAGAAAATCAAGGTGACCTTGAAATCTCTGAAATGCCTCCACCCACAAAAAAAGCACGTACCTTATAAGACGTGCCCCTTGATACCATTTAAGTTCCACGCCTCAACATTTTCATAAAGTGTATCGTTAAGTCATTATTCGAGGTGATCAAGCTACCTGAGATACCCTATGTAAACAAACATACACGTGAGTAAAGTTACAGTCTAGTCGAATTATTTCACACGCACACAAGTAGTCGAGGAGTCGCGACGGTCACCGAAAAACTGTTTACATACATAACGAGATTACGTTCCCGTACGCACGCGTTTGTAGAAAATGTGGCCAATAATAAGTAGACATCAGTGATACTACGTCCGCGATTCATAGTGCGCGCTCCTCGAATTAATACAAAATTGTGTCAACCGGATTGTATATTTCGTCGAGTGCAGTATGTTTTCGCGCGATTGTTCTAGAAGATCGAAAACAAGGTACGTTTTCCTTTGACGATTCATCTGAAAAAGAAAAAATAATTTTTATTGTTGGACATTTTATAAAGATTTCGGGAAAGAAATAACAGATTGCCTCATCGCCTCTCGTGGTAACGGAAATCAGACAAATCGTATGAAACAATCGAACAATGTAATAATAAGTGTATAAAAACAACAAATCAGTCATCGTATCTCGAAAACACCAATATTCTATTCCTTACAAACCGGTTATAACTTACAAATACGTAGGTGCACACCGAAAAACGAAAGTATTCGAACAATAGAATTAAACGGTACAGTGTTTTAAGATAATTAGTATAGTACTTGTTTACGAGTTTATACAAGTTTATTTATTAGTTCGCTACTAATGCACAGAATTTTATTTCTATCGACTGTGATGTGCGGTATAACATTAGCATAATGGACCTCCGTGTGTGTGTATATGTAGCAGTTTAGTAACACTTTTTGCTCGTTGCACATTTAGAAATAGAGGTGTAGCGGATCCTTCGAGTTAACTCTTAAAGTACCTTATAAGATTTCCGGGGACCGTACAAAAATACCTTGAAAAATATGCGATTCTTGAGGTATTTATTAAAATTAAATATTTCTCCTAAACTTGAAGACATTCACGTTTCTTTTTTTCATTTTATTATTCCTATTCAGTAAACGTATGTTCCACTATCTAAACATATTTTATAAGAATAAACTGTCATTACATGTATTTAAATTATATTAAAAATGGAAAGCCGATATATCGGTTCAAGGTATTTTTCAAAAAATTCAAAGCCGATATATTGGCTTTAAGGTACTACAGATTCCTCTCGATTATCGTCTGGCTTGTTCTACGCGATTATTATCCAGGCGTTATCCCCACCACTTGGGGGAGGATAGAACATGTCAAGCGAAAACTTTGTTGGCCTTCCGCTTTTGTTGCCGAGGCTCGAGCTTCGGGCAAAAGACGAATTTACGAAGGCTGAAGCATTTCTCCTTATAAGACTATTGTCCCGGCGCGGACCCGAGTTCGGGACGATAATCGAGAAGAGTCTGTAAAAGACTTAAGCAAAGTTGAATTTGACTGTTCCAAAACACTCGAATCAGTACGATGTAGTCAAGCAAATACGTTAAAAGTCACCACGACGCGATTCATTCGATCAACGGAACGCGTACGGATATGTACCATTCGATCGCGTGGATCGTATTTACCTGGGACGAGGATCTTACAGGTAGGTATCTTTGTCGTTCACTTAAAAACTGGGACAACCGCCGCACATTGTCTAGCCGGACCTCTTCTAAAATGTTATCTCGCGTTCAGAATTTCACGCGATGCGTCATACGGCCTCGCAACGCGTTCTCTGCTCCTCCTCCGTGACGGAGGCGATATCGTGAAAAGGTGAAAGCAGATCGCTCGGTATAATCCTTGAATAGTCACCACGATTTTTTCTTTCTCTTCGTCCCCCTTCCAGTCGTCGGGCACAAAGGCGCCGCGTGAAATCATGACCAAGAAAACGATTTTGCAACCGACAACAGGATCGTTAGAATTGTCCTCTGGGATGCCAATGAAAAAAATATCACTGAACATGCAGACTGGTGCGTAAAATAACGTATCAGAGTAAATGCAATGTAAGTAGTGAAAAGTCTTCACTTTTAGTAACGTACTACTTTATTTGAAATTCGCTACTCAATTCTTAAGAGGTGAAAGTTGATACTATCATACAAGGTATTTGACTGTTTACCGGTCCTCGCGTCATTTTTGTCATTCAAAAGACTAGCAAAATATATCTAAGGTAAAGTCTGTTGCCAGCCTGTCAAAAAATTGTGAATTATTCATTGATAGATTTAATAGAATCATAATTAACTTCCACCGGCAATAGCTAAAACTTACTAATGTTATATGTGCCCCATATATTGTCTTTGAAATTATATCCTACTTATTATAAAACGCCCTCTTGTATAATAAATTACTGCCAGTTGTTACGTGTGTCACGCCGAAATGAATTGAAAAAAGATAGAATTTATTTATGTTACTAACAATAAAATTAATAATTCATCCTTACAGCTATATACATATACTTATTATACAACATCTTGAACATTATAAATTTCAATATAAAAAGAATATAATTTTAATAAAAGATGAGAATGATTAAAATGACCTTCGTCGTCGACAGGTCACGATGACCTGAATTACATACTTACATAACATGCTTATTTTCGGGACAACATTCTGCACGCATCGTGTGTTCCATTGAAATGGGCCGATTTTTGCAGATAAAAAATATACATATCACTTTCTACTCTTTCTTTTTTTTTCAATACATAGTCTTTATTAACCTCCGTATTTTTACCAGTCAAAAAATTCTTAATGTAGACACATTTGAATATTCTTTTTGTTTATCGTTCTCCACAGCTAACGATAATGTTTCAACAACTGCAATAACACTCTGGTGTAGATACTTAACGGTAACCGAAAAATATTTTTCGAAAGTGTCGTTACCGACAGAGAAGACGAATTTACTTACTCGGTTCATAAACACTAAACAGATGTCACATCTGTAATACGCCGTCCACGGTCCAGAGGGTACATACCGCATGTACGCATTAGGTCGAAATTACTCTAATTAATCAAAAAGAGAAATCAATTACGCTTATAGCAATAAGTCTTATGTGCGTAAACACAATTTCTAGTGATATGATTAACGGTGACAGTAGCTAAGTACGTTATTAATTGCAATGATGCGTAAGAGCGATAATTCCATTGCAGAAAGCATCGTTTTCATGTCAGTGGAAGACTATCAATTTGTCAACAATGTGTCAACAACACTATTCGTCGAATTGTATCCCAATCTATTGCAACAACGTCTTGGAAGCTGTTCCCATTGTTAAAATCGTGCCCATCCTTTTCCGGTTCACCTCCTCCTTATTCTTAATGGACTTTTAATACATTTCCTGGATGATGGTAAATATACTGTTGTTATAATACCTTTTCTTAACGTCCTATGCAATTACGGAATTCATGTAAATTGCTACATTAACCCTAGAAAGACTGGGAAAGATGGTCGTCGAACCCACCAGTTATAAAATATTAAAAATACACTATTTTATCCACCCAGTCAGCCAAACCTGCAAAGCCAAATTCTGCCCAATGCTTGTTATCAGGTTATGGCTACAAGTTTGATGCAAGATCTGCTATCAACAACTTGTACGTACATTAGCAGCAATTCTCACAATGTAGCCTACATTATTTGCTTTACCATTTTGTCAGCAGTCTTTACCTGCAAAACCCAAGTTAAATGCGGAAACAGATAGCTATGGTTTTTTAGACAAATTTTGTCATTATTTGCTGACAATTGGCTCGAAATTTGCATACAACTGGTTATCAAGGCCGATACAGAGTAACAAATGTTGTTTGTATGAAATTTTTTTAGCCTTAGTTTATACTCTTTAATTCTCACAATTAGAAATTTAAAATTATAGCAAATATGTATGAGTATGTTGGACCAGACGTCCCGGATTAAAGTCGTTCCGTAGCATTCCGCATTGAAAACTGTCCCGGAAAGTGTACCGCATTGGATATGTAACTTTTCGCTGTGGCACAAAATTACTGTTTCCTCTACTTTATACTAAACAGCGCTATTAACTGACAACAAAAATTCAAGTCAAACGTGTCACGTTCAGTCATGTTTGACAATAAGAAAGCTGATAAGCATTTAATTCATTTTCACAGAATCGAATTATGACTCACAAATTTCTTCTTGAAAAAGATTCCTAATTAATGCAGCGTTTCTGCGAATACAATTATAACGGAAGTAACACGAAGGGATAATTAAGAGTACCGCGATACATATGTATCTCTAAATAGCTTACGCTAGTTACGCATCGATCTGATTGCAAGTTGACCGCGAATAGAGCACGCAAATGCAATCGGGCATTTTCCATAGAATTGTATGAATAACGATGAAACTTTCCCACGAGATGTTTTTCCGAGCTTCAATGTCAGGAACACGTAATAATCGTAAACTAAACTATTCCATTCCACTTTTTTTTTCTTACAACGAGGTCACGTTATTGCCGGCGCGAATGGGACTTGAATTGAAAAAGGTTGTGGATGTTCATGCAAATCCATAATTTTATAATCTATACTTACAAACGAAGGAAATTAAAATGGACATTAATTTTCTGTGTCAAGCTTTATTAAGCTGAGAATGAAATCTATCCAGAATTTTATTATTACAAAAATGTTATATTTTTCTAAATTTGAATTCTATTTTTCCATATCTCAATAGTTCCTTCATTGGGATAAAAATATTTTTTTTTTAAGAATGATAGAATCTCAGTACATAATAATAATAAATTATTTCTTCGTAGAAAAGGAAGTACATATATATAGTGCACCATCTCGATACCTACACGATCATTATCGTTGTTAGAAACCAGAAACCCCAGAAACTACCGGCATTCGGTCTCTTGCAATCACGGGACAGTGTTGTGTCGAAAGAACATTGTTCTTCAAAATGAAGTCGCAGGTTCACAATTAAGGGGCAGGATCCGTAACTGCAAACGTTAGTTTTCTGAACACTGAACACCAATCAACCACTGACAATCATGTAACATGCCCTTGGCATAATTTCAATTGTGTTATTACTTCATTGTTATGTTCTGAGAAACTTCTCAGGTTATTCACGACAGGAAAATTAATACTGTCAGAATCACAGTAGGCCACCAATTCATCTTTTCATAAATGCATGCAATTAACAATACCCATATAATAATTATATTACAGAGATGTATTGCAAATATATATGCCCAAGTGTATTAAATGAAGTCAGTGCTAACTGGTACAAATTCAAATCTGATGTAACACTAATATTCAAAAAATTAAATTTAACAGTAGTTTCTTTTAAAATCTAGTTTAGTCTCTTTCTTTTTAAATCTTCTCTAAAATTATAGAATGTTAATATTAATCTGTAACAGGTTCATAGTTAGTTTCTTTTACCCTAAGTATTAGAAGTAGATCAATCAATTACTAATGACAAAATACATGTATTATGGATCATTACAAAAAAAGTAATGCATTTATTTAATTGAATATATACATAAGTTGTTTATTTTATACCCTTAAATACATGCATAATATTATTCTACTTTTCACAGTGTCCCCTAATGAAATACTAAATTGACGCAATGATTAAATAAGGATTAGTTTAAATCTTTTTATACATATATTTGAAATTAAAGCAAATCTAACAAAACTATAAATGAAAAGAGCCATTGTTAAATTACAGACAAAATCGATTACAATAATTCAATTAAATGATTTATCGTAGAGTGTTATATGTTATAAATTATAATATGTATATACATCTATTGTTAATATGTTTTAAATACATATTGTACAGAGTAGGACTAACGTGATATACATAACTATTATACTTTTATTTTTTATACAAAATTAATACGAAAAAAGAATATAGATTATTCAATACTTGAAAAAAAAAATATATGGTATTTAATATATATCCAAACATAAATCAGGTTCCAAACTAAAAATTTTATTATGATTTTTCCTACATAATATTCAGTGTACTGTCACTAAAAAGACTGAACACAAACTTATATTTACTCATAATTATAAACCTTTGTTTCGTTCATTTATTTTATTGGAATCATATCTTTCAATGTAACATGTACACCAAACGACCAAGTATTTTTCAAGTTCTTGTTTAAAATTTTTTATGATACTGCAATAGTAGTATACATTATGAATTTTATAATTTTCAAAGCAGGTTTTTGCAGTAATAAATTTGTCAAGTGACACAAAGCAACCAAACACCTTTACATGGTATACATATTTAATATTCCTTGTTAAGGGTTGTTTTAAAGAATGATAATACTTTAGACATGAAATTATTACAGAATCTTGATTGCAATATCTAGTATAACATTCATCGGAGAAAAAACAAATGGACATTCATTTATTACTAATATAGTTGAAATATTATAAATATATAGTCAATTTTCACAACAAAATTTTAAAAACATCAACAACTGTTTTTTATTACAAACAGTGAAACATTAAAACAGACGAATATTTTCATTGGACAACCTATGTTTCAGTTAATTAGTAATTAATGTCTACTTATATTTTTCTTCCAACTGTACAGTGTTAATGCAAAAATGCTGAGTTATATCATTCCGTACAAAATCTAAGACATATTTCATATACAGTGATGTTATAAACATGTGCAATGTAGATTGTGTGATTCTGATTCGATTATTTGAAAAATGCATATGTTTCATGATTTATTTCGTTACTAAAAACGCGCAATAAAATAGTTCCAGTTTCGATACAAAAACACTTGTATAGAAGAAGAGATGATGGTATATACTGGAAAAGAGAAATATTGATAATTAACACCTTCTGATAAATTTTCTTTCAATATATTGAAAAAGGACTGATAATTTATACACGTTTAATGACTAGTGCATTTATAATTTCTCTACACCTTGGTATCTTAGTTCAGTAAGATGAGATAATTTAACTAAAAATATATATGTACGTACTATTTACATATACCTTACACTATAAGAACATTAAAATTGATTTTGAATATGTCTCTTTCAAAGAGAAGATTCCTTTTTTTTTTAAACGTGTTAATAGACAATGTTCTACCGCTTACATAACATAAATTTCCTTATGTACAAAACTCTTATTACTGAACTCATGTTAGGTGATACAATAAGACGTTTTAAGCTTTTATTAGCAATGGTTATTGTTTGTGTGATCGTCTCTACTATGATTATAAAACAAATACTCCACCACTTTATAACTACATCTATCACCCAATACAATTTGTCCAGTACACAAAGAAAAAGCCTTAGCAGTGTCCAGTATGCCTACAAGTAACAGACTAGCCACAGGCAAGAATCCTAAACCCTACGACACCATCGTAAATTTTCAGCGAAAACGAACATTTAGCGTGCAACTGATTGCAAAGTAGTAGGAACAGCAAGAAATTTATCCATACTAATGTAATTAAAAAAAGAAAATGTGTTTTAAAATAGTTGTTCTACGCTATTTATTCACAGCCTATTTTGTCATTCTGGAAGGCTTATTATACATATTCTCCCTTGCTGTAACACACCATCTCTTCTGCCATATTATACAATATTTACCCCTTAATCAGAGAATTACCTTAAAAGGACGGCGAATATATGGATTCTATTAAATATTTGCGAATCTTTCTTGCCACATGTGAGTTCGGTGTTGAGTAGTTAATATTGGATTAAGAACACGTTCTATACAATTAATACGTCCCTTAAATCGTTCTCTATCTCTAGCCATCTCCTCCCACGGACCTTTTCGAGCTGCACGGTATGCATAATCCCACTGTACCATTATATGAACAGTGGGGTTCAAATTAAATTTCACCTAGAATAAAAATCTCATTCTTTAGTACATAGGAATCCAAGTAAAGAATTCTAGACTGTAAATAATTATTTACTTTTTGAGTCGGAGGAACGAGTTCTACGCGATAGCATGTCGAATTATCGGTTTCTTCATCATCACTAGTTTCATCTAAATCACTTTCGTCGGTGTCCTCAAGATCGCTTTTGTAAATCTCAGATTCTGTTTCGAAAACTATACAGTAACTGTCTTCTGAATCGATGGAACTTTCTGATATTAGGCGCGATCGAAATGTCTTTCTTTGCAAATTGTACCTGTTCTCAACACAATTCTCGTCAAACATATTCCTGTCTTCTCCGCACTCGGATATACATCTCATTCTTGCAGGCACTTTAGACATTCCCTGATTGTAAGTTTTACACATTTTTGGTGTCTGCACTATAGGTTCCACATCAGCAAACGTGAACGTTGCATGGCTAATTGTTTCTGTAATATCTAATCCATCTACCACGTCTTCGTCTAAACTAAAACAGTCTTCTGATTCTTTACTCTCTGTTGTATGATACACATCAAGGTCTTGCCAGTTTTCGAAATCCATTTGTATATCTGCAGCAAGATCGTGCTTTGTGCGTTCCTTTCTGTATCTAGTTTGACTCACTCCGGAACGCCTAAGCTGCGATCTTGCACGACCCCGACCTCGACCCTTCGCCATGGTATTCACTTTTCTTCTTTGTTTTGGCGAGAGTGGTCGTTTCATTGTTATATCGGAATCAATTAAATTTGTTGTAGAAAATCGATCTGTCATGCTGCCATAAACCTTTTGCCACACATTTGTCAACATATCAGATACAGTCTGTTTGTTTGGCTCTACACTTACTATGTCTGAACTGGTTGTGCACAAAAGTGGTTCACTATCTGTGATGAGTTTATCCTTCGCAATATTGTCAAAACAATCAGAAAATTGCTCCTCGCTGGAAAATCTATCATTATTGGTATATTCACAACTATGCATATTTTCTATGTTTCCTGTACTATCCAAACAAACATGCTCGAATGAATCTTCTATACTCTCTTCGTTTAAATTTTCAGTTGTCAATAAATCACAAAAGTTCTCCTCAACAATAGATTTTCCTTTATCAGATCTTTCAGTGTCCTTGTTATCAATACCAATAGAATTGTAGTTGTATTTTAATTTTCCAATTGCGTTTTCATTCAAAATTCTACTTACATATAGTTTCTTTTCACCAAATATATCATGATGAATATTCTCAATAATATTTAAAGACTCTTTCATCGAGGCATTGTGAATATATACACTATCAGTGCCCAATGCATCCCTTTTCGTTGTCATGTCTTTAAAAAATTCAGGGGAAATGAGACCATTGTTTACCACTGTTACTGATAATGGATAATTAATGCCTGTCAAAAATGATACGGGGACTTTGGCAAAACGTTCCCACATGTGGTTGAAAGCATTCAACACACTATGAAGCATGTTCTCCCTCTTTGGATTTAATATTTTGCTCTCCATGTCCATTGTATCCTTCATCAAATACATATTCTCCATGATGCTAGTTTCAAAGATAGATGCTGCACAGAATACATGTCAAATGTAAAGATAGTTGATATTATTACATGAAAATAATTTCATTCAGAAAAGTTTTTAATTTATTTACATACCTTACTCAACACACTGGTAATGCTCTACCACCTCTCTTAGTCCTCATAAATCTTCTTTGTTGCACTATAATAAAAATTAAAATATTAGACGCGTTATTCAATCATTCTTATCTCAATGATTACAAAAGTGTCGTTATAAAAATCACTATTTCTTCGATAATATCGCAAATGTATGGCTTGCGCTTATACTTTTGTAACTGACTGTATTTCCTATCAGGTATAGAAAGAGTCCTCAATATAAGATTCTTACGCATTTTCCAACAAAAAGCATTTCGTTTTGCGTACATGTTGTTTTGCAACGTATAAACCGTACGATTTAATATTTTCAAGAGCATAAGAACGTCTAAATTTGATACGCTACATTTTTATTCTGTTAAAAACATCCGCGAATCGATGTATACCGTTTACAATAGTAACGCGATCCCGCCACGGGCTTACGCGCACATTCCAGAGAACGACATTGGTTGATATAGCGAATCGCGTAATGACGGTGTGACCAAACCCTTGACATTACTCTGGTTCTCGCGTACGGTTGTAATGATTATTACGATCTATTATTACACGCCGTAGCGCAATGATCCTACGGAAAATATATTTTCATACGCATACATACAACAAGGCAAATTCCCAATGCCGTGACAACCACAATCACGTAGACAATCTTGCTCGCAGTACGACGACTGATTCTTCCTTGTAACAAGTTTGTGGCTTTCGAACAAAGAGTTTTCGGTGAATCTCGTTACGTCGGACACAATGCTTCGCTTGGATTCTTTATTAATCTCGAAGGATTCCATTGTAAAGGTACACATTATCATAGCACACATTTCGGGGACAACTTTTAAGCGGCCATTTTCAACTGGTTGATACTCCTAGCACTCGTGATTCACGCGAGACAGTGGCGCTGTTTTACCAACGTTTTGCACGTACGCTATCTTCGAATTCACGATAAAAGGACTGAATGGCATGGAAAAATTGTACCAATTATCTTTCACGATAACAACACACCAGTTTTGAATTTTTCTTTAAACATTCTATGTATAGATTTCAAATAGTCAAAATTGCTGAATAAAAGTATTACATAATTATTCAACTATATGGGAAGTGATTCATCAACTGATGAAATCCATTGTTTCGTCGTAGAAATTATTGCACGTTGCATGTCTGATGCAAATGTAGGAGTATAATGTAATTCTTTGTGTGCAGCTTAATCATACACACTCATAGAAGAAATGGAGAATGATTAATTGAACACTCAAAACAATTTGTACTAGACTTTATTGGAAACGATACTCTTTTTAAAACATATAATTCTAATCACATTAGAATGTGTCTTTGTAACAGTAATAACTTTACAATCATCATTGTAGTTTATTGTACATTCAGATTACTGACATAGAAAATAATACAAGATATACAATTTACTACTCCTGAATAAGAAATGCTTATAAGTACTGCAACCCTATACCAAATTGAACCGGTCGCAATACATCGCCTTTACCGTACCAGAAAGGCCTAATTAGATTCAATTCGATTCTTGCAACGTCTCCAAGTTTCATTACAATACCGCCACCAACCGAAGCACGTATATCGTCCGTGAAGATTTTCATATTCTTTGTTAAATTATTTGCTGAAATAAAAACATTAATTACTTTTATATGTCCAAGAGAATTTCAGTTAACTGATCAAAAGTTTCCGCAAAAAATATGGAATGTTTCACTTAAATTAGTCATAGTGACCTTTAAGTTTTGATACATAAGTTCATATTTCAAAAAGTAGTTAAGTGTAAATTCATATTACAAAGTTGTCGAAATAATTCTGTAGCAAATTTGATGTCTCGTACCGCACATTAGATTTCCACCGTTGACAAAACCATGTAATCTGAACAGATCTCCGAAACCATTTCGACCAGGCCTGAATGGCAGCGGTGTATATAAATGAAGCGCAAGCGCCCAATACGCGTCGCCACCTAGAGAATTGTTATCTTTTCGGGGTCCACAACCCCTCATGTCGAATCCTCTGAGGTTCAGTGGTCCTCCCAAGAAGAATCGGTCCACTATGTTTACTTTCTTATCGTCATTAATTCCTCTGAGCAGTCCAGTCTGAAGACCCAACTGGAAATTCTAATATAAACATTTATAATAATATTAGTTATACAAGAGTCAAAACAGTTAGTGAAAATATATGTATAATTTAATATAATAGAACTTCAACTATTTTGGCTTGTGCAAGGAAATCAAGTACTTGTCACGGGCTTGATCGAAGTTCTACTGTAATTAACGTTGAATGATACTTGCAAAGTATTCGTGTGGCGACCAATTAGCTTGCATGACGAGTTCATTTTTAACAAATCCAATGTCTCCACCAAGCCCAGCCACTTCTGTTGAAAACTGAACGAGACTTCCCACAGTAGGGAATATCGTAGAATCTCGTTTGTCGATAGTATAAATATACCGTAACGCAGATTTCAAGCTAGGACCACTTTGTTCGCGAACGGAAAACGATGCTTGCTTCGCAGAAATGATTTTCCTATATGTAGCTTCGTACTGTAGATTGTGTTTCAGTATACCTGCCCCATCTGGGTTAAGAGCAACATCTAACAAAAGGCCTTTGTCACGCTCATTAAAACCAGACCATGGAAAGTCAGTGCTTGTGTTAAATACGCTAGCACTTAGCCTGTAGAAGAAATTAAATTATAATAATGGAAATGTAAATTATTCAACTGATTAGAGTATTACATACACTGTATGAAGCCAATTATCCACGAGTGGTTTAATAGCCGACACATTTACATTTGTGGAACTTTTTGTACCATGGGAATATTCCATTTGAAGACGTTCTCCTCTACCAAATAAATTGGGCGTTTTCGCTCCAATAATTACAGAGCCTTCATTGTTTCCGACCATAGTGTTAATGCCACCTATCAAGCGTCCAGTTTCATGTACCGTAAAGGTAACCTGGAGAAGAACATAAAACATATGACATTTCTCACAAAAATATCCAATCTATAAGCAAATAGTTTGTTAATGGACTGAAAAGAATTAAATCTGAGAAATTACTTATTTGTTGTTGAATTAGTGTGTAATTATATAGACCCACTTCAACACCTTCTGGGGAAGCATGAGGACCTTCACTGGTATCAATGTAAACTCCCACATTTCTGAAACATCCTATTGCCTCTAGTTTTCCCTTGACTCTATGGGCACGTATGATAACATCTTGAAAGTCTTTAGCTTTAAAGAGGTCTGTTACTTGAGCCTTTACAATATCATCTTTCGTTCGCTTAAGTCCATCCACATGTATTCTGTCAACTCTTGCCTGTGTAATAAAAAAAAGTTGAAATCGAATATATTAAAAAAAGAATGAAGTATCAAATATAGATTTGAGCTTAAATATACCTTCATTGTTAGCAAATCAACAGGCTTTCCTTCCATTTCATTCTTCCGTAATATGTTCTTTCTCTTCTTAAAATTTGTGAATTAAAAATAAATATTGGTAAATGATTACATTATTTAAAAAATAGCAATAGAAAATATTTCACTGGAAATATAAATTGTTTCAAGTGAAATCACAAATGATTACTTACAGAGTCATCTTTTTTTTTAGGAATGTGTTTTTTTTCTTTGGGAATAGCATCATTTGTGTCCTGATTTAAGTTTCCAGAAATATTTGATGCCTAAAATTAACGAAACATATTATAAATTATTCAAATATATTAAATCCATAAAAAATGTAGAATATGAATAAAAAGAATAGCGAAGATGAGAGAACCTACCATAAAATAAATGGAAATAGGAAAACCTAATATAACTTCTAAGTAACAGATTACAGAGAAACGAATTATTATTAGAAATTACTCAGACTGTAAATTAATAGTCTCGATTTTAGGTTATAGCGTGCTTTTCTAATAATATAAGCTTACCTTTGCATGGACAGTTCCCATTCTTGTTGAAGTTAATTTTATTCGTTTTGATGGGAACTTACATTAAAGTATTGTAGTAAATTTTGTCAACTCCTTCTTAATATTTAAGAATAAAAAAAAATAGATAAATTTTTCAAATTAAATATTCAGAACATTCAAAATGACTGAGAAGCGTATGGCGTATGGCTATGGCATTGCTATCACGCGAACAGAGGCATCGCCCTCTGTAATAGTGCATCTGAAATAGTAACATCACCACTAACATGGCAATGTTATATACCAAGATTACCAAGCAGTAAATTTCACAAACTGAATGTATATAAATGATCATCTTTGGAGTTGTAAAATATGTAAAAAACTGTTAATAGGAGAAACAGAGCAGTAACAAAAAAATAATTAATATAGAAGAATAATCATTATACCCTCACTTCAGTACAATAACTGGTCAAAAGTAAATTTTAAAGGTCCAACTACAAATTCATATTACACACATCTTAATGGAAATAAGTATTATATTTTACGTCTATAAGTTACATTATAAAATATAACATATGTGTATATAATATATGCATATAGAATTAATTATATATTTTTAACTGCAAAAAAATAATGTTATCAATACCAGAGATGGCAGCTTAACATATTTAAATATACATACTCCTTACTGATAAATATCTAAAAGAGTGACTGATCTTGGAGACATCACAGTGTGAAGATTTGCACAATTAATGTATGTTTAATCGAGGTAGATTTTACTATGATATTGACAGAAATATGTCTTATTATAAAGGGAAAAATTGCGTTTTAGTAAAAGTTGAATGCCAGATCCAAATTTTGTACACAATACAAATTCACTCGTCAAAATTAGTCCCGCTTATTGACGTAATCATTTACAGGAACTTTAAAAAGAGGAAGACTTATGAATCTATAAAATTATGTTCCGCATCCATACTATAATAGAAGTCAATTGTCATGTACAAATAGAATGTTTTTCATGTGTACAATAACAATATAAATTGAGAAAACACATAGCGACTGAGTAAACACTTAAAGTTAGAAATGTGATATACTTTCTTTATAACATCCCTTCATATACAAACTATAACTTTTCATATACTTCTAGTGAGAAATAGTATATTTAAGTTCATGTGATTTCCTAGCATAAGTAAAGAGACATTAAAGCTTTCTGCGACGAGAATACTTCCTCCATTTCAGATTCATTAATGTAATAAATTATTTAGCAGTCATATAAGACTATTATAAATGTGTGTGCGTAATTAAGCACTTTCTTTCTTAAACCTTCTTACTGTCCACACTACTGTCGGTAGAACTTCGAACGTCAATAGACTTCCAGGTGGAATAGTTTTAAATATCATTGTCATTTTAAAATTATCATAGTGCAGCTGGACCCACTCTTGAATGTGTATTAGAAGCAGGCACAGGACTTCCATGAATTTCTAAATCAAATTCTGAATTTGACAAACTAGTTCTCATGACCCTGCTCCACCGATTGGTGTTCTCGTTCACGTCAGCCGATCTAACACACGCGCGGCGTGCTTCTTGTCGAATAATTAATTCATTGGTCATATACGCCTCCCGTCGAATACGATCCCGTAATTTTGGATTCATATCGGGAATGCACCATCGTATAAGTATCATCACGAGAGCCACGATATTCTGCAAAATACGATATCATTTATTCGGTAACTGAATATGCACAGCGTATAAGATGAGTCACAAGAAGCAAAATATTAAAGTATCCATCATGGATATAAAAATACAAGCATTATTGATTAAAATAAAAATATAATTAGACAAGGTACATACCTCGAATACAACAACGAAAGCTAATCTTGCGGCTAATACATGCCAAAACATGATCGAATATTGATATTTATTTGATGAGTTTGGTGGTTCCCTGTAATCTGGATACCTGCATGTGTCAATCTGTTCGTGGGCGGGTAAGGAAAACGGTTCAGTTCCATTTTTTAAATCGCTCGTATTAAACTTCGACAGGGAATGGTCCAAGAAACCTTCTAGAGAATAATTGTCGGACACGGTGATTCGATAAACTAATCGTGGTATAAAATTCGATGTAAAAGCTATAATAAACGCCTAAAAAAATATCGGTCACTTATATACATTCTGTTGCGGAAAATATTTCACCCATAAATTTTCAAACTTACATTTGTTATAACAGACAGTTTGGAAATGGAATCGAGAATACGATACCATATACCTATGTCTATGACACGCTGTCCGACTGGCCTTCTGTACATTATTAACAATTTTTTCGCATCCAGTCGCATTTCAAAAACGTTATTCAGTAATGCAAAAAATGGCGCTAACGGAAATGCAGCAACGAAAATGGTAACAAACCCGTATTGTAATACTAAAATAAATAGAAATCATTGAAAATTATACAAAATGCACTTAACAGATTTATGTAAATACAATACCATTACCCATTTCTAAATACTCCGGGAACAAACTTCTCGGGCCCCATTCTACTAATTTATAGTCTTTGATCCATTGAAGATATTTTCTGGCGGTAGTTTTTCTCTCTCCATTCGTCTTCATTCCAACGTGTACTTTCAAGGTATTTAACCATTTGTAAAATAGTGGGAAAAGCATTTCTAATATTGTATTCATCGCTTGTTTGCCAATCATAATGATGCTCAATTGTATACACAGCTCCATAAGGCAGCCACCAGGACCACACTCCTCTTGCCGATAATCAAAAAACCGATTATAATTTCCTGGATACCCAACGAACTTTCCTTTGAAAAATGCTATATAAAATATGGAAGCATAATAATTTACAAATTCAAGTAGATATATTTTTAATGTTAAACTATCGTCGAATTCAGTTTGTGTTCGGAGTAATTCGATCTGCAAAATATTAAAGCAGGTATCACTCAAGGAAATGCAAGAAAAAAAATATGCATTTGAACATTTACTTTTCTATTCGCAATACCTCTGTTAAATATTCTGCCAACCAAACATAGGCCCAGTTGAACACAACAATGCAGCACAAATTGATACTGGCTGCAGTAGCTGTAGTAAAGAGTATCGCATAACTGGTTACCATAGGATGTCCATAAACGCTTAACGCGGTTAACACAGACATCCGATATAGAACAACTCCTAAGACAGCCGCCATGGCTATGGCAATCTGAGTCACATTACAATTTAAAGTCAATTTATTGCAAATAGCAATTACTTAATTTTTTCAGTTACCTCCGAGTAAACTTACCAATAATAAAACGACTGAAAAACTAAGAATCGTGGCAGGCAGTCTCATTTTCCAAAATGGTACCTTTGGTTCTTCGGTATTTGTAATAATGTTGAGGGACTTCTTTTTTACATGTGCTAAACGTGCTAAGTACTGGGGTCGAGGATGTTCCTCTTGAGCATCTAAACCAGTCAAGTCCCATTTATGGGTTATTTCAGCCGAGTATCTCTTCCACAATTCCAAAAACAACGTAGCTAATAAAAAACATACGAAAATACGAATAATTAATCGAGGACTCACAATTTAATATTAATATTACGGATACTCTATAATAACACATACCCCATAATGACATAAATATAGAAAAAAATACAGTAGATGGATTATCAAATAAATATGTAATTCTTGAATGCAGACAAGTCTCTTTCAAATCCCAATATCCACAAAAGTGGTCACACAAGGGACACATTAGAATGGTACCATTACCATTGCAAACGTCTTCGCTTGGTTCATTAGAATATAGGGTTGCACAACTATATATAAAGCAAAGAAGACCAACGACACTAGCTGGTATCAGCATATGCGTGTAAAAACCAAGCCAAGCGAAGTAAAGGCCAATTTTTACACCAAAATATTCTTTGATATAATCTAAGGGTTGATAATGAAGACATTTCTTCAGACTGGCCCATTCAGTGTATAAAAGATATCTCATCGACTCTGGTGATTGTAGATCACCCTGAAAAGAAAAGAGAAATCAGCATAAGATTTTGAAAAATTTGAACAGCTTCGAAATTGCAGATGCATCGTTAAAATTTCAAATCAACCCTCGAAGTACCGTTTTCTTAATAGCACGGTTTAACGTATAATACCTAAATCGTTTTTCTGAAACATTAGTACCGCCGCGTATTAACGGTATGTCCCCCCTAATCGTAGCAGGTATAAAGGGCGAGACGAGGATCGAGGAGGTGCAGGTATAATAAAGTGCCCAGCCCTCGAAGGCGCGAGCTTATTGCAACGCCTCTATTGTTTCAAACATTTCTTCAAACTGGGAAAATCAATTTTATGGCACCTTTCTTCCTGATGTATAATAAAAGACGGTAAATTAACGGTATTTTTATTAAATATGCAAAATACTATTATAAACTTCATAAAGGCATAGGTCATTCCATTTCAGAAATATTTTTCTTTCTCATAAGAACACTACAAATAAAAGTACAAGTTGACTAGTTTCCTTTAATATTTCAATTAATAAATTCAGAAAACATTTTCGGAATTGAAACTTCATGAAATTTTGCATTTATTATTCACAAGGAGTCAAAGAACTTCGCGTAATATAGAAATACGTCATTATATAAGTTTCCCTTTAGAAACACAAAACAGAGTAATATTCAGGTAAAGTTTAAATGCTCAACTGCAATTTTATTACCCTCGACGACCGTACTACGAACCGATGGACAAAGGATACAATAAGAGTCCAGGTGGTTCTATTGAACGTCCATACCTGAGTAGCCCGTCTGATAACCGTACCCTATCTATCCGAGTGTGTGCATAAAAGGGGATTAGGGCAAGACACGAAAATCCTATAAGCCGTTTTGTGTCCAGTACAAAGTCAAGCAGGGTGGTTACATTTGAGCCGAAGGGGCTCGTCGTCACCGAATTTATTATGCGTCCTCCTACGAAAATCGGAGAATAGGATAATGGGCTGTTTGGAAGGTGCGAGCGGAGGAATGCAGTGGGCTAGTATAAAACAATGTGGTGTTTCCAGCAATTACTGTACGCTAGAGGTATCCGTGTCTTAACAACCGTGACCATTTAAAGAGAGGTGTGTCCCGACGGAATGATATCTTCCACCGTGAGCAAATATTTTCCGCGAAAAAACCCTGCCCCCCACCCCCAAAAGAAACCATTCAGCTTACATCATGTAGAGGATATGCAGCCACGTACGCTCTGTCCGAAATCAGCCTTTCTATTCCAAATGCAAAATCGTCGTCCATGGTCTCGGTGAATCTGGTCCTGTCTAAAATAAAGTGTACTATCCTGGCGCGCGTTGCGGCGGTAAAAAAATTCGGCGAATCGAGGTCGAATAAATATTCTTTATCACGGCTGTAAACTGCCGTGAAGTTGTGTTTCATCGTCGGAAAGATCGTTTCGTCGACGTAGTATTTTTTCATGATTCTTTTGAATAATGAATTGACCTCATTGATCAATGTGTTGCCACGGTTCTCGGGAACTCTTCGGCCTTCTAAATCTTTCGTCATTGGCAGTCTAAGTTTCAATATTTCGGCATACCGTCTTAATACATCTCTTGGCGCGTGTATCTTTATGAAATGAAGACCATTTGGTTCGGCTTGCTCGTACTCCAGTTGTAAACCCTCCTTTTCCAAGTTCTTTTCAAATACCTACAAATTCAAAATAGACTATCGGGTAGTTACATATAAAGAGCGTTCCATGATACGAGGGCAAAATTTTAAATACAGAAAAAGCAGATATTTTGCAGTTTTCTTTCGAGTCTGTTTAAGTAAAATTCAACTTACCCGTCTGCATTCTGTGCTACGATATCTTTGAGCCTCTGTGTTATATTCATCCCAAACAAGGACAAAATCAATTGTACGAACTTCATCTTGAAAGTATGAACTAAATGCTGGTTTGGAATTCGAGACCTACACAAGCATAAGATTAATTGTTTGTAATTGTAGATTTTGAGTCACACATATTATTGTATATATAAAATGTAACTTACAATTCTGGAACCTCTTCTACTGTCCCTTAAATCTGTACAACTACCATCAAGAATTGTTACATTTGCTTCATTGTTAATAATCAATGTATTGACATTATCAGGCTGCCGAATTTCTTCCATTGATATTGCACTGTGCATACTGTTTAAACTGTTCATACTTCCAGCATCATATATAGTATTGCGAACACTCTGATACAAAGTTTGCACAGAACCTGCATTTAAATTACTTTGTACCGATCTATAAAGACTGGCATCAGGTGTTTCACTTTTATCCTTTTGTATCCAAGGTATGGAAACTTCTTCATCATCTTCTTCCATTTTAATTGAACAGATCAGTACTCAAATTCTACTTATTTGAATCAAACAACGTGTACTACATGCAAGCCAGATAAAAGGAATTTGTGTATTTATAAGGATCACAAATCATTTACAAATAATTTTTAACTAATTCTACACTACCGTTTTGTATCGAACGAGGTAACTGTAAGCTACAGTGAAACTAAGAGGTTAATAATAATCATTAACTAATCATTGGTTCTAATATATGTAACTAAAAATGTAATAAAAATTCTAACGTATATAATGACCCCACGAAAAGTGCAATTTACATATGAAATAAAAAGTGCTAACAAAAATAATATTTTATTTCTAATTTTTTATGTTAACAGATATAATTTTTGTTAGATTTTCTACATACATGGAAAGCCAAGGTTCGAATATGTTATACTCTTACACAATTTTCATCAGTTGTCCATCGAAAAATCTTTAGTTCCGGATGTTGTTAAGATATGAAGCAGGAAATTATTCTACATCCGTCTCCGTATTGTAGGTCCATCATGTCTATTCACAATTTAACCTTTCTTTTTACATGAATTCTGATACGTGTTTTAATTGAATCATTCTATTTATTCCATTTTTGCGCGTGTGATGCACCTACTCTGACCGTAATAAATTCATGGTCCAAAGGCAAGCAAAAGCATGATTCTACAGATACGTCATGTGTGCATGAATTGCATTAGTACATATTGGATATAGGATTACAAATAGAAATTGTACTAAGTTACTAAGTGATCACGTGGTCATTAAATATTAGCATCATAATAAAAGAATTAACAACGAAACGTAAACTGTGACAAAATCGGAATAAATACATGACCCATTTCCTTTTTTAAAATAAATTAGAAGCAACTTTTGTAAAAACTAAGTTATAAACATAATTCCTTGTAAAAGTATTATTTCATTCGTTTAATCATTATGTACAAACACATAGATTTTATTTTGTATAAAACAATGGCAGTACAAAATTATTTTTTTAGTCCAACATATGAAAATAATTCAATAATATTTTTAATAGTGACAAATAATAAAATACATATAATGATAATACAAACTATATCTTATAAATGTTTCAATAATACATAAGTTTATGTAAACAGAGTATATTTTACATTTCCTGTACATTATATAAATCTATAATTACATTTTTCTTAATTCAATTGAGATTGAATCATGCATTTCCTATTATGTACAATTATTATAATAGAGATTATACTTCTTGCATAACTAAAGAATTCAGTTCATCTTCTCCTGGACATAAGACTGAGTCAATGTTATAGAAAGCAGCATGTAGAGTTATCAGGAACCAAGATACACCTAAAATAAATATAATTTGCATGTTCATTTTACATTCAAATAACATTTCTACATAAATATATATTTATTTCATTTACCAAGAACCCAGAAAAGTGCTGCACCAGCACCGACTAAATAAAATATTGGCAATGAACAGATTCCGATTAAACTATACACTTGAGCCAATGTCAGTTTGTGATTCAAAACCATAAGTTCTTGCTTAGCATGTCTTTGAGAAATTTTGTAACATGTTCCAAGGGATGCTGCAACAGCTAGCAGCAAAAGCGGCGATGTTATCCTAACATATGATCAATATTACATTTAGGATGAAATTATTTCGTAATAAAATAAAAATATAAAAACACATCTTACAGGCAATATATAACTAGTCCAATGAACACAAATAAATAATTACTCTGGAAGTATTCAATATTTCTAACAATCCTTTTACTCAATCTTGGTAAACTTGGTGGAGGCCTAATGTTGCTTGTGTTGAGAAACAAAGACCATGGCCTGATATTAGCTTTTCGATGTTCAATCCATTCATGTGCTTGTGGATACCCTATCTGGCTTAGTGGAAGCTTTGGTATTTGTAGAAATTCAAGCCTAAATGTTAAAACATATCATTCTACAAAATGTTAACAATATTGCATACTTTAGTCCTATAATTGTACTTGAAATAGGTTCACAGAGAAACTAAATTATTTCCCAAAAATATCATTTATTTACAGACTATGGATTTCATGCTTTTGTTTAAACCTGAAGTGAAACATATACACTGATTATATTCTTTAATAAGTAGTAATAATATAATAATACATAATGCAAGAACATTAAAAATACTTAATGCCATATGGACTGTTTAGTATAAAAATGAGCTTTTCTTGAATATTAATCAAATTGCACAAAGACGTTTGCCCCGTCCAATATGAATAAAGTAGAGATCGTAATAATGTTTAATAAGTTAATTATTTTATTTTCATTTTATGTTCATCTCTAATTACAGTAAAATAACCCATAAAAATGCAACATTCCATAAGCGTATGCAGTATATTTATTTAGTTAAATATAAAAGAAAGTCTGTCCATGTATTATTAACAGCGTGTGACATGTCATCAAGACAGTGTCGCAGTTGTTGATTCGTTTCTTTGGAGGTTAGTAAACATCTGAAATCTTTGTTCATAAAATCAGTATCTCTATTATTACCCGCTGTCAGATTTCTGTTTCTGTTGGGGCATTTGCATGTCACCCGCGACCTCGATTTCCACGTCAGCCATCCTTTCTTTTACCGTTCAAATCTTTCAGAAGCAACTACTGCGTGGACAAGGAAGCTACTATCTTCTGTTTTACTTGTTTCTTTTTTTTTTGTTTTAAGCGGAGCCTCGCGTCCCCACCGCGAGGCGTCTGCAGCCTCGTTTTAGAAACAACCCGTCGTAGGCAGTAAAATTCCCATCATATCGCACATCGAACTACTATGTTACCCCCACCATTAGGGCCGCCGCACTAACACACAGACACGCGTTTGCGCATACAAACGCTACAGGTTGCAGCTGCTCGATAAAAATTCTTTCACTGCCTCCTTCGTAAAACTTCTTTCACGAAAAGGGCTCTTTGTCTGGTTAAGGTAAAAGACGCGAAAGATTTTTCCTGGCTCGCGTCAGCCGGCCGCTTTCGTTCGAACAACCGTGAAGAAGGATTCTTCCTCGATTTTCTGGGGTGCGTTACGGTATATTCACTGCATGCTATTTTTTTTACTATAATAGAACGCTTCTTTTAAATTGAATATTTCACTTTGTTCGTCGGGAAATCGGAACACGCATCTACTCGTCTGGATTTCCCAAATTCTATAATCTTTTGGAACAAATTAAATATAGAGATTCTATTTCGTGTTTCAATTCATCGAACGAAATGTATATTTGTATTAATTTAAATTAATTGCTTCAATTCGGGTGAACCTTGGCACGATATACCTTGACTGTGGATGTTTACAATTTTATCGAATTTTCTGTCCATTCAAAATATATAGTAATAATCTTTGGACCGATCGTATATTATGCTGCAGTTGTTGTTAATAATCAGACTTAAGTAAAATATCTAATAAATTTGAATATCTCGTAAGTTTTGTTCAAGTTCGGCTATATTACTATAGATATAGAATTTGAGTGTGAATTTAAACATCTAGTATATCGATTAATTTATTCTTTATAAAAATGAAACAAAAACGTAATGAACTAACTTTATGTAATATATAAACTAAACATTCAGGGAATATCGTTTGAAATAGAACTCGGAAATTCAGTTAAATTAATATTAGTTATTATCAATTAAATCTGTAAAGATATAAATTTCTGTAAACATCTGTAGAGTGTTAATGAATTAAATAACAATATCGTAACGCATGTTTCCGCGTGTTACAGGCTCAAAGAACTTCGAAACGGTGAATGAGGTCATCGCCAAAGAGGCAAGATTTGTTTTCATCGATTATCCGCCGAGAGATCATCATCGGTTATTTTGAAGCGTCCTTCGGATCGGACTTTCAAAGAAATAAAGCGTGATACAAAGTTTTTAGAATTTTGCTGCGAATGGTCCTCACCCTTGGAAAGCGTGTGCAGATGACGCTACTATGTACGACCATTGTGAGTAACCGCGGCCAATAGGAGAGCGCGTTACGTCGCGGCCAATAGCCACCGGTTTGGAACGTCTCACGCGATTGGTCGCTCGTAATTTCCCAAGTAACATCGGGCCACCCGCCATAACGAACGTGAGCGTGGTACGAGCGATTGTTTGAATGAACGTGTCGAAACGTAATTGACAAGATTTTCTTAATTACTACCGAAATCAGTCGGGTGTACACAGTGCACACGGAACAGTTGTATGCACGGGAACTTGATGGTGACAGTCTGAAGTCATGGAAATTGGGCAGAAGTTGCATTTTGAGGCATGCGACATTCGGGATGAGGAGCTGAATATCAGCTGTCGCACGAACAGTTCTGGTTGTGATGTCGACGATATTTTAGACTCTTCGGCGGAGGATCTCGGCTGTTCGCCACCACTTCAACCGAGGAAATTGTCGTTTAGTAACACGATGGACTGTAGTGACAGTGAAAATAATCAAAGCGTTTTAATCAACAACAAAACTCCGATCGGCAACGTGACAGGTTAGTAGCGTCTCTTGATTTTCTACCCTACTTCGTCTAGCCTTTAAAAACATCTTTATTGCATCTCGTCCTTAAACGTGTTGTTTATTGTTCCGTTGATTCTGTTAGTGTTTGGTTCAATAACAGTAGAAATTATGTTTTTCTGTAACTAGCCCCTTACACTACAAATCATATTACATTATTTTCACTCTTTATTTCGTTCTGTGTTATCTTATTTTTTACTATTCGTTGTATCAGTGCTTGTAGACTGTGTATGTTGTACATTTATTGTGGAGAATACAATAAAGTAAACATTTTATAAAAAGAAGCTCATAGTCTACAGTATATATTCAATTTAATGAGACTCTGAATGAGAGAAATAAATTCGTTTAATTTGTATTTTTTTTGTAAATTAATTTATGAAATTGTCATGATTGTTATTATTTTGTTTTGCAAATTTCAAAAGTCTTGAAACTTTGAAAAATTGCATAGTGCATGTTGATACTGCAGTTAAGTATTTCATTTGGTCTTTGTAATTTTTCATTGTTTTGGGTGTTTGTAATTATTTTTGTATAATGTTTTGAATTTTTAATGTATATTGAGCATTGGTTTCATTGATATCTGTTTATGGTATGTTTATACCTTGCTTTTGGGTACTTGGCTTTTATATTGTTGATTGGTACAAGTGAATTGTATTTGTTCTTGAAAATGTATGCATGGTGTGGGAAAATTGATATTGCTACTAGACAATTGTTTTGCATCATGCATATTGTGCTTGTTTAAAATATCTTTGAGTAGTCAGTAAATATGATTAGACTGTGTACTGATGTTATCTCAGATTTTTAAATTCCCTGTTCCCAGAGCATCTAGGAGTTAAAAATACGTTTTTTCCTTATTTTATTCAAGAATTGAATACTTATAATTTTTATAAAATGGGAAGCTATTTTAATAAACTTGATAATAAGATTATATTTCCATGGATTTTTAGTCTTTCTCTAAATTTATTACAGTACATTGACTAAGAGAATTATTGCTCACATTTATCTAGCATTTTATTTTGTCGAACTTCGTTGATATAAAAATTGGGAAATGGATGTTTCATTGATTATACGTGTTAAATCAAGTTGTTTTATGTAGTTTACTTGTAGATAATATATTCCAAGCTAAACAAGAATGTGTGTTTCTAAAGAAATACAATAACTGAATTTACATTGTTTTATTTAATCTGCTCTATTCCTTCGGTAATAGTAGTAATAATAATCATAAATGTATTTTCATGTACGATAGTTTTCGCTTAATCGACGCAGGCTAAAATCCGCGTCACAACAGTTATACCGTCGGAGACGAGAATGCGAAATATTGCGTGCGAGTGAAATAGAGAGGAAGGTTCCGAACAGCTGTTTTGCGAAATGTAGCACAGATAACACGAACACTCGGTTCCGTGGTGGGGGGGGGGGGGGGGGGGTACGTGAATTAAACGATGACTACAGTACATGTTATACGGGTGATTTGTCACAATGTCTTACATGATTTTGATACTTTCAATTACAGGTACATCTAGAATTAGGATTCCTCCCCGTGAGAATGTGTGCTCGCAAAAAATGTCAATGGCATGCAGTCCACCCTATAAGCGTGTTAGGGCGTTGCGTTTATTTGACTCGCCTGCTACTCCCAAAACCTTAATGGAGAAGAGTGCGTTGCATCCTCAGTTCCCTTCCAAGTGTACTAGACTGTTTGCATTAGAGAAACCAAGGCCTTGTAACTACCAAACGAAAACTGACAACAAACCTGCAGCGAATGTGAACCCATTTACACCAAACGGAATGCTGTTAACTGCAAGGAAGCGTACTAGATCTAAACGTAGTCTAAATAGGTAAGTAAAACAATACGAGAATATATTATATTCAGTTAACATCTACTTTCATTATCGTCGCAAGTAAATGCATTTCCGAAATTTCACACGTGTAACCAATATACGATCGTTGTGTCCGTTTATGTTCGATTAGCTCTCCGGACATTCAAATCCCGAAGTTCGATCTCGCCGATTCTGACGACTCGGACAACGAGGAGGTAGAACAGGCAACGAAACGCGTCGCTTTACAAGACTCCAATATCCCCAGATACCATCAAGAGTTCCACGAACTCGGGCTGATTGGTACAGGGGAATTCGGTTCCGTTTACAAGTGCATCAATCGATTAGACGGATGCACCTACGCTATCAAGAAAAGTATCAAGCCAGTCGCTGGTAGTATTAACGAGAAGAACGCTTTGAACGAGGTTTACGCGCATGCTGTGCTCGGTAAACACCAGCATGTCGTGCGATATTATTCGGCATGGGCGGAGGACAATCATATGATTATACAAAACGAGTATTGTAACGGTGGTAGCCTAGCGGACGCTATCGCCAGCTTACAGAACGAAAATAAGAATCTCACGGAGGCGGAGATGCGACAACTTTTGCTACATGTTGCGGAAGGTTTAAGATACATTCACAGTATGCAGTTGGTACACATGGACATCAAGCCTGGAAACATATTCATCTCGAAGGAGAAGAGGTTACTCGCGGTTAATTACGATTCAGCAGACGACGGATTCGACGAAGAGGAAACCGTCGAGGAAGAGATTACGTATAAGATAGGAGACTTAGGCCACGTTACGTCTGTTAATAACCCCCAAGTCGAGGAGGGTGATTGTAGATATTTGCCGACAGAAATTTTACGGGAGGACTTTAGCCATTTATCGAAAGCTGATATTTTCGCCCTTGGGTTAACCGTTTATGAGGCAGGCGGTAGCGGTCCGTTACCGAAAAATGGACCGGAATGGCATGACATTAGGAACGGAAACTTGAAAGAATTGCCACACTATAGTCGCGACCTTAACGAATTACTTAAAGTAAGTATTGTACAGGGGTGATGTATTTACTAATTCGTACATCTTAATTCATATCATGTGAAGTGTACAGAATTTGGTCGTCTTCCTACGGCACTTAAAATGTATAAAGTTTCTTAACGTGTTTCTTTTATTTTAGTTAATGATCCATCCGAACCCTGAAATGAGACCATCGGCAGTGTGTCTCATTCAACACAGAGTACTGTGTCCGTTTGGAAATAAAACAAAGGCGCAGCTTCGACGGGAATTGAACGCGGAGAAGCTTAAAAATGAAATTCTCTCGAAGCAATTACAGGAAGCGGCGAAGTGTCTAAAAACCATTGCACCGAACGTGGCGGCCATGAGTACAATGAACGCTGGAGGCTACAAGTTGAGACCGACGCCGACCAGAACATCGATACGAGCAGTGGGTAAAAAAGTCAATCGAAGTAATAGCACTACGAATTTTTGAAAGTTCTGTGTTATATATTCTTTTTTTGCTGGACTAAATGAGGGAAGGGGGGAAGTAAAGGTGCTTAAGGAATAAATAATTCTTTTAAGTGCCTTGACATTGTGATATGAATTAACTCTAGTTTGTAAGTGAAAATACTGATCGATATTTGATGAATACGGGAACGCAAGATCGATATGCAGAGTGAAATTGCATGATAGTCATGGGTAAACTTTCTTGCCACGATGAAGGTATCGAATTGATGAGACGAGTGTGGGACACAAAAAGCAGGTAACTTCTTAACTCGTTGTATTTTACGCTGCATTTATTACTTAAACCAGTCGTGGATGGGTAATACAGTAATTTAATACTGTTAGTCCATGTATATTGTGTTTGATTCTTTTCTTTTTTTATGTAAGATAAAAAGTAGATACTGAAAGGTGTAAAAAATCTATTTCTTTACACGGTACAAGAATAATTTTTATTTACATAGTTCACTATGTGCCTTCAATGTTCTTGTTACAATCTTTTTTTTTACTTGCTTTGTACAATTACAAATATATACATCATTTTACAATACTTTCACTTTGTAGTCCAATCGACAGTATTATAAAAGAGGAATGTTGAAAAACAAAGGAATGAAAGTAAATACTTTTAATATCAGTTGTTAGTTAATGTTTTGACATATCATTATGTGATACTTGTTTCTTTCCATTCTTGTTTGAGAATTGCTGTAGTAACTAATCGAAAATACTAACCAGTAGACTGCGACAAATTGTTTGTTACAAGTACATTGTATTTTTATATATAGATGTTTACATATAATAATAGTTTGGTGTTGTATTTCGTCTAGTGGTTAATTACTGGTATGTCTGTATTATCCATCGTTTGTTATTATCAGGTTTATTTCGAAGTGTTCAGCTCATTAGTTTTTCTTTCCCTTATTTGCATTGAGATCATTCGTATTCGGACAGAAGACTGCTATTTTAAACATATCAATTAATTTTTATACTTTGCAACACGCATTTCTCAATAGTTTCTAGGGACATTTAGATTTTTTAATGTAATAACGAAAAACTGATATTATACACTGCCTGTGCGTACAATGTAAATTCTTGATGACATAGGAAAGTACTCACTTTTTTTTTCTTTACTAAATTTAATAGCCGATGTTAACAGAACTTCATCCAAGCATACTTCCTAGCCCTTAAAATTACAATTTCACTCTGTGTATGCTTTATATAAAAGAATAACTACTCTTAAAATCCCAAGTGATTCAAGAGTGATCCTTTCAACGTAACATATTTTAAGTTTAAATTATTTTTATAATATTTTTTTTATAGTCCTATATTATCTTTGGCATGCTCTGAAATTCTTAATATACAATTTTCTTTCGTGTTTTTATTACATGTATTGAATAAATATTGATGTATAGTAATTCGCGTTTCTAGTGTAGATGGTACTACTACAATTAGGTGTTCCTTATTTTATTTGCTAATATAAAATTCACAAAAAAAATGCATTCGTTTCAAATATTAAGCATGTATTCATTCTGGAAGGTATTGCAAATTTTCCATATTGGATAAATTATCGATGAACTTTTCTACTACAGCTTTTTTTTTATATTGTTCGATTCTTAATCAGGAATGTCAAAGAATAGTGGTTTATCGAAATGTTGTGAAGGTCTGTATTATATAAACGCGTTTCACGTATACCCTTGTTCTTTGGTATGACATCGGTCGGAAGTATTCTGTGTAAAATCGTTCGGCTTCTAGCTAGTAAAAAAGGATCAAAGTCTTCGTACCTTAATTTAACATTCTTGTGTCGCTGAGCATGCTAATATGTGATCTTTTATATATTTGCGTTACTGAAGCATTTCGATATTTATATTTAAACAAAAAAAAAAGGATTATAGCATGTGTAATGCATTGCATTACTGTTTATACATGAGACAATCGAACTGAAGATCTGGATATAACATTTCTTTTAATATCATGGGTATTTTGTTGTAGTTTGCGTTACAAACTACTTGTGTATTTTATTCGCCATGTACGAGATTGGTCCTTCAACCAACTCCACTAAAAATATTTCTCTTATGTTGTCGAAGTGTTAGAAGGTAATTCGATGGAATGCTGATTCCCTGAGTCTTGTAACTTATGTGTAACCTCGTTTACAAACCAATGTTATGTATTCAGTCGTAGACCGCGCTATGTATAAAAGTTAACGAAGTTTTTGTAAGAAAAGAATGTGAATAATCGATAAAGGGAGCGGTTTAAAGCTTCTAAGTGTGTGTGTGTGTGTGCCAGGAAGGGTGGACCCCGACTTATGGCAGTAAGATATGTGGTAATATGCTACATTTACATGCACTGTGAACTGTTGTTTCATTAATCTTATTATTATTAATATTATTATTATATTATTAATATTATTATTGTAATAAATGATAATTAACAAACCGATTTTGAATAGTTATTCATTTCCATTATTTTCAGGTAGCTAGTAATTGTAACTTAAGTTTGGGAAGTAAAAAAATTTCAAAGGATTTCAGACATGAGCTTAAGTTTACAAGTAGAAAAAAAGCTGAAACTGGTTAATGAGTACTTCACTCAAGTCTTTGACTCTTTAAGTGGCTTGTTAATGTTTGGTGCTTCAGTAAAAGATTATAGGTGACCTGCAGAGAATTCTAGATTTTGTTGAATTTGTTACGTTCATGATTGAAAATCAGAATACAGTGTTTATTTAAACCAAACAATGATAATATGTGAACAAATCCATAATATTCTAATAGTTCAATAAATTAAATATAAGATATTGTCAGCTTAAGTATGATTCACATTGAACATTGTTGTAAGTCTAGTACTTAGATTATTAAACTTACGTATTTGATACATTCAATTTTATTACAAAAACCATATGGTGGACAAAATTTGTTCGTACGTGAAACAAAATATTCACTTCTATATCACAAATTCCTACAAAACTATATTAATTACACGCGAATTTTATGTAATTTAACATTTTTGTGGTACTGAGCATTAAATTTTATAAAATACATTTCGATGGTAGTGATATTACGAGAAGGAATTGTTTATTTTATCGACGCATGCGTGATAAAATGAAAATTGATTCTGAAAGTGTATATTAGTTTCATGTTTACTCCAGTTTACTCATTTTTTTATTGTGATGCAGTGAGGGAGAATCGACGCACTGCTTGCATATAAACAGTTGAACATCGAATGCAATAGTAGTCAGAAAATTATCCGTTTTTTGTATTCTCGATTATTCTCGGCGAAATGTTAACGAATTGAAATGAATGTAAACCTTAGATTAATCATATAACAATTGAAAGAATATTTCTCTTCGTATTTTGTAAATTTTTCGAGATCAAACGTCTACCGGTGCATAACAACGTGTAAATACATGCAACCCTTACATTTTGAAGTTTCCGAATGAAATTCAACTGGCACAAAGCACTTTTATTTCATGTAGTTTCTTGCATATGCATAAGATCGAAAGAAAAGTGAAATAAGTCTAGAGTTCTTCTATAAATAAGTAACAATTACATTTCAGCATATGCTGTTTTATATTTCATTGCATCAGAAGTTTTATATACAAATAATGCTTTGACATAAAATGCATCTGTTTATTAAATTTTACTTAATCTTTTACTAGGATTATTAAATAAAATATTTTTACGGACACTGTAGTGGTAAATATTCTAGTATAGGCTAGTTGATAAGAGAATGACATTAAGTTTAATAGACACTGTAAAATTAATATAAACAATAAGATGTCTCTGCTTCATTTAAGAAGATTTTAAGCATGTTATAATAGGATTATGTAGACATATAGATTTTCATGCAAGCCTGCACGCACAGAATCTTTCAGAGGAGAACTGCATGAAATATTCTTAAAGAAGATCCATAAAACTATGCTGCATTTGGCTAAACTTGTTTGTAGGCGTCACATTATAATTTTTATGCAAACGGTTTGAGTCCTTTTTACTATTATTAAAATTGTTCATTCTAGAAATCATATTCTAGTTCTACTTATAACTAGATAGTTCTACTATCTAGTATAATAATAAATCTTTTAATTATTGCAGATATGGCTTGAGCTAAATAATAATGTATTTGAAGCTCGTACAAGAAGGTCAGCAAAAGAAAAGGAAAAATGAACTTTTATATAGATACGGATATTTTTTATCAATGCTTTTATGTATGGTTCTTGCATCTCTTAGACCGCATTTGGGTAAAACAAATGGTACATATTTATAATTAAACATTTGTATTTCTAATTGTGCAGGATCCTTGCTTTTTTATGCTGTGTATTATAGGTGTTTTCAATGGGAATATTATAATTCGATATTTCGCTGTGCCTTTAACATATTTGGAAGCAGGGTTGATATGTGATCCTAAAACGCTGTACTTAACTTTAAGCAATGGCCCACTTTTAATATTTACAATGACTTTTATATACGTTTTAATGCCTTTTTTGATGAGACTGGGCGTATGTCTGTTAACATATGCAAACGTCAATGTCTGGCTTTTAAAGGGAATGGAAGTAAATAAATAAAAATGTTCTCATATCGAAATTAAATTAAGTACAGCCAATTCTAAATGTATTTAGTATAATTTTCTGTTTTTAGGTACTTTACTGTATGCCACCGCCGTTTAATACGAGCCTCGTTTTGTGTCGACTAACACAAGCAGATTTGTCAACAAGTATTGTAATAACATTGGTTTCTCATTTTGGAGGATTGTTCATATCTCCTGTATTATTGTACTTTGTGGTAATTCATGTTTCGCTATTCTTAAAATTTCACTAACCAAGACTCCAATTCCGTTTGTATTAGTTACTTATGCAGGAAACGTTATTTTTTTGTTACAGTTAGGAGCCTCCACACCACCTCTAGTCGGTGTAAATATTAAAGAAACTATTTACAGTACAATTGTACCATTAGCCATTGGTATTGCGATTCAAGTTTACATTCTGAAATATGATTTCTGTTTTAAAATTAAATCACCGTGGTTTTCTCAAGGATTGTTATTAGCTACAGCGTATCATTGGTTTTGCGATGCTGTTTCAGTGGATGCATCGTCTCTGCAAGCCAGTGATGTGTTATTATGTGTAGTAATTGGTAAGTTTATTTCAATTGACTGTATTAACACGAACTTCTACGTAACGGGATAAGCATTTAATGTCAAATGTTGTTAATATTCTTATATAATTTTGTTGCATGTCTTTATTTCATTTGAACAGGTCAAAATATTTTTCATTTTGTTATAAGGGTCTAAGCACTTCAAAACGTACTACATGCATGGTTTCCTTCAATCCATTATGGTATCAGTGTTTTTTATGTTCAAGCTTGCGTGGGACAACTGTTTGTTAGCTGCTTGTGTTGGATATTGTGCTCTCGATGGTTACCCCGGGACATCTTACTAGCTGCACTTTTTACAACTACTCACAAGTCGGTTGGCCTTGGCAGCTGGGTTTTACGCGGTGCTTACCATGGTTCTGCCCATGGTCCAGCAGTTAACTTACCATTGTCTGTTCTACCCGTTGCACAATTATTGTTAGGTAGTTTGTTAGCTAGTTGGCTGTCCCCTTAATGTGAATGTTACGTGGGTAACATAAATAACTTCATACATATTTTTTTTTTAAATTGAGTGCATGTTTTTCTGTGTACCTTACTCATTTATGTTGTTTTATTTTCATAATTTTAAAGTATTAAAAGTATACATTATTTGTTATAGCAATTTTAATTCAGAGGCATCATAAAGTATTTCAGTACGTATATTAGTAAGCCATGGAAGCAAGAGACAGAAAATTATTCGGACATTACAATGATCGTTTTGACCAAATAATTTACAGGAATTGTATTAAATATTTTCCATTTATTTCTTTTTAACATAACAAATAAATCTTTTGAACTTCATTCATTAAACTAATAATGAAATGTAGGTATGTATAATGAGAAATTAGTTTCTAAAAATGCATTACAGGTAGGTTCTTCGAAATGCAGTTTCGCTTTATCCAATAGTTAAAAAAAAAGAAGTATTTTCATAATTTGATTCACTACACTGCACAACTGTCTTAGATGCTAGTGTTCAAATTTCAAATTGGAAGAGAAAACAAAATTTTACTTAAGTAGATGAATATTTTAAAATGTATGATGTTGAGAAATTTCATATAAATAATTCATGTACAAATTATAATTTAATTTTCCGAAAATGGAATACTTAATAAAAATACTGGGTAGGAGTTTACTCAGAATTATTTTTAAAATGTATCAAATAAGTTTATTCATTCGTATAACGAAATGCCGAAGGCGTTGAAACATAATCTGTGATTTTCTTTCTTCTAGAACTCACGTAGACTGTGTACGTGTCTTCTTTATTGCAGAATTTAATACTTACCTTGGAAACTAATATTAAGAATTTTTATGTAACAATTATATGTATATTATTTTTTTGTTCAGTGTAGATTAAAACAACTAGTGTAAAATTATGCACGAATAAGCTTTGTTTTTTCAATTCTAATCAACTTAGCTTCCATTAACATTCAATAAAAGGAAATCATGACAATTATACATTACACTGTACAACATTACAGGAACAATCTTTAAATAGTACATCAAGTGAAAGTAAAAAAGAAAGAGAGACAAAGAAAAACCAAAAAAATTACACTACTTTTCGAAGCGTTGTACGCTATTATCTTATGTGGTAATTATTATAATAAATTGTATTTGTATCTTACAAGTTATAAATATAGTTTCCTCACTTTCGATTGTAAAATTTCTGAAAATTATAAGTATTCTACTTATTTCTACGTTTGACTACTGTTTATCCGTAGATTTATATCTTCGAAAGAAATAAAGAGACAAATCGTCGTAACTCTACAAAAGGACTCTTTTTCTACGTTTGACTACTGTTTATCCGTAGATTTATATCTTCGAAAGAAATAAAGAGACAAATCGTCGTAACTCTACACACGAAAGAAAAAAGGACTTTGAATTCAGAATAAGATGTTTCCCATACAAAACATAGCGATTTTATTCTACAAATAATGGGATAAATTTGGTTAATTTTTTTTGTTTTGTTGTTGTTGCTGTTGGAAACTTGCATATCAGTTTTCTATTTTGCGCCGCGCAACTCACCACGGTATATACTTTCTTTTATACCGTTATAATGCGCACACGCATATATTTAATAATATTAACAAATAGTGTAACACTCATGATAACGTGTATGAGCTCGTAATCTGACTCTTTCGTGAAAATCATGGCATTTGATGCATCAAACGATGGTGCAGCAGTGGCGCAGGTGCTGAGCATATATTGATTTGCCCAGATCATCACACAGTCATTGTAGTTGGTACCAAGTTTTTGTCACGAGTAACGTTGGCGCTGCTATCGCCGCCAGCTACGCGACTCGCCATCTTCATCCTCCTCTTCCTCGTTCTCCTCGAGAAGCAATGCTTCTGCATTACCCTATTACAAATCAAAAGTTTAATATTTCCAACCACTGCATCGTATATTAAATGTCGCATAAAAGAATGAGTATTATCGAAGATACTTCAAAGCAAAAAAGTATCAATTTACTACCAAATGTCAATTTGATATTTTATTAATTTCATTATTACAAAGTCAATATTTTCGACTGTTTAATTGAAATTCTGTCTTCACGACACTGTGAAGGATTAGAAACTAAAATTACAGAAAAAGCGCTTTATTTTCGATGTAAACTTTCTTCGTCATCACTTGATTGCAATTTGATAGATGCTATGTAGAGTAAATACCTACAATATTGTTCCACATTGTATAGTATTAAGAACTTACTTCTACATCAATTTCTTCGTCAGTTGTAGGTGGCGCTTGTTCAGAGCGCGAAGAAAGTTGTACGGATGAATTCGTATTACTACCACCTCCGCCACGGTGTAAATGATGCCCGGAGACCCATGTAATAGACAGTAATCTATCCTGAAATGTGCGTCCCTTTAATAATGCCACCTCGGCCTCTTTTCTTGACTTAAAATTGATCACAATCGAAGGCGTTGCATCATCTACTATTTGATTCACTATTTCTCCAAATTGCTGAAATATACATAATGCAACAATTAATAATTATATACAGATGAAATAGTTTTAAATGAACACAGGATAGTTTTCTTATTGATTCTTCAGACAACAGAGTAAATTGATTCTTACTTGGAAATGCGCTAAAACTTCAGCCTTTTCTTCGGTTTCGTAACCAGAGACTAGAAGACTTGTCGGTCTGTGATCTACCGAAACATGGGTAAAACTCCCTCTACCGCGACCCCTATATGATAACGCATGGCTACCTCGTATAACCCTACTGGATCTTGTACCTCTGCCGACAGCTGGACCTGCGTTTAAACCCAACGCAGCAGCTTGAGCCCGCAGTTCGTTTAGTCTTTTTTGCAACTCCCCGGCGTCTTGTCCCTCTTGTTGTGCAGTCATTAAGTCTAACTCGGCGTCCAAAATCTCTTTCTGGGTCTGTTCTCTGGATTTTGCTTGCGTCTTGTTACCACCAATCTGACCGTTCGCAGCTAGGTCCTTGCGTAAATTGTCGATGGACTGCTGCATGGTCTTTATCGTCGCCATGATCGCATCCTTCTGTTCTGGATTTTTTTCAGCTTTATCGATCAAAGCTCGTATTTCTATCAAATGTTTGTCCAAAAGTTCTTGTTTCCGCTTACGTAAGTCAGCGGTCAATTTTATTGCCTCTTTACGTTTCTCCTCCTGTTTCTTCTTTAAGGTTTCCTTAGCGGCCAAGATCTCCTGTGTCTTTTTTATCGCAAGAACTTTTTCTTCTCTGTTAGAAGCAGTGGTAGTTTTTGGTGACGTTGGAACTAAACTTTGCGTGACTTGTTGCTCTTCAGTTGAACGACGAGTAGGAATATATTCGTTCTCGTCAGTTTTCGCTGGTGTGGTTACACTAGCGCCCAATCGTTCTTTTACAGAAGGACGGCATCCTAAATGAAAATTAGATAAGCAACGGAACTTTGTAAAGAAACACACATAAATGACTCTGAAAGTTTTGAAAACTTGGCTTACCTGGTGGTACGTTTTCGATGGCGCCACCAGCTGCGTTATTGTTAACATTGTTATGCCAAAACACTTTGATAAATCTATTATTCAACACAGCCTCGGTACTTCTGTATGCAGCTTTTGCTTCGGCTGGTAGCTGGAAGGTAACCAACGCTCCCTCGGGATCTCCGCCGAAATTGACTTGTATATTTACAATTTTACCGAATTTCGAGAAGTGATTATTCAATTGAGTTATGTTGTTCAGACTACGCGGGACCTTTTTCAATTCCAAAGAGCAGTTAGCTGGATTATGGACTACTCGTTGCTTCGGTCCAAGACGGTTGAAATCGAATGCTTGTTTACGCTTTAACGGATTCGTTTGAGTATGTGTAATCTCGGATGAGTTCGTATGCGGAATCACTGGCACGCTAATTAATTCCCTTTGTCCCCTTCCATAAATGCCAGGTCCTGGTTGGGGATGTCTTCCCCATGGCACTCGAGGCTCCATACTCGGTGCATCTGGATTATACTCGGCAAATGCATCTGTGGAAATTGTTTCTCATGACGAGTCATTTGTACTTTTACAGAAGTATTTTTTAATAAATCCTTACAATACAATAAATTTTAACGATATCCTTTGACGAACGCTTACCCATATTCGAGTGATGTTGATTTCGTAAATGAGGCGGAGGTAAACTAGCAAGAGGAAGGTGTTGCGGTGGAGCATTTCCGTTGGGTCCTTGAGGTGGTTCCGGTACTGCTGTTACAGGTACAGTTCCTGGTGCTTGTGCACTATGTGGACCGAATGTTAAAACGCGACTTAAAGCTACATCTTCTAATACAACAGGATCTGTACCGTGATCGTAAGGACAGAGATCACCTCTCATGCAATATCCCTTTTCTGTGAATACAAATTGCAGAATTTTTAACAACATATCCCACTATAGAAATTATATGCTGTAAAAGAGAAAGAAATTGCCCAATCAGATACCGGACCGGAAATTGAACTCGGGATCCTTCATTTGCATATGACTATTTGGATCGATAAGCTACCCAGACTTTTGCAGGTTCTTTCTCTTCTAACACATAATAATGTAAATAATCATTGAATAATAACCATCGAAATCTCTGCACCGCCTCTTTGCTTGGAATCCAGGTTGGTTATTTGATACAGCAGAAGCGACAGCGACGACACTTTGAATTGACTGACTAGTAGTAGACAACCTCATGTCTACGTCTCCGTGATTACTGTCTTGCGTTGGGGTACCACCACCAGGACTCCCCTCGATTCTATCCGTTCTGTCTACGTCCATCCTTTCAGACCGATCTATCTTTTTACGATCTAACGATCTTGACCGAGATCTCGATCGCAGAGGCGTCGGCGACCTGTTCCTAAATCGTGCTCTATGATCACGATTGTCAGGACCGTCTCGTATTCTTGGTCGTATCGGTGACGTACTACGACTTCTGCTCCGTCTGTATGTGAAACATTAAATATTGTAAACAGATCTGATGTTCGTGTACTTCACCATTCGATACGGAACATTTACAGACCTTCTATCGTGTCGTCTCGTATTTGGCGGCGATTCGTTCCTCCATGGTCGACTTCTGTCACGTTCTCTATCTCGACGAATATGCTCCCTGCTTCTGGATCTACGTCTATCTCTTTCCCACGAACGGGAACGTGATCTTGTTCTGGATCTCATTCGGCCACTTCTGAAGCATAAAAAATCACATTTTACCGATTCGTTTTAAATTTCTTCGACTGTCTTAGATCTGGAAAGAACATTTCTTAATATAAATACAGGCTATAGTGAACCAAAGGTCATTGCCTTTGATTTTAAAAATGCTTTCACTTTTAGACATATAGAAATCAATTGTATCGTTGTTTCTGAAAAACCAAGAATACTGCTGCTCTCTATACAGTCTGTAGTTTTACTAAGAAAAGGTTCTGTTTAAACCTAAGATATCATTGTGATCCCTTTGTTAATGAAACCTTACCGACTACGTGAACGTTTCTCCTTTTCTTTGTCAATTTTATCAGAGTCTGATTTTCTAGTTTCACGTTTACTTATTGGCATTGGCGCAGATCCATTTATTTGAGGGGGAACAGGAGGATTTGTAGTGATAGAAGTAGTAATAGGAATTGTACTTTCAGTTATTTTTTCTGCTGCTAATACAGGAGGTGGTGGATTTACACCAGGTGGTGTCCCACCACCATCTGGATCATTTTTTGCAGGTGGAAGTATGTATTCTTGAGTTTCCAATGTTTTGAATAATAATTCCACAAAGTTTTTGGTTTCTGCAAAGAAAGTGTAATGTTAAGACAATCGATTTATATAGGTAGTATAATTAATACTGCTCCAGTACAAAATATAAATTCACCCTGCTGTAAAAATACATCAAGCTGTTCGACCATTCCACCTCGCAATTCTTCCAATGTTTTATCCTTCTTAACAAGAGCATATACATATTTTGCTAATGCTGCAGGGTCAGCATCACAACTGTAAAAATAAGAAAAAAATATAAACATCTTGTACTCATGAAAATTTGATTTTTTCTATTATAATATTTAATCCATAAATTGGTCATTTATAGTTTAGTAAAGGCTGATTTTAAAATTAGACTTAAATATATTCAGATATTACTTTAATAGTTTTCTAATGTGCATATAATAACATATAATATGAATGTATATATGCATGTAGTAATCATTATCATTCAATGAATTGCAATGTAAAATAATAACTGATTGTGGATGTTTAAATAAACACAGATTTTTATGAATGAATTTACAAACATTAGAGCTAAAAAAATATTAGTGCTCTCTATTAAGAAATTATAGAAAAAGACTTTATTAATGTTTGTTAGACATTCTTTTACTATTAAGCAATCGTTTATGCTACAAATGCATAAAATCCACAATCTAATAATAACATTGCTGGAAGTTATTATAGAAAGGAATTAGTTTCTATCAAATCAATAAGTGAATAACTATTTATGCAATTGTAATTAACATATCACATAAAATATTTGCTTTACATGTGTACAATTAAAACATATTCATTGCATATTGGCACTAGAGGAGTACATTTCCCTCGCATAGTTTTCAATAGCCATTAAAAAGGGTCGATGATCCTACATCGCAGACTAATTATGAATACAAACTATTTACTACAGGAGAATATATTTCGTTTGACCAATACTGTCACCAAATCATTATGGAATAAGTCATTGCTTGAAATTATTTATATGAAGAAATTACAAAATAAATGTTTTCATAATAGTCGAGAAAATACATTTGGAATCAATGATTTCAGAGGGAACATAACAGGATCCAATTTGCTGCCTTCGAACTATTCGATAAAAGTTCGCTGCAAAATAGACGAGAAATGGATTGCAAAGAGGCATACTGTCGCTCAACTAGTTGTTAATGAAAGCATGGTAAATCTGGCGTGGTAACGTTGCCCATTGTGATCCCATCACGGATCACTCTAAAAACATACAAGTTACCGTACGTAAATACGAATCTGCATGGGGTATGAAGCATAGCACATGTACGGCCATTTACAACATCAAATGCATACACATATATACCTAAAAACTGTACTCGGGGCAAGCTGGCCTACTTACAGCGGCTCCAAGACGGCGGTGAGCCACGCCTTGAATTGATCCGGATTCTCTATAATCATTTTCAGTGAATACGCGACGAAAAACACATGGAACTTTTCAAAGACACACGTTAATTACACAATTTCTGGGCGGGAATAAGTACTCTCCTAAGTAAAGACAGTCGCCATTCTGAAATCTCACTCCTATACATGCACCGTTCACATAGTAGACACTAAGGTTTCTAGAAAATGTCACGAGAGTCGCTGGCGGCGATCCGTCAGGGAGGTTGGGTACGCTTGTTAGTTATCAACGTTGAATATGCTGAGTATAGATATGTGGAAGACGCTTTAAAAGTTGTCCTTTGCAGTCGCGATATTAACATATTCTGTGCACCATGGCATGATCAGAGAGGAAATGAGAGTGCTCACGCCCAGGAATTCGTTGTTTCCCGGCAAATGCTGTACCAAGCGGCCAATTCAGGAATAATAATAGGAATCTACTCGTTTTGACGCCACACTGAGATATACAGTAGACGCTCAATAATTTCCGGTTCGTTAATTGATCACTGGAAACGCCCCTTGGTCACACGTATTGGATATCACGTGCACGCACCCCTCTCTGTCGCACATGACGTTCAGGAGTCCTACACAAATACCATTACCATTGTAAATATCATTACAATACCATTGTAAATTGTACATTATTTAAAGATTTCTTCAATAAAAAACAGTAAAAATGTCCACTCCTATTCCTAATTTCAATTTTTCAAAAAAATAATAAGAAACAATAAATAATAGCAAAAGAATACATACTCAAGATTTAAAAAAAAGCGCGGGAAACTGCAAAATCAACACAATAGCGCCACTTGGCAACGACTTTCCGAACTAGGTATAGAAGTCTGGATTTAGTTCCAATTTCCGCCACCAGGTGGCTACCGAAATTTGGGCAAAAATAGAAATGTTCTAAAAAATGGTACCCATCTGGTGACGGGAATTGGAACTAAAGCCAAAACTTTTTAGCCTAGTTCGGAAAGTCGCTGCCAGGTGGTGCTATTGTGCTGATTTTGCAGTTTCCCGCGCTTTTTTTTTAAATTTGAGATTGTGTTCTTTAGCTATTATTTTTTGTTTCTTATTATCTTTTTGGAAAATTGAAATTTGGAATAGGAGTGGACATAGTGCTGGGATAAATGAATAACGGATATATATGATTTGACTGTTTCTTGTTGGAGAAATCGTAAAAAAATATACAGTTTACAATGGTATTTGTATAAATTTAACAATTGCCTTAAATGCTACTTATGCATATAATCTCCTTAATCCACTAGAACTCTTCTCCTTTCTTTTTTTTTTCCAAACTTTTCTCGTTCTTTTCTTCGCTCAGTCTGTCCGGATCCAGTACTTGTTCGTCATTTCTATACATTCACACCTCATTCTCGTTATTCCCTTAATCTCTATATCTAACCTTTTATACCCAATCCTTCTCTTCCTGAATCCGTCCTTGAATCTCTCCCGTTACTATCTTTCATTTTCTTATATACTCCTCTCGCTGTTCTCCGAACTCTGTTTCCACTTTCTGTTGTGCGTCTCTTTTCTGGAGATAAATGGATAATTGGAGGAAGAAAGGCGACGGCTCGCGAACCCATATCCATCCTCCATCGCCTTGGAACATAGTTGGCTGGTCCAGTATATAAGAAGATAGATATCGAAGCCAATGGTTGTCGAACATCTGTAACGTACAAGGGGTTAGTAAGAAGACAGGGAAGGGGTGTGAGAAACACAACCAGCCACCTCGACAGCTCACGAGAGACTGCAAATTTTCCCCTGGCGGAAGCCGAGTTTGCACGTCAGTGTACATGCATACTGCATACCTATTGCCAAGTTTAAAGTATGCAAGATTATTAGAAAAAGGTCTTGGGTTCAAAACCGACCGTAACTACTACATCTTTCTCGCAGTCAAAAAAGCAATCACGTTTAATATTATTATTATGATCATGTTTAGGAGTGGGGACAGCACGTTGGGGGTAATGAGGTCTCGTACGGTGGCCGTGCGACACACTCCACCGAACTGGAGGAAAGGGGCCGATCCTCAGGATCGGCAACACGGTCGCGTCGGTTCGAGTCACCCGGCGCTATTCGCCATTTTGCATCGGAGAGAATTGATGCTCCCCTTTTGAGAGTGTCAATTCTCTGAAATGTACTCTCCTTCTGTGAGTATGCTACTTCTTTGTTTCCAATAATTGCTTGGTATACAGCTAAACGGAGTGATTGATGGAACTTTGATTCCATCTATCTTTTCCGTTTAGCAACGCGGCAAGGTAGGAAGATCGATGAGTCTCGGTTTCACCAGTCCCTTCAAGGGGCTTCTGAGATGTTGGTATCATTTGCCTCTTTACGTGCATTCAGTTTAGTTACGTAAATTAAGTCCGCCATCAGACTAGCCTAAGCTCAAGAAAGAAGACGACGATTATCCGTCGAGGGATCTTTATTTATTTGGATTCAAGAAAGACGGGACCTGCTGAGGGAGATCAACATTAAAACTTAAACTGTATCAACGCTTTAACTATCATCAACACTAAATTATGTAAAAATTATATTTATTATACTACGTAAGAAATACAGTGAATTTTTAAACAGTATCCTCGAGAATCGTGTAAATATTAGAACGTAGCGTAACAAGCATCGTTTCTGAACTTCATTAGCCCAACATCGCGAAAAAGGGTTCGTTGAAGTGCAAGGCACGCCGCTCTTGGAATACATAATATTTTTCGTTTAAACGTAACAACAGAAATATTGATTTACCAATTAGCGTGACTCGACGTTTCCGACAATCTGTACGGATTCTTTCCGGGCACAGACTTTGGACTGAGCATAGGTAAATAGAGTAGCGAATCTTTTGTTTCGCAAATACTCAAGAGAAAGATTCCCATGTGAGCGGAAAATAACGGCTGCGGGAGTAATCCCTTCGCGAACTTTCGCTAATACCCTGCTTACATCATGCTTTTCCTTATCGGATATAATATTCGGCAGTGGGTCACTATAAAAGAATCGGTGTCCGCGGTTCCTTGACACGTTCCGTGGATACCACGATGTTTAAGGAAGTGTTACTAGTTCTCGCTATCGCGACCGGGACCGCGCTCGCCGATGCACTGTTGAACGTGGAAGATGCGGCTGACGCATCCGTCGATGTACTCGTGAAGGAGACAGACATCAGTAACAGTACAGGTAATTGAGCTAGATGTTGCACGTTTCGCGAATCTTTCATTTAGACCATAAAATAGTCTTTTAATCGTTATGTCTGGGCAACCATTGTCACCCATTACTCGGTTTCCTTTAACAATTTTCTGTGTTTTTGTAAAAACTATCGCAGAAAACACTCGAGATCTCCCATTCTTTGGATACTTTTATATCGGTTTATAGTTTTCCAAAATAAACATTTATACGAGAAAATTTTAACCTTTTCGCGACTAGCGCCGGTTATATCCGGCTTCAACTAAATGCTTCATACTGGCTAGCGCCGGTTATATCCGGCATACGTGCACCAATGGCACGACGATCCCCTCCCAGCGGCGCATCGCCCCACAGCCTCGTCGTCGCGAAAGGATTAAACACTAAAGCTTCAAACTTATTTATACGCTTGTTGGAAAATCGGGTTACGCCACGTATATGTATGTAGAAGATATGTTGTCGTGGGTGTAAGTAGGGAAGGGCACTTGCCCTCCCCCTAACGAACAAAAAGTTGTATTTGCTCTTCCTAAGAGGCTCCCTACTGGCTACGTTCATGCAGGTTGTATAGTAGACTCGTGATAATAACCCACTAGGGTGGTTCTAGGAAACGTGTAGTTATCGAGGGTCAATAATATGCGGGATTTCTTTACAATAATAATAAAAGAAACGAACATTACCCATTAGAATTCTTGATTGAATAATGAGTTTCTTCATAACGTTAAAAGGAATAGCAAATATTTCACTGATATTCGAAACTTATCCTTTAAAAGCTCACCATCATGTAACAAATTTTTTTATTTTTCAAATCCGTTGATTGAAACGAGCAAACAGTTTTGGCAAGTTCAAATTTTATTTTCAATTCAATCTCGTGGTAAAAGAATTCAATTGAAAATCTAACAAGAATCTGAAAGAAAATGATTTCGAATGAAGAAGTACCGAATATTATTGGAATATGTGACATTTTCACAAATCAGCGTGAATCTGACCACAAATTACACATCTATTAATTATAGGCGCTGATAAGGGCGAGAAGGATGAAGATTGTGATGATGACGATAATGATAATGATAACGGTGGAAAAGGAGGATTGCTCAACTTACTTGATGTGCTTAATTTGAATGCGAATATATTATCAAAGAAGGATGAAGCGGACGCAGGTATAAATTGCAAGATGATTCGTATTTGCAGATCATAGACGATCAGACTTCTTATTTGAAACAATTCAGCAGTTGCACGAGTCGTTGAGACTCTGACTATATATTGCACTTTTTATAATGATAGGTGGTGATAATGGCGGTAAAGATGAAGATTCTGATGATGATGGAAAAGGGGGATTGATAAACATAAAAGATTTGATTGACGTTTCCGTCGATATCTTGTCTAAGAAAAACGAAACGGGCTCAGGTATAAAGTTGCAAGATGATTCTTAGTTAACGATCATATACGATCTGAGTTCCTACTTGAAACACTTGAACGGTTTTATAAATCGTCGCGAGTTTGACCATAAATTACACTTCTGGTAATTCTAGGTGGTGATAATGGTGGAAAAGGTGATGATGATGACGATGGAAAAGGGGGACTGATAAACATAAAAGATCTGATTGACATTTCCGTCGATATCTTGTCCAAGAAAAACGAAACGGGCTCAGGTATAAAGTTGCAAGATGATTCTCAGTTGAAGATCATATACGATCTGAGTTCTTACTTGGAACAATTGAACAGTTTCACAAATCGTAACGAGTCTGACCATAAATTGCACTTCTGATAATTATAGGTGGTGATGATGATGATGATGGAAAAGGGGGACTGATAAACATAAAAGATCTAATTGACATTTCCGTCGATATCTTGTCCAAGAAAAACGAAACGGGCTCAGGTATAAAGTTGCAAGATGATTCTCAGTTGAAGATCATATACGATCTGAGTTCTTACTTGGAACAATTGAACTGTTTCACAAATCGTAACGCGTCTGACCATAAATTGCACTTCCGGTAATTATAGGTGGTGATAACGATGATGGAAAAGGAGGACTTCTAAACCTTAGTGATCTAATTGACATTTGCATAAATATTTTGTCGAAGGGGAATAATTCGAGCGCAGGTATAAAGTTGCAAGATAATTCCTAGATCGTCGCGAGTCTGACCATAAATTACACTTCTGGTAATTATAGGTGGTGATAATGATGATGGAAAAGGGGGACTGCTAAATCTTAAAGATCTGATTGACATTTGGATAAATATCTTGACGAAGGGGAATAATTCGGGCGCAGGTATGAAATTGCAAGATAATTCCTAGATAAAGATCGTACACAATCTGAGTTCCTACTTGAAACACTTGAACAGTTTTATAAATCGTAGCGAGTCTGACCATAAATTGCACTTCTGGTAATTATAGGTGGTGATGATGGTGGAAAAGGGGGCCTGCTAAATCTTAAAGATCTGATTGACATTTGTATAAATATCTTGACGAAGGGGAATAATTCGGGCGCAGGTATAATTTTGCAAGATTGTTCTCAGTTGAATATTATACAGAATCTGATTTCTTACTGGACACAATTGAACAGTTACATAAATCGTAGCGAGTCTGACCATAAATTGCACTTCTGGTAATTATAGGTGGTGATAATGATGATGGAAAAGGGGGACTGCTAAATCTTAAAGATCTGATTGACATTTGGATAAATATCTTGACGAAGGGGAATAATTCGGGCGCAGGTATGAAATTGCAAGATAATTCCTAGATAAAGATCGTACACAATCTGAGTTCCAACTTGAAACACTTGAACAGTTTTATAAATCGTAGCGAGTCTGACCATAAATTGCACTTCTGGTAATTATAGGTGGTGATGATGGTGGAAAAGGGGGCTTGCTAAATCTTAAAGATCTGATTGACATTTGGATAAATATCTTGTCGAAGGGGAATAATTGTGGTGCAGGTATAGTGTTGCAAGATGATTGTTAGTTGAATATTATACACAATCTGATTTCTTACTTGAAACAATGGAACAGTTTCAAAATCGTAGCGAGTTTGACCATCAATTGTACTTCCGGTAATTATAGGTGGTGATAATGATGGAAAAGGAGGACTGCTTAACCTAGTTGATGTGATTAACGTGAAAGTGGAGATCTTGCCGATAAAGAAGGGTAACAAATCTCACATATTAGTAACGTTTAATTAAAATGTCAAAATATGAATCTGATGCTTTTCTTGGGCCTACATTACAGAAAGAGTACCACTAATAGAATTTTTTAAGAATTAAAAAGAAATACCTGGCAATCAGTTACTAAGGAACAGATTATGTAAATAAGTAGTACCAAAACAGAACTTAAATAAAAAGTTAGCTAGAATTCTATTTTGTAAAGTAACGATTTTTATCGAAACAAGTGATTTGTATCATAAGTAGTCGTGAACCTGACCATAGATGGCACATTTGATAATCATAGGTGGTAACAAAGACGGAAAAAATGACGATGATCTTGATCTTGTCGATAGAAAAAGGTCACATTTCAGGTAATTAAGTTGGAAGATGATTGAGTGCTTACTTGAGGATCAATTCTATCAAAGTGATAATCATGTCTTGCTGTCCGTCAAACGTTGCAAATAGGTTGAAAGGAAATGACGGCCCAATTTGTTCGCTTAGTGATAAGAACTTGCTCGAGTTAAATGTAACTCTGCTGCAAAGTATATGTGTTCGTGAGAACAATAAATATCTACAAATAAAAACAGAAGGATTTACACGCTAGAGGGTCGTACAAACTTTTGTTTATGTTAAATTATTAATTGGTAGGTGGTGGCAGCAGAACTACACCAAAACCTGACGATAATGGAAATGGTGGCCAGGGAACTACACCAACGCCTGATGATTGTTGTGTGGAAAAGCCACCGAAAGGCTACACCGTCACGCCGGGTGTCGGCGCGCACAAATTGGTTTCTGCAAAGCAGTGCTGGGAAGATGCTCGCGAGGCTTGTGAAAAGGATGGAGGTGATTGATACAATTTTTTATGACAAAATCATACCTACCGATCTATCCGATTAAGATTATTAAAATCATATTAACCATTACCACCGTACATTGACTATTGCTCTCTGCGAATTCATCTAACAGTAGCAATACTGTATCGGATTGTTTTTGTTCATTCACTACACACATTCACTACCGCTACCTTTTGGTAACAGATCCTCAGAATGGAATCAGCATCTTCAACACTTTCATACTATACTGTGTATGATTTTAACACCCAGTTAACATAAAAGATACATACCCCAGTTCACCGTGTACGAATTTCCAGAATCAAAGCTAGATACAATATTTTACATTCGAAGTTTCATTTCCGACTTGAGTCGACATTCAGTTCCACGACGAAGAGCTGCTCCGATAGCAAATGTGTTAAACATTCTTAAATATTCAAATAGTGTTCTCGTTGATCGGGCAAAACTGGTCGAATCACTCCCGCTTTTTTAGTTCACATACATCAGGGACGTCGACTTTCGTGAACAAGAGCGACCATTGTATCGCATGATCGAAGTTGCTAACCACAGAGCCTAATCCATGACAAAATGGGATTAGTATCCTAGGCTTTCTCCGCTTTTTTAGTTCACATACATCAGGGACGTCGACTTTCGTGAACAAGAGCGACCATTGTATCTCATGATCGAAGTTGCTAACCACAGAGCCTAATCCATGACAAAATGGGATTAGTATCCTAGCTCGACTATGTCCATTCCCTATACGGCTTTGAGTTAACTACCCTCATTCTCAACATTCTTGGACGTCTCTCCGCAAATAACATCGATCATCCGCTGAAAAAAAATATCAATTAACACACTGACTAGCTTTGGTAGCTAACTCCAAACTCTAGATCCCAAAGAAGCCCGAGGCTAACTTCGGGGCTTCATCGTAAATAGTTCAAAGTGAAAGGTAAATACGGGACATATTCGATAGGTGACTTGGCGGTAATCGACTCACGTGCTGAATTGAGGCACCTGAAACAATTGTTGAAACGGAAAAAAGTGGACAAAGCCTGGATCGGTGGTTCCGATGAGAAGCTGCGCGGCGACGACGACAGCGACAGCGAATCCTCCGAAGTGGAGACCTGTCCTGTCCTCACGCGCAAGGGCGAATTATGCGACAAAGATTGCAGCAAGGAGCTCCCATCCATCTGCGAGGTCAATATCTGTTAAGCTGAAAAGACATCGACGAGTTGATCGAATATTTAGATGTCATTAGTGAATCAACATACTAATCACCTGGTCACGAACTGTTTGTACTCATGTTAGGTCTACGGAATGTAACAGCCAGTTCATACAATATGGTTTTTTGACCGAATCAATAATAAAGCAGCGTTCATACGATTCTGTATCTTCACCGAAAATTCAACTCACACATATGCCTATTTTCTTTGTTTGTACATGTGAATGCTGATTTCGGCTATTACCTAATGGGTTAAAATCCATATCGTCTGAAATGGTTGTTGTAAATGGTAGTTCGATCGTATCAGGGTTACTATTCTCCCAGCTGTTAATATGAAATACGTAAAATTTTTACACCATAATAAAGATTCGACTCTGTAATGCCGATGTGAATTTTAATGGATTGCATTTCGATCCATGTATCCAAAGTTATGCAGTGTATTAAAATTAAAAGAGCTATTGATGCGAACGGTGACGGATCATTTGTTTTCCTGTTAACCTAATATGTTATGTTTAAAACTATTTTGTAATAAAGATTATATATTTTCAATTAATACGTTGTTGATTATTATAATTCAGAGGGCTGCTTGAGCCCAGCTGAATTTGACCCTTGATGTTTATAGTGTTTAACAACAACGGAAATCGTTTTAGTAATATAAATACACGGTTGCGAATTGAAAGAATTGCCAGAGATACGTTCACGGGTCGACGGTGACACGTCCATAGGATTGCGTAGGTTAAATAAAGTGATAGATATTTCGTATGTGCTATATGACACATTTTACGCAACACTGCATCCAAACGGCGAAACGAGAGATAACATTTTCTCGTCTCGTTCGAGTCACGTGGACAAGATTTACTAGGATATACATAGATAATGTTACCGAGTACATATTAGTCTTGATATCTCACACGTTATCAAATTTCAGTTAGTTTTACGTCGATCCTTAATTTCGGCAAATTTTTACGAATATCTCACATAAAACTCTAGAAAGACATATTTGTGATGAATAAACTTCAAGTTATAAGAATGAATGTAAGATCGAATATTTTTGGTGAATATTCTATCTTATATGAACCTTAAAATATTTTAAGGCTACATATACAATAGAAAATCTTTGTTTATTATAAGGATACGTAAAATAAAAGTTTGTGTTTCAATTGCTTTTTAGATAAATATTACTTACTTATGTGTGATAATGCAGAATAGAAAGTATATTATTTGTATTTGAAAACATATAAGCCTTTGTTGTCACTGTTAAACTGTTGTACTAACAATGGAAAAATAATGTATTTCAATTAAATTTACATAATAATATTAGCGTGTTTATAATAGGAATATTAATCGTTATTACTTTCTTGTACTCGAAAAAAAAATTATACATCTGGCAGGACTCGAACACGAAACATCTTTCTTGTACGTTTATGTTTCAGCGAACGGACAAAAGAATTTGCGATCATGGTTCCTAAGGTAACATAGACAATAAAACGGTACATATGCGTTGTTCATTAATCCCATCACCATCTTCCTCCTAATTCCTATTACTTTATTCCTTCTTAAAGAAATCTGTATAAATAAGTGCAATAATAAGCACGTAATTAATTATCTGAATAAAAATAATATTTTAATTTATTCTTCTATCAACAATCTCGAAACTTGTGAAACCATAGTCTCGGTTCATAAATTAATATCAATAGTCTAAAAATTACATGATTTGGTAACGTATACGTAAGAGACCCCGTGTGTCGAGGCGTGGGGTCATAGAACCCCTGGTGGTGGCGCCAGAGACCCCGTGTCGTGTGAACGTGGGGTCATAGAACCCCGGGAGATGGCGCCAGTGACCTGTGTGGTGAGGAAATGGTGTCGCTCAAACAGATTTATTGAGCTATACCGTAAGATGATAAGTCTATTTTTATGCCTCATCTGCGGTGGTGCACAGGTGTGAGGTGTCAATGGTTGTGTATAATTCCTAAAATGATCGTTTTTATAACGTAGAAGCTGTTAAAATCACCGGCTTTTTAGCGCAACGGTCTCTGATTCCTTGGGACACAAAACTCCGTAAAATAAGCTGTCTATCTTATGTTTTCTCTGTGCTAAAATATTGAATATTTATCTATTAAAGTATACTGGAGATTAGGAAATGTAGTTGAGATACTTATTGAAAATTATAGAAAAACATATGCACATTTCAAATTCGATTCAACGGGTCTAGATATGAAACAGTTTGAACTATTGCGTAGAGATGACGTGACAGTGTTCTGTGTAAGATTCATTTTTGTTCTTTGTATTACTATAAATTAGTATATATATAGGGCATCAGGGAAAGGTGCGAAAGGGGTAAACATATTTCGAGCGCTTTTGACGCGGTGCAACTGTTGCGTATGTCGTTACGCTGTGTGCTACCTGAGGTCCGTGCTGTTAGATCTAATGTGAAAGTAGCTAAACCTGACGCATAAAAATCCATACGCCCCTGTTACGGCGCATTGTAATCATGGCGACTATTGCCACAACGCGGGTAGACGAACTCGTGCAGACTGTCACCCTTCATAATCCAAGAAAACTATTATTTACCGGTTACATCTTACCCTCTGTGATATTGTACGCTATATGGATTTACAGTTGGATTTTTGTCTACGGAATCGATGAATACTATGACGCAGGCCTAGTGGGCATTGCAGTTATCGGTTTGTTTCAGATTTTCATATGTTTGTGTTGTCAGTGGTCAGTGCACGTACATACTTTCCTGAATTGTAGCTCGGTAAGTTGAAATTTTATTCGTTGCTAGTCCCTTGTAAGTATATCGGTTCAGTACTCGCACGTGCGAGTTATCTCGTTTAGTACGTTTCGTAAACGTGGCAGCCATTCGAGCCGGCATTCTGCTAGTATCTGGTCACATCGTTTTTTGGCGGGCATGTTTGAATGGAAAAGTTTAATTAAATTTTCAAATACTATACTTTTTTCAGGCGAAACACCCTTATAAAGCAAAAATTGCGAAGGTAGTTCCAACTCCTAATAATGGAAGTTCAGAACTTGTTAAGCTGTATCATTCAGATGAGCAAGAGCCATGGTTCATATTTCAAAAGACCAAATACCTTTGGAGCCCACATAAGAAACGATTTGAAGGCCTTCAATTTCCTATTAACCATTCTGTTAAACACTATCGCGCATGGACAGGGTATATAGATCAAAAACAGATTACAGTTGCAGAGGAAAAATATGGCAAGAACAAGTAATTATCATAATGTTTGTGATCATGAGTTGTCACCTCTTTCATTGTGAATAATTCTCCTTTCATTTTATTCAGGTTGGATATGATGGTACCAGAATTTATGGAACTATTCAAGGAGAGAGCAATTGCACCATTCTTTGTCTTTCAAGTATTTTGTGTAGCCTTATGGTGTTTAGATAAATATTGGTACTACAGTATCTTTACACTTATTATGCTTATTATGTTCGAGTGTACACTTGTACAGCAACAACTTCGAAATATGGCTGAGATCAGAAAAATGGGGAACAAGCCATATATGATGATGGTTAGTGCAGAATACAGACAATAAGCAACTTATTAAAATTGGTTTTATAAATTCATTTTTATCAAAGGTTTATAGAAACAGAAGATGGTGTTCTATGTTCACGGATCAACTAGTACCCGGTGATATTGTGTCAATAACAAGATCTCAGAATGATAATTTAGTGCCATGTGATATGTTACTGTTAAGAGGGTCTTGTGTGGTTGATGAGAGTATGTTAACAGGTAATTAATTCAGACTGGAATAGTGTATTGTATGATTAATTTCTTTTACATGCTGCTATTATAAATGTTCAGGAGAGTCAGTTCCACAAATGAAAGAGCCAATAGAAGATATTGATGGAGATGGACGGATGGACATAGAGGGTGATGATAAACTTCATGTACTTTTTGGGGGCACAAAAGTAGTACAACATACTCCACCTAGTAAACATGTATCTGGCCTTAAGGGTATCTATTTAAATATTTTGTGCAGATTTTCTATTGAAATACTTTATGTGTGTACATATTTCCAGATTTGTCTTTATTTCATGTTTTAGCTACTGATAACGGTTGTGTGGCCTATGTGTTACGTACTGGATTTTCAACATCACAGGGTAAACTTTTGAGGACAATACTGTTTGGAGTTAAGCGTGTCACAGCTAATAATTTGGAAACATTTGGCTTCATCTTATTTTTGTTAGTGTTTGCAATTGCAGCAGCGTCATATGTATGGATTAAAGGTATACAATACAATGCTGTAAGTGTATAAAGGTATGATTTACATCAATAATCAAATTTCTATCTTTAGGAAGTGAGGATCCTACAAGAAACAGATACAAATTATTTTTGGAATGTACACTAATCCTAACATCAGTTGTTCCACCGGAATTGCCTATTGAGTTGTCACTAGCTGTTAATACATCCTTACTAGCCCTTTCAAAATTGGGTATTTATAAAATACATTAAAGAAGCATTCACATACTTGTCATTGTTTAAAATAAGAATACATGACATTTTTTCTGCAGGTGTATTTTGTACGGAACCTTTCCGAATACCTTTTGCCGGAAAAGTCGAAATTTGTTGCTTTGATAAAACTGGTACTTTAACTAGCGATAAGTTGGTGGTTGAGGGTATAGCAGGCATAGAGTAAGATTTAAATACTATTTTATGAAGCAATATCAAACATTTGCAGATACTAGTACTAAAACAATTATTTGTTTTTTTAGAGGGAAAGCAGTTATTATGCCACTTTCTGATGCACCTCTGAAAAGTATACAAGTACTTGCAACGTGCCACTCACTTGTACAATTAGATGACGGAATAGTTGGCGACCCTCTTGAAAAAGCTACGCTGAAGGCAATTAATTGGAATCTCACAAAAAGTATGCTGACATTACAATTTTGATAATTGAATCACTAATGCTCTAATAATGATATTATTACTTTTATATTAGATGATTCTATGATACCCAGAAAGGGTCAGTCTCCTGTCTTAAAAATTTTACACAGACATCACTTTTCTTCTGCGTTAAAAAGGATGTCAGTTATAGCCGGATACGCAACTCCGGGATCATCAGAAATTAATTATATGACTACTGTTAAAGGAGCACCTGAAATTATTAAGAACATGGTACATAATATGATAACATCACAATTTTTCTTCATAGAGTGATATAATTAATATTTCTTCTCTTTTTTTCAGTTATCATCCGTGCCAGAGAATTATGACTCCACATATTTATCACTTTCCCGTCGCGGAGCGAGAGTGTTAGCTTTAGGATATAGAAAGCTCCCTGGTCCTTTATCATTCCAAGATTTAAGAGAACTAACGCGAGAAAATTTAGAACAAAATTTGACATTTGCTGGATTTGTAATCATAAATTGTCCACTTAAACCTGATTCTAAAGCTGTTATTAAAGAAATTGTAAACGCTTCACATTCGGTAATTATTTTACAACCATAATTTTATCTTTAATTATTCTTGCTATAAGTAGCATAAGAAGTTTATATTGATTTTACAGGTTGTTATGATCACTGGGGATAATCCTTTAACGGCTTGTCACGTGAGTCGCGAATTACACTTCACAAAAAAACCAATTACTCTTATATTGACTTTGAGTGACGAGGAGTGGAAATGGGAAAGCGTGGATAGAGAGATAAATCTGCCTATGGGTATGAAGAACGTTGATCGAGGCAATGAAATTTGGCGGGAATACGCTCTTTGCATAACTGGAGAGGTAAGATAATAGACCTAAGAGGATACTTCGATGATTGCCAAGAAACTTCAATTCTTATCGCGTTATTTATGTATAATTTACAGGGGTTAACATATTTAAAAGATCATGAACGAGAACTTCTACGGAAATTATTACCACATATTGTAATTTTTGCAAGGTGTGAACCAAAGCAAAAAGAGTTTATAATTGTATCTCTACAGAACTTCGGATACTCAACTCTGATGTGTGGAGATGGTACTAATGACGTCGGTGCTTTGAAACATGCCCAAGTGGGTTAGTTGACTGATGGAATTTATGTATTTATTATACATGAGGAAATTATGTATATTAATAAATTGTTTTTGGTAGGAGTTGCTATTCTTTCTAGTCCACCGGAAAGAGCGCCTACACACAAGCACGACAGCACAAAGAATGAAAACGTGATCTCGAATTCAGTAGCAGCCAATAGTCCAAGAATGAACTCTAGAATGGCTGGTAATGCTAGATATAATACTAACATCGAAAAACTATTGAAACAGCTGGAGGAACAGGAACAGTCTGGTATTGTTAAGCTAGGTGATGCGTCAATTGCTGCACCTTTTACTAGTAAAATGTCATCCATCGAGTGCAGTAAGTTTTCTTACATAAGGAGATTGAATAACAATAACAACCTATAATTGTGTCCCGTATTCATTTACAGTATGCCATGTTATCAAGCAGGGACGGTGCACCTTAGTTACAACTTTACAGATGTTCAAAACTTTGGCACTTAATGCATTGGGGCTAGCCTATAGTCAGTCCGTTCTGTATTTAGATGGAATAAAATTCAGTGATGCACAAGCCACGTTACAAGGCGGTCTATTGGCTATCTGCTTTTTGTTCCTATCAAGATCAAAGCCGCTGAAAACGCTGTCTAAACAAAGACCTCTGCCAAATATTTTTAATCTGTACACTATAGCCACTGTATTGCTCCAATTTGCTATTCATTTTATTTCTCTTGTCTATCTAGTAAGAGAAGCGACTATATTATCTCCAAGGTAGGGAAATATATATATAGGACAAAATAGATGTTTGTAAGAATTCTAGCTTAACTTATTTTTTGTTTAATTTGAACAGAAATGATACGTTGTCAGCTATACTGGCTCCAAATCACACAGCCACTCAAAATATATCTCTAAGTGCAAGTACTAGCGACGATGATGAACCTTTCGAACCAAATCTGATAAATAGTACAGTTTATATTGTTGCTATGGCGATTCAAGCCTCTACTTTTGCAATTAATTATCGGGTAAGTCAACAAATTAACTATGTATTAATGAACATTATATACAGTATGTTAACTTTCGTTTACATTTTTTCTATAGGGTTATCCATATATGGAGGGTTTATTGCAAAATAAAGCTTTACTGTACAGTCTTATAGGTATTGTTGCTGTTATATTAGGACTATGTGGATTTTCACCTAAATTAGCAGCACAATTTGAAATCGCGGAATTCCCAAATGATGTATGTGAATTTAAATATAATAGTAACATTCATGTCAATTTTTCAGGTACTAATTTAGTCTATTTTCTGATTATAGTTCCGTAACCTTTTAGTTCAAATACTAATAGCAGATTTTGTCCTTGCCTATATGGTGGACAGAACCTGTTTATGGCTTTTCGGAGAAGGAAGAAAGCAAACACTGTGATCAGAATATACTTTCCGTATTCCACTTGTAAACTTAAAAACGCGTGAGATATTAAACCAGCAAATTCGTTTACTTTTCGTTTCATAAAGAATTGATTGTATGTCTTATGTTTAAACATTTTATGGATTACTATCATTTTAATGCCATGTAAAATAATAATTTTTGAAAGACTGACTGAAACACCAATCAGAGACATCATGTGGTATGTATGTATATTATTGAGTGTAAGTATTACATTGCAAAGTGAAATAGAAAAAAGTGAACACGTAATGTGAGTATGTACAGAAAGTAGATAAATGATTCTTACATAACGTCATGATTATTATGCATCACCGATTTTTAAATGTTGTATTTATATGGTTTATTAATAGCCCCAAAAAATTTAGTGAGCTAATCTATTTCAAATTATAAAAACAACTGGATTTTAACATCATTTGATGAAAAATTATAACTTAATACATTTCACTATTTGCAGCAAAAGTTATTTATAAGTCAATCCAATATTAACATTTTCGAGTATCAATATGCGATGGTAGAGAGAGTCTTACAGAGTGTTATATCTGTAAGGTCATCTATTCAGACAGAACCGATTTTCGTTTGTATTATTTTTCTTTTGTAAACACAATTGGCAGTACACACGATTTACGTAGATTTGAGATAACTATAAGTTCAACAAGTAAGTGTAAATTAAGATTCATTTTGAAGTTTCAAGTTTTTGTTGTGTACTGATTCATACTATTTAAATATAGGACAGGACAAAATTTAATAGAATGTTTAATGAAGAACAAAAAATGATGTCAATACAAATTTGTATTGTGCACCTTATTAGCTGAATTTCTAACAATAATCAATGCTAAAGATATTCTACTAATAATTGTGGTATTTGTCGTTTTTTTATATGAATGTTACAATTCTATGGAATATGACAGCATTTCATTTAGCGAAATCATAATTATATAAGCAAAATTATGAAGAAAATTTTCAAGTTTATCAGGATCTAGAATAAGTTTTATGGTATATTGAGTCTCCTTGAATTATAAAAAAATTACACTTCAGTTGCTTTATTCATAGTACATCAGCTTCACACATGTCATCGATTTACATTAACTTTAAGAGAAAAGAGAAACATCTTGTTGATAATTATTATACTTAAGCTTTTATGTATCATACTTAGGAGTTATTGTTTAGTACATTCCAATTTTTCAGTTTTCAATTTAAAATGCAACATTCTATTTATTTATTTCGATGAGAGAAAAACATCTATGTTTTTTTACATTACATAACAAATATGACAGTGCCTACTCAATGTAATGTTTAGTGTATCTAACGAATGTGTGTATCTCGATTGATATTACGATCGCATTATTGCGAACGAACAAATCGAACCTCTTACGTTACAAACGATAAATATTTAAAGTTTAAAAATCCTGTACTGTATAATGTTACAAATTTCTACTGTATTGTTTTTTAGATCAAATATCCTATAACAAAAGCTAACTGTATATCGTTGTCTGATGAACGTTTGTAATTCTCTATAATTATGAATGATAAAGTAATTTGTTGTAAATATTGCACTCAGCTTGTTTTTACATTTTTACTCAAATGTTTTAATATTTCCTACACCTCCGTGTAAACATATAATATGATCTTTAACATGAATTTATAACAAACGTGAATGTGTAAAAGATAATCCAATGCAAACGTTAATCTTTTCGTTTCGTTAGATAAAACTCATAAGATAAAGAATAAATTTATGTGTTATTCTGTATTCCTGCATCAGTCAACAAAATCACTGATTTACATAAACACTCGTCGAGAAAATATATTTTAAGGAACTAGGTCATCGAGGACAAATGTAATTAGGATTCATACATGGATTCGAATACGTATGCATGTATATATTAGGTATATACATATACACATATACATACATCATGGATAATCATGGGGAAGGGATGCGTGACTCGCTTCATCCATGCGCTTAGGACATCTGTGAGGTTATCGTTTTACAGTGGAAGAATGTAAGTTGTAAGTTATTTGGTGCTTACTCAACATCGTTTCATTAACCTACGACCTACGAAATTGCGTGAAACAGTTTGTAAAATAATTCTTCTTTAATTCTTGTATTCATCGTAACGATACCATACTCGAACGAATGACCCCATCCATTTCGGTATCGTTGTTCATTGTTTCACGATACCGTTTGAAAGATTGCTCCAGCTCGCGACTACGAAGCAGAATTCTATGTTTGTTCGACGATTGATTGGATAAACTATCGTTTAAATTTCGCTCGGTGCTCAAATCGAACTGGAGGAGTCAAGCATGGGATTGAGGAAACCGGTTAGCTCGGCGCCGAGCCGAGCCTCGACTTCACAACAGTTCGTTGCTGGTCACAGCACACAGTTGTTCGTGACGTTTTACCTCCGTTCGATTATGTTTAATCGTTAGTGCGTTAACTTTTTCTTTTAAAACATTTCAATCGTCCATAGTTTTCATGGCGCATTCCCTGATACGACAGAAGCCCAGTTTTTTCTTTCGATTTTAGTATTCATTGACAACGTTCCCGTGTCATCCTTCGCGTAAATAAGGATCGCCTTCGACTGTTTCGTTCAATATTTTCAATAGTATACAACAGATTGTGAACTGATCCTCGATATGTGAATATTTAAACAAAAATACTATAGACAGTTCGACAAATATTCCGAATAAATTGCTTCGGATGAATCATTCTATGATAAAATGTTTGTCAGTTGACACGTTTTGAAACGTTCGATCATTAGTTGTTACGCTTTATCAATCTTATCGTTCAATTTATTTATTTATTTCCTTATTACAGTTATTTATACACACGACTATTCCAGGTAACGTGGAAATTGTTTTTCTATGCTCAATTTAAAATTTTTATGTTTTCAGTGTTACATTCGTAAATCATTGGTTACATGCTTTTTTGTTCAATTTAAATTTTCAATAAGCTGTTTTGTTTGATATGCATTGAAGGAAATTTCGTAAGGTAATTAGATGCAGATAACGGTAATAAATTTGTTAATTAAAGTATCGAGAGAAGTGGTTGTTTACATACGTGTTGGAGGTACAAAAGAAGGCGGCGCATTTTTGTTGAAAAACAAAACGTGCGCGAATATAGACGAATTGCTTTCTAGAAGTGAACTGCTTTGCGTAATTACGAGCCGGGAGGAAGGAGACGGTTCAACAACAAAATAAACAGAGAGAAAAGGAAAACGAGATGTTGTGGCGTGTTCGGTAGAAAGTTACCTGATTCGATTCCGTTACCGATCGTTGATCAAGATCAACGTAATTCTGATAGAAACACAAATCGTAAAGCGTCTGCGAAACGCGGGTAATCGTGATCCTAATATTTTCACCCGTGGATGGTGCAGAAGTGACAAAACCTTGGAAGCGAAACGAGACTAGCAGTGGACTGCCTATCGCTACTAAATATAAAGAATACTATTTATAAATCCGAGCAGTGAGTAGGTGTTTATCAACAGTCGGTATTTCAACTTTTCACAATTTACATATGTAATCTATATCTGCCGATAACATCACACTATCATCATTCCTCATTGTTTTCTTGCTTCCTTTTTTTTGGTTTAATAATCTGTTGCTTTGTATTGCATGCTCGGAACGGCTAAAAAGATCATTTTATATAATAATGACGCATGTCAAGTAAGAACGATATTCAGTATACATACTACTCAGTCCATTCTTTCAAATGTAAGATTATAGAGGCTAAAGAGAATAGAGGCTAACAGATTTCAAATATAACGTTTAAAAGGTTATACAACTTTGAGAAAAGTCATTATTAATAATGCGATTTGAATGAAAGTTGATATAATTTTTTCCAAGTGCTTAATAACGTTGGAAATGAATATTTACTCGAGTACATTCTTTTAACCAATATATGTTTTAAAATTCGAAGAAATTCTTTGCATAAGCACTTTACCATTTTGAAATAACATTGCCGACGTCAGACTTCGGTTAAATTCATCACTCACAGTAAAATGTTATCATTACCAATGTGATTATAAATGTAATGCTGTAACAATCCTTTCGACGATATTTTGAACTCAACAAAATTAATTTCGAGCATAATCTTCTATTCTTTGTATTTCATAAGTATATAATTATAGTTTCCGTATCGATGATATTGAACCTAATCATTTAAGAAAACAAACCTAATTTAAATAGATATGGCACGAACACATATAAAAGTTCCTTTGTTATTAACGAACAAGTGTTTGTATGAATAAAAGTTTACTTTTTATTTTCGTAACTGTCCGCCATTTTTTTTATTCGTTACTCGGTATAAAATTTGCCCAAGCTTGATCGCGACGAGACAAAGGAACGTCGGAATTCTGCTTACTGGAAAAACAAAGCGCAGAAACTTACGCCCATGACGTGTCGTATGTACGGGAATTGCTGACGTTATATTTGTATTGCAATTATTGTCCGCATTCCTGGAATAGTCTTCCATTAAGTCCCTCCACGTCTTTCACTGTGTTCTACTCAAACGGTCTACTGACCCGTGACCATTCATATTAGCCGGGTTCTAGTCCTACTGCCCCGACAGGCGATTGTTTTCTGCACAATACTGACATCTATGAGGAACACGTTGCACTAATGAAAAGTCGCGCCATATTTGACTATCTAACCATCACTTCATTTTTGCTAAGTGCCTCAATAAATGTAATACTAACGACTCTAGTTATACTTTATTAAGTAAACAGAAAGAGTTGAACGCGTTAACGATTCTATTCTTGTATGTGTCCATAGGGATTGGTTAGAAAAATGCAGAGACTTTTCTAGAATAGGAAATTTTCAGTAGTTTAACTTTGGTGCTTAAGAAAATAGCCGATATTTTTAGGGAATCAGAATTGTTGTAAGAAACTATAATATTTTTATGAATCCATCTATTCCGATGGTTTTCTAACTTTTATAGTTACAGAATCGATATACAGAATGGTTCCATTATTGGTGGTATAAACAAGGGAGTGATTTTTGATGAAAAAAAAATGAGTTTAAAGATTCGAATGAGATTTTTCAAATAGGTCTTTAATTTTGAGAAAAATTGATTTTGAAAGTTTTTGGTATATATCCTATTGACTAATAGGCTAATGCGTCTGTCCATTATTTGCCGTTTCTACTTATTATAAGCACGAATGCAAGCGTACGATATAAATATTCAAAGGCGATTTTCTCGAAGACGAAGCTTTATATAAACAAATTTTATTCTAGATTCTAGACTTATTTGTCTCATGAAGAACCATCCTGTTTCTCGATGACATCACCAATAAAGGAACAGTTTGTCTAATAGCGTCAGCCATTAACTCTCGGACGCCGATGTCTGGATTTATTTGGATAAAGTATATGACGCTTGAATGAAATATTCGTGTGAAAACTTCTGAAATTCTTCTGCAGGTAGACATACACGTTTACATATTAATATTTTTTATTTCTATATTTAAAGTATCCTCGGAGTTCTCTTTATATGATATCAAACGAACGAATATCTAAATTCCTGCTCAAAATTTCTTCACGTTCGGATAACGTTCTGCCGTTTAGTAATAAATTACTTGTATTCATGCGTTTCCCAAGTAGTGTTATTCAAGTTTACGTCTTCGTGAAAGTAGTTACGCAATTTTCTCTACTGGGCACTTTTGCACACTTGTGTCGTCGATAAGTTACGTTTAGAAAGTTCGAATCGTGTTTCCTGTTGCAGTGTGAAATTACATCCTGCGAGTGTGTTGGTAAGTTATACGTCGCATGGTCGATATGTACTCCCCTCGAAAAACAGTCGACGTGCGCAGTCAGTGTGTTACTGGGACAACGAATATTAAGAATTTCCGAATATATTTTCGACGCTTCAAATAGTTTCGTGTAAATACCGCGAAACAGGTTCGACGGTTGTTCTGTTGTCAATAAGGTCTGTTATGTTGTGTTCGCAGAGCGCAACGTTTATCAAGCTAACAAGCTTTATTGGAACACTAACAGCTGCGTACCGCATTAGGGTCGTGTGTCAACTACCAATTAGCGGTTTGTGTATGCAGTAGGTGTGTAGATTCATGCTGTAAAAGGAAATGTTTTGCTTTTTTTTTAATCGACCAACTTATTCACGTTCTTGCGACCTATTGCGAAAGCTTGATGCTAATAACGCGCATGTGAGAAAAATTTATGAATTATAAAATATTGGAAAAGTAAAGATGTTTGTAGACTGACACCTGTTTACAACTTATAAAGCTTGTTCCTAATTTAATAACCGATTTAAGATAAGGAACTCTGGGGTTAATTAATTCTTATTCATTTCAAGTTATACGAACTGTTAAAGTAATGAAATTGGAAATATGTCCTGATTAGAAGCACAGAATATTCCTGGACTCTACTAATACGACGTGATAAAGCCAGTCTTGCGTGGATAATTAATTTAAACCTAATTATAATAGACATAGTAGATCACGTTAAATCGTTATAAGATTGAAAACACTTTCTTTTCGAGCTACGCATTTTCTCCTCATCGATCATTTTAATGTTTTATATTAATTATTGCTATCACGCTTGTCAAAGGGATGATAGGGGATGCCCAAGAATATTGCACAATCGTAGCACAGGATGATACGCTGTTTATAGGAAACCACAAATGTATTCTATGGTACTTACGGCTTAATAAATTCAAATCTCTAAAATGTACAATATTTCCTGGGATATCTAGATAGATAAGGATTTATGAATCTCGGATGAAGTAATTCATTTAGTCAGCAATACGAAGATATACAAATAATCTCCGGTACACGGTCTTCCTTTCATTTCGACTAATAAACTTAACAAGTCCACATTAATTACTACCCGCGAAAAACTCCCGAAGTTTATCTCCTTTTTCTTCCGTCCGGTGAAAATTATTGGCCTATTACATTTCGCGGACCATCCTTTCATTTCTTTCTGCAAACAAACTTTTTCTCCATTCCCGTGCACGCTGAATGGCCACGGTGAAATCCTCGTTGAGCATCCATTATGCGTATCATCGTAAGAGCCATTAAGCTTTCATCCGTGTTACTTGACTTCCATTACCGCTATTATCGGCGTTATCAAGCAAATCTGCCCCCGTTCGCCGTAAATCAGGTTTTCGCCCGGTTTCCAGCTTCTCCGGGACGGTTGGGACCGAGAATGGAGGAAACGCCGGGAAGAGGATACTTTCATTGGGCAGATTGGCTGGTGTTCGGGCTGATGCTTGCCGTGTCCGCCGCCGCGGGATTATGGCATTACAGAAAAGCGCAGAAGTCGAGCACGGAAGATTATCTCCTCGGAGGAAAGAGCCTCGGTCTGTTCCCGGTATCCGCTTCCCTCGTCGCAAGGTATTCCGTCGGATGATCTATCTAATTGTCGACGAATTAAATCGGTACAAACGCCTCGACTGTTCAGGACTCTGTTATCCTCGTGACTTGTTATACAGGCCGAGTTATACGAAGGTTCTGATACAAATATTTGTATTTTTATCCCATATGAACATTGGTAAAAGTTACGTTTAAGGGATGCAGCTCCAACGACCTTGACCTTCACATGTGTTGTGAAGGATACTCTTTTGAGTAACCCCCAGAAACTTTTTCTATTAAAAAATTATTAACAAATAAAATTTGCACCATATACCAGTTATTCCAACCAGTTTGACAACATATGACAAGGTCGTTACTAAAGTACGATACTAAACTTGAGTGTCCTTAACAACATACGTCAATGTCATCGGTCATTGGAGCTGCATCCCCTAAACGAAATTTCTACCTGAACTGTTCTTTTGTTAGTGGTGTTATGTTTACTGAGAAGGTAATTCTTATCGATAAACTCCAATATTATTGAAAGAACACTACAAACAAGATAGATGAGTCTAGAGACCAAAGATATCAATCAGATTGCAACCAGGAACGAGAGACTCGAATCAGAGTCGTTCAGACCGTGAAGATTCTGATTAGATCGTTCGAAGACGAGTATAGGACTCACTCGATCTCGACAGATGTAAATTAGACAGATTTAAGACCAAGAGGACAAGATCAAAGATTTCAGAACGGAGAGATCAAAGCACACCTTCGGAAACAAAAACCTATAACCCTAGGGCTGGGGTCTTTGGGTCTGGGAGGCTCTAGGTTTGGGTCCTTGTGTGTGGAGGTCTACAGGCTTATGTCCTTTGAGCTTGTAGTCTTTGACCGTACGTTGATCTGATCGGAATTTTTGGATTCTCAGACGATCTATATCGAGCCTGTCGGTAGTAAATCCAGTCGAAGCTTTACTCAGTTTCTGTTTATGATATATCCTTTCTACTGAACTTCATATCCTCCTGATAAACAGAGTATCTACAAATAGGCAAATTTAATAATACACTGTTTTTTCTTTTGAACATTATTTATAGTTTCATATCTGGCGTAACGATTCTCGGGACACCAGCCGAGATATACAATTTCGGGACCCAATATTGGATCACTATCATTTCCATATTCTTTTCCGGAGTGGTAGTGGCCACTGTCTACGCTCCCGTTTTCGTGGCGTTGGGACTAAATTCTGTTTACGAGGTATATTTTCATATTCATAGTTTCTTCTCGTTTTGTACAACCCGCGTATTTACGCGTGTACAACGTAATATTTCCCCGGTGTACGATTTAAATACGAGAAACGGGGAAGTAAATGCGTTGCTCTCGTGATCGTGGAAAGCACAAAGTCTTGGTGACACAAGACTCGAAGCACTTTTTAATTCACCGCTGTCACGATTCTGTTTCAGTACTTAGAGATAAGATTCAATCGAGGCGTAAGGACCCTCGTATCGTTGATCTTCGTCGTTGATGTGGTAAGCGTTAAAACGTGTCAACGAACTCTGAATACGGTCTCCCAGGCTTATCTAGATTTCAGGGAACACCAAAGTCGTGCCCGACGAGGGGGGGGGGGGCATCGGTAACTTCGAGAAAAGTAATTCATCATTGACTTTAATTCGATGGCGACTCGTTTACAATGAAGTCGTGTCACGCCACGTTACGCGGTAACGAAAACACGGAACTTTAATCGACGTGGCTTATCGGGATCGCTTGAAGGAACTTAAAAATGACTTATCGCGGGTAGCTTTTCGCGTGTAAATAATTGTTAATAATTAAAGGGAGTAAAGTTGCCCCTCGCGAGCGCGGTATCCGTTCCAATTGTAAGTTTAACCAACAGGTTACTTCGTTGAATTAATTATACCTTCTAGTTTCACTTATAAATTCTTTAAAAATCTTATCAATTTTTTATTATACATCAATTCCTTTATCAAGTTGGATGAATACTTCCAAAAAAATAGAATCTAATATTGTTTTTAAATATGTTCATAAATATTTCTATATTTTGCTGACGTTCTATATTAAAATTGTTACCGTCGATTATTACGTAAGATCATTAATGATGACAACGAGGCACGGTCTTATTTTTATAAATTAAGTGAAATCTATTAGAATTCCCCGAGTATATATTTCTTCTTCGAGCAATAATTTCGGTTATTTGTTCGCGGGGCATCAACCCGCTTTTACATTAATGATTCCGTAATAAACCAATTTCAGGTCCTCTACCAAGCGATCGTGGTCTACGTTCCTGCGTTAGCGCTAAATCAAGGTATTACGGTGGTCGCGTATTATTCATAGTGGAACATTAACCGGGCACTATTAAAATCTCTGTGATTAATTACAGTGAGCGGTATCGATGTGCATTTGATTGGGATCATTGTGTGCTGCACGTGCGTGTTCTACACCGTTCTGGTAAGTAGTGTATGGGGCCGAAATTAATTCGATGTTTCTGTAATTAATCGGCCGGCAACTGTGAAAGGGAACCCGAACACGTTTTGAAATGTTCCTTCTTCGTTTGTCGAACGTGCATACGCATCTCGATACACGCGATGGTGGGACATTTATCGTGGTGTTTTTCGAATTGTAATAACAGATTGATGAACGGATACTGTAACGACCTGTAGTTTCAGTACTGTTTTGGTAAAATTTTCACTAAGTCCAAATTAGAAAATCGACAGTATAGTAATATATCATCTGTGTCAGAAGTCAAAATTTATCAGTTCTATTCCTTGTAATTCGTATTTCATTTCCGCACTTCATTTACGCATTTCAAAAATCTCGATTTTTTTAACTAGAAGGTGTACCGGAAAAAGAAAATGATTAACCCTCGGAGGATGGTATCTAGATCCATTTTGAACCACGATTTTAGAAACTTCACGCACTTTCCAGCTTATACAATTATTCGAAAAGCAAAAAGGACTTATAGTCGAGGTGAAAGAACGGCGGTGCACCATAGAAGGACCACGTAAGATGGATGACGTGGAGACATCTGATGGACAGTGTATGGTAATCGCGGCCGATGATCAGACAACATTGGCGGTGAGAGCAGACGGCCGTTAAACGCGGCAATATTGTTGAGTTGCAGGCGTTCCACTGATCGTGACGATGCGGATTCGTTGTGTCGGCCGTTTAAGGAGTTAACAAGACGGTATCAACGCTGAAATATACGGGAACCGTGTGACAAGGGGATAGGGTTAACTCGAGCGGGGCGTTTTACGTGTGCGCCAGCTAATTTTGGGAAGGGGGGTGGAGCGTCCCCCTCGGTTCGTCGAATTCTCCTGGGGATACCTAGAGTTCCGAGGGACTTGTAGGACGGCGGAGAGTCGTGTGCACGTAGGAAACAATTTTCGGTGGACAATGCCGCGAAGAATCTCTCGCCGCGGACCCGGGCTACTGGAAATGTTTATGGACGGAAACTGAGAGAGCCCCGACAATGGGCCGGCGGAAACAATGGCGCGGAGCACGTCGAGTGTTCGTTCCCTCGTAGTAGCGGATCACAAAGCCAGCGCCAAAGTGATTAATCGCGTGCTCGCGCGCCTGTAATTATCCAAGCAATTTGTTGCACCACCCCCCACCCCCCACCCCCTTCTCTCGCCGAATTAATGAAAATTTATCGCGGCTCGGTGACTCTTTGGAAATTTGTTTATTATTCCTGGCCCGGAAATCTTCGCCCCCCTCCCCACCTCAGAGCGCTTAACGATCCTGTTGACGAGGAGATGACCGGAAACGGATGCCTGTATCTTTTTGTGTTGTGAGAGATGTAGCTTAATCTCCGCGTTGAGGGCATGTTTTTTTTCCAGACGTCGTTTATCCTTTGTGTAAAGGATTCTTGAGGTTTTGTTAGCGCGGAGGTATCGATGTTAGCCTGTGGATCTTTAGGAAGGGAACGTAAGAATCACATCGTACCCGCTTGTACATGTTATTCGGCCGTACCCTCGTATATGAAGTTGAACAAGACTACCACTATTTTTACAGCAATATAATGTAGTTGAATCAGTGGCTGTAATGAATGTGTGAAATAAAATTAATTGATCCGCGAATTTTGATTATCAGGGTGGTATCAGAGCGGTGGTATGGACGGACGCGCTTCAAGTCACTGTGATGGTCGCTGGCGTTCTAACTGTTACCGCGTTGGGCACTTACAAACTCGGCGCCACGGAGATATGGACGGCGGCATCGAATGCCAATAGAATCGAGTTTCTAAAGTAAGAAACATTTCTACTCGAAATTCTTAATCTTTGGCGGTCTCGAAGTTGCAAGCTGTACGCTTTTAGAGTTTCTATTAGGTGTACCAATGAACAATCCACTATTTCTTACCATATTCAGTACTTACTTCAAAGGCTACAAAACATCTATGTTGCCGTCACAATATTAGTAATTCTTCGTCAGCGCCTGTACACGCCATTTGTCTTATTGTTAAACAAAAAGTAAGAATAGATTTTAATTACCAAACGAAACAGTGAAATATTCTTTAGTGCACCTAATATTTTTCGAAAATATTTTTGCTAGCTTCATTAGAAGTCTGAGATCTATCGATCCCTCGATCCAGTTTGAGAAAATGAATTTGAAATTTGTTGGAGTCTCACTGTCAACGAGATGTGATTACCTTGCAATGAAAGTTAGAATTTAAAAATAATTCTTAATACACATCGATACAGACGAAAGTTTGTAATTTGTTCAATTCTCCAAGATATATCCATCGTTCTATTGTATTCCATTCAGCTTCGATCCATCCTCATACACGAGGCACACAGTATGGTCGGTGTTAATCGGCTCGTGGCTCTACAGCACCGCTTACATATCCGTGAATCAAACCATGGTGCAACGGTACAGATCGCTCAAAGATTTGGCAACGTCCAAACTGTAAGTGAGTACGTCCATAAATTTCACCGCGCTGTAATCTCGAATCGTTCATTTTCATATCGCGTACACTCCACGGATGAGTTGACACCTTAGTAAAATGTTCAAACACTGTTGTTCATAAGTATTAGGACACCTGGTTTGTATGAAAAAAATGGTGTTTCGTAAATATTACATATTTTGAGCCACTTTGACTAGTTTATATTAGCATAACTGTTGTTTAGAAAACTGTAAAATTCCTTGGACAATATTTATTTCAGACCTTCAATAATTTCGTAATGCCTTATTTAATTTACTTCATATACGATAAGTGCCTTAATACTTATGAAAGGGAGTGTACGTAAAACGGAATAACAATCACACACAGCGTATGAGATGTTATCATATATTAATTATTATATATTGGATTATTGTTAATCTGTCCATCGATGATTATCCAATTTGGTATTATCCGTTTATTTCAGATCGTTAGCGATATTCACGATCAGTATTATGCTGTTTATATCATTGTGCTGTTGGTGCGGACTTGTTCTTGTAGCCTGGTGGTCACCGCCGAAATGTGACCCCAGAGCTGTTGGTCTGATCACCGCGGATGATCAATTGTTGCCAGCTTACGTTATGGAAATCGCTGGTCATTTACACGGTGTACCTGGCCTTTTTATCGCTGGGATATTCGGAGCTGCTCTTAGGTAGGTACTAACCGAAATTTCTTTTTCCGTAAAACCAATAGTCATTTTAAGACTATTTAAAACACTTTTGAAATATTTTTCTTTACAAACAATGTGTTCGTTCACGGTAAATAACGAACTAGTAGTCACGGTAACATAGTTTTTCTAATACTTGGATGTCATTTAAAGATGTTTCTGAAAGAATTTACTGCCGATCGTCGAGAAATGTTCTAGATATTGTCACTAAAGTGATAAAATAATCGTCTACTGTAGTATACAAATGCAGTTAGCGGGTAAAGCATAGATGATTGCTAATTGGTGTAGTCGATAATTAAATCTTCCAATCAGCTCTTGAGCTTCACACGGTAATGATTAAAATAGAAAGATTTTCTTAT